>NC_138776.1:206366308-207108808 GCF_965119305.1 Pelophylax lessonae | reverse complement strand
CTTTGCTTAGAGGGTCTGCGCAAGCGTTGAGATCCTTGTTTGGATTTATCTAGAGCGTGGTCAAAAGCTAGATTGGAATCACCTCCCAAAACGAGTCTACCTTCAAAATGGGTGGAGAGAAGAGGGAACACCCTAGAAAAAAAAGGCCGCCAGACCCTTATTAGGAGCATAAAAAGAAACAAATGTGTATAAAATACCGCCAATGTAACCCTTTACCAAAATGTACCTCCATTGGGGATCCGCTATGGTAAGAGTATGTGAAAATGCCACAGTTTTTGAAAAATTGCTATTCCCTTCTGTTTAGAGGGTGCATTAGCCAGGAAAAAGACATTTATATTTATGGTAGACGTATTTAGGCCTATAAGACTCCGGGAAATGGGTTTCCTGAAGCAGGAGGACCTCAAGTCCCTGGGAGTGATAATGTTGTAACACCTTTCGCCTTTTCAAAGGAGAATTTAGGCCCTGAACATTGTGTGATGCCACCTGTAGAGAGAAATCGGTTTTCACGGTTGCCGTCATTGGAGAAGCGAGGTTCGAGCTCCGCGGTGAACAGCTTTGGAACAGAAGTCAGGGGAATCAAACTGGAGTCCAGGAGGCTGCGACAAAAACAGAGAGCTCAACTGGATGATGGGATCAGACCATGGGATGCTGAAAAAGAGAAGGAGAATTAGAAAAGAAGGAAAAGGGAGAGTAAGGATGGGAGAGAAAAGCAAAAAACATGCCAGGACAAAGCCTAGCATGGTGTTGGGGAGGCAGGGGATAAGTCCCATGCCCCCTAACCAAAATCGTAAAGGCAACCTATCCTGTAGGGGCCAGGAAAAAAAAAGATTTTCCAAGCTCCTACTGGGGTGTGCGCACTAAAACCTCTCCGGGCATGGAACCCCTACCCGGACAATAAGAAGAAAAAAAAAACAAATATGGTGGTCGCCCCGACCTGAGGCGGAGCAAAAGTGCATGAGGAGGCCAAAGGGGAGGGAGGAGAAAGGCGGAAGGGGAGGGAGAAAGGAAGGGGAGGAGAAGAGAAAAAAAAAGGAGGGGGGGGAAGGGGAGGGAAGAGGAAGGGGAAAGGGAGAAACAGGGAAAGGAAAGGAACACGGGGAGGGGGAGGCTTCTGCTACTGCATTATATCAAAGGGCAAAGTGAAGGCAAAACATGCGATCGCAGCACAATAACTTGGGACCGGCCAATAGGAGAAAGAGTAACAAACAGGGACCGGTACCCCAAACAGTATGGTAATATAAAAAAGAAAAATCAAGCACAAGATAAAAGTTCAGACAGACAATGTCCAGCGAAAAAAGGGGAGAGGAAGGGAGAAGAGGAAAAAAAAAAAGGGGGTTAATGGTTAACCCATTCCAGCGGAGAGTGACAAATTGTAAGATTCTGGTACCTTTGGTACCCTTATTGCCCATTTTCCTTTTCATATTGCGTCCCACCTTTTTAGTTAGGTGGAACGCATATACCTTTAAGCCGGATGACATCATCGCTGAGCGCCACTCTGAGCGGCTATTTCAATCGCCTGCTTTCTCTCTCACATTGTTCGTTCAATGTTACCGCATGCTCACAAGCCTTGTCTTATGCTGCCGGAGCCTCCAGCTATTCTCTTTACCTGGAACAGACCGGAACCTCGCTACTGATCCTGTATCTCGCTACCGGATCACTCCCTCACTACCGGACCCCTCTACTTACTAACCTTACTAGTGATAAGTACCCCACAGGGGATTCCTCCATAACTAACTTACACTATCTATCTTCTGCACATTAAGGACTGTTACTATCTATGCATACTAATTCTATCATCTGCACTGTTACATAGATTGCTAGCTCTTGAGTCTACTACCATCTATCCTTGCACTGGGTTAGTCTATCCTGTATATGTAATCTACTGTCCTCACCACCTGTTACCATACATGATTACTAACCTATCTGCATTCTACCTATTACCATCTACTACTCTCCTGAACATTACTATCAAGTGCTTATCATTGCTGTCACTGCTCACACCTGTCCCTTCAGCACATCACCTCCATACTGTCATATACATCCCATCACTCCAGGAACATCTTATTGAGTGTGTGTATATCTGTATGCTGAAGCAAACAGGCCCACAGTGATGAGTCTGGAGAGTTGGATCTGGTATTTCAACACATCTCTACATGACTACTGAGTGGAGATTCTGCAGCTGCAAATCCAGCTTACTATAAAAACGCAGAAGCGTTACACAAATCCAGTAAGGCTGGTTGGAGGAACATTCTGGATCAATCAGGAACATCAGGGAGGCTGGACATCACGGTGGCATTTATGTTGTTGCTTGTTCCAAACAGGCGATACAGGGCTGATCGGCGGAGGTCGCTTGGAGGATTCCCGTCTCGGGTAAGAGGAGGAGGGGGAATGATCTCTGGAAATGATTTCCAATTGTAGAAGCAGGCGTTCCCCATCTTGAAGGGACGAAAAGCCGTGGGTTTTGTTCTGGAAGAGAAAGTTCAGTCGGAAGGGAAAGGACCACCAATATTTCAAAGATTTAGCAGAGAGAATTGACAACAGTGGTTTCAGGGATCTGCAACGCTGAATGGTCATAGGAGAACGGTCTGAAAAAAGTTGAATCTTGTGACCCTGGATGGAGAGGTTTTCCTTGTCCCTGCTCTTCCTCATGAGCTCCTCTTTAACCCCATAGTAGTGGGTTTTAATGATTACATCCCTGGGAAGACCGTCCTTACGGGGCAATTGGAGTGCTCTGTGCGCTCTGTCGAGCTCCAGGTGGTGGTCCGGAATATCTGGGAGAACGTCCTTGATAAATGTTTTAACGGTATCGGGAATATCTTTGACAGACTCAGGGAAATTTAGGCGGCGACTCCTGTTCTCCAAATCATCCAATTTGGATTAAGCAGTGTCCAATTGTTCCTAAAGAGTCTGGATACAAGCAGTATTTTGATTGTTTCTTGTCACGGTATGGTCGACAGTATTCTCTATGGCCTCAATCCTGGAGCCTAAATTTTGCAGATCAGCTTTGATAGACCCTGTGATCTGTGAGGCAGTATGAGCCAGTCCAGTAGCCAGCATCTCAGAAAACTTATGCATAAGCATGGAAATGTCAGGGAAATGGCCATGAGAGTGGAGGCCTAGCTGATGCTGTAGAGCCAGGGCCTCAGGTGATACTGTGTCAGGCTGACCAGGGGATTGCTCCATGGCTCTGCTCAGCAGGGATGCAGTGGAAGCTGGGGAGATGAGCTGAGCTTGTGGAAGGCTAGTGGGGTTGCTGGGGAAGGCCAGGGCTCTGGGGTGGCTGGACGAATGTCAAAAAGAGTGGTGAAAGCGTCCCCTACCTCCTGGTCACCTCGGATGGCTGAGGAAAGAGAGGAGACGGTCGCCATCTTGTCCGGATCCCTCTGAGGAGATTGGAATCGCAGCCGGCAGGAGACCTCCCTGCGGGGGCCCACAGACATGCACAGACGGATCGCTGATGGAAGCTGCGGTGGTGGTGCAAGTGGCGGAGTGACCGAGCGTGATGTGCCGGAGAAGGGCCCGATGCTGTCCGGAGAGGCGCGGAGCTCCGGGACTAAGCCTCCATCCCGGAGCTCCCGCACATGCGCACTCCCTTTAGCATTCATTTTATTAAAATAATACCATGACTCTTCTGCAGTAACAATTCTTTGCCTTTCTGTTTGCATTCTTGTTATGTTTGCCCTTGTGTACACTTGTGTGCGTCCTCTTAGAATTGAATTCCTGCATGTGCATACACTTAATGAACGAACTTTCGTGAGCATATGCAGAAGTTAAGTCATTCTGGGCTGACCAATTATAATATATGAAGATGTCAAAACCTAGAAGAACAGGTTGAGTGAGTTCACAGATACTGCATCGCTGGGGTGGAGGTAAGTATGGTTTTGCTTTAAATATGGGAAGCACATACAGATAACATCTATCCAGGGCTTTTTTTCAGCTGAAACTAGTTGGAACTCCGTTCCACCACTTCTTTCTCACGCCCTCTGTTCTCTGCTCACCACTATCGTTTGTAAACACAGAAATCCAGCTTTTGTGTTTACAGCTTGTCTCCCAACAGCTTCCATAGATCTGATCTCCTGAGTGGCTCCCGCTAAGTGCAGGATGGGGACAAGGGAGATGCATGTGCCTGTGGTGCATTGCGGATGCTGATACCCCCACTGGATGATCTCCCTGCAAGTGAGAGAGGTGGAGAGACTGACAGTGTATGGTGAGATAAGGGAGTTAGCTGGGTGCTTCAGCTTAATGCAACAACAAAAGTAAGGTGGAAGATGGTGGAGCTTTTAAGGGGGGGGGTACTGGGGCAGTGGAGGGGGGGGGGTGCATGCAGAGGTCATAGCCGAAGAGGGGTGAACGTGAGATGTGAGCAGCTATGGAAGAAGGCTGAACTCTGCATTTCTGAACTCTGCATTCTGTATGCAGCGACCAACTGAACTCTGCACATAATTCATTCTCAAACTGCACATAGCACACCCTGAACTCTGCATCCGGAATGTAATGCACGCCTGGTATTTAATGCCCCTTTAAGAGCCTCCCACTGTTAGTGAAATTTAACCACAGCCACTATTTGATGCAGCTTTGGGAGTGTGTGTGTGTTTGTGTGGGGGTAGGGGTCTTTTTTTTTGGGGGGGGGGGGGGTCATGGTTGAGTTCCTGCACCTATTTTCTGAGAAAAAAAGCCCTGCATCTATCTATGAGTAATAAGAAGCTTAAACTCAAAAACCCAAATGTTAATCTTTTGCAGCTTTCCAGCAGGCAGAAGTGAATCTGCCTTTGTTTAATTGGTGAACAATTTTGCATATTTTTTACCTGTTTGATTCTTCCCAGTTTTTGTTTTTTTTTAACTTTTTTCTATAAATTGATTCATGATTGTATCTGCCTGGGTTTTATAATCACTTTCTAAGACACAATATATTTTAATTCTTATGAGCTGACTTTTTGGTATGGCTTCTAGCCATTTGGGGTGACGTCCACAACCAACTGGGATATACCCATTGAGGTCCATTTTTTTGGAGTGGATTTTGGTGCCCAGACCCTCATGCCATCAAAATATTTTGAGATCTAGATATTTCACCTCTTCTTTTTATAATTGGCCGTAAAAGAGATGTTTTATTTGTTTTGGTTTATTTCCTCCAGAAATCTTAATAAAGTATTTTCTGACCCCTCCCAAACCATGAAAATGTCATCAATATATCTATGGTATGCCTTCAATGCAGATCTACTTTTCTGTAAATTTCCTCATTTTCCATCTTTTCATAAATATATTGGGTACTGTTGGGGCATATTTTGCCCCCAGTGCCACGCCTTTTATCTGTACATAAAATTGTTTGTCGTGCCAGAAGAAATTCTCTCCCATATACAGTTTAAGTATTTTGGTCATGAATTCCTCTGTTTTCTTTTTAATTGGGTTTTGTTATTTAGGGCCCATTCAATAGCATGAGATGCATCCTGTTGATCTATGTTCGTGTATAGAAACAGTCTGAGGATCACCAGCTTCTTTCCAGACACATTAACCACTATTATCCGATAAGTAAGCGCACAAAAGGAGGGGAGCATAGCATGGCACCTCGCTGCCAACATTGGCTTTGGAACAAGAATTTTAACTCTTTCACTGCCAGTCCCAGTGCTCCACTTTTAAACTCAGCTGGCCAGACCATTTTTGCAATTTTTCCTTTTCTTTTTTATTTTTCACCAATAGCTTTCAGAGTTTGTAAAAGACCCCCCAAACCATATAATTTGTGAAAGCGCATGACCAATAGAATAAAAATAAGGTGCTACCAATTTTACAGTCCCTTGTTATTTGCGCAAATGTTTCAAAATGTTCAAAACTTTAGGTTTGCTAAAAATACACTAAAATCATTATTAGCAGATGAAAATCGCAAACTTTACAAAATTCAAACCAAATATAAAAGCCTAACCTGTATTGAGTTAATAAATAAAAAATATTTGTAACTTTTAAATTGCACCTTTTTGTGAAATGGGGAAAATTTCTCTAAAAATCTGAAGGTTTTCATCTTTTCCTAACTGCTTTTAGAATTTTTTAAAGACCCCCCCAAACCATATATTTTCTGGAAGCATATGATCTCTAGAATAAAAAGAAGGTGCTACAGATTTTTTAGGCTCCGCGGTATTTGCACAAATTTTTATCAAAACAATATTTTTGCAAAAAATACACTAAATCCTATATTTGCAGATAAAAGCACAGCTAATTTTACAAAATTCCTGCTAAATTCCTACTAAATATAAAAACGTATTCTGTGTTGAGTTAAATAATAACAAATATTTGTTAATTTTCAAATTTCACCTTTTTGCAAAATGGTAAAAATCAAACGTACCCAAAAATTTCTCAAAAAATCTGGAGGTTTTCATTTTTCAATTGCTGCTTTCAGAGTTTGTAAAATACCTCCCCAAACCATATATTTTCTGAAAGCACATGACCAGTAGAATAAAAAGAAGGTGCTACTGATTTTGAAGGCCATGCGACTTTTGTGCAAATGTTAATCAAATCACTATTTTCACAAAAAAAAACACTAAAATTCTTATTTGCACACATAAACACAATATAACATGTAATTCCTGCTAAATTCCTACTAGGGCCTTGTTCAGTGGGTGTGCTAAAGTGTACGTCTATGGAGGGCCATGTTTACCTGCATGGGGATACACAGGTATTCTGTGCATCCCTGTGCAGGCAGTCCTATTCATGAAAATTTGGAAGCACCAGCTGCAAGGACAGATATGATATCCATACGGGTGTAGGTGCATGGACCCAAATGCAGACAGTGTGAGTTCAGGGACATGCACCGACATCCATGTGGGTGCATGTCCCTGAAAAGTTGAGAGCAGTGGCTACATCCTTGCAGCTGCTGCGTCTAAATTGACATAAATGGGATTGCCTGCACAAGAATGCACAGAACACCTGTGCATTGTCGTGCAGCTGCTGTGTCCCAATTGAACACCTGTGCATCCCTCTGTAGCTAAACATGGCCCTGTAGTAGTATGCCCTGCGTGAACAAGGCCTTGGGCTTTGTTTAGACTTACAGTAGGGAGGGGCGGCAAAAGTTTACGATTAAGCCGCGTTTCTGACACCCACCAAACACACCCATCAAGCTGCAATAGGCAGCGGACAGGGGTGTTTACATGCTGGGGCTACAATGCTTTGCATCAGTGGTAAAGTTGACTGGACTTGTAGCGATGCTACCTGCCGAAAGCTACACATTCAAATTAATGGGGAAGCGCCGCAAATTCCCCGCAACTGTGTGCAATGCATGCAGTTGCGCTGTATTTGTCAGCAAAAATGGGGTTAAAAAAGGCAGTGAGGAGGCATCGCATTGCTTCCTCACCACCTGTCAGTAGCCTCTGGAGTTTAGTTTTTGGCTTCATAGGCAAGGGCGATTTAGATGCATGTAAGGGCCCTTTCTCAGGGGTTTGCCTGCCAGTTTTTCAGGCGGACTTGATCAGACCCTCCAGTCTCCCCTATAGAGCAGTGGATTTCAGCGGTGACATGTCCAATGACATCCACCGCTATTTGATCCTGCCCGCAAAAAAACAGGTGGAGGTTGGTCCTATTTTAAATCCATCTGGATCAGATATAATCAGATGACAATAGACAGGCGGTCCGTTTTCACCCGATCTCCTCATAGAGGAGAGCGGGACTGTGTCTGTCTCCGCTCTGCATAGTGGAGCTGAGACAGACCTGTCATTCATGGGGGATTAGCAGATCAATCCCCCGCTGAGCAAGGTGATTCTGTCACCATATTGAGGTGCCTGTGTAAGAGGGGCCTTACTACGATATTTGTTTTTTATTTTTTTTAACAGATACAATACGTTGTTTTTTTTTTTTTTTTCATTTTTTTTATGGGTCAAGTTTTTAGACAGAGAAAGGGACTGAAGAGAGTTCAGTCCCTTTCTCTGCAGGCTCAGCTCTTTATCCTGACAGCCAGTGATCCAGGAGGCAGGTTGCTAAAGCCAGCCGGATGCAGTTCGGGGAGGGGTCCCGGGAGATCGGGAAAGCTAAACTAAAGGGGGGGGTCAGAATGGCGGCAGGTGGTTTATACATTTTTGTTGCCCATGTGTGCTTCCCCTGCAGTATATAAGCTGGCAGGAGGGCAGAGGAGGGAAGCAGCAAGCTGCTGGGGAGGATCATATTATATGGAGGGGGGCATGAGCTTATAACACAAGGAGGAATGAGGTCCTGGCCAGCTGCAAACAGTTCTGTAGGTCTGTATGCCGTATGGACCTGGCAGTAAAAGGGTTAAAGGACTTATTTTTTTATGCACCTCTTGGCACCATATCTGCACTTTTAAAATATGTTAGAATGTTTTTGTCATGAGCAATTGTCATTTATTTATTTGACAGCACTTTATAGTACTAATACCACCAATGTATAATAGTTCAGGCACACACTAGATTTTTTGTAGCTACAGTGCTGGATTTACACACCAAAGTTTACAGAAAATAGCTTGTAAAAAAGAAAAGAATATTTGTGCTTTCAATTAAACTCACAGGAAGTTACAAGGGCACTGCATTTTACTCAAGATCAAATGATATTTTATTCAAATAAGCTTAACCACTCAAGGACCGTAAGGTTTTACCCCCTTAATGACCAGGCCATTTTTTTGCAATTTGGCACTACTTTAACTAACAATTGCGCAGTCGTGCGACACTGTACCCATATAAAATTGATGTCCTTTTTTTTCCACAAATAGAGATTTCTTTTGGTGGTATTTGATCATCTCTGCCATTTTTTTTTTTTTTTGCACTATAAACAAAAAAATAGCGACAATATAAAAAAAAAAAATTACTTTCTGCTATTTAACATTCCCAATAAATTATTATTATTTTTTTACTAGTAATGACAGCGATCAGAGATTTTTAGCATGACTGCAACATTGCGGCAGACAGATTGGACACCTAACTGACATTTTTGACAGTTTTGGGGGAAACAGTGACATTACTACAGTAATCAGTGCTAAAAATATGCACTGTTACTGTACTAATGACACTGGCAGGGAAGGGGTTAACACCAGGGGCGATCAAAGGGTTAAATGTATGCCTAGGGGGTGTTTTCTAACTATTATGGGGATGGGCTTATGGAATCAACACAGGGACCTGTGTTTCTAAATAGGAGGAACACAGGAGCCCTGTGTTGATTGCTGACAGAACAACGGTCTGTTTATAATGGCGGAAGGCCGTTCTGTCTCCCAGGGGAGTAATCGCCGGTTCTGCAGATAAGCTTCCCCTCTCATGAATTACCACACACGCACCCCTACGATCGTTACTGAGAAGCGACTTGTGGGTTACGGTGATTCGTGCAGCTGAGCCACCTTGCCGCTGTATTTCTGTGTGTGTTGGTGGGTCAGCAAGAGGTTAAAGGAGAACTATAGCTAAAGCTTGTTTGGTTATACTTCTCCTGTGACCAATTTTCAGCTGACAGTGGGCTAAAACCCACTGTCGGCTGACATTACGTACAGAGCCGGTCCAGGCTCAGAAAATATTGCGACCCTATGGGTGGGAACCCGCCCATATGCATGGAATGGTACCCAGCTCAGTATCTCAACAAGCAGCTGAGAGCCTGAGACGGCTTCTTCTGCCCCCTCCACAGCTAGGCACTCCAGTGAGCATGGAGGGGCAGAGCAGACAGCTGACAGTCACCAGCTCTCTGCTTAGAGAGCTGTAAGAACACCGCTGATCGCTCGGTTCTCAGTCTTAAAGCCAGCTGGGGACAGGTGCAGCATCAAATTGATGCTGCATCCAGCTAGGTAAATATGATTCTATAAAAAACATTCCCATACTTCTCTTTAACCATTCGCTGAGTTCATATACTGCAGAAGGTTGGCTCTGTCCTGCGAAACAACGTAACTGTACATTGCTTAATGGGACCGTGAGTGGAGGTGCACGTGCTTCGCCAAAGGCGTGCACCCATTTGCCAGAGGGGGAGCCAATCAGCGGGTCCAGGGGCCGTGATTGCCGCCGGGCACCTACGATCACTCCCCATGGAGACAGAACGGCTGTTCTGTCAGTAATGATCACAGGGATCCTGTGTCCCTCCTATTTAGGAACACAGGTCTCTGTGTTCATTCAGTAAATACATCCCCCACAGTTAGAAAGCACCCCCTAGGGACACATTTAACCCTTTGATAGCCCCTGATGTTAATCTTTTCCCTGCCAGGGTCATTAATACAGTAATCGTGAATATTTTTAGCACTGATTACTGTAGTAATGTCACTGGTCCCACCAAAAGTGTCAAAAATGTCAGTTAGGTGTCCGATCTGTCTGCCACAATGTCACAGTCCTGCTGATACTAGTAAAAAAGAAATAATAAAATAATGAAATAAATCTTTCCCCTAGTTTTTACAGTAGACACAATGACTTTTGCGTAAAGCAATCAATATACGCTTATTGGGATTTTTTTTATCAAAAATATGAAGCAGAATATAAATTGGCCTAAAATTATGAAAAAAAAAATTAATTTTTTTTTTTTGGGAATGTTATATAGCAGAAAGAATATTGTTTTTTTTTTTTTGTTTTTTTTTTCAGAATTGTCGCCCTTTTTTTGTTTAAAGCGCCAAAATAAAAAATCGCAGAGGTGATCAAATACCACCAAAAAAAAAGCTCTATTTGTGGGAAAAAAAGGACATTCGTTTTATTAGGGCACACGACCGCGCAATTGTCAGTTAAAGTAACGCAGTGACGTATCGCAAAACATGGCCTGGTCATTTAGGGGGAAAACCTTCCGGTCCAGAAGTAGTTAACCTTAAAAGAGAAAACCAATAAATCCTCCACATCAAAGGACTGGAAGCTGCAATGTATAATATTTTTTGTTCTTTGGGTTAGATAACTTTAGTGTGTGCAAGAAAATGATTTTTACACCATTGCTCCATTATATACATAAAATTCAGACCCTAACATATTCAGTTTTTTTTGTTTAACCATAACAAACATGTTATACTTACCTTACTTGCCCAGATCCTCCTATTTTCGAGTACCTCTCCGACGCCCCTGGCCCCTCCCTCCTGCTGAGTGCCCCCACAGCAAGCAGCTTGCTATAGGGGCACCTGAGCTGAGCCGCTGCTCTGTGTGTCCATTCAGAAATAGAGCAGTGGCTTGGTCCCACCCCCTCTCACTCCTCATTGGCTTACTTACTTTGATTGACAGCATTGGGAGCCAATGGCACCTGCTGCTGTATCTCAGCCCATCAGGAGGGAGAGTCCTGGATAGCCGAGGCTCTTGTGCAACATCGCTGGATTGAGATGGGGCCCTGGTAAGTATTAGGGGGGCTAAGATAGGCTAATGCCCCCTCCCGTTTAATTTTATATCTGATCTGAAACCAGGACACCATAGGATCTGCTTTTTCATACTAAAAGGTTCTTACTCTTCAGCATCCCTAATCCAGTGTCCTTAGTTCCTAGTGCTTAAAAGCTCCAAATAACTGCTTTTTTGTGACAAAAGTGGGGACTTTGGCCTAATTATTTATTGCTATTATATTATATGTTTTAAAATTAATTGTTACTTTCTTTGATATTTTTTCCCATTTTTTATATTGTACACTTTATAAAGACAGTGTAACATTTTCTTTTGTTTGCTTAAATTGTTGCATAAAATGCTAGGATAGATTACACAAGCAAAAAGTTATTTGACACAAAACCATGACATCCCTAATACAAAACAACCTCCTTGTATCAAAGGGAGGGAAAATCTGTGACCCAGAATTGCTTAAAATGTTATTAATGACTTGCTGATGGCCCAGATAGTAACATGTCTGTATTTCTAAATTACTTAACTGTGTAGAGTTATAGATACCACAAATATTTTATCTAACAATAAAATATCTGATTTTAATCATAGACACAAAACAATGCTTGTCAGACTTAGAAAATTAGACAAACAATCTCCATAAATTTGATGACTTCTCTTCAGAAAATAATATGGATTCACAAACTAACAATGAAGAGGTGACAGATATTATACATATGATACTACAAGTAAATGTGCTTGTGCAAAGTTAAGTTGTAGCACCCACCAAAATAGTCTGCTAGGGTGGTTAGGGCATTATTTTTCTTTTGAATCCTCTGTAATCAGTGGAGCAGTGTGTGATTGCTTTGGACTTTTCTGTATTTCATTGGTTGCAGATTAGCTCTCCCTGCCTTCTGGAGTATTCTAGAATGCAGTGGACTGGATGAAGCAAATCAGGAGCTGAATATTTATGTTGTCTCAGCCCATCCCTGGGGGAGGGTGCCCAGATGATGGCTGGGAATGAGCATAAATAATCGGAAGCCTGTGTTGCCCACTTCTTGTCAAGGAGGAGAAGTTCCCTGCATAAAGGGCTGCTGGCTTTGTTCCTCATGTGTTTAACAAGGTCCCAGCTATGCTAGAGCTGGGGGACCTACTCTCCTGAGAATTTCTGGGATTGTTAAAGGCACTATACTGAAAATAAATAAAGCTGTGATTAAATATCACCAATAGAAAGCTCTATTTGTGTGAAGAAAATGAAAAAAAAATATTTGGGTACAGTGTTGTATGACCGCACAATTGTCATTCAAAGTGCGACAGCACTGAAAGCTGAACATTGGCCTGGGTAGGAAGGGGGTGAAAGTGCCCAGTATTGAAGTCGTTAAAGTGTTACTAAACCCACAACAGTAAAACCAGTCTGTATATGCAGTAAAGTATGTTTGTTATACTCACTGTGAAACCTAAGGGGTTAATCCTCCACATTTTGTAAAAAGGATGTTTGATCCTAACTTCTCTTTTTAGAGTCACTCTGCACATGCTCAGTTTGGTGTGTATTGCTAGAGAGTTTTATTTTTTCTCTTGGGAGAGTGCATGTGATCAGCACAGTGCCAATCAGCACTGCCCAGACAGAGGGTCAGGGGTTCTGCAGCCTCATAGGACAGTCCGAGAAAAATGAAAACTCCTCCTGCAAGCTTTAACCAGACACTGATTGATAGAAGTCATAAGATTGCAACATACTGTTGATGAGAAAAGGTATTAAGTAGTTTATTTTTACTAAAATAATTGCATTTCTATGTTCTGTGTACTGTCGGAGACCAGATATAGTGAATGCAGCATCCTGGGTTTAGTAACACTTTAACTCTGCTTTTCTTACAAACCCACAATACAAGGACCACATCAAACAAGAATAGCTTTCCTTTTTTCAAGCTAAATCTACTGATCATGTTGACAATTGTTTACTATGGAATATGCATAAGGTCTATGATATTCTTATTAAAATACATGCCTTTGAAAAGAAGAGGACATCTAGAGAAATATCAGATCTCTTTGCACACATTCGTAATCTTGAAAAACGCCACAAACAAAGCCTTGATATTAACACATATGAGGAACTTTATAAGCTAGATCACAATTTTGTGCCTCTGTCTAATTAGTCAACATGAACATCTGCTTCAAAGACTGCAACTCACCTTTTACACCCCAGCTAACAAGGCAGGAACATTTTCTGCAAACAAAATGTAAAATTAAATCAGATTGAATAGTAAATTGCCAATTTACCAGACCCAACTAGAAGAAAACTCACTAACCCCCTAGATATCGCTTTTTAAAATATTTTATAACTCCCTCTATAATTTTAAAGATTCTTTTGATTTTTTCCCTCCTACTTATACCCAGATGTATAACTTCCTAGACTCTCCTAATCTTCCCAAGATCTTCTCCAATCAATTATCTATGCAATAAGCCTTTCAACCTTAAGGAACTAGGCATAGTAATCCACAACCTCCTTTCCCATAAGTCCCAAGGCCCAGACAGCTATACCAATGCATACTACAAAACATGCAAATGCCTTTTCTCCCTAACCATGTGCAATAACAAATCAAGCGGCCACTACAAGGTCTATCCCCAGGGAATCTCAGTGAGCAGTTAGCATTGCTTTTCCTAAACAAGGACAATGCCCTTCCGAACCAGTTCATTTCTGACCAATCTTTCTGTCAAGTAAGATAAAAATGATATGCTAAACTCTTAGCCAACAGGTTGCGACACTTTGCAGACTATAGCCCTGTACACACAATCAGATTATCGAACGATCTGTCGTCCATTTTTTGTGGCATGCTAGTCTGATGTGGAAAGCGAAGAGGTTATTTTCATACGAATTTTCCCGTACGACAGAATTCTACTTCAGAAGTGATGTCATGTGCTGGATTGTTTTGTATGCGTTCATTCGTCTCTGAGCATGCCTAGTCTTGCTCTTAAGACATTTTTCCGTCAAAATCTGTACTAATGAGATGAAAATCTGACGTTGTTTTGACGGACGACAAAAATTATATAGCCTGCACATCAGGATTTTGTCAGCCGAAAAGTCAGAGTTGGCTGTCGAAAGCACCATACTAACAATCCGAAAATCGACAGATCGGTCGTCGGACGAATTTTCCCTACAGATTTTCCTATCGTGTGTACGGGCCTTAATACACCCTGATGAGGTTGGATCTACCATTTATCATCAAGCATCTGACGGCACTAGGAGATTTATTGATCTTATTTAACCAGTTCCATACCGGGCCATAGTAAAATGACGCCAGCAGGAACATCTCACCCATCCGGGCGGCCATCATAAGATGTCCACCCGTTCTCACTGCACTACTAATAAAAGTGAAACAGTGAAACAATGCCCCAGGTGTATGGGCAACCGTGATACCTGGGGGATAGTACTACAGCTGGCAGTGAGATTTCAACCAGATGCCTTTAGTCAGTCTGGCCCTACAGGAGGCTTGGGTTGCTTGGCAAAGCAGTACCTGGAGTAGGTCGTCTATATGAATCGTGTCGGTCACAGTTCATGTAAAGGCTTCTGGGTTTCTTTATTTGTTGTCAGTTGAGCCTTGCGGATGAGTGATGCTCTTCTGGATTGGGAGGAAGATTCTTCCATCGGCGTTGAGAATGTTGAGACATATTGCTCCGCATCTGATGGCATGTGGAAAGACAGGCGTTCGCCCTCAGGCGTAGTAACGTTAAGAATTGCGGGATACGCTAAGGTGAATCGTATTTGCTGTTGAAAAAGAGAAGAGCACACTTGGGCAAATGCCTTTCGTCTCCTGAAAACTTCTGCAGAGTAGCCTGCGAAGAGTAGAATAGAGCAGCTTTTGATTTGTAAGGATCTTTGTTTCCTGAAGGTCATCAATATGGCATTCTTGTCCGCATAATTTAAATAACGGGCAATGATGGGTCGTGGATTTTTCCGGGACTCATTTGGAGCCCTGAACCGATGCGCCCTCTCTACAACGCAGGGGGATGTCAAACCCAAAGCTCTTGGAATAGTTTCTAAACACAGAGTGAGGAGTTCTGTCCCTTGAACTGCTTCAGGTGTCTCAATGATCAGGAGGTTATTCCTCCTGGAGCGGTTCTCCAGGTCCTCAATTTTATCCTGTAGAGCCTTATCTTGGTTATTAGAGAGGCATGCACTCACCTCCTCCTCCCGCGCTACTCGAGCTGCTGCGGCCATGTTAGATTCTGTGGGAGAAGCGGTGGCTGTTTCAGGCCGTTCCGTGCTGGCGGTAGATTGCGGGCAATGGAGCTCCACAAAGCGGTCCATCTGGAACCCCTGATGTTCAGTAAGAGAGGGGAAGTGTTGGGTGCCCTCCGTGCGGCCTCTGTCCGTGGAATTTTTAGATAATTCAGCGGCAGGTGTAGCGGGGTGGCAGAGGCTCACTCCTCCTGCATGAGCGCCGGAACCGGAAGTTCATAATGTTTTTATATAGCAAAACAAATCTAATATAAGGTATTGTCCTTGTTACTTGAATTTGCCTAGAATGACTTTAGGCAACCTCTATCTATTTATAATGGAACATCGCTAGGGATTACTTTAGTTAAAAATAGGCTTTGTTTAAATGTTTTGCCTTTTTAGGTCAAAAGGTATGTTTTCCCAAATCTAAAATGGCGTGAGAGACTTCTGAGATTGCTTTCGCGTATTTGCGTGACGCTCTTCCGGTTGTCGGCCAATCACGTGACGCCGCCAATGGCGTTGTGTCTATTGTAATAGGGAAGTTCTGAAGGGAGGAAGTACTTTCACTCCGGAGATGACGTCAATGTTGAGTATAATAAATACTATAAAATGTATGTATAAATATAAAATTCTGATGTGATTTTTTTCATTGTATACAGAAAAATAACTCATTAAAGATGCCCGTCAGTCTCCTGAAGAAGCTATTCTTTTTTTTTTTTTTTTTATATATGCTTTTAAAACAATGTTTGTTATCTTTGATGAATAAAAATTTGTTAAATAGTTTTTATTAAAATTGTGTGTTTGCACCTTAAAAGTCCCATAACAAAATCCTAAATCTATCAATATACTTACCTGCACTGTGCAAGGCTATTGCGCAGAGGGGCCCCAAACCTCCTCTTCTGAGGTGCCCCCTGGTGCTATCTGCTCCACCTCTTCTCCATGCTCCACTATAGGGAGCCAATTCCTGTGGGGGCACACATGCATGTGTGCTCCTGAGCCGGGCTGTGTGATTCCATAGGCACAAACAGTGGGGCTTGGCCCCGTGCTCCGCAATGGATCTTACTGACAGTGGTAGGAGCCACTGGCTCCCTCTGCTCTTAGCCAAGCTTGTAAAACCACAGAATGCATTAGGATAAAAAAAACTTCTGACTTTAGAACCACTTTTATTTAAATAGACTTCAAAAGGCTCTCTAGCACTTCACACTGTGATTATGTTAGCTGTACTTAATGTGTGGTAGTATCTTAACTGAGCAACAAGGGTAAATTATTACAGATTATCACATAACCTAATAACCTTTCTTTAGAAATAATAATTATTATAATAATAGGTCATTATTAATTTCATTTATGAAAGCTTTAAAAGAGTTTGGAAACAGAAAATCTTGCGTCCGGAGGTCAGAATTTTCGGGAAATAATGTGATAATGACTATTAGGCACATTTGAAGGTCTACAACCACAATTCAATTAATTTGAAAAATAATACAACTGGAATTCCTACTGGAATTAAAAGCAGAATTTCAGGTGAACAGCTAAATGCTAACACAAAATATAAAAATGTAATGTGTTTTAACTTCTAAAGTTTCTAAAATTCTGTTTGGTCAGTTTTGTATTTTCTCTTTCAGTTTTTTTTAATTAGGTTTTGTCAAGTACATTAAAGGAGTTAACCATAACAAAAGCAAAAAGGGGGGGGGGGGGGGTAAGGGAGAAATACCAAGATACAAGACCAAAACCTAACTGAGTCGGGACGTCATGGGATCATAAAGAGTACATTCTGCTTCTTGAGTACACCCTAGTAAGCAAGTAGAACGGTCTATAAAGTATATTATAACTAGAACATAATAGCATTTGAACCAAGAGTGATGAGGATCTATGAACCCTTGAAACCTGTGAAATACTTCATCCCTCCCCACAAGGTCGGGCACCAAACATTATTGTGAGATCAGCAGACCAGGGAGCTAGGATCCTTAAAGTAAACATTATGAACATTTAGGGTGAAGGAGGAAAACAAGGCCCCTTCCTCCCAAGGGGAATGAAAAAAGGTAGTAATGAGGGACTTCTCCTTCCTCAAATCACACCAACAGCACATAAACTCTATGATACATTGCGCCCCGGGTAGGTGAGGAAAAAGAGGAAGGCCAGGGTGGCCTGAGGAAGAGTAAGGGGAGATAGAGAAATTCAGATGTCCCCTAGGAGGAAAATCGATCATGAAAGCCAGGTGTCCAGGGTATAGAGGAATACATACATGAGTAGCTCATGGTTCTCAAATTTCCTCAAAGACTCCAAGTTTGTCCCATAGGGTATTTACTAGTTTTTTCTGGGACATGATATATTCTGTTTAGCAGCATTAGGAGAGACCCCTGTTTTTTTTCCAGGTTTTAGCTATCGTGATTTTAGCACCTTAAAGCATAAAAAAGATAAGTGCCTGTGTGTGTTTTGGAATGTTTTCAATTCTGTGGTTAATAAGAGCTATTTTGGGTTCCTGTGTTATGGATGTTTCCGTGACCTTGTGTAACATTTTAAAAAATCCAGTTCACAAACTTCTGATTTGGGGGCAGGTCCACCATGTGTGGAACATGGATCCCAGTGGAGTACAACCTCAGAAGCACAGGGGAGAAGAGTCTGAAAAGATTTTTGCTAGTCTGGTGGGGACTCTATACCATCTAGTAAAGATTTTAACGCTGGCCTCTACCAAAGATATATTCATGATGCTTTTATATGAACATTGAAACCACACTTCTGGGTCCCAGTCACCTTCAAGGTCAGATTCCCAACTCCAAGCATATGAAGGTTTGTCCAGGGGTCAGCTTTGTTAGACCAAATAGTATTAAGAAAATGAGAAATTTGGGAAAGTCTAAATTTCTCTGTTAACCTCCCTGGCGGTATTCCCAAGTGTGGCTCGGGGTTAACATTCAGTACCAAAAGCGGTAACCCCCGAGCCACACTCACGATTACCCCAGAATGTTACTCACCTTTCCTGCGACCCCCCGCCATCCTCCCCGGTGTCCTCACACTCTCTCCCCGCTCTGTGCACGGCCGATTGCTGGCACTTGCCTTCCGGTTCCCTCTCTGTGAGCGTTGCGACTCGGGGGGGGGGGGGGGAACTGTCGGCAAATTCAAAAGTGTAAATACACAAATGACATGATACAAAGCTGTGATCCTAACTGATCACACTGTAACATACCATTTCAGCACAGGATTTCACCTGGTGACTTTTCCAATGCCCCAAAAAGCGTTTTTTGTGCAAAAGCGCTTTTAGCTGTCACTGTTTTCCAGTTCGTCTAAAAGCGCTTTTGTGCAAAAAGAACGCTTTTTGGACGCCATGGTCATTCTCAATTTTCCATGAACAAAGAACTGGAAAAGCACAGGCAGGGCACTGGGAAAGTCACCAGGTGAAATCCTGTGGTGAAATGGTATGATACATTGTAATCCATTAGGATCACAACTTCGTATCATGTAATTTAGTGTATTTACATTTTTTTGAAATTGCTGCCGATTTCACCCCCCCCTGCTCGCAGGGAAGGGAACCGTAAGACATGTGACGGCATTGGTTGGGAGGACGGCAGGGGAAGACGGTGGGGGATCGCAGGTGAATGTACTGCTTTTAGTACAGAAACCTGGGGAGGTTAATGGCATGTCGAGTTTGCTTACACAAAACCCTGTTGTGAGAGGGCCCATGGAGTTTTCTTATTCTGAAGAAACCTTTGTTTAACCACCATTGAAAAGCTTTATTGTTCAATCCTGGGCACTTTTCACCTATGTTGAACTTCCTCTGCACCCTTGACCTATACGATGTTTGGAGATGCCACCACAGGACGGAGAAAGACTACACCTTCTTCTCTGCCCCGCACAATTCATACTCCAGAATAGACTATTTTCTAGTAGATAAATGGCTACTGCAACGCATTTCTTAATCTACCATCAACGCCATCACTTGGTCAGACCATGCACCAAGGAGCATCACCATCACCTCCCCTCCGGAATTAAACCCTGCTAAAATTTGGAGAGCCAACACCCACGTTGTACAAGCATCACCATATGCTGATAAAATCCTCTGACACCACTGGTTAGCACACAAGGCTTTCATCAGAGGAATACCGATCCAGTTAAACTCCTTTGCAAAAAAAAAAGGAGGACCCAGCATCTTGATGAGCTTACCACCGAGATTACTAATATTGATGCACAAAATAAAGCCCATCTGACATATAAAAATTAAACTACTAGCTCGATGTCAAGAACTAAGGCCACTTCTTTTGAACTCATACGAGAAAGCCCATTGAAGATTCAGGGCTACATTTTATTATACTTCCAACAAAGCAGGGAAGGCAATGGCTTCATGCTTGTGAGGCCAGCTAGCAAGGCCTCAATCCCTTTTCTATACCACCCCCTCACCAAAAAAAAATGAATGAACCCCCAAGACATAGCAAACGCCTTTAGCTTGTATTATGAATCCCTATATAACCTTAAAGATGACCAATCTACTCCCTAACCTAGTCCGGAGCTAATTCAGCAATTTATATCTAAAATTCAACTTCCAACTCTAACAGATGCCCACCTAAAAGATCTGAACTACCCATTCTCTCACCAAGAAATTGTTCAAGACATCCAATCTCTTCCAACTGGTAAATCTCCTGGAACAGATGATCTACTGGGAGAGTATTATAAACAGTAAAGCACAGTTCTCACCCCCCACCTTCAAAAGCTTTTCAATGATGCTGCTTCCTCCTCCATATTTCTGGATGAAATGTTATCTGCAATAATTGTTACCCTTCCCAAACCAGGAAAAGACCAAGACACCCCTCAAAACTTTAGACCTATCTCCCTGCTCAATGCAGATCTGAAACTGTATGTTAAATTGCTGGCCTCCAGATTGTTCAAACCACTCCCACTTATTTTTAATGCTGATCAAACAGGCTTTATTCAAGGTAGCCAAACTTCTGACGCTACGAGAAGACTTCCAATTGAATCCATTCGGCCAACACCGACGGAACACCTTCTCTGCTCCTATCCCTTGATGCAGAGAAGGCATTTGACAGAGTACATTGGGCATATATGAAAGAGGTATTATTGAAATTTGGATTTAGGGATTACATTTTATCTGCCATAATTGCATTATACTCTGCTCCCTCTGCTAGAGTATATGTAGCTGAGATTCTATCCACCCCCTTTTGTATCTCAAATGGGACCCACCAGGGGTACCCCCTCTCACCCCTAATCTTTAACTTCGTTATTGAGCCATTGGTGGAATACATATGCAGCTCCAAACTAATCTCTGGATTCCAAGTTAAGAGATTACAACTACAGGATAAGCCTTTTTGCCGACAACATTATTGTAATACTGACCAGCCCACATTCGTCCTTTTAAAGCGGAGTTCCGGCCACAAAATCGACCTAATCGATTTTGTGGCCATCCGCTTTTTCCTTTTCACCTGAAAAGGAATTGGATAGCTAGGATTATTTTTTTTTTTTACTTACCTTGTAATTGTAGAAAGAAATACTCATCTATTTTCCACTTTCTCCCTCTGTGGCCACGGCCCGCGCCGTCACTTCCGGTTTGCAATGATTCCTGGGAGCTGAACGTCATCGCTCCCAGGAATCAATGCGACGGCACCGGCCCTGCTCGTCACTTCCGGTGCGACGCCACATTCCCTGCTAAACAGCTTCTGGGCATGCCCAGAAGCTGTGTAGGAATGCAGCGCCGTACCGGAAGTGACGAGAGGGGCCGGTGCAGGCGCATTCTGGGAGAAGAAGACACGGAAGAGGACGCAGAAGAGGATCGCGCTGGCTTCAGCTGCCCACAACAGAGATGGCAACACTGTAGAAGAAATTTTATAAGTGAGTATTTCTTCTTGCAGGTAAGTGCGAACCGGGACAGATCAGAGGCTAGCCATTGTGGAATGTACTAGCCCTGACTGTCCCGGGGGTATGTTCATTGAAAAAATGTTTTTGTGGCCGGAACTCTGCTTTAAGCTGTACAGGACATATTACATAATTTTGGAGCTGTCTCCTGCTATAAAGTGTGCCTCAGTGTCATTAGTGTCACATTTCCACAGTGTCATCCATCAGTGTCACAGTGCCCACAGTGTCATCAGTGTCACCGTGCCATTAGTGTCACATGTCCATCAGTGCCGCATATCAGTGCTGCCAGTGCCATAAGTGCCACAGTGCTGTCAGTGCCATGAGTGTTACAGTGCCATCAGTGCCACATATCAGTGCTGCCAGTGCTATTAGTGTTACAGTGCCATCAGTATCACACAGTACTGCATATCAGTGCTGCCAGTGCCATCAGTGTCACAGTTCCATAAGTGTCACCTGTGTCACATTGCCATCAGGGACGCACAGTGCTGCATATCAGTGCCACCTCATCAGTGGAACCTTATCAGCGTCTATCAGAGTAGCTAATTAGTGCTGCTTATCAGTACACATCTGTACAACCTTATTAGTGTCCATCTGTGCAGGCTCATCAGTGCCCATCAGTGCAGGCTTATCAGCACATATCTGTGCAGGCTCACCACCACCAACATTGTCTAAACAATTATTTTTAGCTGAGGGGGCGTACAATATTCTTAGTGCGGTCGAACGACCGCATCAGGGAGCTCTCTGCTTCAAATTCCTCTTCAGATTTGGATTCTGACTCTGATGTAAATTGTGAGCCAGTCCTAAGTAGTGGGACCCTGACAGAGTAGGAGGAGGAAGATAGTCTGCCTGCCAAACAAGAGGAGGAGGCAATGGCATCCACAAGCACCACAGTACCTCGGCAAGAAAGTCCAAGTACTGGTGGGGTTTCATCTCAGCTCTAAAGGCTTAGGATCCATGGCAGTCTCCCCATATGGCCTTCAGAACCCATTGTGGCTTCTTCCTTATGCAGGAGAAGCTATCATTCCCCCCCCCCCCTTTCACTTCCCAGCCAGGAGTCCAGATGAACACTGGGAATTTGGCCCCAATACATATTTCTTTAATTTATTTTTAACAGAGGACCTGCTATCATCAATTGTGGCCCAGTGCAACCTGTATGCACAACAATTTATTTTGAGTAACCTAACGTCCTATTATTCCCATCCCTATAAGTGGAGAGACCTAACAGTGGAGGTGTTTAAGATATTTTGGGGCTCACATTCAGTATGGGACTCTGATCTACTCCACAGTAATTCCCAGAACCAGATATTTAATGATAATGAGGTTCTTACATTAAAACAACAATACCCAGTGCCCTCCCCGAAATGACCCAACATATGATGAGCTCTAAAAAATTCAGCCAATTCTAAATTGATTTTCAGGAATGTTCCCCCAGTTATTTATTTACCAAGGACCAACTTATATGCATGGATGAGTTGACAGGCTGGACTTCAAGCAATTTATCTCCAGCAAAAGGGCCCTCTATCGGATGAAAGTTTATAAACTATGTGACCGAGCTACAGGGTACACATATGCCTTCATGATGGATGAAGATAAGGACACCTAGCTGCATCCCCCTGATTGCCCAGACTACTTAGGAATAATCGGGAAAGTTGTTTGGGCCCTCATATACCCACTCCTGAAAAAAGGCTATCACCTGTATGTAGATAACTTCTACACTAGTTTGCCCCTGTTCCATAACCTTCACAGGAAGAAGACTCTAGCATGTGACACAGTAAGAAAGAACAGGAAGGGTTTTCCTCAAAGGCTGGTTAAAATGAAGCTAAGAAGAGGGGAGTTGCCGAGTCTGCAGAACGAAGAAATTCTGGCTGCTAAGTGGAGGCACAGAAGGGAGGTCTACATGCTGTCTTCAATCCACAATAACACCCATGTGGAAATCCCTAGAAGAAATGGCCCAATCCAAAAGCCAACACGTGTCCATTAATAGAATTTGTTCATGGGAGGAGTGAACTTCAATGACCAAATGCTCGAACCCTATCTTGCCACAAGAAGAACATACCATTGGTATAAAAAAGTCTCAATTTATTTTTTTCATTTGGCCATTTACACCTCCTATATAATCTAAGGCAACTCCACCCGAAAGCCCGCAGCTCTTCCTCGGCTATCAGGAGGAAATCATCACTGCCCTTATATTCCCGAACGGTCCACCAGAAAACATTCAATTAGATGTGATTAGCAGACTTTCCCGATAAAATCACACCCAGCCCAACAGGCCAAAAACATAAAAAAGTAGGGTGTGTACCAGAGGAGGAGTTAGAAAATACACCTCTTATTATTGTGTCCTTCCCAACCAGGCTTTTGCATAGGTGATTGTTTCCGCCTTTACAATACTTCCCTAAGTTATTAGTGAAGTATGGCAAACATAATCCTTCATTCCTGCCATTTATGTTCACACCCATTATGCTGCTGCATGCTCCTTAACTGACCCTGGCCTGTTATTGTACCACAACTTTGCCTGCCGCTTTTGTACCTACCCCTGCCTGCTCCCAGAACTGACCCCGGCCTGTTATTCGACCACACCTTTGCCTGCTGCTTTTGTACATTCCTCTGACTTTTCCTTTTTTTCCCCACATTTTCCAAAAACCTCTGGAAAATAATGACATGCTCAAAAGACTCATTATGCCTCCTAGATTATACGTTGTGGTGTTTGCTTTTCAACATGGGGGAATTTTGTGGGCGTTTCCATTGTCCTGGTGCTTCAGGGCCTTCAAAAGTGTAATAGGTGGTTGAGAAATGAGATGCGTAATTTATTCTCCTAGAACACCTGAAGGTGCTACTTCAATATTTGGCCTCTATGTGTGGCTAGGTTGTGTAAAAATATCACACATGTGCTATTGCCATACTCAGGAGGAGTTGCAGAATGTATTTTGGGGTGTCATTTTTTTCTATGTACATGCTATGTGCTGGAAATATCTTTGTGTAAAAAAAGGCGTTTTCATTTTTTTTCCACATATTGCAAACATTTCTAGGAAAAAAATGGCATGTTCAAAAGACTCATTATGCCTCATGGATTATACGCTGGGGTGTTTTCTTTCCAAAATGGCGTAATTTTGTGGGCATCTCCATTGTCCTGGTGCTCCAGGGGCTTCAAAAAAGTAATAGGTAGTCAATAAGTTAGATGTGTAATTTATGCTTCTGTAATTTATGCTCCTTTATGCACCTGATGGTGCTCCCTGCATGCTGGGCCTCTATGTGGCTAGGCTGTGAAAAAGGTATAGCCATACTCAGTAGAAGTAGCAGAATGTGTTTCGGGGTGTAGTTGCAAGCATAAATATGCCATGTGAGAGAAATCTTGAGAAAAAAATTACAACTTCAAAAAACTCACCATGCCTCATACTAAATACTTTGGAATGTCTACTTTCCAAAAAGGGGTAATTTGGGGGGGGGGGGCATTCTTACTTTCCTGCCTTAAGAAATGAGGTAGGCTATCAGTACATTAGGTGTGATCAATTTTCAATGATTAGCACCACTTATTTGGGTGATTTTTACCAAAGATATGTAGCAGTGTAAATTATGGCCAAAATTTCTGAGGGCAAATAATTTGCAAAAAAAAAAAAAAAACAGAAACAAAGAAAATTTAGTTTTTTCACATGTAATATATACATATATATACCGTATTTATCGGCATATAACACACACTTTTTTCCCCTGAAAATATAGTGCAAACAATGGGTGCATGTTGTACACCGATTTTTTTTTTACCAATGTGCGGGGGGGGGGGAGGGGTTTTCAGAGATCGGCAGTTGGGAGGAGTTGTGTCAGGCTGGCCGCCCCACCTCTCCTGGCCCTGGGATAGGAGACTGGGGGTCCCCTGGGAGTGCATGGGGGCTGTGCAGTGTAAAGGGAGGTTATAATAAAAAGGGGTCTGTACTTTGCATGGGGGGGGACTGTGTAATGTAAAGGGGGGCTACATAATGAAAGGGGCTATGTAATATTATTTTTAATAGTTTAAAATCTTTCTTTCCTGAAACATTCTTCCTATAATGAAGGTGTGTGTTACACGCCGATAAATACGGTATATATACATACATACTCAGTGATTAAATACCACCAAAAAAAAAGTTTTATTTGTATGAAAAAAATGACAAGAAATTATTATGGGTACAGTGTTGCATGACTAAGTAATTGTCATTCAAAGTGTGAGAGCACTGAAAGCTGAAAATTGGTCTGGGCAGCAGGAGGGGGGTTTAAGTGCCCAGTAGGCAAGTGGTTAAAGCAGACCAAATACGTTTTAGGTAAAGCCTTTAGTGAAGACAGATCAGACCAGAAACACACAGTTAGTAGTGTACACTTTAAATGAACAGGCAAACAAAGGTTCTAAAGTAGCTCCCAGAATAAACAACAGTACAATATTGATGACCAATTCTGGCCTATAGCTGCAGGTCAGAAAAAGGTTATAATGACCAATTCTGTAGACATACAACTCCCTGCTTCCTCCTGATGCCACAGCCCCCCTTTTAGCAGTTAACGTGGACTAGTATGTAATATCTAATTTAGCAACCTAGTCTCAGTGTCTACGTTTTAAAGAGTTTTTAGGTATTATGAGGTCAAGTAGTTGCCCACACATTTCGGTCCCTTGGGGGAGGGGGGGAGAACAAAGGAGTCCTGATGTTGAAGAAAAAGTTTTGAATCTTCAGCTACCACAATTGTTGGGGCCCAAAGTAATAGTGTAATATTTACATTAGGAATGAGCGAATGGTTCGGCCAGAGCATGAGTTTGGGCCGAACATTTGCCTGTTTGGCTGTTTTCCGAACACCCAAATTTGCAGGGTGTTTGCCCAGACGAACACCCTGCAATACATCAAGTGCTGAACAGTGCATTCTGAGCCCTGATTGGGCAAAGCTGGTTGTAAAGGAGCGGGGCTGGGAAGCCGGACACAGCATCCTTAACAACCAATGAGTCATCCGCTGTCAATGGGTTTGCCCACTGACAGCTGAATTTAAAAAAAATGCAGGTAAAAAAAATAAAGGAAAAAAAATGGCGGGTCTAGTATTGACTTAAAGGGGAACCCCACACCAAAATGTAAAAAAAAAAATACTATCCCCCAAAATCCATACCAGATCCTTCTCGGGGAATACAGCCTGGCAGTTCAGGAAAGGGGGGGCAAGTGAATGCCCCCCTCCTGAACCATACCAGGCGACATGACCTCAACATGACACCCCACCCTAGGGGGCTTTTCCCGACAACCCTGGGCTGTGGTTGTCGGAGTCTGCAGGCAGGGGGCTTATGAGAATCTGGAAGCCCCCTTTAACAAGGGGGCCCCCCCAGATCCTGCCCACCCCACATGTGAATGGGTAGGGGTACCTAGTACCCCTACCCATTCACCAAAAAAGAGTAAAAAAATAAAAATAGTGTTGTCAATCACGCCGCCCGCTGACCCTAAAAATAGAAACAAAAAAAGTTGAGGCCTCACACTGTATGCCCACTCCATGCTTTGGCATTTCTTATATAGGCAAGGGGTGGGGCCACCTGGTTACATCACCTGGTGGTCCAGCACCTTCTGACATCACGTGACATCAGAAGGGGCGGGACCACATATCTTTTAAATAACGGGTTGTCCTGTTTGTGATAGTCATATATAAGTTCTAGGAACTCTCTGGTGTTTTCATGTGAGCAGAGAGAGCTCACCTGCATATGTATGCTTAGATGACTGCCTCAGGCTGATTTCATCAGGCTGCTGAATGGTGAGTCTCTCGATGAGGAGCGTCGGAGGAGAAGAACTGCGTCAGCAGGCATGGTCCCTCTCTGATCTTTCTTTTCCCCATACTGCTCAGTGGGTGTCAGGGTGAAGTAGTAGTGCAGGTTAGCTGTGTATCAGCTTCCCCTCATCTTTGTAAATAGCTGTGGTTTGCTGTGTACTCTCAGAGCTCTCTTCTCACATGTCCACCTTCTTCAGCTGACAGCCCAACATTTTTATTTCTTGTCATGTCACTATTGTAGGTTTATGTGTCATCTACTTTCTTGAGCCTAAGTATAAGAGATATTTATGTATTAAGTTCCAGAAAGAATTTAGCTCTTTTCTATGCTATTTTTTTCTAACTTTACCAGCACAAATAATGCTTTGTCTTCCCTTTATCGTTTGATTATATCCACAAATGTCACACTTCTGTGTGTCAGTGAACAAAAAAAAAACAGTTTGCAACAATAGTCAATTCACATGTTGTTAAATTTATCTCGCACTGTGCTGAAAGTATTTGCCATTCAATAAAGTGCAGCCTTAACAAGCAAATCATGATGTTTGCAACCTTGTGAGTCATCAAATATATGCAGAGATCGATAAAAACAAGCAAAGAGATGGAGGTTTGACAGCATAGATGTGACTTGACCCATGACATTGATAATTGCCAACAACATTTTGTGGAAAAGAAATTTTGTTTATCTATTTTAATAATGTTTTTAGAATGTCATTGAATTTCATCAATCATTTAGTTGATCTATTGTTAAAGCCCTCTAGAGACAAAACATTCAATATCTAGTAAATCCGTATATACTATTTTAAAAGAAATGAATAATGAAGCATCTTACATGATAAATGACATTCGTATTTACTTTATGTAATGCTTGTTTTTTTTTGTTTTTTTTTATATATATATATATTATTTAATACACTATTGTATTTAACATTAAAGTAATTCACTGGGTGAATGTTCAAGTTTGACATTTTTTTTTTTTCAAAAATTTTTTGTTTAATTTGCGCTGTCAGTTTCAAGGTGCAGCACACAGTCTTTACAACTTTATAATGCTCCTTTTAATACCCTATGTCACTATGTATATATATATATATATATATGCTCAGCTAAAGATAAACTATAAAAAGGAAAAGAAAAAACTTAAGGATGAAGAACAATATAAATTGTAAGGTTCAGATTTATTTTTTTTTTTTTCCAAAAAATTTTTATTGAAAGAATTATAACAATGTAAAGAATACATACAGTCTCTTATAAGTCAACGTATAGACAGTACATACAATGTACAGCAACATAGCTTATTGAAAAGTTATTACAAATAATCCAAGAGAAAACGAGTATCAACGTAAGACACGTATTGAAAGGCTTGACCTTTTAACAAACAGGAGACTCAACAGGAGTGGCCGTCAATACTAAGTCATTATAAAGCTAGAGAGAAAACGAGTGTCAACTTGAAGCTCAATTGTGTCAAGTTGGAAGTACTATTCTAACCATAATACAATAAAGTAGATAACTGTAGGCACATCTCGGTGTATGTGACTTTGAGGTAAGATACAGGGGGTATGTTGCAAGATATCTACTGGGATGTTAGAGAGAAGTTGATATGATAGTAAATGGAAAGAAATGCCAAACATTTAAGACTATATGTAGGAGTAAGATGATTTGGTGGGAGGTGACCACTCCGGGGAGAAGAGGACACCTACTCATCAAAATTGGGGAGGGTAGGGGGTGGGGGGGATAAAGGGAGGGAGAGGAAGGGGGAAAGAAGGGTAGGGAGTCATCGGTCTCCGCCTTGCCAGCCTGGGGGGGTTAAAAACATTAAGATGACCGAAAATGAGAGAAGGCAGTATACGGGGTTGGTGTTGGGCTTACCGCATTGTGCTCTGAAAACCTCTCTCACTTACAGCCCTTGTTTAGGGGTGAGAGGGGTCTACCGATGTGCTGTCGGTCTTGGTGTGTGTGCGAGAAGCCAAGGGTTGTCATGATGTATGAGGCAAAGTATTAGAGGGAAAGAAGGTCATGTGGTGGAAACTGAAGGATCAGTTGTAAAGGTGGGAGTGATGGATAGCAATGTATGGTTTTGTGGGTCTCGAAATAATTTCCAGGGAGCCCAAGTGTGAGCATAGGAGATCGTTCTATCTCGTGCGATCGCAACTAGCTCTTCTAATCTAGCAATTTTGTCCATTTTGTGAAGCCATTCCCGTTTATGTGGAATTACATCTGATTTCCAGTGGATTGGAATGCATGCTTTGGCTGCATTGATTAGGTGTGGAGAGAGAGATTTACAGTACCTGTAAGGTGGGACAATAGTATAGTTCAGGAGGTATTGCGCAGGAGAGAAAGGGATATCAATTTTTAGGTCTTTCGTGATGGTTTCATGGATAGATACCCAGAATGGTTGTATTTTTGGGCAGGACCAGTAGATATGGATAAGTGTCCCTGTATCAGAGTGGCATCTCCAGCAAATGTCAGTGATATCTGGGTTGTATTTATGTAGGAGTGAAGGGGTCCTGTACCATCTAGTTAGCAACTTGTAGCAATTTTCTTGTGTGGATACATTGAGGGAGCTTTTATGGGCAATGTGGCATAGATTTTGCCATTCTTTTTCAGACAAGGAGAGGTTGAGGTCTGATTCCCATCTGGGCTTAGCTTTGTTAGTGTGTTCTTTGATTTCCGAAACCAGGAGATTGTATGTTACCGAAATAAGATGGCGTTGTGGAGTAGTGCTAGTACAAAGCTTCTCGAATGGGGTGAGATCTCTGGTAAGGGCCCCGTTATGATTCAAGGATTTGAGAAAATGCCTAATTTGAAAGTAGGTCCAATTGGGTATGGGGGAAGGCGTGGTGGGTGATTTGAACTGGAGGCGTTCTAAGAGGGATCCCTTATCGAAAAAGCGGAAAGCTTCAATGGAGTCGTTATTCCAATAGTCTCGTAGGAATGAAGAGGACATACCCGGAGGAAAGTCTGGATTGTGTTTGATTGGGGTCAGGGGGCTAGGGGTTGAGGAAATAGATGCTAGCTTGCAGGTATCTCTAAAGGAGGATAGGGTGGTATTCAAGAGGGGATGTTTTTTTACGGGCATAGGTATGTGTTCAGAATTGAGCCACACTAATGACTTGAGGGGAGTATTGCAGAAGGATTTCTCAAGTGTCACCCAATCTTTGTTGGGTTCATGTAGGAACCAATCCAAAATTCTAGTTAGGTGGCATGCCCAGTAATATTTTTGTAAATCAGGCAGGCCAATGCCTCCATCTAGTTTGGGTTTTGAAAGTAGCGCGAAAGAGAGCCTGGGTTTTTTTTGACACCAGAGGAATTTGGAGCATAAAGATTTGAAGGAGGCAAAGAAGGATTTTGGGATTTTGATGGGGATAGCTTGAAGGAGGAATAATAAACGTGGTAGAACGTTCATTTTAAGGATGGCGGCTCGTCCAAACCAAGAGAAATGTGGTCTGGACCATTTCTTAACGTCGTCTTTGATTGCTTGTAGAGCTGGGAGAAAGTTAGTGGGGAATAGTTCGTTCAGGTTATTCGTAAGGTGAATGCCTAGGTATTTGATGGAAGATTGGGCCCATTGGAATGGAAAGTTCGATTTACATTGGTCTATCAATCTTTTGGATAGGGTAATGTTGAGGGCGTTTGACTTTGAGAAGTTTATTTTAAAATTGGACAGTGTCTGAAAAAGTTTAAATTCTTGTAAAAGTGACGGGATGGAGAGGAGGGGGTCGCTAAGAAATAATAAAATGTCATCAGCAAACGCTGCTATCTTATACGTACGATGGGAGATGGTTATGCCAGAAATGTTCGGGTTCAGATCAAGTGTACGTAAAAAAGGTTCCAAGGTAAGGACAAATAGAATTGGTGATAGGGGGCAGCCCTGCCTAGTCCCGTTTCCTATGGAGAAGGCGTCCGATAGGCTTCCATTGACTCTGACACATGCCTTAGGTGTGGAGTACAGAGACAGAATTAGAGTGAGTAATCGGTCCGGAATGCCAATGTGTTGAAGGACCTGCCTCATGTAATTCCAATCTAGCCTATCGAACGCCTTCTCGGCGTCGAGGGATAGCATAAAGCCCTTTACTTTATGAGAGGTCATCCAGTGATGGATATTAATAGCTTTAACCGTGTTGTCACGAGCTTCGCGGCCGGGGACGAATCCCACTTGATCTTTGTCAATTAGCATCGGGACCAGGGGTAGCAGTCTATTTGCGATAATTTTGGCGAAAAGTTTGATGTCTACGTTAAGTAGAGAGATGGGTCTGTAGTTAATTACTGAGGTTGGGTCCTTGTTATCCTTTGGTATTACTGATATATGTGCGTCAAGCAATCTGTGATGGGGATAAGGGGGAGAAGCCAGCGAGTTAAAGGCTTTTAGTAACGGAGATGATAGAAGGTCTGTGAAGGTTTTGTAATATGGGGCTGTGAAGCCATCTGGGCCTGGGCTTTTTCCTGCTTTTAGCTGAGAAATAGCTAGTTTGAGTTCTTCCTCTGAAAGGGGCTGTTCCAGGTTTTGGGATTGGGAATTGTTAAGAATTTTAGTATGGGATTTCTGAAGGAAATCTTGTATGAGGGAGTTCTGGGTGTGAATCGGAATTGAATGACCTAGGTTATAAAGCTGGGTGTAATACTTCTCAAATTGGTTTGCGATGTCTGGGGTTCTGACAAAGGTGTGTCCTTGGGTGTCTTTGATCAAATGAATGGAGGATTTGGCTCTTTTTTCTTGGAGGGCTTTAGCGAGGAATTTACTACTCTTGTTCCCAAACTCGTAAAATAATTTTTGTTGAAGGATAAATTTACGTTTAATTTTGATGTGAAGTTCCTCTAGGAGGAGTTGTCTGTTATGTACTAGTTCAAGGTATGTGTGGTGAGCTCTGGTGCTTTTGTGATTTTTTTCTAAGGAATGGATTTTATTAATAATTGCTTGAGTACGTGCTTGGTGCGCTTTCTTCTTTGAAGATTTGAGAGAAATAAGAACTCCTCTTAGTGCACATTTATGGGCTTCCCAAATCGTAATGGGGGAAATGTCATTAGTGGTATTTTCAGAGAAGTATTCTGTAATTTTATTCCTCAAATATTGGATGTCGGGTTCATGAGTGAGAAGCGTTGAGTCTAACCTCCAAAACTTGGTATATGAGAAGTCTCCAGGGATTGAGATTGTCAGGGAAACTGGGTGGTGATCGGAGATTAGCATTGGTTCAATTGTGGCCTTTTTGATCAGGGGTAAGTCTTTCTGGGACAGGAATAGATAGTCTAACCTGGAATATCTTTGGTGAGGAGAAGAGAAAAATGTGAAGTCTTTTGTGGAGGGGTTTAGGGTACGCCAGGTATCATGTAGGAGTAGGTCTTGGAGGGATTGACGAATTTGTTTGAGGGCTTTATATGGGAGGGATGAAGTGCCTGAGGAGGAGTCTAGGATAGGATACAACGCTACGTTGAAGTCCCCCCCCAGGATTGTGATTCCTTGTTGGTTTTCAGCAAGTAAGGAGGAGATCTTCCTAAAAAAGGGTACCTGTGCAGAATTCGGGGAGTAGATGTTAGCTAAGGTGATGGGTTTCTGAGCTAAGAATCCTTTCAGGATAATGTATCGTCCGTCAGGATCAATAAGGGAGTCAGTACATTTCCAATCAAGGTTTTTAGATATAAGGATTGCTACTCCCTTTGTTTTCCCTAAAGGGTTGGTGGCTAGGTAAGCTGTGGGGTATCGGAAGTTGTTGAGTTTTGGGGTGTTGTGTGAGTGAAAGTGAGTCTCTTGCAGATAAACTATATCCGCCTTCGATTTGTGCATAATTTCAAGGACTTGACTGCGTTTCTCGGGTATGTTTAAACCTTTTACGTTCAGGGATACAACCTTAACTTGGAGGGGATTGGGGAGCGCCTGAGGAGGAGTCATCATGAAGTTGGAACTGGAAGCTATTCCTGGAGAGAGTTGTGAGAGCGGTCAATTACAGTCAGCTTAGTGTGACCGGGTGGCAGAGACCGATGGGGGAAGGGGGTGGAGGGGGAGAGAGCTAAAGGAAGGAGGGTGGGATAGAAGGGAAGGGGGAGAGGGGTGGGGTATAAAGGTGGAGGGGTAAAACCGAAGTATAGAGTGTGAAAAACAATCACACCTATCTGAATGTACAGATATCGGAGGTGTAGACAGATGAGGCGATCAGCTCGACTCTATCTGTCTTGCGGGGTGAGCGGTTGGCAAATGATCGAGGTAAACAAAAATGAAGGAATCATGGGCCGGCCGGCCCGAGAGATATGGGGGAGGGAGATTTGAATGATCTTTCGTGTTAACAAGAGTAAAGGATTTGGAAGTGAGTTTGGGGATATACAGGGAACTATCCCTTCTGAGACATTTCTGCAGAGCGAGAGCAAGTAACCGATTCGAAGCCACATGGGTAGGAGGTACCATTATATGAGTAAAGGGGAGCCTGAGATTAATGAACCGATAAGAGGTGGAGGTGGGGAGATAGTGATTTGCATACATAAAACAATAAAGTCATAATGTATATAAACATTAAAGTCATAGTGTTGTAGTGAGATACCCTCTCCCTCCCCTCCTCCCTCCTTCCTCCCTCCATTCCCATCTCTCCTCCCAACTCACAACATTCTCATTCTTATCGTATTGATCTACCTGTAAACAATCTATATCGTATGTATCAAGAGGAGGTTTCGTGATAGTCCCTCCCAAGGTGCGGGGTGGAAGTGTGAGAGACGGGGGGAATAGTGCTGACCGCTCCAACCTGCTCGAGGGACAATAGGGCCGGTCCCTGTGGTTGTACTCTAAAATGTGAAATGCAAGGGGTAATGTGGCCCAAGACCTTCCCATTCGTCTATTCAGGCGGGCTTACACTATAAAGTTGTTCAGGGACACCTATCGCACCAGGGTCGAAGCAATTCTATAGGTGTCTATGTATTATGTTTTTAATGTCAGCCTCCTCATCTTCCTGGGAGCCTTTCTGTTTGATATTACTACCCTTTTTCTTTTTTCCCTTCCCTTCTTATTTTCTTACCTTAAACCCCTTCCCCCCCTCTCTCACAGTCCACACCCCGAAAAGAGGATCCAATAGCGGGGTACACATTAAGCAGGGTATAGTATTTGTGTGGCGAGACCGTAAAGAATGTATTCTTCTAAGACTCAGTAGCAAAAATCTCTTAAAAGGAAAAGAAAAATGGATGGATGCAAGGCAGTCTCTGTTGTGTGGGTTTGCAAAATAAGAAGATGGGAAAGTCTAATTATAAAGGTTGATCGTGTGGTGAAGAGTACATTACCCATCCTCGGTCACGATCATCAGAGGAAAGAGGATATATATGCGTCTGGAAGTTCACAATCTCAGGTGGTATCCTTGATGTATGTTCGGACCTCCGTTCTTGAGTAGCTCGAAATCTGTTGGAAAGAGCAGATGGGGGCAAATAGGGAGTGTGGGCAGGGATAGATGGAGAAAGCGGAAAAATAAGAGAAAGGGCAGGGGGAACGAGGAAAGGTACTGGAGAGTCAGACAAGTCAGGTTGAGGAGTTCTACTCTTGTCTTGGCCGACGATGCACTGGAGAAGCCGTGGGGCTCAGGAAGACTTGGTTCCTTAGGCGGTCGGGGGATTCACTGCCGTGTGATGATACTCTTGGTCGTGTAATGTGGAGATCATCCCTCTCTGGTACTACATCCATTGAGGTCGATCTTCGTAGCCTTTGGGTGTTAAGAGGTCTGTACCAGTCAGGCAGGTCAATGAGCGGTATGTTCATTGCATTGCAGAAATTAGCGAGTTCTTCCGGAACCCTCAGGTTAGCTGTGCGACCGTTTGCCGAAGCTGATAGGCAGAACGGAAATTTCCACCGGTACTGGATGTTTCTGGATCTTAAGGAGTCTAGCAGAGGCCGCAGATCTCTTCTGCGTTGGAGGGTTATCGGGGAAAGATCCTGGAAAATCTTTATTTCCGTGCCATGGTATAGGAGGGAACGTCTGTCTCTTGTTCTCCTTAGGACATCTTCCTTTAGTTTAAAATTGACTACACAACAGATGATGTCCCTTGGGGGGTCGGTATCCCTTGGTTTGGGTCGCAGAGCTCTGTGGAGACGTTCAAATTCAATGGGGGTTTCAAGAGGTCTTCCCAGGACATCATTAAAGATGGCGGTGGTAGCTCTCATGATCTGCGTCTGCTCAATCGACTCGGGTAGGCCCCTCACCCTTAAGTTGTGACGCCGACCTCTGTTGTCGAGATCCTCCAGTTGTCTTTGCATGTCTCTAAATTGGGTGTCGTGAGAGTGCATTGTGTCAGTCAGGGAATGAATGGATTCTTCCTGCGCTGCGACTTTATCTTCAACCTCTGACACCCTTAAGTTTATAGAGGATATTTCCCCTTTCAGTTCAATTACTGCCATGGCTAGGGAGGCCTTCAGTTCATCCGCAATGGAGCGGAGGTCTGGGAGGGTGACATATGGTAGCGGAGGGGGGGTAGTCGCTGGGGCTAGTGTGTCCATGGCTGAGGGTGTGATGCCTTGGGGTGTAGGTATTGCCTGCTCTCTTGTTGTGGAGCGAGTGTGGGTTCCCCGGGTCACGTCCGCATAGGCCTGACTTGGAGCCGGGGCCTCGCGTGATATCTGCGGCTGACGGAATAGGTCCGGTATGCTGCGGGTGCGACCCGGCGTCAGATCTCTCGGCGAGCGGGATCGGGAGGGAGAGGAATGTGTGCTGGATCTACTCATCCTTCCTAGATGTATGGGAAAAGAAAGATCGCTCTTCTTAAGGCTGATTTCTCTCGAGCTGGCCGGGAGCTAGGAGATTAGGCGGCCATCCACGGTCAGCGCCAAGCCACGCCCCCCCGTTCAGATTTAGATTTTGTAATATTTACCAACACATTTCTGTTGCTGTATGGAAGCTTTCACTCACATGTACAAAATTTTTCTTCTTTCTTTTTCTTTACCAAATAATATCATGAGAGATATTAGATCTCAAAGTACATAGATTTTGGGTAACTATTTGAAGGTTTTGTTTTTAGACTAATGTGTGCAGCATATGCTTAAAGATATTATGTAGAAGGAGGATTTTATACACATTTCTTGTGCTGATGTGACTGAAAGTAGTTAAAGGATTGGGGATTTGAGCATTGTCTAAATTTATGAATTCATGTGTAAAAAACCTTGTGAGCTGCTGTGTGAAAAACAAACAAACACTACATTTGAGCTTATTGCACCTAACACATTCCCATATACCTTGGATTGAGAGTAACTTGGTTTGAAAGCGCATTTCTTTTTTTTATAAATTTTATGTGATAACCAAGCATAGTCTTAATATACAAGTAGCGTCATGCCACAACTAAGTAAAACAACCTTCACAAGGGTATTAGAAGCAAAATCCAGCAGGAGCTACAGATTAAAAAAGAGAAGAGAGGTTCCTCTAAGTGTAGCAATATGGTTACATTTAATGAAGGTACAACATTTAGCAACTCACATGGTTGATTAAATTATGCTATTTTGATTTAAAAATGGTATTTGACCTGCAACCATGTGTACACTTTGCTCTGTATGATTTCCCTATGTTTACACAGTTACAATATATTTCCCTGTAAGATTCCTTTATTTGGTATATAATGCAATGGGAAACCCCCAAAGGACATACCAGGCCCTCATCAAGGAGGCTGAGGGTCTAGAGTGTATTTTGGAGGGGGGTCCTCATAGCATTATTTATAACATAAGCAAAGGTTGCCGGAAAGGGAGTTACAACTTTTATTTTTCTATGTCACTTTTGCTATGCATGTTACAAATAAAAATAAAAAAATACATGGGATACCCCTAAAGTCTATACCCGCCCTTGTAAAAAAAATAAAAATAAATAAGAAAAAAATGTAAAGTACCCCCATCCCCTCATGCAAAGGCGAATGCTTGTGTTTGTCCCACGGCATACATAAACAGCAATCGCACCACACATTTGCGGTATCACCCCGAATGTTAGATCAAGGCCAATAATTCTAGCATCAAACCTCCTGTGTAAATCTAAAGTGGTAACCTGTAAAGGCTTATAAAGCATCGTCTATGGATAATATAGTATAGAGGTAATATAGTAGTTTGTTGTCGTTCCACTGGCGTGCACAGTTTTAAAACGTGACGTGTTTGATATCTATTTATTCAGCATAACATCATCTTTAAAAAAAACAATATTATATTGTGTTTTTTTCCCCAAATAATTGTGTTTTTTACCAGCTGGTATGGGTTTTAAGGGGGGATTCCACACAAAAAATGGTTTGGCTCCCCCTAATCAAACCACATCCCTTTCTCCTTATACTGTGCGTAAACATAATCATTGCCCTAGAGAGCTAACATAGTGAAACAAGCCATTGGGAGGGAATAGCACCATGAAAGGGAAAGTGGCAACACCCCTGCAACTATAGTAGATTACAAATGTTTTTTTTTTTTTTTTTTTTTAACTGGATAGATAGATATAATATAGTACTTTGGAATATTCAGTCTGGTACAAATGTGCCAATCACATAACATGTAAATTACATCCCATATTTTTCTTTTTCTTTCTCCATTCTTATATAGTGAACATGTACCTTAAATATCCCCAAATTTGATATATATCAACAATGAGGGGAAGGAACAATTATTTCTTCGCATTGTTTATGGTTTATGTCTCTATAAGCAGACAGATAGGAGTTTCATAGAAATCAAGAACATAAGACATCATGAATATTGTTCTCAATATACTTCTAACAGTGTGCTCTGTAACAATATAATTTTTAACAAGCCATGTTAAAAACAATGTATGATGTATGCCCAGCAGAACGTGCACCCATGTCATCCATAGTCAACCAGCAAACCTCAGTGGATACTACACACAGTTAACATCATCAGAATCTAGTGATTTCCAATCAATGCAAACTTATAGTTAGGTGATAACCCAAACTACCCTAACTCATGAATATATTTATATAAATAACATATGTCCTTCTTGAGAGGAAGGGACACATCTACCCTTTACCAAAGGGTAATATCTGAGCAATTATGGATAGCTAATGTATATGGACCTCAATCCCATGCCTAGATGGTCCAACGGAGTGGTAGACCTAATATTGTAAGCAATAAAACATTGCCTTAAATTACATAGTCTGGTTGAAAAAAAAAAAAAAAAAAGACACAAGCCCATCCAGTTCAACCAACAGAGGGAAAAAAAAAATGAAAAAAACAATAAAGCATGATCCAGTGGGGGAAAAAAAAAATCCTTTCTGAGATAATTGGATTCCCTGGATCAACTTTACCTATAAATACTAGTATCCATTTATATTTTGTGCAATTTTTTCCACTTGAAGACCAGATCTTTTTCTGACATTTCTCACATATGTATAAAAATCTGTATTTTTTGCTAGAAATTTATTTAGAACTCCCCAAAATTATACATTTTTTAAAGCAGGAGCCCTAGAGAATAAAATAGTGTGTGTTGCAATTTTTTTTTATGCCACGCGGTATCTGCGCAACGTTTTTTTTTTCTGAGACAATTTTTGTTGGCAAAAACACAATATTATACCCAATTGTTTAGTTTTTTTGAGTAAATAGAAATCAAACATGGCATTCTTTAAAATTGCGCACACTAGTGGAACTGCAGCAAACTACTACACTATATTATCCATAGATGCTTTATGAGCCTTTTACAGGTTACCACTTTAGATTTAAACAGGGGGTCTGGTGCTAGAATTATTATCCTTGATCTGACATTCGGGGTGATACCTCAATTGTGTGGTGCGATTGCTGTTTACCGGGAACCAACAGATGCATTCGCCTTTGCATGCAGACATGAGGAAATGGAGGCGCTTTCAATTTTTTATTATTTCTTTCTTTTTTTTTTTACACTGTACCCTAAATTGTTTTTGTAATCACTTTTATTTTTATGACAAAGAATGCAAACATCCCTTTCAATAACAATAGACAGTGACCAGTCCTCTTTACTGAGTCCACTCTGCCTCTGCCCTTTAAAAGTTTCAGATCAAATCAAGATCAGTATGATCCAGTGCTTTTTTAAAACCAGTAATGGCTTGTGTACAACCAGTGAATCCGGAAAGAACAAAATAATGCTTCCAGTTTTTTAGACCATAGAGATGATCAGGGCCTTTCCTCTGGCTGCAATCCTTGGTCCCCCTGTGGGACAGGGAAGCCCAGGAAGATGTTGGGAGATAGGGACCTCCTCTAGCTGCTTATAAAAGCAATCCAGCTATTTAGCCACTAGCATTTCTTTACTCGGTTGGCACGAAAAAAAAAATATCAGGATGATGCATGCAATAGATCCAGCCAAAGACCGTGTAATGTTCTCGCTATCAGAAACTGAGACAAAGGGAACAATACCTTATGTACCCTGGGAAGGCCATGCGTGATTGAATGTTCATAATTCAAATACTCAGTAACATCCAAATATCAGAAAAATGTCAAGGTGTGTATTTTTTCTTCCAGTTTTTCTGAGAGTACTAAAATGTAAGTAGATCTACCATTCCACAAGTCCAATAATCCTTGGCGGTATTGGAAATAATTGAAGACCGCAATGGTGCCAGTTTTTAGGTGATTTCCTTGTTTCTTTGTAAGGAGAAAATTGCTTCTCTTTCCTCCCTGCTGATATTAGAATAAGCGTGTCTTGATTTCATCAGATCTTGAGCATATTTCTTTATCATTCTAATACACATCTCAATAGTATTAACGTTTCCCAGATATTTTCTTTTTCTTTTTCTTTTTCTTTTTCTTTTTCTTTTTTCCTTTTCTTGTCTCATCTTCTCTCCATTTATTGAGATGATCAGTAATACTAAACAGTCACTTTTGTAAAAAAAAAATTCTCACTTACTTTACTGTTAATGAATGCCTTGTGTTTATTACAGGGTTACTTTTAACCACTTGCCTACTGGGCACTTAAACCCCATTCCTGCCCAGGCCAATTCTCAGCTGTTAGCGCTGTTGCATTTTGAATGTAAATTGCACGGTCATGCAACACTGTACCCAAATGAAATTCTTATCATTTTTTTCAAATAAATAGAGCTTTCTTTTGGTGATATTTATTCACTACTGGGGTTTTTATTTTTTGCTGAAGAATTAAAAAAAGACAGAAAATTTTGAAAAAAAAAACAACTACTGTTTTTATAGTTTGTTATAAAATTTTGCAAACACATAATTTTTCTCCTTCATTGATGTGCGCTGATGAGGTGGCACTGATGGGCCCTGATAGACACTGATAGGCTGCACTGATTGTCACTGATAAGGTGGCACTGATGGGCACCGATAAGGTGGCACTGATAAGGCAGCACTGATGGGCGGCACTAAAAGGTGGCACTGGTAGGTGGCACTGAAAGACAATAGGTGGCACTCATGGGCACTGATGGGCAGTAATAGGTGGCACTGATGGGCACTAATAGGTGGCACTGATGGGTGGTACTGACGGGCAATCATAGGCACTGGTAGGTGGCACTTAATGGCAGCACTCATGATGGGGCACTGATTGGCACTGATAGGTGGCGCTGTGGGCACTGGTAGGTGGTGCTGGTGAGCACTGGTAGATGGCACTGGTGGAAACAGATGCCCCTCTCCTCTTCAGGACCGATGTCCCTCTGACAGCAGCTGTGATCAGCATTTTGTTCTCACACTGACAGCGTGAGGAGAAAAAAACAGCTGATCGCCGGGTGCTGTTTACATTACATGATCAGCTGTTATTGGCTTACAGCTGATCACTTGGTAAAGGGCCGAGACCCCTCCGATCTGTGATCAGCCGAGTCTCAAGGACTAGCTGATCACAGAGCGAGCCACGTGCACTCTGCAGGGAGCGCGCAGGCAGCTCATGCACAGGAGGACGTACACGGACGGCCTCCTGGCAATTAAGGTCCATGCTGTAGCCGTCTTTCGGCTATAGCGCGGACAGGAAGATGTTACATTTTCTTATCTTTTCCTAATCACAAGTTTTCCCCTTTTTGGCTTTGTTTCCTGTAACTGCTCCCAGATCCGTGTTTGGTGTGGCCCCTGAAAAGGGATAATAGCCGTGTATAGTGCTGTATTCAATATTCCTTTTGCCTAGTCACTATCAGGTATACAATTTTCTGGTATGGGATCATTATGTGAAGGAGATTCTCTTTCACTTTCTATTGTGTGGTCAGAACAAAACTTGGAGTGAAATCTACTCAAAGGGGCACAGGCAGAAAAAGAATAAACTAAAACATATCAAAACATTTTGGCCACACAAACACTTTAAGCTTTACAAGTCAGCATTTACCCAAACAAAGAATATATTGTTGTGCTGAATCTACATTTCTTCATTAACTAATAAATAAAAAAAAAAACACATATACACTCACCACTTTATTAGGTACACCTTTCTAGTACTGGCTTGGACCCCCTTTTGCCTTCAGAACAGCCTTAACTCTTTGTGGCATAGATTAAACAAGGAGTTGAAAACATTCTTTATAGATTTTGGTCCTTATTGACATGACAGATTTACGCAGTTGCTGCAGATTTGTCGGTTGCACATCTATAATGCAAATCTCCCATTCCACCACATCCCAAAGATGCTCTATTGGATTGAAATCTGGTGACTGTGGAGGCCATTGGAGTAAAGTGACCTCACTATCATGTTCAAGAAAGCAGCGGTGAGATGATTTGAGCTTTGGGATATGGTGCATTATCCTGCTGGAAGGAGCCATCAGAAGATGGGTACACTGTAGTCATAAAGGGATGGACATGGTCAGCAACAATACTCAGGTAGGCCATTGCATTTAAACTAAGGGGCCCAAAGTGTACCAAGAAAATATCCCCCACACCATTACATCACCACCACCAGCCTAAACCGTTGGTACATGGCAGAATGGATCCATGCTTTCAGATTGTTTAAGTCAAATTCTGACCCTACCATTTGAATGTTGCAGCTTAAAACCGAGACTCATCAGAGCAGACAACGTTTTTCCAATACTCTATTGTCCGATTTTGTTAAGCCTGTGCGAATTGTAGCCTCAGTTTCCAGTTCTTAGCTGACAGGAGTAGCACCCAGTGGGGTGCGTTTAGAGATGGTATTCTGCATACCTTGGCTGTTACGTGTGGTTATTTGAGTTAGTGACCTTTCCATTATCTCCGACCAGCCTGGCCGATCTCCTCTGATATCAACAAGGCATTTTTGTACTAGCAACTGATGCTTACTGGATATTTTCTCTTTTTCCTACCATTCTCTATAAACCCTAGAGATGGATGTGCTTGAAAATCCTAGTAGATAAGTTGTTTTTTTAAATACTCAGACCAGTCCCTCTGACACCAACAACCATGCCACATTCAAAGTCACATAAATGCCCTTTCTTCCCCATTCTGATGCTTGGTTTGAACTTCAGCAAGTCACCTAAATGCATTGAGTTGCTGCCCTGTGATTGGCTGATTAGCAATTTGTGTACCTAATAATGTGGCCGGTGAATGGACATAATTTCTTTTAACCTCAACTCTTGTCAGAAAAACTTTCTGTACTAATATATATATATATATATATATATATATATATATATACACAGTATATCACAAAAGTGAGTACACCCCTCACATTTTTGTAAAACTTTTATTATATTGTGGTGCAAATTTGCTGTGCCCTCAAAATAACTCAACGCACTGCCATTAATGTCTAAACTGCTGGCAACAAAGGTGAGTACACCCCTAAGTTAATGTCCAAACTGGGCCCAAAGTGTTAATATTTTGTTAGGCCACCATTATTTTCTAGCACTGCCTTAACCCTCTTGGTCATGGAGTTCAACATAGCTTCACAGGTTGCCACTGGAGTCCTCTTCCACGTCCACGTCATGACCACATCACGGAGCTGGTGGATGTTAGAGACCTTGCGCTCCTCCACCTTACATTTGAGGATGCCCCACAGATCCTCAATAGGGTTTAGGTCTGGAGATATGCTTGGCCAGTCCATTACCTTTATCCTCAGCTTCTTTAGCAATGCAGTGGTCGTCTTGGAGATGTGTTTGGGGTCGTTATCATGTTGGAATACTGCCCTGCGGCCCAGTTTTTGAAGTGAGGGAATCATACTCTGCTTCAGTATGTCACAGTACATGTTGGCATTCATGGTTCTCTCAGTGAACTGTAGCTCCCAGCATTCATGCAGCCCCAGATAATGACACTCCCACCACCATGCTTGACTGTAGGCAAGACACACTTGTCTTTGTACTCCTCATCTGGTTGCCGCCACACACGCTTGATACCATCTGAACCAAATAAGTTTATCTTGGTCTCATCAGACCACAGGACATAGTTCTGTTAATCCATGTCCTTAGTCTGCTTGTCTTCAGCAAACTGTTTGCAGGCTTTCTTGTGCATCATCTTTAGAAGGTACTTCCTTCTGGGACGACAGCCATTCAGACCAATTTGATGCAGTGTGCGGCGTATGGTCTGAGAACTGACAGGCTGACCCCCCCATCCCTTCAACCTCTTCACAAAAATGGCTAATTGGGCCCAATATGGACATTGTCAGGGGTGTACTCACTTTTGTGGCCAGCGGTTTAGACAATAATGGCTGTGTGTTGAGTTATTTTGAGGGGACAGCAAATTTACACTGTTATACAAGCTGTACATTTACTTTACATTGTAGCAAAGTGTCGTTTCTTCAGTGTTTTCACATGAAAAGAAATAATAAAATGTTTACAAAAACATGAAGGATACACTCACTATTGTGAGATACTATGTTTATATATATATATATATATATATATATATATATATATATATATATATATATATATTGCAATTGAACTATTCTTAAATGTGGTGACTGTGTTCATTTTTTGGGCTTTTTTTTATTTTTCACCTGGTGGTCCAGCCAGGGTGTTTCTGCTTTGGATGGAAGTACAATGGGGGCTTTAGTTTTGTTTCCTTCATTTCATCTGGTGATCTGCTCAGTAACACACTTTCCAGTAGTAAAGCAAACATTTTTGGACAGCAGCATTGTTAATCTGGGGAGAGGGTTGTGCTAGGTGCACTTGATGGACTAGATGAACAAAATAGATCTGAATTCCAGATAATACCTTTCATGCAGTTGCAGCAACAGTTTTTTCTTTTTTCTTTTGGGCTAAATGTTTTACATACGTAAGTGAATAAAACTTGACCATTGTAAGTCTTAAATGATTCCTCTTAACACTATAACTGCCACTTTTTCTGCACAACTAGGTGTGTTAAAGGAAGTTAAAAATAACAGACTTGCTATCTGGATCAACAGGAAAAAATAAATAAAAAAACAACCTAAAAAAACGAATGCAGCTACCATATCTAAGAATTTGTAAGCTGCATTAGAATACATTTTTGGGTTGTGGTTTAATACCACTTCAAGACGCATTAATGTTTTGTAAATATAAACTAAACAGAATCCTTAGTGCCGGTACACACTACCGCGGCACGACTTCGGGGACAACCTGTGAAGTCGCGTGCACCGCGACTTCGGCACGACTTGCACGGACTTCATATAATGAATGGCAATGCAAGTCGCTCTGATGTCGCCCCAAAGTAGTACAGGAACTATTTTCTAAGTCGGAGCGACTTGAGTCGCTCCTATTAGAACGGTTCCCGTAGCACTGCATGGACCGCGACTTGTCAGGCTGAATGGGCACTTATCCTGTCAGCAAACCTTCTTCCTTGCCCAAATACTGTATCATTCACAAAAAATGCTGCCTTTAAACAGTTTAAGGCAAAAAAGTTACATGTGCAGTTGAAACATATACTGTGGGCATTAACTTTTTTGCCTGCCAAATAATTTTGTGTAAGAAAAATTATTATATATATACAGTGCCTTGCAAAAGTATTCGGCCCCCTTGAACTTTGCGACCTTTTGCCACATTTCAGGCTTCAAACATAAAGATATAAAACTAATTTTTTGTGAAGAATCAACAACAAGTGGGACACAATCCTGAAGTGGAACGAAATTTATTGGATATTTCAAACTTTGTTAACAAATAAAAAACTGAAAAATTGGGTGTGCAAAATTATTCAGCCACTTTACTTTCAGTGCCGCAAACTCTCCAGAAGTTCAGTGAGGATCTCTGAATGATCCAATGATGATAAATAGAATTCACCTGTGTGTAATCAAGTCTCCGTATAAATGCACCTGCACTGTGATAGTCTCAGAGGTCCGTTTAAAGCATAGAGAGCATCATGAAGAACAAGGAACACACCAGGCAGGTCCGAGATACTGTTGTGGAGAAGTTTAAAGCTGGATTTGGATACAAAAAGATTTCCCAAGCTTTGAACATCCCAAGGAGCACTGTGCAAGCGATAATATTGAAATGGAAGGAGTATCAGACCACTGCAAATCTACGAAGACCTGGCCGTCCCTCTAAACTTTCAGCTCATACAAGGAGAAGACTGATCAGAGATGCAGCCAAGAGGCCCATGATCACTCTGGATGAACTGCAGAGATCTACAGCTGAGGTGGAAGACTCTGTCCATAGGACAACAATCAGTCGTATACTGCACAAATCTGGCCTTTATGGAAGAGTGGCAAGAAGAATGCCATTTCTTAAAGATATCCATAAAAAGTGTCGTTTAAAGTTTGCCACAAGCCACCTGGGAGACGCACCAAACATGTGGAAGAAGGTGCTCTGGTCAGATGAAACCAAAATCGAACCTTTTGGCAACAATGCAAAAAGTTATGTTTTGCATAAAAGCAACACAGCTCATCACCCTGAACACACCATCCCCACTGTCAAACATGGTGGTGGCAGCATCATGGTTTGGGCCTGCTTTTCTTCAGTAGGGACAGGGAAGATGGTTAAAATACAGGATCATTCTGGAAGAAAACCTGATGGAGTCTGCAAAAGACCTGAGACTGGGACGGAGATTTGTCTTCCAACAAGACAATGATCCAAAACATAAAGCAAAATCTACAATGGAATGGTTCACAAATAAACATATCCAGGTGCTAGAATGGCCAAGTCAAAGTTCAGACCTGAATCCAATCGAGAATCTGTGGAAAGAACTGAAAACTGCTGTTCACAAACGCTCTCCATCCAACCTCACTGAGCTCAAGCTGTTTTGCAAGGAGGAATGGACAAAAATTTCAGTCTCTCGATGTGCAAAACTGATAGAGACATACCCCAAGCGACTTACAACTGTAATCGCAGCAAAAGGTGGCGCTACAAAGTATTAACTTAAGGGGGCTGAATAATTTTGCACGCCCAATTTTTCAGTTTTTTATTTGTTAAAAAAGTTTGAAATATCCAATAAATTTTGTTCCACTTCATGATTGTGTCCCACTTGTTGTTGATTCTTCACAAAAAATTACAGTTTTATATCTTTGTTTGAAGCCTGAAATGTGGCAAAAGGTCGCAAAGTTCAAGGGGGCCGAATATTTTCGCATATATATATATATTTTTTTTTTTCGTTTTGTGTTTGTGTATATATATATATATACTGTATATACAAATTGCTTAGAAAAATGAAAGGGACACTTTAATCACAGTATAGCATCAAGTCAATTAAATTCCTGGGATATTGATATGGTCAGTAAAGTAGCAGAGGGGGTTGTTAATCAGTTTCAATTGCATTGGTGTTAATGCAATTAATAGGTGCACTAGATGGGCAACAATGAGATGACCTCCAAAATAGGAATAGTTTTACAGTTGGAGGCCATTGACATTTTTTTCCCCTACTCATCTTTTCTGCCTGTTTTTTACTAGTTTTGCATTTGACTAGGGTCAGTGTCACTACAGGTAGCATGAGGTGATACGTGGACTCTATAGAGGTTGCACAGGCAGTCCAACTCCTCTAGGATGGCAAATCAATACATGCCATTGCCAGAAGGTTTGCTGTGTCTCCCAGAACTGTCTCAAAAGCATGGAGGAGATTGCAGCTGGACAGGGCCACAGAAGGTCCTTAACCTATCAGCAGGACAGGTATCTGCTCCTTTGTGCAAGGAGGAACATGATGAGCACTGCCAGAGCCCTACAAAATGACCTCCAGCAGGGCACTGGTGTGAGTGTCTCTGACCAAACAATCAGAAACAGACTTTGTGAGGGTAGCCTGAGGGCTCGACGTCTTCTGGTGGGCTCTGTGCTCACTGCCTGGTACCATGGAGCTCGATTGGCATTAGCCATTGAACACCAAAACTGGTAGGTAGGTAGAATTGGTAGGTGCCACTGGCACCCTGTGCTTTTCACAGATGAGAACGGTTATGCTGCCTGTAACACCGTTCAGCATGACCAGTTTGGTGCTGGGTGAGTGATGGTCTGGGGAGGCATATCCATGGAGGGACGCAGAGTCCTCTATAGGCTAGACAATGGCACCCTGACTGCCAGTAGGTATCAGGATGAAATCCTGAGATCCATTGTCAGACCCTACACTGGTGAAATGGGTCCTCCTAGTGCATGACAATGCACTGCCTCATGTGGCATAATGGTGAGAGCATGCAGCCAATTCCTGGAGGATGAAGGAATTGATACCATTAAATGGCCCATACGCTCACCCTAAATCCAATAGAACACCTCTGAGGCATTATGTTTGTCCATCCGATGTCACCAAGTTGCACCTCAGTCTGTTCAGGAGCTCAGTGAAGCCCTGGTCCAGATCTGGGAGGAAATACCCCAGGACATTATTCATTGTCTCATTAGAATCATGCCCCGACGATGTCAGGCATGCATACAAGCATTTGGAGGCTATACAAACTACTGAGTACCATTTTGAGTTACTGCAGTGACATTTCAGAAAAATGGACTAGCCTGCTGCATCATTTTTTCACTTTGATCTTCGGGGTGTCTTTTAATTCCAGCCCTCTGTAGGTTGATAATTTTCATTTCCATCAAACGATGTGACATCCTTTCATTTATAACACATTACCCAGTCTATATCAATACAGATATCCAGCATGAGATTTTTCTCAATTGAGATCTAATGTGTTTTCAAAGTGCCCCTTCATTTTTTGAGCAGTGTATATATATATATATATATATATATATATATATATATTGTGAGGGATTAGCTCGGTAGCGGGTGTGGATAACCCCTTTTGGGGGGGTTCGTCACACAGGGAGATAGCCGAGGAGTGGTTGAAAACAACAGTTTATGGTTTATTCTTCCAATTTCTTCAAAACAGTGCATGCAGCAAAAACATCAAAATAAAATAAAACACAAAATAAATCCTGGCCACTGTGGGCGTCTACCTTCTCACACACCGGAACCTATCTAAGGAGTCTTCCCAACCTACTCTTTGGGCAGACCCTGCTGGTTCTACAGCAGACACTCAAATGTCCATTTGTGTTTTCTTTACACAGAAAAAATTCAACACCTCACCTTTAGAAGTCTCTCATCTGACTGCTCTCCCCAGCTTACACAGCCTCAGGAGACAGCAATCAATAGACTCCCTTTGGACAAGTTATAGAGATCTTAATTGCCTCATTCTGAACAGCTGAAAGTGTTCTCAACTTCCGTACACCTTCCTGCCTACCTCTGCAGCCGACACCTGATAGCAATTAGTGAATTGTCTAAACCAAGCAGAAATATATCTCCCGTCAGTGACAACACCCATAGATTTTCCTGACTTCCTGTCACATACCCCCCCCTCTTGTTTCAACCCTAGGGTTGGGACACAGGTTGACAGGCACGCATGTGCACGGGACAAACCATCTGCATTCCCCATTTGAACACCGGGGCGATGCGTTACCACAAAACTAAATTCCTGAAGGGCCAGAAACCACCTATTTATTCTCCTATTGGTCTCCTTGTTCTGTGCCATCCACTTCAATGGGGCGTGATCCGTCACCAGTTCAAACTGTCTACCCAGGAGGTAGTATCGGAGAGAATCCAAGGCCCATTTCACCGCCAAACACTCTTTCTCAATGGTGGCATAATTCTCTTCATGGGCCTTCAACTTTCGGCTGAGGTACATAACAGGGTGTTCTTCCCCATTGATAATCTGGGACAGTACAGCTCCTAAACCCACATTTGATGCATCTGTCTGGACCACAAAGTCTCGTGAAAAATCAGGCGACTTTAAAACTGGCTGGCTACATAAGGCCTGTTTTAAAGCCTGAAAAGCTGTTTCTGCCTCGGGAGTCCATTTGATCATGACAGACTCCTTCCCTTTGGTCAGATTGGTCAGGGAAGCAGCCTGTGAGGCAAAATGGGGAATAAAACGGCGATAATAACCTGCAATCCCCAAAAATGCACGAACCTGTTTCTTGTTGGTGGGACGTGGCCAATCCTTAATAGCTTCAACTTTGTTTATTTGGGGCTTGATTAGACCTCTACCAATGGTATACCCCAGATACTTCGCCTCTTCTAGCCCAATGGTACATTTTTTTGGATTGGCTGTAAACCCAGCTTTCCAGATGGAATCCAACACAGCCTGAACTTTTGGTAAGTGTGAGTCCCAATCCTCACTGTGAATGACCACGTCATCGAGGTATGCAGCAGCATAGGCTAGATGAGGCCGAAGGGTCTTATCCATGGTGCGTTGGAATGTGGCAGGAGCATTCTGTAACCCAAAAGGCATCCTCCGATATTGGAAAGATCCGTCTGGAGTTACAAATGCTGTTTTTTCCCTGGCCGACCCCGAGAGAGGAATTTGCCAATAACCCTTGGTAAGGTCTAACGTGGTCATGTACCGGGCAGTGCCTAGGCGATCAATTAGTTCATCTATGCGGGGCATAGGATAGGTGTCAAACTTAGTGATTTTATTCAGGCGGCGAAAATCATTACAAAACCGCCAACTTCCATCTGGTTTGGGCACTAAGACAATGGGACTGGACCAATCACTATTTGACTCTTCTATCACCCCCAACTCAAGCATTTTTTTTACTTCCTGGCGAATGGCATCTCGCCGGGCTTCTGGAATTCTATAAGGCTTTAACTTGACCTTATCCCCTGGGGTGGTGATAATGTCATGTTTAACTCCCGAGACCCAACCTGGCAGGTCTGAAAACTTCTCCCTATTACGGAGCACAAATTCTTTAACCTCCTGTTTCTGAAGTTTGGACAGAGTCTCTGCTATCCCAACTTCAGGGACAGCCAGGTGAACTGGAGCAGAAACTCGGGTAGTCTCAGCGACCAAGGACTCTCTATCCTTCCATGGTTTTAACAAGTTCACGTGATAGAGCTGCTCAGGTTTTCGTCTTCCTGGTTGGCTAATTTTATAATTCACCATCCCTATTTTCTCCAATACTTCATAGGGCCCCTGCCATTTGGCTAGGAATTTACTTTCGACCGTGGGGACCAACACCAACACCCTATCACCAGGTGCAAAAGAACGGACCTGGGCCCCACGATTGTAAATCCTTTGTTGAGCCAACTGGGCTTGGGCTAAATGTGCCTTCACAATCGGCATCACTTGGGCAATTCTATCTTGCATTTGGGCAACATGCTCAATCACACTTCGATGAGGGGAACTCTCACTCTCCCATGTTTCCCTGGCAATGTCAAGTAGGCCCCGGGGGTGCCTCCCATACAGCAACTCAAACGGAGAGAACCCTGTGGATGATTGGGGAACCTCTCTTATGGCAAACATCAGATAAGGGAGCAGATAATCCCAATTCTTTCCGTCTTTATCCACCACCTTCCTCAACATTTGTTTTAACGTTTTATTAAACCTCTCCACTAACCCATCTGTTTGAGGGTGATATACTGAGGTACGTAACTGGGTCACTTTCAGGAGTTTACAAAGTTCTCTTGTCACCCTGGACATAAACGGGGTGCCCTGGTCAGTTAGGATTTCCTTAGGTAGACCCACCCGGGTGACAACTTGAAATAACTCCTTGGCTATGGTTTTAGCAGAGGTATTTCGGAGAGGAATCGCTTCTGGGTAACGGGTGGCATAATCCATTATCACCAAGATGTGCTGGTGCCCTCTTGTGGACTTCAGTAAGGGCCCAACCAAATCCATGGCGATCCTCTCAAAAGGAACCTCGATAATGGGCAGGGGTACCAAAGGACTACGGAAATGGGGCATGGGTGCATTAATCTGACACACTGGACAGGAAGAGCAGTACAATTCCACTTCCTTAGTGATCCCAGGCCAATAAAACCTCTGGGTGATTCTCTCCCGGGTTTTTTCTGCTCCCAAATGTCCCCCAAGAATGTGCCCATGGGCCAGTTCCAAAACCATCTTGCGGTACGGTTTAGGCACTACCAGTTGCTCAACAGTGTCCCCTATCCTCTGTGACACTCGATATAAGAGGTCCCTCTCAATAATGAAGTAAGGGAGGGCAATCCTCTCGTCAGGGTTAACTAGCTCCCCATCTATCTTCACTACATTCTCCCGGGCTCTTAGCAATGTGGGGTCCCTCAATTGCTCAGTGATAAAATTTTCTCGGTGCACTTTAAGGTCATCCAACCCTAACGGCCGCTGTTCCTCTTCTGAGGTAGCAGGCTCCTCCCTAGGGACTGGTGTTTCCCCGGCTAAGACTGAGCACGGAAACTCAGGATAATCCTCACAGTTAGAGGATTCTGGAGTAGATGGTTCAGGCTCAGAAGAACCACCTACTGGGGAATCTGGGCAATCCCAGAGTTCCCAGAATTTTGGGAAATCCCTTCCCACAATGGCGTCATGTGGCAGTTTGGGAACTAAACCCACTTGGTGACACAAGTTACCGAGGGAGGTTTCAAAGGAAACTGTAGTCACCGGATATTCTCGAGTGTCCCCATGTACACAAACTACCGCCATTTTCCTAGGATGTACGTTTTTTTTCACCACTAGATCACTTCTCACTAAGGTAACCAGGCTACCTGAATCCAACAATACCACAACATCTTTACCATCTAAACACATTCTATATAAAGGTTTCTCATTCCCCTTTACTGCAGTGTATGTGGTTGCAAAAAAAGACTGTCGTCTCTCTGTCAGAAAGTCACAATGCATGGGTTCATCATCCACTGGGCAAACCGCTGGGCAAACTGCTGCTACATGTCCCTCTTCCCGGCAACGGTAACAAATCAACCTTCCAGTCCTCTCCTGTGGGATGGGTCTTCCAGGTCGCTCTCGCCAAACATTAGTAGTAGTCCTACTAACACCTCGAGTTGCTCTTTGGATCCTCTCTCCACCCCCATCCCCTGACGCAGTCTTACTTATAGGTGGGGAGGGTCTGGTCTTGGGGTGAAAAGTCTGTGCATCTCTGGAAAAAGAGGTCAAATTCTCAGTTGTTAGGTACCTTTCGACCAGGTCTACTAATTTGTCTGCGGTTTCCGGACCACCATGGCTTACCCATTTCTGCAGGGTGTTAGGAAGAGACCTAAGAAATTTGTCCATGACTACTCGCTCCAAAATTTCTGGTCCGGACAGAATTTCTGGCTGCAGCCATTTCTTAGCCAAATGGATGAGGTCATACATCTGCGACCGGGGTGGTTTCTTCAGCTGATAACTCCAATTGTGGACCCGCTGAGCACGGACATCCAAGGTTACCCCAAAACGTGCCAATATTTCCACTTTTAATCGATCATAGTTTTTTGCATCTGCAAGTTCCAAGTCAAAATATGCCTTTTGGGCTTCTCCAGCTAATAGGGGGGCCACTAGTCCAGCCCACTGTTCTTTAGGCCAACTCTCTTTCTCCGCTGTTCTTTCAAACGTGGTCAGAAACATCTCAGGGTCCTCATCTGTAGTCATCTTTGGCAATAAGTGGTTTACCCGAAAAGTCGGTATGTTACTGGCCTGACTCCCAACCTCGGTCTGCTGTCTCTGAAGCTGTTTCACAATGGCCTCCATTTGCTGCTGGTGTCTCTGTTCCACGCCTTCAATGGCCTCTCGGTGAGCTTGTTGTTGAGCTGCAAAGCTCCGCTGAAAATCCGCATTTGCCTGCTGTTGAGCTGCATTTGCCTGCTGTTGGGCTGCATTCGATATAATCAGTTGTTTCAGTATTTCCTCCATTTTTTTGGGTTTACTTTAACTGCCCGCATCCTCCACCATATGTGAGGGATTAGCTCGGTAGCGGGTGTGGATAACCCCTTTTGGGGGGGTTCGTCACACAGGGAGATAGCCGAGGAGTGGTTGAAAACAACAGTTTATGGTTTATTCTTCCAATTTCTTCAAAACAGTGCATGCAGCAAAAACATCAAAATAAAATAAAACACAAAATAAATCCTGGCCACTGTGGGCGTCTACCTTCTCACACACCGGAACCTATCTAAGGAGTCTTCCCAACCTACTCTTTGGGCAGACCCTGCTGGTTCTACAGCAGACACTCAAATGTCCATTTGTGTTTTCTTTACACAGAAAAAATTCAACACCTCACCTTTAGAAGTCTCTCATCTGACTGCTCTCCCCAGCTTACACAGCCTCAGGAGACAGCAATCAATAGACTCCCTTTGGACAAGTTATAGAGATCTTAATTGCCTCATTCTGAACAGCTGAAAGTGTTCTCAACTTCCGTACACCTTCCTGCCTACCTCTGCAGCCGACACCTGATAGCAATTAGTGAATTGTCTAAACCAAGCAGAAATATATCTCCCGTCAGTGACAACACCCATAGATTTTCCTGACTTCCTGTCACAATATATATATATATATATATATATATATATTAGTATTTCATGTTTTTTTTTTAGTCCAACTTTCTGTGTGCTTATACAGTATTGGAGGATTTGGCTATGAAAATGTTTAGTATCTGCCATTAAATTAAAATACCAGCTATGTTTTGCAACTCCATTTTGCTCTAATTGGAAACACTCCTATAACTAGACTGCAAACATGGCCTGGAAACATTATAATTAGCCACTTATAGAGACCTATATATATATATATATATATATATATTATGGTTATGGAAAACGCAAGTTTATTTTTTTTTTTGAGAAAAGCTAGTATGCCTTCTTCAGCCCCTTAAACATATATACATCACATAATTCAAACCCAGAAAATGACTATTCATTTTAGTAAAAGCATAAGGTAATTTAAAAAGAAGTGTTACCAGTCTGTCATCATATGTCCTTTTAGTGTACTTTGGGCATTTGGTAAACAGTAATATAATGCAGAAATCCACATGCCTAGAATGTCGAGTATAGGAAAGGGAGACTGGAAGATCAAGAGGAGGAATGAGCCTCCTATTTTTAAGAAGGAATCTTATCTGTTTTTGTAATAGTTATGGTTCCAGCTGACACTTTCATACACCTTAGAAAAAGTAGGTAAAAAAATGGTATGTTTAGGATTCAAACAAAGCAAAGCTTAGAAGATCTGATGTGTCCACCTTGGTCACTGGTACAGTAAATCAGTATGTCTTTTTCATATTGGGGGACATCTGGTTTCACCATGCTCTCTTACAGCTTTCTCAAATTCTGATGTGACATCCTGCCCTGTCCACTAGCCACTCAGAGCTTCTATCATCAGACTCAACCCCTATATAAAAAGTATTGTTCCGGTTTCTAAGTGTAAACATTACATCCATTAACTTTATTTTTTATTTTGCTCTTTCTTTCTAATAAAGCATTCTCTAGTATTGGGAACATGAATTGTTCTTCTCAGAACCACATTAATAGCTAATCAAAAAGACTAAATTAACAAGCCAACAGGATCTAAATTCTTAAAATTGATCACCCTCTTGATGTCTGGGAATCAAATACACCAGCACTTAAAACAGATAACATCACTCTTAATACCATATTGTATGCACAATCTTCACGTGATTGATTAGATTTAATCATCTCTTGCTCCACTGAAGCACCAAGTATGAAGGATAGATGCTGAATCTGCTGAGGGTTGCTAAAAAGCAGGACTCAAAAGAATTAGTTAAGACTGTTTCCTCAACATCTCTAACTAATAACTAATAGTCACTTTAAGGCTTCCTTTCCAGTGGCCTTTAAAAGATTTGGTTTTCCATAACTCATTTCAGTAGTGTTGGTTGGGTTGTATTAAGGTGTGATGCCTTGATTAATGGCTTTGGTTTTCAAGTGCTGTAACTGGCAATATTGGCATTAAGGTGATCTGTGATTGATGGCTTTTGTTTACAAGTGCTCTTAACTGGCAATGCTGACCTATCTAAGCCCCAGGGTTATTGAACATAACATTTCATTAGGAATTCAAATCCTGCTGGCCTGTTTGTTTGCAGTTACAGACATCCCCTTGTTGGGGAGATTTACCTTCATCCCTTTCACCTCCTGTCCCAGAGTCACATTAGCAAATGAGGATTTTACCTCACCTCTTGGTCTGGTGAAAACTCAACATTTTTGGATGTTTTCCCCTTCACTGCCTGTCACTGCAGCACTGGTCAACAGGATAAATAGAAGGGTGAATTCCATCAACAGGGATAAAGACAGCAATAACAAAAGTGGACAAATTGTCGAACCCTTATTTCCTATCCTACTCTATACAAAAAAAAAAAAAAAAAAAAAGCTTTACATATACTTTAAGGTTGATGTCTGAGCCAACCCCAGAGATATCATAGTACACTAACATTACTTTGACAGCAAAGAAGCTCTCACAATGGCCACTCGCAACAAAACCAGGCTAGAATTTAAAGGTGCCAAAATACAAATCTTTAGCGATTTATCACATATAACACTTGCTAAACACCAAAGTTTCCATCAAATAGCCTCCCATTTACAGAATCACCAGCTTACTTATCGCTGGGGCTTCCCCTCTCACCTGTCTGCATCGCAAGATGGTATCCAATATTCCATATGGGACCTTCAGGAAAGTGAAGCCTTCCTTCATAACCTTGGCCTTCCACCTCTTCCAGTAGAAGATCCTCTACTGCTACCCTCCACACCTTAACCACCATCTGCCCCTGGTCGTATCTGGACCCTGGCTCGGCAAAGGCAGCATAAATCTTTTTCTACACCTCACCATCCTTTTCACTTTTTGTCTGAACTACTTGGACACATTGCCAATATTGTCCTTTGTTGCTACTATTTATTTTTCTTTTTTGTTTTTTCCCCTCACAAAACCATGGGCCTTTTCAGCCTCATTATACGTTCTATGCTAGATAAGTTGTATTAATATTGTTTTGAAATGGTATTACATCGTCTTACCTGTAATGTAAAGGGTTTAAATTCCATTCAAAAGAGATGATTAGCACTGAAAGAATTTAAATCTTCTGCAGCTGATAAAATCTTAGTCCAGGAGACTAATTTCCATGCAGGGGGCTCTTTAAATTTGCAAGTAAATATTTTCCCACTTCTTTTACTGCCTCTGACACCTCGGGTAATGCAGGGGTAGCAGTTTTGAAACGCTCTTGCCCCTTACAGATTGAATCCTTTTATGTGGACCCCGTGGCAGATTCATTTTCTTGGACTGCGATTATTTGACATGCTCGTTTACTTTGATAAATGTTTATGCTCCTTATTCGGGTCAAATTCAATTTCTCACAGATGTCCTGCAGAACCTAGGGAAATTTTGCCAATCTTTAATGATTATAGGAGGTGACCTCAATCTGACCATGTCCTCTGGGAAAGACAGATGCTCGCTATTTCCATCTACCCCCTCAGTCAAAGTCAACCACTTGTCATCTTCTTTTCTTAAACTTATCAGGGCCCATAATCTTTTAGACATATGGAGGATTAAACACCATACCCACAAACAATTCCCATTTTATTCTCCCCCACACAAATTATATTCCAGACTGGATCATTTCTTTGTGACTTCCCCACTACTGCTACCTGTTGTTACATCGGAGATCAACCCCATTACCTAGTCTGACCATTCCTCTGTCCAATTAGATATTGTACTTTCTATCCCCTCTACTAAGACATTTCACTGGCGCCTTAATGATTCCCCCCTTCAAAATCCTACTATTAGAGACAAACTTTCTCAAAATCTATCTTCAACTGGAGTGTTTCCAGTTGAATGAGAACACTGTAATGAAGGCCTCAACCCTATGGGAAGCGTATAAGGCGTACTTTAGAGGCCAGTGTATTTCCGCTGGCTCACGTCTGAAAAAAGACACTGCTCTCTAGTGGTCTCATCTTCTTTCCCAACTACATAAAGAGGAAAGTTTACTACTCATTTCCTCTACGGTGGCTCGCCTGCGCATGGTCACTTCTCTGCGGAACCGTTTAAAAACTCTTGAATGAATAAAATTGCTAAGTCTCTTCTATGGGCTAAGCAGAAATGGTATGAATACTCTAATAAGCCTCACAGGATGCTGGTAAATAGACTTAAACCTCACCCATTCCACTCCTTTCCTCACTTTCATGCGCAACCTGATGGTTCTCCTACCTACTGCCTACAGACTATGACAAAATTATTTGGGGAATTTTATCAAAAATTATACAATTGTTTAAATACTGATCCCAAATTTTTCACATGCTAAATTTGATTCTTTCTTTGACTCTTTACAACTACCTAAATTATCTCAAAACCACCTTTCTACATTAAATGCTCCCATTACCCTAGAAGAAATAACTGATGTTGTTAAAGACCTGCCTTCTCACAAATCTCCTGGCCCAGATAGACTACCATATGCCTACTACAAAAAACATTCCTCCTGATTCTAGGTCCTTGCCTACTAGACTTAATTTACCTCCTTGATGAAAGGTAATGCCCCTCATCCCCAGTTTTTACATGCTCATATTACAATCATCCCTAAACCTGGAAAAATCCCATCCCTCCCTGACAAGTACAGGCCCAAAGCCCTACTTAACTCTGATCATAAAATATTTACCAAAATTTTAGCTAATAGACTTACCCACATGCTCCCTAAACTTATACATAAAGACCAGGTGGGCTTTGGCACACTGGAGATAACACAAGATGCACCACTGACCCTATAGATCTGCCCTTATCCTAAGTTTAGATGCTCAGAAAGCGTTTGACAGGTTCAGTTGGCCTTACATGTTTGCCATCCTTTCAAATTATGAATTATGAATTTACTGGTCCATTTATTGAAACCTTTCATGCTCTATACTCCCATCACTCTTCTCAGGTGCAGTTGTCCTCTTTTCTGTCGTCATCATTCCCCCTAAGCAAAGGTACCAGACAGCATTGTCCCCTGTCTCCTTTAATTTTCATCTTTTGTCTAGAGCCTTTAGCTGAGGCTATTCGCTCGCATTCGGGCATCAAGGGGGTCTTTTTGCGGCAGAGAGAGTGTACACTGTCCCTCTTTGGGGACAATATCCTTTTAACGCTGACTAGTCCCCATACATCCCTTCCGATTCTCAATAGCTTATTGATAACCTTTGGTTTACTTTCAGGCTACAAGATCAACACAGCCAAGACAGAAGCCTCACCCATAACTATACCCCCCTTACTACTAGCCACTCTACAGAAGAACTTCTATTACCACTGGTGTCCTCTCTCTCTCAAATACCTAGGAGTACATTTAACCGCCTCCTACCCTACTCCTTATCAAGCAAACTACCCCTCCCTATTTAAAGAAATGAATCATCTCCTGCAGCAATGGGATGATTATCCCCTGTCCCTCCTGAGGATTAATGTTCTTAAGATGTCGATTCTTCTGAAATGTCTATTCTATTTAAAACTCTTCCCGTCAATATCCCAATGATGCAGCTTAAACACCTTCAGAGATCCTTTCTTAAATTTATTAGGCGTAACAAGTCTCGGCGCTTTGCGAGCTCTATAGTATTTACCCCCCGATCCCGAGGAGGGCTGGGTGCCCCAGACATCATTAAATACTACTATGTCAACGTACCACAGAGCAGTTACCTCCTATTCAACTCATTTTGCGTCCAATAGATAGTCAGAGATAGAACTAAGTGCCCTGTGCATCCCTGTGCTATGCTTTGGTCAGATTTGAGTTCATCTATGGCGAAACTGAGAAGCTTATGCCTGGGTCCAATGTTATTTACTCTCTGTATAGAAGAAATGTTCTCAAAGGCTCTCTCTCTCTTTTCCAGCTCCGCAATATGGTACATCCTCTAATCCACAAACTACTATCGTTTGCTGAACTCCCACACAAATATCAGATCCCTAAACATCTTTTTTTTTTCTTTTCTCCAAACTAAGCATTTATTTTTTTCCAAATCCTCATCCTTGACTTTGGATAAACCTACTACATTTGAATTTCTGTGCTCCCAAGGTCCATAACAACCTGGCCTTATTTCATACTTCTATGCAGAAATGGGCCTAAATCCTTCAAAGAATCCTCCCTCTCTAAAAATGGCAGAAAATATGGGATTTGGTCTCTAAGGTCTTGAGGTGTGTGGAGCAAAGAAAGATAGCCTACAAAATCCTACTTTTTTGGTACAGAGCCCAAGAGGTCCTTTACAGCTTTAACCCTTCAGTTTCCAGGCTTTGTTGGAGGTGCCATAGGTACAGAGGTACACAATAGCACATTGTTTGGGATTTGGGATCCTTTTTGGATCTCGGTACAGTCCCTCCTTCAAAACCTCTTTGGGACTAAATTCCCTCTAGATCCATTCCATTTTTTGTTAGGCCTCACTGTTCCTGGTATTTCCAAGTACGCCAAAAATTTGGTTGCATTTACCTTACTAGCTGCAAGGAGGATAATACCTCGTTGTTGGTTGTCTCCTAACTCTCCCATACACTCCCAATTGTTACAAAGCATAGCCCAGATATATAGAAGGGAATGCTTGACAGCAATTGGTAAGCCAATTTTCCTCTCTAACCCTTACTGTTTTTGTTTGCCTATACACTTATGTGTTACACCTCCCCTATACCCTGGTGTGTCCTTACCCCCCCCCCCTTTTTTTTCATTTTTTTTTTTTTTTTTCATTGCATTTTAATTCTCTTCTGAGTAGTTTCCAAACTGCCTAACCATTGAGCGACAATAGCTTTATGTGATTTTTTCCTCACATCTACTGAACATGCTCTTTATTGGCCTATATCCCTACTTGTAAATCTCATGTCTTTTTGTACTAGGCTTACTAGTTACGTATATTTTAAATATCTGATATTGTTATATACTTGCATAATACTTCTGTAATATGTAAACTGGTTATCTTTTACTTCTCTGTAATACCACTGTAAAACTCAATAAAAATAAAATTACAAAATAAAAATTTGCCAAACAGTGACTACGGCCAGTCAGGTCATGGTGTTCTACTATTATTAATACAAAAAAAGAACAAAACTTAACCGTAAATTCTACCTTTATTTTTGTCACATTTCTAGGAAGTATTCTAGAGCAAATTAAAGTATTGTCACACATATTAGAATGTCTTGACAGCACATTATTTTTGCAATGTTTTAGTCAGATTCAGGCTTGCAATTTTCCAACACAATGTTTATTACTACTATTGCTAGAAAATAAAATAACAAAATCCCACCCAGCCTATAATAAAATGATGGCTGAGCAGGAACACAGACATCCTCAGTGGACATTATATGGTGTCCTATCAGGATTGTGCCATGGGCCATGTTCTGGGGAGATCTGTCACCTGCTGAGTCTACTGGACACAGCGGATGACAAATTAGTGTACCAGCAGGGTTTCCAACTGTCAGTAAATTTACAAACAGTTTGTAAAATCCATAATTTTTGTATCTGTAAATAAATGTCTGTTACAGACATGCGGGCTGCATGTCCATAGTGGACATTCACAAATAGGTGCAAAAATTACGGATTTTGCAAACTGTTAATATATTTACTGACATTTGGCAACCCTGTTTACCGGGCTCTTGCCAGTACCATGTAATTGTTGTGATCAATTACAGCAGATCCCATGGCAATTGTACACAATCAATGGCTTCCATTCATACCATTATTTTTTTACTATTTTGATAGCTCACAGTTATCTCATGGTACAGACAGGGCCAATCACAGTGCATCTGTACCATTTGATAGCTGTGGCCAATCACAGGTTCACAATAGTACACGTTGGATAAATGCAAGTTGTAACGGATCTATCCGCACCCCGACCGGGCACCTCCGTTGACGGATGCTCCTAGTGCTTTCCGAGGGCTCCAAGCACTCCACCAGACACCGTAACCACTTAAGACCCCACAAACCACCGCAGCTTGGTTAGGGTCTCGCTGTCTCCTACCCACCCTTGACCTACGACAAGGCTCCAGGTTCCCGTGGTTTCCCCAGAGAGTGCAGCAGAACAAGCTCTTACAAGAGCTTAGTGATTATCCAAGGGAGTTTGGAGGACACAGCAATCCCTTGTAGCCGATTCCCCCAATAAGAGACAGGACTCTAGATTGAGGGTGAACTATATCTCTTTATTGAACAAGAAACATACTTTTATACAGTTTTCCCCCACAAGGTTAGCGCCCAGGTTGACCTTGTTGAGAACAGGCCCTGACATTCACAATCCAATGAAAACAGAGTTTTACACTCCCATACAGTGTACACATATACATCCCATAATAAGTTTATCTTAAGGCAGACAGAACAAGAGAGGTCATTAACATTTAACAATGAGACAGGTAAACTTTAACACAATACACATTCCATTTCAATACACAAACAATAGGGAAGCCTGTCTGGCATGCAGGGACATGGAATACACACATTATCTAGGAGTCAGACTGTTATAGACAATTGCCATGAAGTCTAAGTCTCCCAGTGTAAAATAGGATTAAATCTTCATATTTCTATATGAAGATATTGCTGACAAATATTGCGGTCGCATCTGAAGCAATTCAAACCATTAAGTATCTGCTCCTCACCTCCAGTGACAGTGAATACCGTCAGACAAGTCATTCTTTAAAAATTTTTGCTCATGGGGGGCATGGCTGGCAGCTGTTACTCATGGAGGCATTCCTGTGAAGCTCCAGAACGACAGGTGTTATAGTGTGGTTCACAGCTTCAAGCAGCTCCATTTTTTTTCTATCATGCCTGCAGAAGACTGTCCTGATCCAGCCTGTCAGAATGAGGAAGAGGAAGAATAAAGAGGGACTGACAGACTCCCCAGCGGAGGGCAGGGGCTCCCAAGATGGCACTGGCTCTTTATCTTCAGCAGTGGAAGAGGCTACACACAGAGCAGAGTGACAGAGTGCCTGCTCACAGGGAGAGACATCAGGCTCAGGTAATGCATCCACTTGTAACAGTCCTGCTAAACAAAGGAGGAAGTTAGCTCACGAGGAAGAAAAAACGAGAGGTCACAGCCATGCAGCCTCTGAATCACCAGCTGCTTTTAGTTATGTGGATCAGCCTAACTCTTTCCCCACCAATGGGCAACTGATTTTGGACACTGCTTTGAAGGAAATGTTACTTACACTAAGGGGGTCCTTGCAGCATGACAAGGCTAACTTTATGAAGCAGACACAGAGGGAATTAGACTGTATGGGTGACCATGTGGATCACGTGGAAAAAAAAAATAGGGGAGTAGGCTCAGACCCATAAAGAATTAGTGGATGGCCACAACAATCTTAAGGAGGAATTTAAGGCACTAAAACTCAAGGTCTCTGATCTGAAGGTCAGATCCCGCAGGAACAATATTAAGTTCCCTGGGATAGCATAATCAGTTAAAGCAGCAGAATTATGCCCATTTCTGCAGCAAATGATAGCCGACCTGGTACCCTCCATACCACCTCACGATATCATCATTGATTGGGCACAAATTGGGCTCCCCAAATCAGCTTTCCTCCCTGACAAGGTCCCCAGGGATGTTATTGCCAGGATACCCTTCTATCATATTAAGGACCAAATCATGCTGGCTGCCCGGCAGCGCCCATCAGTGCAAGAATGCTGTTCGCCAATTTGTTACAAGCTACTATGCAGGCAAGAAAATATTTAGGCCAAATTACTAAACTTTTGGGCAACCATAAAATGATATACCACTGAGGATTCCCTGACAAGTTTTCTATTGAAAGGGACAATGTATCCTATATTGTTGCCTCTCTAGGAAAGGGCCTGTCTCTCCTCTGCAGATGGAATCTGATACCTCAACGAAAAAGGAATCTTTAGCACGCACCTGAAATATGTTTCATGGTTAACACTGTTGACCTTACTACTAGCTGTTTTATCTAACTTTTTCAAGTTGTTCCTCCTAACTGCTACTAAAACCTAATACAGTCTTTGTGGGTCTCAATGCATTGTGAAGTTCCCTCACATATTTCGTGCTATTGCACCTAAAAAGAAGAATGGGGTTCTGATAGCCATAAGAGATACTGTCTGCCTTTAAGCTTGTTGACAAACTTTTGAAAGAGTATGGCAGATTCATAGTTCTTATTGCTGAAGTGAATAATTTGCTATACACCTTGTATGCACCCAATAAGCACTACATACGCTTTTTCAGACAACTGTATAGTTGGGTGAAAAAGATCCAGAAGGGTAGTGTTCTTATATGTGGAGATTTTAATGCTGTTATGAATGTGTCAATGGATACTTCCTCCATCACTGTGAAGCAACACCAGGGCCCAGGCCCCCTTTGTTTTTCTGATGATCTGTATGATCCCTGGTGCTGTCTTCACATGTCCAAGAGGGACTTATCATATTTCTCTCAAGTTCATAATAGTTACTCAAAAATTGACTTCTTTCTCACTGATAAGTTGTTATTGCAACAGCTTTCTGCAGCCCATATCCATAATATCTTATGGTCGGACTATGCTCCTATTTCCCTGGATATCATAGATGCAAATTCCCACATCAGGTCTGTCCTGTGGAGGAATAACACCTAAATCCTGGCCACACCGCAACACTGCACCTTACTTTCATCCAAATTACAATAATTTTTTCCCTCAATGACATTGGGGACACCTCAGCTACTACTACTCTTTGGTGTGTTCATTAGGCATATATGAGGGGCCTACTGATACAATTGGCATTAGGAGAGATAGAGGCAGCAGCATCTTAATTCACTATTGTATTAAATTGTCGAACTAGAAGCCCAGCATAAATTATCACACCAGATCTCCCCTGTGACCCGCGGTCCTCCCTCACCTTGTGGCCTGTAGAGAGAAATTGCGGGAACTGCTTATTGCAGATTATGACAAATATTTCAAGATGTTAAAAATCTAATTTTATGCTCAAAATAATGGATCAGGTAAACTCCTAGCCTCTCAATTAAAGTATAAATGAGCCAAAACTAAGATTCCCAATTTAAAGCTCCATTCCTCTGACAAAGCTTTCTATAACCCTCAGGAAATTGCGGAGGCATTTGGTGATAATTATAAATCCTTATACAATCTCAAGGATGACTCTGTCCAGTGGTGTATTTAGGTTTTATGCTGTCCTAGGCCTGACTAAACTTGGGCATACCCTAATTTAAATATGACCAACCCTTCCTGTAAAGGCCACACCCCTTCCTGTTTATGATCCACCCTGTCAATTTTAAACCATAGACCGCAACCAGTTTATCAGTGCCCATTAGTTCAGCCTCATCAGTGCAGCCTTATCAGTGCCTATTAGTGAAGCCTCATCAGTTCCCATCAGTGCAGCATATCAGTGCTACCCCATCAGTGGTCATCAGTACAGCCCCATCAGTGGCCACCAGTGCAGCCTATCAGTGCCCATTAGTGCAGCCTATCAGTGCATCATATCAGTGCCAATCAGTGCTGCCTTAACAGCGCAGCCCCATCAGTGCAGCTTATCAGTGCCACCTCATCGGTGGCCATCAGCTCAGCCTAATCAGTAGCAGTCAGTTCAGCCTCATCAGTGGCCATCAGTGCAGCCCTTTAGTGCTATTCAGTGCAATATATCAGTGCCCATCAGGGCATCATATCAGTGCAGCCCCATCAGTGAAGCTTACCAGTGCCCACCTCGTGCCCATCAGTGCAGCATATCAGTGCTGCCTTATCAGTGCCGCCTCATCAGTGGCCATCAGAGCAGCATATCAGTGCCCATCAGTGCAGCATATCAGTGCCCATCAGTGCATCATATCAGTGCAGCCCCATCAATGCAGCTTATCAGTGCCACCTCATCAGTGCCCATTAGTACAGCCTTATGTCACTGGATTAGTAAAATTACTCCATTCTTTTAGGATATTTGGACTTGTGTTTGCTGCCACTGATTGTAATCATAGGATTATTTCACTTATTTGTATTAAGACTAGGAAGTCCATAGTCATTATATAAATAAGTGAAATAAACAGTGGCAGCAAACACAAGTCCAAATATCTTATACGATTGGAGTAATCTTACTAACCCAGTGACATATTGCTATAGTACATATGAAGTGAGCAGGTCCAAAATATGATTGCCATCATATACAATTTAAAAGTTAATTGTATATGGTTGCAATTCAATATGCCCGCTCAGACAAGAATGTTTAAAGAAATTAAATTACATTGACATGATGCCTGCCATACCTGGGGGCGGAGGAGGGTAGGTGGAGGATTGAACTGCAGTGCCACACTTATTAGCATTGGTAGCCATCGGGCCAGTTGTATTAAGTGTGGTCGGCGATCTGCGGTCTGTCTGAATGTCCTCACTGGCATATCATACCGGCATGTAGCAGTGTGACTGCTTTATGGGGGTGCCAAGCTGATTTGCCTCCTAGGCCTTGCCCTCTGGCCCAATTCGCCCCATAAGACTGGCACTATGCTAAAAGTGTAGCGCCAGCCAGTGGGGACTCTTTTTGCGTGGGAGCCGTGTGGAGGCTGTTTTTTTTTTGCTGCCCCCCTGCAAAGTGCCGCCCTAGGCCTGGGCATTGTTGGCCTGGGCCAAGATACAGCACTGACTCTGCCACTCCTCAACCCCCCACAGAGGACATTAAAGAGTTTCTCTATTCCTTCAATCTTCCATCTATTGATGAATCTATGCTCTCCTTAATTGCCCTATCACAGCTACTGGGGTACCAACAATTACCAAATCTCCCCCCTTAAACAAGGCTCCCGGGGCAGATAGGTTCTATGCTGAATATTAGAAATCTTTCTCTGATGTTCTTTCTCCCTATCTTACTAAGGTATTCAATAATTCTGCAGCCCCGGTACCTTCCTGAAGGAAATGCTCAAGGCAATCCTAGTTACGCTTTTGAAACCAGAAAAGGACCCTTCTATTCCGCAAAATATTAGGCCCATACAACTCAACTCAGACTTAAAAATGTATGCAAAAGGCGTAGCCTGTCTTCCATTAGAAGTTACTCCACTTCTTTTTTTTTTTTTTTTTAGAACAATAAATTTTTATTGATTTAGCATACATAAACAAAAAAAAATAAATAAATATATAAAAATAAAAGCAATTCTATTACAGTGCAACAGGCACTAGTTAAACAGAAATACACAGGATAGAAATGTCAAATACAATACAGTATCTATACAGCCCGCAATTATATCAAAATCAAGTGTAAACATGGGAAACAAATTATTATCTCCCTATAGAAGGAAAATAGAACATCAAAAGGACAGGCGGTACTCTTGTTGATCCTGCGCCGTCACCTCTCCCCTCGCACCCCCAATGGGTACTAGAAGTTACTCCACTTCTAATAGGAATGGATCAGGTAGAGTCTGACAGGACCAGAAGGATGAGTGATCTCCTTACATATACTGAGAAATCTCAGAACCCCTCCCTGTTCATTGCAATAGATGCATAAAAAGCCTTTGGCAGGGTCCACTGGGGCTACCTATCTCAAACCCAAGCAACATTTAGCCAGTCAGGATTTATTTACTCTGCCGTAATGGCCCTCTACACTTGCTCCTCTGCTCGGGTTTTCACCTCAGGGATGTTATCTGCAAGTTTTAACCTAACTAACGGCACCTGTCAAGGCTGTCCGCTATTCCCAATCATTTTTTTCTTGGCAATTGAGCCATTGATGGCAGCTATTAGGGCCTCTCCTTTTGTATTTCGTATAATTGCAGGGGTATGAGCACAAGCTCGGTCTCTTTGCAGACGGCATCATCCTCAATGTTCTCCCTCAATGCAGTACAACACATATTGCAGAGATTCATTCAAATCTCGTATTATAAGGTAAAACAAGTAAATGTTACGCTCTTTCCTCAAACCTTTCGGACCCTGAGCTGCAACTGCTAATGGTGATGTTTCCTTGCAATTGGAACCCGCCTTTCATTACTTTCCTAGGGGATTAGTTGACGTTCACATAAAGCAACTCGTATGATGCAAAATTTCCTCCTCTTTTGGACCAAATATCGTTAGAGCTACAGCACATTAAAAAAGGTAATTTGTCGTGGGTTGGTAGGATTGCTGCATTTAAAATGCAGATTCTCCCTAAACTGCTCTATGCACCCTCCCAATTCTAATCCACCCTACCTTTTTCCAGCAGTTAATGACTGTGAGGAGGAACTACATTTGAGTAGGCAAAAAACCTTGTGTAAAACATCCCATCCCTAACAGGTCCTAGACAATTTGGAGGAATGGGTCTTCCCAACATATCGGTATACTACCAGGCTACTTTACTTTATCAAATGAGGTGGTGGTTCTCTTCTACAGAGGAGAAATTATGGGTCTCTATTGAACAAGCAGTCACCCCTGGCCATGATCTCCCATCACTGGTTATAGCATCCTCACTTTCACACAAAGCCTCCAGGCCAGACTACCCAAGTATATTAGTCACATTAACTGCACGGTCCTTCCTATTGAACTTATACCCCCACCCACATAAAGCTTATAAGGCCAACATCCCTCTCAAAGCTTACACTTTCCTGAATCCCCTATTTCTCACCATTGTGCTGGGCAAAAAGGGGTATAAACTTCTTAACATAACTACAAGCTTGCACCTCAGGATCCAACACATATGCAGTAAACCAAATACAGTAAAACCTTGGGTTGCGAGCATGATTCGTTCTGGAAACATGCTTGTAATCCAAAGCACTCTTATATCAAAGCAAATTTCCCCATAAGAAATAATGGAAACTCAGATGATTCGTTCCACAAGTCCTTCAGTTTATAATCAATATACAAAATTATAGCAATGTGATAGGTTGTGTAACCATAAAATGTCCATCCACAATATGCAGCCTTCCCAAGGGGATTAGAAGCAAAATCTAGCAGAGCTACAGAATATAAGAGAGATGAGAGGCGCATCTAAGTGTAGCAATATGGGTACATTTAATGAAGGTTCAACATTTAGCAACTCACATGGTTGATGATTAAAATAGGCACACCTAAGTATACAGGCATCCGGGGTAAAGCTGTCCACATAGACCATCTTCTGAAACACCGGCTCTCACCACTGTCAGTCTGCAATCGTGACCGGGAAGAATAGCCTGCAGTAGAGTGATCTGAAAGTGAGGCTTTGAATCACTCGTGGAGTGCAGCGGGGAAGGGATGATGAAGATGGCTGTGCAGAGGATGGTCTATGTGGACAGTTTTACCCCAGATGCCTGCATACTTAGATGTGCGTCTTTTAATCATCAACCATGTGAGTTGCTAAATATTGAACCTTCATTAAATGTAACCATATTGCTACACTTTAGAGGCTCCTCTTTTTTCTTTTTTATACATGACGCTACTTGTATATCAAGACATCGCTTGTATATCAAGTCAAAATTTATTTAAAAAATTTGCTTGTCTTGCAAAGAGCTCTCAAACCAAGTTACTCTCAAACCAAGGTTTTACTGTATAGTAGACATTTTCAGACTGCTCAACCAAAGTGGGTGGTGGAAATTCATCTAACAGTTTGGCAATTTTTAACTCCTATATCTCCCAAATCAGTTAAGGGGATCTCCTTTTTCTAGGAACTGTGCAACTACTATCCATAACATAAGAAACTACCAGCAATGCTAAAATCAGAACCTGATCTTTCTCAGTCGTTTTCGATTGTACAATGGTGTAAGGCCCTATCCCTACATGGTAAATTTAAAGCTAGCGTGGATCATTGGGATAATTCCCAAAATATACCACATAGGTGGTTCCTAACCCCATATAGGCTTCATAAAATTTACCCTTCTAGTAGTAAATTGCTCTGCTGGCAGAACTGTACTCAAATCATCAATCTGTATAACGCTCACAAAATTTGCAAAATTTTATAACAGGAACAAAGAAAAACATGTTTCTTTTTAAAAATGTTTGGTCCTTCTTCATTTTGTTTAGCAAAAAAAAAAAACAGAGGTGATTAAATATCATTAAAAGAAATATCTATTTGTTTGAAAAAAAATTCTAAAAATGTCACATAATTACAGTGTTGCATGACTGAGTAGTTGTCATTCAAAGTGTGACAGTGCTTTGAATGACAAAAATGATAAAAATTGGCCTGGGCAGGAAGGGGTGTCCAGTATTGAAGTGATTAATCAATAAACGATTCACTTATATGACTGGGTGCATGTATATTTTACATAGTGGAGCTTTGTCAGGAGAGTGGGCTGGAGAGTAGAGATGGCCTTGCGCAAGTTCGCAGCGGACCCCATTCACTTTAATGGCAGGCGAATATTAATGTGTTATGGGTCAAAGTTCTTCACAATGTAAAAGGATATGGCCGCCGCGAACATCGTCATATGTTCGCATGATCGGTGGACAGCGAACGAGCAAAGTTTGCCGCGAACCGACCGCCGGGCGAACTGCAAGGCCATCTCTAGTGCACAGCTAGTAAGTATTTTGTGGCTGCAGATATGACCTGGAGGTTTTTAATGTTCGCCTGCCATTAAAGTGAATGGGGTCCGCCGCGAACTTACGGTTCGCGAACATTTGAGAGAGTTTGCGGATCGCGTTTACGAACCGCCCCGTCCGATGTTCACCCATCACTACTGGAGAGTTAGCAAATATTTTACCTTGATCAGGTGCTGACTTTCAGGATATGGCTGGGCTGTCCATCTCATTTTGGCTGTCAGATTCACAGGTGTAGGTAGCTGGGACCCAGCAGCTATTCACCATTTGCTTCTCTGGCGCCATCTTCGGAATGCTGCATGGTTGATGCAGTGAAGAAGTCTTTGGAAAGAAATTGGCTGCATAGCTCTGCCGGTCCAATAGGTTTATTAAAAGATGTATAAAACTGCCTCCAGGACCAGGACACAGACCATGGTAAGGTTGACGCGTCTTACACTACCAACATGCTTCTTCACTAGCTTTTGAAGAAGCACTTTGGTAGTGTAAAACGTGTCTACCTTTCCATGGTCTGTGTCCTTGTCCTGGAAGCAGTTTTATACATCTTTCAATAAATCTATTGGATCGGCGGAGGTGTGCAGCCAATACCAAATTAGGTAAAAGAAATAAGCACATGCAATGAAAATAAAACCTTTTTTTTAAACATACTGGGGCATTTAGTACACACTGCCATATTGTTCACCCAATAAATCCACAATGCTAATGGCATGTAGGGATGGCCTTGCGGTTCGCCCAGTGGTCAGTTCGCAGCAAACTTTGCTTGTTCGCAGCCCGCCGATTTTGCGAGCACATGGCATTCTTTGCGGCGGCCATATTATTTTACATTGGGGAGAACTTTGACCCATGACACAGCCATCAGGTGGAACGGGACAGCCAGTTGAAACATTGCAGCACATGGACATATCTCCTACCCTATAAATAGACCTGAGCTGGCGGCCATTTCACATTCTGCTTTTAGGGGGAGGTCTGCTGTGTGCACCAGGTACAGATAGTCAGTGACACAAATCGCTCTGTTAAGGTCCACAAAAGTAATTTTAAGAGCTTGTATTTGGTATAGATGTACAGTCTCTTTTGTCAGTGTAGGGAGAGGTCTGCTGTGTGCACCAGGTACAGATAGTCAGTGACACAAATCGCTCTGTTAAGGTCCACAAAAGTCATTTTAAGGACTGGTATTTGTTATAGGTGTGCAGTGCACTATATAGGGGTGTAATCCACTTATAATATACTTTGTAATATAGAAAGCATATTATAGTGGATTTGTATTGTGCACTGTGCAGCATTGTGACTGTGTGTTGAGCGTTTCTGCGGCAATACTAAAAACAGTGACAAAAGCACTTTTAAAGTATTATAACTGGTGTGATAGACCAGTGGCCCCCCAATACCACATATTGAAGTGGGGTGTTATCTGAGTTTTTATAAGTGTATTTGTGTCCTGCAACAATATTGCCTCTTTTGCTGCATTTACTCTGCTACACACAGTGCCATCAAATTATGATGCTGAGGTGCAGAGATACAGTAAATGCAAATAAATTCCAACACCGTGCAGACACAATCCTGATGTTCACCACGTGCATAGAATAAGGTAATCTCCTTACCAGATTTTTAGACCCCCTGTTAAGGAATTGTCCAATTTTGACAGAGAGATCCTTCCTTAATGTCCTTTATTCTTTTGGGACATTTTGAAGAACATTCACTTATCTAGTAGGTTTGTTCCTTTTCCCTAAATTGGTGGGCTTTAGAGGATCGAATATGGTTAATATGTTGTTGATTTTGAAAAAATTGTGTTAATTTCTTGTGATTTTTAACATCGTACAATTGTGTTCTGAGTTGTGCAGTCATTTGCAACTCTCATGTATTATTGGGGTTTTTTTTACATGTTTTTATATATGTTTTTGTGCATTAATATACACATAAGAAGTATCTAATGTTTTTTACCATTTTAGAAAACTGTACAAGAATGTAATTATCCATTGTAAAATGGGTGATGGCATGCTTGGGGATTGATGTAGTATGCTACAGATGCGTCATTCCAAGTCTGCCCCTTGTGGTAGTGATGTGTCTGGTGCGGTACTCTTCCCTGGCATTTCAGTTAGCCTAGTGTGGGCAGAAGTGCTTCACCGCGCTGACCGCAACATACCAGAAGTGCGTCATCGCGCGCGCCGTGACCGGAAGTGCGTCATCGCGCCCCGCGACCGGAAGTGCGTCATAACACACTGGAAGCGGAAGTGCGATGCCGCGCACCGGAAGCGGAAGTACACAATCGCACTTTCAATTAGGGGGACAATAAAAGAGCGTGCTGCACATGGGGGCTTTGCCTTTGACAAAGTCTGATGAAGGACGAAACACATCAGTCACGCCAGCCCCCATGCAGATACGCTTGTAGCCGCGGCAAACCTTCATTACATGCCTGTATCACGCAGCCAACATGTGAGTTTTTTACCTGTATTTTTATTTAATAAACCGTACATACTTGTAACGCTCCTGCGTTTTCTGAAACCAGATGGATTTGCAGCTGCAGAAAAACTCCACTCAGCAGTCATGTAGAGATACGTTGAAATACCAATTCCAACTCCCAAGACTCATCACTGTGGTCTGTCTGATTCAGCATACAAATATACACACTCAATAAGATGTTCCTGGGGTGATAGATGTATATAGCAGTATAGTGGTGATGAGCTGAAGAGACAGGTATGAACAGTGACAATAGGTGAACAGCACTTGAGAGAAATGTTCATGAGAGTATAGATGGTAACAGGTAGGATGCAGATAGGTTAGCAATCATGTATGGTAGTAGGTGGTAGGACAGCAGATGACATACAGGAGAGACTAACCCAGTGCAAGGATAGATGTTAGTAGGCTCAAGAGCTAGCAATCTAAACAACAGTGCAGATGATAGTTACAGTCCTTAATATGCAGAGCTAGATAGTGTAAGCTTAGTAGGAAGGTTATGGAGGATTCCCCTGCGGGGTACTTATCACTAATAGCAAGCAGTAGTAGAGAGGTTCGGTATGAACGAGTGATCCGGTAGCGGGATACAGGGATCAACAGCGAGGTTCCGACAGCGAGGTACGCTTGTAAGCATATGAGCTTCAAGGCAGGTTGAACGAACATGTGAGTGAGAACGCCGGCGGTTGAAATAGCCGCTCTGCGGCGCTCAGTGATGACAGCATCGGTCTTAAAGGTGTATGCGCACCTACCAGAAGAGAACGGTGGGACGCATACACTGAATTGGAAAGTGGAATAAGGGTACCAGAGGTACCAGAACATTACAATACATCACCATGTGAGCCCCACTTGTTTTCTTGGAGGAACATCAATGTCCATCATTTGGGGTTTATGAAGTTCGTAAAGATATACTGTCCTCTATGAATGTTCCGTGGATTGGTTGCTGACTTGGAGTGGACCCTTCACTGGTGATCGGTTTATACCTCCTTAACAGGGGGTCTAAAAATCTGGTAAGGAGATTACCTTATTCTATGCACGTGGTGAACATCAGGATTGTGTCTGCACGGTGTTGGAATTTATTTGCATTTATCTCTGCACCTCAGCATCATAATTTGACGGACCTCATGGACTGTGTTCTTTTTATCTTTTAGTTCATAATGTAGCGCTGTACTTGAACACAATTTTGCTATATGGTCTGATAATACTGTTGTACTGGCAGCCTTACTCTTGTTAGTTCATTTAAGCGCAGCTTTCTCACTTCTTTGCTTGTACACACAGTGCCAAACTCACTGGCCAATTTTTTGTACAACTGGTATGATAAACCAGTGGCCCCCCCAATAACACATATTGAAATGGGGTGTTATCTGAGTATACTTGTATAAGTGTATTTGTGTCCTGCAACAATATTGCCTCTTTTGCTGTATTTTCTCTGCTACACACAGTGCCAAACTCACTGGCCGATTTTTTGTAAAACTGGTGTGATAGACCAGTGGCCCCCCAATACCACATATTGAAGTGGGGTGTTATTTAACAGTATACTTTTCTAAGAGTGTATTTTAGTCCTACAAAAATGTGGCCTCTTTTGCTGTGTTAACTGTGCTACACGCAGTGACAACAGTTACTGGCCAATTATTTGTAGAACTGGTGTGATAAACCTGTGGCCCCCACAATACCACAGATTGAAGCGGAGTGTTATATACCTTGTTCTGCATATACTGCGCTTCTCTAGAGACTTTTGTCACAGGGTAATTTAAAAATGACAGGCAGAGGAAGAGGCAGGCCCTTACGCAGGGGTGGGAGGGGTAGGGCAGGAGCAGTAGGTTGGAGCCAAAGTGTGACGTTTCAGAAGGTGCATTCGATTACGTCAAAGGACGCACCAGACTTGGTTGAGTGGCTCACTCAGCCTTCCTCTTCTGCACCCTCCTCATCCTCTCTATGTGCACCCTCTTCCCTCTCTGCTGTGTGCACCCCCAAAGACACCACCACCATATACCCTCCGCCTGAGTCACTGGAATTATTTTCCGATCCATCACAAGACATTTGCGATGCACAGCCATTGTTGGCATCGGATCAGGAATAGGAGCTAGCAACAGCCACCACTCAGCAGTCTGATGACAGTACCCAGATCAGCCCAAGGAGGTTGGTCCCCACTGTTGCTGCCTACTCCGAGATCTCGAATGTTAGTGGTAGGGAAGGAGACATGGATGATGACGTGTCTATGGACGTCACAAGGGTGCCCACAAGAGAGGAAGAGGAGGGGAGTTCAGAGGGACAGACGGACCAGCAGATAGGGAGGAGAAACAGGCGGAACTTGCATTGCACAGGAGGGACAAAGCAGACTGCAAATGTATCAGGAGTGAGCCTTCAACCATGTACGGTCACATCTGGCGCTCCCAGGATGCTGGCACATGGCTCCGCAGTGTGGGCTTTTTTTAATTTGTCCGCTGCTGACAACAGTGTTGCCATCTGCAGCCTTTGCAGTCAACGCATAAGTCGCGGTAAGCTCAACACTCACCTAGGGATGACCGCCTTAAGAAGGCACCTGAACTCCCATCACCAAGCCCAGTGGGAGAAACGCAGTCAGAACCCACAAAGTCACACTCCAGGCTCTCACTGTCCAGCCTCTTCTCCTTCTCCTCTCTCCTCACAATTGTCCTCCACTCCACCTTCCATCATGCCGTCCTCACGTTGTTATGGAAAAAGGCAGGCTTCTGTGGCCAAAATGTTGAAACTTAAAAAAATGATGACGTCAGATAACCCTCTTGCCCAACGTTTGACTGCTGGCTTGTCAGAACTGATAGCCCGTCAACTACTGCCATATCAACTGGTGGACTCGGAGGCCATTCGGAAATTTGTGGCCATTGTAACACCATAATGGAAGGTCCCAGGCAGGAAATATTTCTCACAGAAGGGCATTCCAGAGCTGTATGGCCATGTTCAGCGGCAAGTGAATGTATCTCTTGCACACAGTGTCAGTGCCAAGATACATCTGACCACGACCACAGACACATGGTCTAGCAAACACGGGCAGGGAAGGTATATCACTTTTACTGCCCACTGGGTGAACCTTCTGACGGCCGTCAAGCTTGTAAACCGTGGCACCCGGGTAGATTTGCTTTTACCCCCACGGATTGCATGTTGTGCCTGGAAGCCAAGAGCCACACTGGTCCTGCACTCATTTCAGCTTTGCGTTCACAGGCCGATCAGTGGCTGACACCGCTGAATTTGACAGTTGGTAAAGTGGTGTGCGACAACGGTGCCAATCTGCTGAGCGCGCTGAAACAGGGCAAAATAACACACGTGCCATGCATGGCAAACGTCCTGAACTTGGTCGTGCAGCGATTCGTTGCCAAATACCCTGGGGTCCAGGACATCTTGCGGCAGGCCAGGAAAATCTCGGGCCATTTCAGAAGATCTTACACAGCCATGGCTTGTCTTGCTGACATTCAGCGGCGACACAACCTGCCCCTCAATCGTCTTATTTGTGACTGCCCAACGCGATGAAACTCAACGTTGCATATGCTTGATAGGCTGCTCCAGCAGAAACGTGCAGTTAACGACTACCTGTGCGAATTCTGTGGCAGGACAGGTTCTGGGGAGCTTGGTTTTTTTTAACCTCACCAGTGTCTGCTCATGCGCGACGCATGCAGACTTCTGCGGCCATTTAATGAGATCACCAAACTGGTCAGTCACGGCCAGGGCGCCATCAGTGACATCGTACCTTACGCCTTCTTTCTAGAGTGTGCATTGCGTTGTGTCATTGATCAAGCCATCAAGGAGCAGGAAGATGAGGAAGTTGCAATGTTGGATGAATTCCCAGGGGGTGCTACTCCATCTGAGGCAAGTCAACAACAGGAGTCTGAAGAGGAGTCAGAGGAGGATGGTGCCAGGGCGGATGAGGAGGAGCAAGAAGAGCATGCTTTAAACCTGTCTGGGATCCCTGGTGTTGTCCGTAGATTGGGGGAGGAGAACGAGGATGAGATTATCCTGGATGATGAGCTGGAGCCAGGCTACTAAACCGCGTCCAGTTTAGTGCGAATGGGGGCCTTCATGCTCCAGTGTTTTAAGGGGGACTCCCGTATAAAAAGCATAAAGGGCAAGGACCAGTACTGGGTGGCAACGTACTTGGACCCCTGGTACAAACAAAAAATGGCGGAAATGTTACGACCATCACAGAGGGCGGTCAGAATGCAGAATGCAGCACTTCTAGGCCTTGCTGCGAGAAATGCTGCATTCTGCTTTTGCGTGTTACTTCAGATATGAGATCTTTCTTTCAACCGATCCATTGACAGCTGTACTCCGGATCCAGCATCAGGGAACGCCTAGACCAACAGGTGTCTGACTACATCGGGTTAACACCCATGTGGACGCTCTAAGGAGTGATGAACCCCTGGACTACTGGATGGGCAGGCTTAACCTCTGGCCAGAGTTTGCACAATTTGCTGTGGAACTGTTGGCTTGCCCCCCATCCAGTGTCCTGTCCGAAAGGACGTTCAGCGCAGCAGGGGGGATCGTGACCGATAAGCGCACTCGCCTAGCTCATGACAGTGTAGACTACCTCACATTTATAAAAATGAATGAGGCATGGATCTCTAAGGAATTCAACACATGTGACCAGTAGACCATGTTTGATTACAATTGCTCATGACAGGCCACAAATATCCGCCAGACCGCCATCCACCCATAACAATTAATGGTCCTTGTCTTCGGCAAATACAGCGGCATAAAAGGCATTTCATGTCCATTGGGCCTTTTATGGCCGACACTTACTTGTGTATCCTGTGAATGCCTAATGTACCTTCAGCCACAGAATACAACATTCTTAGCTGTCAGGTAAACCCATGTGGGCTAATTTTTGGGCCCTATACTGGCCGACACTTAATTCTGTATCCTGTGAAAGCCTAATGTACCATCAGCCACAGAATACAACGTTCTTAGCTGTCAGTTAAACCCATGAGGGCTAATTTTTTGGGGCCTTTCATGGCCGACACTTAATTATTCATCCTGTGAATTCTTAAAGTACCTTCAGTCACAGAATACACTGTTCTTAGCTGTCAGGTTAACGCATGTGGGCTAATTTTTGGGGCCTGAAATGTCCGAAATTACTTCTTTATCCTGTGAATGCCCAATTTTTCAGACTGGAATTGAAAATCAATGGGTCTGTAAACGTTCCGCCAAATTGTGGAATGGATGCGGACCCATTTTACAGATGTGTGAATGGACCCTATATGTATTTGACATGTATTTACTGACTGCTGTCAGTTCTGGCTGATTTAGGAAAAAAATAACTTTTTTTTTGCTGTAAAAAAAAAAATTAGGGCATGCGGACATTTGAGAAAGTTTGCGGCTAACGTTTGCGAACCGCCCCAGCCGATGTTCGTCCATCACTAATGGCATGTTAGAATCAAAAGTAGATAATTATGAAGATGTGCTTTTTCTTTAGGTTATTGGATTTGGTTTAAGAAACAGTAGTGACATTTTAGTCATAATATAGGATTAAAAGCTTCATGTTATTTATTCAAGACATCCACTGGGGGTACTCCTATGAACGTCAAGTAAATTGTGCTTTCAAGTAATTCTTAAACACAGCAGGACTCTGCGAGGCCTGATTGTAAAATGTTTTAAATGAAGACGATTCAAACTGTTTTACATTGATTATGCAGGAGATGACATCTGTCCCATTAAGCAATGAAATGTAGATAAGTGCTGGTCCAGCAAGTCTGAGACACCTGGAATGTCTTTCTTTTCATTTTAGATCCCCACTGATTATTACAACTTACACTCATTTAACCACCGGGCAGTGACATAATGTTTGAATTGAAAACAAGAAAAATGTATGGATCTCATATTATTTGTTGCACTTTTAGGGTCCTTTCACACTCAAGGCACCTCCAAAATGCATGTGCATTGCAAGGCAGTACAACACACACGGGTTGATTTACTAAACCTGAAGAGTGAATAATCTGGTGCAGCTCTGCATATTAACCAATAAACTTTCAGGTTTTATTGTCAAAGCTTAATTGAACAAGCTGAAGTTAGAAGCTGATTGGCTACTATGCACAGCTGCACCATATTTTGCACTCTCCAGGTTTTAATAAACCCCGTGCATTGCAGTATGGTAAAATACAGTCTGCCCTATTTTGGTGTGCATTACTGTGGTTTAAGCTTATTTATTTCAGCTACCCACCCAAACCGTCACAATTTATTCAAACAGGGCTATACACATGCCATGGCTATCATTTTTAATTCAAAGTACTGAGTTTGACAGGTGATACTGTCAAATTTGCCCATTGAAATGATTGAGGTTGCACTGCAACTGCGAGTCAAACGCTCAGTTTGCAGTTTCAGGGTGGTCCCAAAATATAAAATTGCCATTCGCCAAATTTAAAATATAAGTAAAAAGAAAACAAGCATCAAGAGATGGGAAGTAAAGGCTGCAGGTGGCATTTCAGTGGGTGGCAAGAACTGCAGATTATCTGAAGGAGCCCTTGGGGTGCCATTTCAAATGCACATAACGGGCATCACAATGGTGTGTCTGGGTCCTACATCTTTATATAAGTAAAGGTAATCAGGCTGATGCAACTTTTTGCTTTGACAGCACAGGTGATGATGATCAAGCCTCTCACTTCCCATGTCTGTTTTGGATAATGCCTCGTACACACGCAACGATTATCGGCCAACCGATCGGCCGTCTTTTGTCCAGTGTTGTTGTGTTGGTTGAAATGTGCTCTAGACTGCACACGAATTTTCTCGGCCAACAAAAACCAACTTCAGAAGTGATGTCATGTGCTGGTTTACTTTGCATGTGTTTTTTCTTCTCTGAGCATGCCTAGTCTTGCTCATAAGATTTTTGTCTGCCGAAATCTGTACTGACTGACGGAAAATCGGCTGTTCTGTTAACGGCCAACAAAAATTTTATAGCCTGCACACCAGATTTTGTTCGGCCGAAAAGTCGGAGTCGGTTGTCGGAAGCATTATACTAACAGGCCGAAAATCGGCCGATCGGATGTTGGCCGAAAATCCACGGCCAACTATCGATGCGTGTGTACCAGGCATTACACCAACTTTTTTTTTTCTGAACAGAGAAAGGTAAGATTCCACTCTAAAATGTGCTAGCATTATTTTAATATGTGCAGTGTGCCTGGCAAGAATTTTAGTTCTGAACTAAATTGGAGTACAACTTAAAAAAAAAAAACCTCTCAAACCATGTTAAATGCCACCATGATATTTGCATTCTTTTTTTCTTATTTGGGAAATTGTAAAGGGAAAAGAAATAGGGCTCAAGGATTGAAGGGGACTTTGCAATAAGGGTGCTGGTAGAACAATATAATGGTACAACTAATATAGAAATTGTTGTACACTTTATGGTATTTAAACTGCATATAAGAACATGGTCTGAAATGGTAAATGTTTTTTATTGATGCTGTGTATCTGTTTGAATACAGTACGCTAACTTTTAATGATTTGTTTTCTTTAATAAAATTAATATTTTTTGATATATTAGTTGTACCATTATATTGTTCTACCAGCACCCTTATTGCAAAGTCCCCTTCAATCCTTGAGCCCTATTTCTTTTCCCTTTACATATTCAACTGGGACGTGGTGCTTTGATTATTTATACAATCTATGAGTCTGTCTCCCTTTGCTTATTTGGGAAATTGATACAATAAATTTTACTAGCTGTATTTTGCTAAATGAAGAAAAAAAAACATTTTTTTTATTGCAGCTTGTTTAAGAGAAATTAGTCACCAAACCGAAAGCCCTAATAAAATCTGTCCATGTAAAGGAAAAAAAGGAATAGGTATCTCTCCTGCCACCTGCGCTGTCGATCCATTCTCCATTGATGAGAAATCGCTAGCTGAACTTCAGAAACTGACACTTCTGGGATCATGTCCAGCAGTGAGGAAAGCAATGGCAGCAGAAACCATTGAGCATAGTCAGGAGAACAGGAGATCAACATTCCCAAGGTGGATTTTCAAAATAAACTTCAGCTGGTGACTTCTTCTCAATGGAGCAACATTTGGTGGGGTGGTTGTCAGGAGAGTATTAATGTAATAATAGCAATTCTAATATTCTCACCAAAATATATTCACATACTTATTTTTTTTTTTTATAAATATCTATAGATTTTAATATAACGGTTTAAAATTGAAAATTACCAGATACGTGTTTTAAGTGGCTATGCTTTATCTTATTACATTTAATTGCTCCAACAATAGCAATAACACCAAATATAACACACCTACTCCCCATTCACACCTGAGACCTTGGAACACTAACGAGTCACAGGACACAAAGGAGGGAAAATGGCTAATTGGGCCCAATTTGGACATTTTCACTTAGGGGTGTACTCACTTTTGTTGCCAGCGGTTTAGACATTAATGGCTGTGTGTTGAGTTGTTTTGAGGGGACAGCAAATGTACACTGTTATACAAGCTGTACACTCCCTAATTTACATTGTAGCAAAGTGTCATTTCTTCAGTGTTGTCACATGAAAATATATACTATATTTACAAAAATGGGAAGGATGTACTCACGTTTGTGAGATACTGTATATATTTATACAATCAATCATAGCTGTACTAAAAGGTTGGGCAAACAAATTAAAATATTATTTTAAAATTACTTATTTTTTTATGTGCAACATAGCAACGACAAGAAAAAATCTCAGTTGTTATAAAAAAAAATATTGATTATGCAAATCTGTTTTTGTATTCACATTTTATTGGCTGTAGAGTGATTCATTTCAGATTTGATGCATGGCTCATTTTCTAGTATTTGCAGTGGTTCAGCTAAACACCACATTTGCATTCATTGTAAAACTCTGTTTTTATGAATCTTGTTGAAAAGTTAAAAAAAAATGTTTTAAGCCCACATTCTCATTAGTCCGATTTGACATGTCAAATCGGAGCCAATTGCCTGCAACTGCACTGATTCCCAAATTTAGTTCCTGCTCTACTTTTTACGACTTTGAGGGGCAATTTCCATTGACATCTGTGCAGGAACCCGCTGCTCTTCCCCGATCGTCGGGGATCTAGTGTGGAGATCCGCCTGCTTGTGTAAACACAAGCGGGCGGATCTCCTAAGTGACAGGCAGGGTCAGATTGCAGGGTTCAGCATAGCTGAACCCTGGATCTGTCCTTGTGTCACACAGTCACCTCCCCCCACACACGTCAGTAAGCGCCAGGCATACATTAACCCCTCCCTCTCCAATAAAATTAACCCCTTCCCTGCCAGTGTCATTTTTACAGTAACAGTGCATATATATAGCACTGATTACTGCAGTAATGTCACTGGTACCCCCAAAAGTGTCAAAAATGTCAGTCAAGCATCCGATCTGTCTGCCGCAATGTCACAGTCCCGCAAAAAAATCGCAGATCGCCGCCATTACTCGTTAAAAAAAAAACACCAAAAAAGTGTTAGTAAACGCAATAACTTTTGCGCAAACCAATCAAAATACGCTTATTGTGATTTTTTTTTTACCAAACATAGGTATCAGAAAACAAATTGGCCAAAAATTTAAAAAAAATTGTGATTTTTACTTTTTTTTGGGGGGGAATTTCATATAAAAAAATGTGAAAAATATTGATGTTTTTTCAAAATTTACACTCTTTTTTGTTTATAGCGCAAAAAGTAAAAATCGCACAGGTGATCAAATACCACCAAAAGAAAGCTCTGTTTGTGGGAAAAAAAGGACGTAAATTTCGTTTGGGTATGGCGTCACACGACCGCGCAATTGTCAGTTAAAGTCAAACAGCGCCGAATCACAAAAAGTGGCCCAGACGTAAGACAGCAAAATCCTCTAGTGGTAAAGTGGTTAAAGGCTAAGTCCACCTTTAAGAAAAAAATAATAAATGCACAAATGCGCAGAAAAGAAAATGTGCATTCTTTTGTTTTCTGGGCATTGTACTTGCAATCGGTAGGTTGCAGGTGTAAAGTAAGATCCTGCAGACAGTTACAAAGATAGATGAAGTATTAATGAACTACGAGAGTGCTCATCTGTTCCCTTGCAGAAATTGAGATCTGCAAGCCGTCTGCCGTGGTGGCATAAAGAACTTGTAGTTAATTCATTCACAGATTGCTGTAAATAAATGACAAGCCACCTACAGGAACAATTTAATGCGCATTTCACTCTGAATAGCCAACCTAATTTGCCTTCCTCATTGACTCCAATTCACTGAAAGGTCCAGATTTTTGCCAAAATTTCAGTAAAGTGAAACTGGACAATTGTGTCCCCCCTTATTGTGCGTATAGTGATAATTTAGAAAAAACTCAATGTTTGTACTATAGTTGAACCTGAAGTAGTTGCAAATTCTTGTATATACCCACTGAAGTGACTAGCCTTAGGTTAGGCATAGATATGAAACAAATCCTCCTACATAAGTTGCACATGTTTATCTTTAGCCACCCCTTATCCCCAACCATTCAAAGTGTACAGTTTACATAGCATTTCTAATTGTCAGAAGGCATTGTGTAGGGAATATTATACACTGAACAGCATAGAGCAGGGAGCTGAGTGTAATCTGAGATCTGAGTTGAGGGACTAGACACACCCCTTCTACACAGCTGAGGCTGTCAATCATAGGTTGCACGCTAGAACTCCTCTCCCTCAAAACCCTCAATCCCATGTAGTGGGTATAACCAGGTCCGATCCCAGGGTCACAGACGCCTGGGTGCAGAAATATTTCTGGCGCCCCCAGATGGGCATGGTCATCTTACTAACTCCTCCCCTTTACAAATGTTTCTATTGCAACGACTTAAACACAGAGATGCTCCCCTAAGGAGTCTTCCTTACCCCGGGACCCTGCCACGATCTCTTAACAATAAACAAATTACAGGAAGAGAAGCAGAGTACTCTAATAGGACCTGGAGGGGGGTCTCTCTAATGGACACAGAGAGGGCCTCTGTTAGAGAGTCTGTTAGGCAGAGCCCCCAGACATACTATAGGAGATGGTCAGAGACTGCAGACTTGATACAAGAGATGGTCAGAGACTGCGGATATGATACAAGACATCAATGCATTGATGCAGCCTCACCAGTGCCCATCAAATGCAAGCTTATCAGTAGGGATGATTGAACTTTTGAAAAGTTCGTTTCGACCAGAACACCTGAATTTCCCGAATGTTCGGTACGGATTACAGAACCCCATTGAAATCAATGGGACCCAAACTTTGGGAATCAAAAAACACCATTATGAAGCCCTAAAACCCAATAAATGCCCCTAAAAAGTGCATAGGGTTCTGGGTCATGCCCCAGGGACTATGAATCAGGCAAATAAAAGTTCTTAAAAATTGTCTTTTTTGATAGAGAGACAATTATTGAAAAAATGATTGAAAAAAAATGAGATTTCTTTGGATTTAGTGTCTGGGGGGGTCTAAAAAGTGTACCTACGAAGTGTAAGCTCTGTAGCATGCCCAAAACCAGAAAAAACAGATTATTTTTCTTAGAATTTCAGTAGCGAAGGGATGGTGTTACCCTCCTTTCACACCTGGGCGTTTTTGTTTCAGGCGTTTTTCAGGCATTTTTTTGAGCGTTTTTTGAAGGCGTTTGGAGGCAGGCATGACATATAAACTTCTGTATAGGGGTATATATATATATATATATATATATATATATATAATGTGTGTGTGTGTCTATATATACATATACATATATATATACACATACAGTACCTTGTGAAAGTATTCGGCCCCCTTGAACTTTGCGACCTTTTGCCACATTTCAGGCTTTAAACATAAAGATAAAAAACTGTAATTTTTTGTGAAGAACCAACAACAAGTGGGACACGATCATGAAGTGGAACAAAATGTATTGGATATTTCAAACTTTTTTAACAAATAAAAAATTGAAAAATTGGCCGTGCAAAATTATTCAGCCCCCTTAAGTTAATACTTTGTAGCGCCACCTTTTGCTGCAATTACAGCTGTAAGTTGAGAAAAGAAAAGGGATAATGGTTTGCCATATAAAAAAAATGTACAGTTGCCTCCATCCCTATGTGTAAACATATGGAAAAACAAGAGGAAATGGGACTTTAATTGAGGAACAACTGGACATGAAAATTGATATTATATTTTATTAGATAAATATACATGATTTAAAAACACTGTAACATATACGTATACAGAGGAAAAGCACACAGTAAATGCAAAAAATACATAAGATACATAATACATCCAAAATAAATACAATATTTTTAGGACCAAAAAATGGATCACTCAAGAATACAATAGATATATTAAGACATGAATTCACTGTGTGCTCACATTCTTTACATATATTATGATTATACTAAACCATCAATTTTGAGTATTTTGACGGCTCTACGCGTTTCATGGACCTCCGTCCATTCATCAGGAGCTTGAATATGTATCTAAAAGCTAATGAGAGTATGGGTAATGTTAATATACTAAAATGAATAATGAATGAAATTGAAAGATATATTTTGAAGTGGACAGCTACCTTGGGCAGTGTCATGGATACACGAGCCATCCAGTCTAGAGAGAGGAGACCGGGGTGAAACCGGAAAATGTCTGACCCGGGGCTGAGGCGCGGAATGCATCCAACAGGGGGGCAGCAGGAAGGAGAGGACCATCAAAATAGTGAATATAAATGAACATACTCCATGGGTATCAGTCCAAAGTATCATGATGAGGGCACATAGGGAGCAAGAACAGTCTGAAAATATATGCATGAATGGATGAGTACAATGTATTAAACAAATGTACTAAGAGAATCAATCTCAGAAAAATCTTAAAAATTCTTGAAAAAAATCTATACATAGTAAAACATATCTTTGCATATAAGTCTCAGAAAAATATAAGAAGTTATAAAAAAGATAAGTTTAATGATGAAAGATATCTCTGCATATGTTGAGATACATACGTCCAAGAAGTGCCAGTATTGAGCCACCACAGGTTAAAATCCCCAGAAAATTTGTGCATTAAAATGTGTCTGGGCTCATGAATATGGCCCAGAGTGAGTCAAAGAGGACTTAAAAAAATACAGAAAAAGAGAGAAGGGGGGGGGGGGTGAGCAGCATCCCCTACAGGGGGGGGGGGGAGAAATGGGTAGGAAAAGGGGGTAGTTACAGAGCAAGGCGTGATGGATCAGTGCGATAAAGAAGAGAGAAGGGGGAGGTATCAGGGTGATAGGGCATCCACCGCTGAAAGGTGGAAAGCGAAGTGCTAAACGATGAGGAGAGGAGAGACAAATCTTAAATGCGGGGTGCAAAAGAGTGTGGTGAAAGATCTGGGAAGATCAGTGCAAAGTGAATGAAAAGTGGTAAAGATACGATAAACTCACATAGAAGTCAATGGCCAGTTGATTAGTGAAGGGACTGCAGAGGACCGGCAGATCAGCATTACCAAAAGAGTAGAAAATACCAGTGGGGGTGAGCCTTGGTCCAATCCTAACCATATGTCCCAGGGTGTCGGAGCAATACCACGCCAGCGCCATGCTGGCGTCAGTATAAATAGGCGGCTGAGAACCTCCCATATCCGGTCCCATAGACCGGATATCAGTGGGGGCAGCCCGCCACTGACGAGCAGATGGAAGTTGCCTTGGCAACAGGATGCCATTTGGGCATTTAAGATTTGTCTCTCCTCTCCTCATCGTTTAGCACTTCGCTTTCCACCTTTCAGCGGTGGATGCCCTATCACCCTGATACCTCCCCCTTCTCTCTTCTTTATCGCACTGATCCATCACGACTTGCTCTGTAACTACCCCCTTTTCCTCCCCATTTCTCCCCCCCCCCTGTAGGGGATGCTGCTCACCCCCCCCCCTTCTCTCTTTTTCTGTATTTTTTTAAGTCCTCTTTGACTCACTCTGGGCCATATTCATGAGCCCAGACACATTTTAATGCACAAATTTTCTGGGGATTTTAACCTGTGGTGGCTCAATACTGGCACTTCTTGGACGTATGTATCTCAACATATGCAGAGATATCTTTCATCATTAAACTTATCTTTTTTATAACTTCTTATATTTTTCTGAGACTTATATGCAAAGATATGTTTTACTATGTATAGATTTTTTTCAAGAATTTTTAAGATTTTTCTGAGATTGATTCTCTTAGTACATTTGCTTAATACATTGTACTCATCCATTCATGCATATATTTTCAGACTGTTCTTGCTCCCTATGTGCCCTCATCATGATACTTTGGACTGATACCCATGGAGTATGTTCATTTATATTCACTATCTTGATGGTCCTCTCCTTCCTGCTGCCCCCCTGTTGGATGCATTCCGCGCCTCAGCCCCGGGTCAGGCATTATCTGGTTTCACCCCGGTCTCCTCTCTCTAGACTGGATGGCTCGTGTATCCATGACACTGCCCAAGGTAGCTGTCCACTTCAAAATATATCTTTCAATTTCATTAATTATTCATTTTAGTATATTAACATTACCCATACTCTCATTAGCTTTTAGATACATATTCAAGCTCCTGATGAATGGACGGAGGTCCATGAAACGCGTAGAGCCGACAAAATACTCAAAATTGATGGTTTAGTATAATCATAATATATGTAAAGAATGTGAGCACACAGTGAATTCATGTCTTAATATATCTATTGTATTCTTGAGTGATCCATTTTTTGGTCCTAAAAATATTGTATTTATTTTGGATGTATTATGTATCTTATGTATTTTTTGCATTTACTGTGTGCTTTTCCTCTGTATACGTATATGTTACAGTGTTTTTAAATCATGTATATTTATCTAATAAAATATAATATCAATTTTCATGTCCAGTTGTTCCTCAATTAAAGTCCCATTTCCTCTTGTTTTTCCATATGTTTACAGCTGTAAGTCGCTTGGGGTATATCTCCATCAGTTTTGCAAATCGAGAGACTGAAATTTTTGCCCATTCCTCCTTGCAAAACAGCTCGAGCTCAGTGAGATTGAATGGAAAGCGTTTGTGAACAGCAGTTTTCAGTTCTTTCCACAGATTCTCGATTGGATTCAGGTCTGGACTTTGACTTGGCCATTCTAACACCTGGATATGTTTATTTGTGAACCATTCCATTGTAGATTTTGCTTTATGTTTTGGATCATTGTCTTGTTGGAAGACAAATCTCTGTCCCAGTCTCAGGTCTTTTGCAGACTCCATCAGGTTTTCTTCCAGAATGGTCCTGTATTTGGCTCCATCCATCTTCCCATCAATTTTAACCATCTTCCCTGTCACTGCTGAAGAAAAGCAGGCCCAAACCATGATGCTGCCACCACCATATTTGACAGTGGGGATGGTGTGTTCAGGGTAATGAGCTGTGTTGCTTTTACGCCAAACATAATGTTTTGCATTGTTGCCAAAAAGTTTGATTTTGGTTTCATCTGACCAGAGCACCTTCTTCCACATGTTTGGTGTGTCTCCCAGGTGGCTTGTGGCAAACACGACACTTTTTATGAATATCTTTAAGAAATTGCTTTCTTCTTGCCACTCTTCCATAAAGGCCAGATTTGTGCAGTATACGACTGATTGTTGTCCTATGGACAGAGTCTCCCACCTCAGCTGTAGATCTCTGCAGTTCATCCAGAGTGATCATGGGCCTCTTGGCTGCATCTCTGATCAGTCTTCTCCTTGTATGAGCTGAAAGTTTAGAGGGACGGCCAGGTCTTCGTAGATTTGCAGTGGTCTGATACTCCTTCCATTCCAATATTATCGCTTTCACAGTGCTCCTTGGGATGTTTAAAGCTTGGGAAATCTTTTTGTATCCAAATTCGGCTTTAAACTTCTCCACAACAGTATCTCGGACCTACCTGGTGTGTTCCTTGTTCTTCATGATGCTCTCTGCGCTTTAAACGGACCTCTGAGACTATCACAGTGCAGGTGCATTTATACGGAGACTTGATTATACACACAGGTGGATACTATTTATCATCATTAGTCATTTGGGTCAACATTGGATCATTCAGAGATCCTCACTGAACTTCTGGAGAGAGTTTGCTGCACTGAAAGTAAAGGGGCTGAATAATTTTGCAAGCCCAATTTTTCAGTTTTTTATTTGTTAACAAAGTTTGAAATATCCAATAAATTTAGTTCCACTTCATGATTGTGTCCCACTTGTTGTTGATTCTTCACAAAAAATGACAGTTTTATATCTTTGTTTGAAGCCTGAAATGTGGCAAAAGGTTGCAAAGTTCAAGGGGGCCGAATACTTTCGCAAGGCACTGTGTATGTATGTATATATATATATATATATATATATATATATATATATATATATATATATATATATACCCCTAACCCAGAATCTGCATAGTGGGGTCACCCTGACATGGCAGAGTTCGGTCACCCTGGAATGGCAGAGTCAGGTCACCCTAAACTACACTACGGTCACCCTGACATGGCAGAGTCAGGTCACCCTAAACTACACTACGGTCACCCTGACATGGCAGAGTCAGGTCACCCTAAACTACACTACGGTCACCCTGACATGGCAGAGTCAGGTCACCTAAACTACACTACGATCACCCTGACACTTAAAAGTATCCCTACAAAAACTAGGTTATTGAATCTAACTATAGTGGTATATAGTACCCTAACTACACTGCATACCCCTTTCCTCACACTAAAAGAACAGCTCCATACAGCAGAAGATAATTGCAAAATGACACTGGAGCTTTACAAGCAGCAGGAGAAACACAAATGCTTCCACTCTCTTCCACAGCCTCTGTATTACAGTGCTAGAGGTTTGGCGGGGCTATGTTATATACTGGGGCTCGTATTCACTCCTGATTGGCCTCTGGACCCCGTAGTCACTCCAATCACATTCCTAGCATACTCCTGCCCCCTCAATTGGCTTTTACTGACGTTTCTGGGCCAATAACGGGCTTTTAAAGTCCAGTTCCTGACCCATTGCATCTTGGGCGGTTCTGGTGACCGAATTCCAAACTTTTACCGCAAAAAGTTCAGAATTTGGCCCAATTTCGAACACCCAATGTTCGGGTCGAACCGAACCGTTCGATCATCCCTACTCATCAGTGCCCATAAAATGCTGCCTTATCAGTTGTGCCCACCAAATGCAGACTCATCAGTGCTAACCAAATGCAAACTCATTTGACTGGACTTCTACTTTAAGTCTTAACCTTTTAGGTTGTTTCACTTTAAGTCAAGTTAAAAATGTAGTGCCTTCTAGGTGTAATGTGAGTGTAACGCTGAGCGCTCCAGAGATCTCGCGGCGTTCGTTCCAGATCCACTCACCTGTGCCCGCTCCGGCTCCCTCCTCCGCTCCACGCACACGTGGTTCCCGGCGCGTGCGCCCCTGCACCATAGGGCGCGCGCGCCCCGGTTGTTTGAAATTTAAGGAGCCTGTGCACCAGTAATTGGTGCCTGGTCCAAACCTCCCTTCCTGTTTCCTGTGACCTGTTTCCTGTTTCCTGTGGCCTGTTTCCTGTTTCTTATATAAACCCACTCCCCCTTCCTGTCCTTGCCGTATCTTGTTGCCTTAGTGCCTTGAGAAAGCGATTTGTGTTTGCCTTGCCTGTGTATCTGACCTTCTGCCGTTGACCTCTGACTTTGAACCTTTGCCACCTGCCCTGACCTTCTGCTACGTCTGACCTTGCCTTTGCCTTGTCCTATTGTACCATGCCTGTATCAGCTGCCAGTGAGGTTGAGCCGTTACCGGGGGACACGACCTGGTTGCTACCGCCGCAGCAAGTCCATCTCGCCTTGCGGCGGGCTCTGGTGAAAACCGGTAGTAACTTAGAACCGGTCCTCTAGTACGGTCCACGCCAATCCCTCACTGACACAGAGGATCCACCTCTAGTGCAGTCATCTGCCGCCAGTCCGGACCCTGACAGTAGATCCGGCCATGGATCCCGCTGATGTGCCGCTGCCTAGTCTCGCTGACCTCACTACCGTGGTTGTCCAGCAGTCCCAGCAGATTGCCCAACAAGGACAACAACTGACGCAGTTGACCGCCATGATTCAACAGCTTCTGCCGTCACAGCCAGCTTCTGCATCTCCTCCTCCCCGAGCTGCCGCTGCTACCGCTAGAGTCCGCTTATCTCTCCCGGACAAGTTTGATGGGGACTCTAATATGTGCTGGGGATTCTTGTCCCAATGTTCCCTGCACCTAGAGATGTTGTCAGACCAGTTTCCCACAGAACGGTCTAAGGTGGCGTTCATGGTCAGTTTATTATCCGGGAAGGCCTTGGCCTGGGCCACACCACTTTGGGACCGCAACAATCCTGCCACTAACTCTGTCCAGTCCTTTGTTTCCGAAATCCGCAGTGTCTTCGAGGAACCTGCCCATGCCTCGTCCGCGGAAACAGCCTTGCTGAACCTCGTCCAAGGAGACTCTACAGTGGGCGAATATGCTATACAATTTCACACTCTGGCCTCCGAATTGGCCTGGAACAACGAGGCTCTCTGCGCGACCTTTAAAAAGGGTTTATCCAGCCATATCAAGGATTGTCTGGCCGCACGAGAAATACCTGCCTCCCTGACTGAACTTATCCACTTGGTTACTCGCATAGATATGCGCTACATTGAAAGGTGTCAAGAGCTCCGCCAGGAAAAAGATCTTGGTCGCGTCAGGCGATACCCACGCCTGGCTCCTCTCTTCCAGCACCCTTTGCAGTCTGCTACCGTGCCTTCCACCGAGGAGGCCATGCAAGTGGATCGGTCTCGCCTGACCCAACAAGAGAGGTCTCGCCGGAGGAACGAGAACTTATGTTTATATTGTGCGAGCTCTGAACACTTCTTAAAGGACTGTCCTCTTCATCCTCAGAGTCTGGGAAACACTCGCACCTAGTGAACGTGGGAGAGGCGTCACTGGGTGTAAAATCTTCCTCTCCACGCCTGATCGTTCCAGTACGAATTTCTCCAGCCACTAAAGTCTTCTTCTCTGCGGAGGCCTTCTTGGACTCTGGTTCTGCAGGAAACTTCATTAAAGCCTCTTTCATCAACCGGTTTAACATCCCTGTTATCCGTCTCGTCAAGCCCTTCTTTATTTCCACAGTTAACGGAGAGAATCTGAACTGCACCGTGCGTTACCGCACAGAACCCGTGCTCATGACCATAGGGGTTCTACACCAAGAGACGATTGAATTTTTTGTTCTGCCTAACTGCACTTCTGACATCCTTCTTGGCTTGCCTTGGCTCCAGCACCACTCTCCTACCCTCGACTGGACCTCTGGGGACATTAAATCATGGGGCCCTACCTGCCACACTCATTGCCTCAAGTCGGTACCCACCAGACAAATCTCCTCTCCTTTGCTCGGCCTTCCTAAAGCCTATCAAGACTTTGCTGACATCTTTTGCAAGAAACAGGCAGAGGTCTTACCACCACATAGACCCTTCGACTGCCCCATTGACTTACTTCCTGGTACCACACCACCTCGTGGCAGGATTTACCCTCTCTCCGCTCCTGAAACCAAGGCCATGTCGGAGTACGTTCAGGAGAATCTCGAGAAAGGTTTCATCAGGAAGTCTTCCTCTCCTGCCGGAGCAGGATTCTTTTTTGTTGCCAAAAAAGATGGGTCACTACTAGGGATGATCGAACGGTTCGAGTCCACCATCGGTTCGGCCCGAACATTGGGTGTTCGAGGTTCGGCCGAATTTAGAACTTTTTGCCCAAAAAGTTCGGAATTCGGCAACCAGAACTGACCAAAATGCAATGCTTCAGGAAATGGGCTTTAAAAGCCCGTGATTGGACTAGAACCATTAGCAAAAGCCAATTGAGGGGGCAGGAGAATGCTAGGAATGTGATTGGAGTGACTAGGTGGTCCCTAGACCAATCATTATTGAATACGCCCCCCAGTATATAAGATCGCCCCCGCCAAATTCCTAGCATTCTTGTACGGGACATGGAAGAGAGTGGAAGCAGTTCTGTTCTAATGTGTTACAAAGTGTCATTTAGCTATTTTTAGTGTGAGGAAAGGGATATCTAGTGTAGTTAGAGTGCTCCTTTACACTTAAGTTAGCTTCAAAAATTTAGTTTCTGTAGGGAAAGTGTTAAGTGTAAAGGGACCGTAGTGTAGTGTAGGGTTAACTGACAGTGACTGCTATGGAAGGGTGACAAAACCCTTCCATAGCAGGGTGACCGCTATAGAGAAATGATCATTTCTCTGAGTTGCTTCGGGACAGGAATATGGCTTCTCACCAGCCAAGCATTTTTAATGCTGCAGGGGCTGCCACTGCCAGTGCTTTTTTGAGGATATGTTTGATGTCAGACATGACATCTGAACATGTGTATAGGGGGTATATATACACATATATGTCTGTATATATACCCCTAGACATATATAGGTGTGATAGTAGCAGAAATATATGCTTGCGCTAATGAAAAATGCCCAGGTGTGTTTTTGCTGGCATTTTTTGGGGGTTTTTGGACGCAGGCAAAACATCAGAACTTGTGTATAGTGGTGTATATACACACATACATATATTTATATACACACCTAGACATATATAGGTGTGATAGTAGCAGAAATATATGCTTGCACTAATGAAATCATTTACAGTAATATATTTCTGCTACTATCACACCTATATATGGCTAGGTGTCTATATACATATAATTATGTGTGTATATATACCACTATACACAAGTTCAGATGTTTTGCCTGCCTCAAAACAACACCAAAAAATGCCAAAAAAAACGCTAGCGTCAAAGAAAAATGCCCAGGTGTGTTTTTGCTGGCATTTTTTGGGGGTTTTTGGAGGCAGGCAAAACATCAGAACTTGTGCACACTGCACAGTACCACTATACACAAGTTCAGATGTTTTTCCTGACTGCAAAGAACCCAAAAAAAATGCCTGCTTTGAAACCGGCAAGGTGTGAAAACCGAGAAGAGAAGCTAACCCCCTGAGCTGAAAATGTTCTAATACAAACAATCTTTTTTTTTATGGTTCTGGACATGCTACAGAGCTGAAACTTCACATGTACACCTTTTAGACCCCCAGATACAAAATCCAAAGTAAAAATCAAAAAATCTCTCTTTTTTTTTTTTTTAATTTTTCAATAATTGGCTTTTTTATCAAAAATTACAATTTTTAAGAACTTTTTTTTGTGTGATTTTGTGTCTGGGGGGTCTAAAAGGTGTACCTGTGAAGTTTCAGCTCTGTAGCATGTCCAGAACCAGAAACAAAAGATCATATAGGTGTAAAAGGAGGGTCCCACATCCCTGTTCTACTGAAAAAGTATCTTTTTTTTTTTCATGGTTCTGGACATGCTACAGAGCTGAAACTTCACATGTACACTTTTAGACCCCCCCCCCCCCCCAGATACTAAATTCAAAATCAAAAAATCTCTCTTTTTTTCAATAATTGGCTTTCTTATCAAAAATGACAATTTTTAAGAACCTTTTTTTGTGTGATTAATAGTTAATGGGGCATGACCCAGAACCCTAGGGACTTTTTAGGGGCATTTATTGGGTTTTAGGGCTTAAAAATTGTGTTTTTTGATTACCGAAGTTTGGGTCCCATTGATTTCAATGGGGTTCTGAAATCCAGGCCGAACTTTCGGGAAGTTCGGATGTTCTGGCCGAACCGAACTTTTCAAAAGTTCGATCATCCCTAGTCACTACGCCCTTGTATTGATTATCGCGGTCTCAACAAAATCACGGTAAAGAATCGCTACCCGCTGCCTCTCATCTCGGAGCTCTTTGACCGTTTGCACGGAGCAAAGGTCTTCACTAAGCTTGACCTCAGGGGCGCTTACAACCTCATCAGAATCCGTGAAGGAGATGAGTGGAAAACCACTTTCAATACCAGAGATGGCCACTTCGAGTATCTTGTCATGCCCTTTGGCCTGTGCAATGCTCCTGCAGTCTTCCAAGACTTTGTCAATGAGATCTTCCGGGACTTGTTGTATACCTGCGTAGTGGTCTATCTTGACGACATACTAATCTTCTCCTCCACTCCGGAAGAACACCGTCTCCATGTTTGTCAAGTGCTCCAGCGTCTCCATGTTAACCATCTTTACGCCAAAATTGAAAAATGCCTCTTTGAACGTAGCTGCCTTCCGTTTCTGGGATACCTAGTTTCTGGACAAGGTCTTCAAATGGACCCCGACAAGCTCTCTGCAAGTCTTGAATTGGCCACGCCCCTCGGGACTTCACTCTATCCAGCGCTTCCCCGGATTTGCCAATTACTACCGCCAGTTCATCCCCCACTTCTCCACTATGGTGGCGCCTATTGTGGCACTAACCAAGAAGGGAGCGAATCAGAGATCCTGGGCTCCCCAAGCGGAAGAAGCCTTTACTTGCCTTAAGACCGCCTTCGCCTCCGCTCCAGTCTTGTCTAGGCCCGATCCGCTGAAACCATTCTTCCTGGAAGTAGATGCCTCCTCTGTGGGAGCCGGAGCGGTTCTTCTTCAAAAGTCCGCTAAAGGAAGAAATGTCACCTTCTCTAAAACTTTTTCCCCTCCAGAAAAGAACTATGCCATTGGAGACCGTGAACTACTAGCCATTAAGCTGGCACTAGAGGAATGGAGACATCTCCTGGAAGGATCCCTTCATCCTATCACCATCTACACTGACCACAAAAATCTCTCGTACCTTCAGTCTGCCCAGCGCCTTAATCAGCGCCAGGCCTTTGCCCGATTCACTTTCCAGATCCATTTTCGTCCTGCTGATAAGAACATTAGGGCGGATGCCCTATCACGCTCCACCGATGCCTCCGAAGACTAAACCGTCCCTCAACACATCATTCCTCCTGAGTGTCTGATTTCAACCGCCCCTGCTTCACTGGTACCAGTTCCTCCAGGGAAAACGTATGTTTCTCCACGTCTTCGCCTCCGGACTCTCAAATGGGGTCACTCCTCTCACCTGGCGGGTCACGCTGGAATTAAAAAGACGACTCAGCTAATTGCCAGACACTATTGGTGGCCTTCCTTTGAGAAAGATGTAAAGGAGTTCGTTCGGGCCTGTACTGTCTGCGCACGTGACAAAACTCCCCGCCAGAGGCCTGCAGGTCTTCTCTTCCATCTGCCAGTGCCCGAACAGCCTTGGTCCCACATAGCGATGGACTTCGTCACTGACCTTCCCGTATCCCATGGCAACACAGTCATATGGGTGGTTGTTGACAGATTTTCCAAAATGGCACATTTTGTCCCGCTTCCTGGTCTCCCTTCTGCGCCACAGCTGGCGAAGCAATTCTTTTTACACATATTTAGTCTCCATGGTCTCCCAACACATATCGACTCCGATAGAGGTGTTCAATTTATCTCAAAATTTTGGAGAGCACTCTGCACCCAATTAAAAATCAAATTGAACTTTTCTTCCGCCTACCACCCTCAGTCCAATGGACAAGTGGAGAGGGTTAACCAGATCCTTGGTGACTATCTACGACACTTCATCTCCTCCCGTCAGGATGATTGGGTCGACCTGTTGCCCTGGGCCGAATTCTCATATAACTTTAGAGACTCTGAGTCATCCACCAAATCTCCATTTTTTGTGGTGTACGGCCGTCACCCGCTGCCCCCCCTCCCCATTCCCACCTCTTTTGGAGTTCCTGCCGTTGATGACTTGACCCTGGACTTCTCCTCCATCTGGAAAGAAACTCAAAAGTCGCTCACCCTGGCTGCTTCTCGTATGAAGAGACATGCAGATGAAAAAAGAAGAACTCCTCCTGTCTTTGCCCCTGGGGACAGAGTGTGGCTGTCTGCCAAATACATCCGGTTTCGGGTCCCCAGCTACAAACTGGGTCAGTGTTATCTCGGGCCTTTTAAAATCAAAAGCCAAATTAATGCTGTCTCTTACAAACTCCATCTTCCTCCCTCTCTCCGTATTCCTAAACCCCTCATTCTTAACCGATTTTCCCCCAAGGTCACCGTTCCTGCTCCTGTCTCTGGGTCCTCTGATGTCTTCTCAGTGAAAGAGATCCTCGCCTCCAAGGTCGTCAGAGGTAAAAAAAAAATTCTGGTTGACTGGGAGAATTGTGGTCCGGAGGAGAGGTCATGGGAGCCCGAGTCCAATATCCTCGACAAGGAGCTCATCCACAGGTTTCTGGGTACCAAAAAGAGGGGGAGACCAAAGGGGGGGTACTGTAACGCTGAGCGCTCCGTAACGCTGAGCGCTCCGGAGCGTTCGTTCCAGATCCACTCACCTGTGCCCGCTCCGGCTCCCTCCTCCACTCCCCGCTCACGTGGTTCCCGGCGCGTGCGCCCCTGCACCATAGGGCGCACGCTCGCCGGTTGTTTGAAATTTAAGGGGCCTGTGCACCAGTAATTGGTGCCTGGTCCAAACCTCCCTTCCTGTTTCCTGTTTCCTGTGACCTGTTTCCTGTTTCCTGTGACCTGTTTCCTGTTTCTTATATAAACCCACTCCCCCTTCCTGTCCTTGCCGGATCTTGTTGCCTTAGTGCCTTGAGAAAGCGATTTGTGCTTGCCTTGCCTGTGTATCTGACCTTCTGCCGTTGACCTCTGACTTCGAACCTTTGCCACCTGCCCTGACCTTCTGCTACATCTGACCTTCCCTTTGCCTTGTCCTATTGTACCACGCCTGTATCAGCTGCCAGTGGGGTTGAGCCGTTACCGGGGGACACGACCTGGTTGCTACCGCCGCAGCAAGTCCATCCCGCCTTGCGGCGGGCTCTGGTGAAAACCGGTAGTAACTTAGAACCGGTCCTCTAGTACGGTCCACGCCAATCCCTCACTGACACAGAGGATCCACCTCTAGTGCAGTCATCTGCCGCCAGTCTGGACCCTGACAGTGAGGAAAATATCTTATCTGCCTTGTGGGCTTTTAGTTGTATATTCTGTGAGGACGCACCAGGGTGGTACAAGGTCTGCAAACTACATTATAACAGTTTTCCTACTGTGTACAGGATCAGCGTGGGCCACAATGTGGAGGGCTTATCAACTGCCCTTATGGCATAGCTAAACACCGTCAGTATGGAGCTGTTCTGGGCACTTTGAGGGCTTACTGTGTTACTTATTTTGGAAAGGCTGGGTGGAATGCCTACTAGACATCCACATTGGAAGCAGCTAGTCACATGACTACTGTGAAGGGACAGTTAAAAATAGTACAAGAAGACAGATAATGCACAACATCCACAAATGAAGCTCAGTTAATATATCACTATACAATTTTAAAGCCATCTATAACTATTTTACACACCTCATGACCTTTACCCTATTGTCTTACAATTTTATTAATGCATCTACAATATTATATACAGTAAGAAGTGTTACATTTTCCTTGGACCAGAAGACATTTGTAGCTGCAGTCCAATCTTATGGTGTCATAATAGCAACTCAGAATAAATTACCTTTTTTAAACTACAATTGTAGGAAATGTGAAGGTAAATTTTAATTATTCAAAAAAGGTCATAACATCAAACAAGTGCCATTTTAGGTTTACCACTGGCCAGGGTTGGTGCTGTGACGCGGCTCTGGGTGGTCCCGCAATGTTGTTTCACTGCATCTCTGCGCCAGATGTGATTTAATAGGCCGAGCAATGGCCTTGTCACTTCTGGCAGACTGTGCTATTTAATCTGTCAAGCGGCGTTGGGCGCCAGACACGGCTCCCGGTAGATGTTCATTTACACATAAGCAAGTCTCGGGAGTCTCTCCAGCCGCTATATCCTTTGTAGTTCCAGGCGGCTCACAGGCGGAGTGATATTAAATGCACTCCACCGGTGAGAGGAGGAGCCATACAGAGAAAGCAGGCAGCTGCAGGAGTAGAGAGCAAGCCGCTTCTTCCTCTGTACGGCTCCTCCTCTCACAGGCGGAGTGCATTTGATATCACTCCGCCTGTGTGCCGCCCGGAACTACAAAGGATGTAGCGGCTGGAGAGATTCCCGCGACTTACGGGAGATTAGGGTTATGTGCGATGTGCGACGTGCGCCCCCCCCCCCTCACGCGGTGCCTGGGCGTGGTGCACCCCGCGCACCCGCCCAGGATCGGCCCTGGGTATAACCATTCAAAAGTGACTCATGCATACAGCAGGGGAAAGAGACAGCAGCCAGAAATCATAGTACGTTCTTTGCATTGAGGCAAGTTCACATTATAGAAGGATATGTTTTGTTCCTTTTCCATTTTCCTTTTTTTCATTGTGAATAGATTAAGGCCCCTTTTACACTGACTTTCTGATCAGGTCCGCCTGTCAGTTTTTTCTTAGGCAGACCTGATAGGATGCTCTATGCATCCCTATGGAGCAGCAGATGTCAGAGGTGAAATTTCTGCTGACACCCAGTGCTATCCAATTCGATCCTGTCTGTGAAATCCAGATGGATAGAAACCCTATTTTCCAATCCGTCTGGAGGATCAGATCGGATAGGATCAGATGAAAACGGACAGATGGTCCATTTTCATCTGATCTCCCATAGAGGAGAGCGGGGCTCTAACAGGTCTGCCTCTGCAAAGTAAAGAGCTGTCATCCGCCTGCTCAGCTGGGATCGGTGGATCGATCCTCGCTGAGCAAAACGGAGTCTGCCGGGCAGAAAGCCAGTGTGAAAGGACCCTAAGGGAGGCATACAACTTCTGTCAGTTTTTTGACATTTTTTGTCCCATTTGGGGAGATTTCCCTTCACTTTCTGTCCCATAGCCAAAACAAGAAGTGAGAGAAAATCCCTCCAAAGTCAGGGAATTCCTATTTGTCACCAGAACTGGTTGTGGGGACAACTCAAGATTTTAGATTTTCTTTTACATTTGATAATAATGGTAAACATGACAAATAGAGAAAGAGGCACAAACAGCAAAAAAAAAAAAAAAAAAAATGCGGGGGTTTTAATACATCTCTACTCTATCCAAAACTTAAAAAAGCCTTGCTTTTAGTTATACTTTAAGCCAAAACAATTTTTTTCCAATAATGTGGGGAAGGTCTGGAGCCTTATACTTTTATGGATGACGGTGTCCCTATTGGGGACTGAAAGTGGTTTCTTAGACACAATGTGAGGAAAAATCTCCACAATGTGGACACACACAGTCCTTAGTAGTAACATAAGAGTTAAAGCCCTTCCCTGTTGTATTATAGTTGTTTGTATTCACAGTAAAAAAAAAAGTTATGGTCCAATTCTATTTCATTGACTTCCATCAGTGAGATGGGAAGTAAAGGGAAATAATAACAAGGAAACAGACATCAATGAGAATGGTGAAGCCCAAGTGAACCTTCAGTTGAAATCCTCAAAATGTATTGAAGGCACATCAAAGCAGAAGATATCCTATGAAAAAACACATTGCAGGACGAAGGCTGCAACAGCCTAAGGATCCATTCACACGGGCTTTCCGCCCTGCGGACTCCGTTTTGCTCAGTGGGGATCGATCCGCCTGTGAAGGATGCCCTTCTATGTCTGTCCGCATGTTTCCTCTCCCTGCTTAAAAGACTATATTGAGGATTCACTTCTCAATTGTCTTGAGGACAAAAGACTGTGTGGAACTGGTTTTGCCCATGTGTACAGCCCGGCCAAAGAGACTGGTACTAACTTTGGAACCTCTGGTCCGATTTGTGCCATTTTTTAATAGGTTGTCCCCCTGAATGGATTGCTTGTGAATATGTGTTTGTATAAAGATTGGATGTACAGTTTTAAAGCTACTGCATTTTTCCTGCCTGTGATAATTATGTTAACCATTGTTTACTATAATTACATCCCAGACAGAAGGGAGGATTTTATGTGGATTGTAACCTTTGTGTTATTGGTTAATGTGTATTTGTTGTGGGAGTCTCCCTTGCATGGGGGCAGGGGATAAAATAAATTGTAGTTTTAAATGCCTGGGGTTGTTTCCAGTAAAGGCGTTCCAGCATTCAGCTTTGGATCATGTGTGGAATTATTCAGCGATACCAGGGATTTCTTATTTGGCGAATTGGGGGATTCTTCAACTATTGGGGATTAAGGAATTACAAGGCGGGGAGATACAGTGATACCGTCACACCGCCGATCCCCGCTGAGCAGGTGGATGACAGGTCCGTCTCCGCTTACTTTGCAGAGGCTGACCTGTCAGAGCCCCGCTCTCCTCTATGGGGAGATTGGATGAAAACAGACTACCTATCCATTTTAATCTGATCCTATCTGATCCTCCAGGTGGATGAAAATATGGCTTCCATCCGTCTGGATTTCACAGACAGGATAGGATCGATTAGCAGCGGGTGTCATCGGACATGTCACCACTGACATCCGCTGCTCCATAGAGGTACATGGAGCATTCGATCAGATCCGCCTGAAAAACAGACAGGCGGACCGGATCAGAAATCCCGTGTGAAAGGGGCCTTAGTAGAAAATCCTGCTAGCCATCTGCAGAGCGGGAGTCAGGACCATTGCTCTCTGTGGGAAACAGTGATCTCTTTGCAGAAGTCTGACATGTTCCTTACTTAGTCAAAATGATAGCTCTGCAATCGGCAAAGCACATGCTCCCTCCAGTTGGAGAGCTTTTGCTCTGAGCCAGCAGGGGATGTGTCAGACCTCTGCAAAGAGATCTCTGCTTATCCGCAGAGAGCAAGGGTCCCACTATGCATCATTCTGCAAGAAACAGAACAGGCTTTCTACTCAGGTTGTAGTTTTCAAGAGTAACTCAACTTCTGGGTGATCTCTGTACATTGCAATAATTTTAACAAACTTTGTTGCAGATTCCTACCTTTTTTTATAATGAAGAAAAATCTGTTTGTTTCTAAGTGCCCAATCGCAAAGTGAATGTGAAAAGGGATGATTTTATAATGATCAATGCTCTAATTATCAATGCTCTAACTTGCAGGGCTCTAATAAGGAAAATGGCAGGGTCTGTATCCCTTTAGTTATGATCCACTTTTGGGAGTATCTCACCAAAAATGACATTTTTGTTGCAGGGGATGCCCAAAATCTGACTTGTATCTTAGTGCAGACTTTTGGGAAATTCGGTAAGCCAATCACACAAGCAGGACATGACATTTTAGATGGCGTGCAGAATGCATCCAGGTTGCCATATTGCGCTTTACAGAAAATGACAGTGCTGCAGATTGCATTACAAATTCATATTGTAATTGAATGGTATTTTCAATTTTAAACGTTAAATTATTTTTTTAATTGCTTTTTTTTCCCCATAAAAGTGGAACTACCCACAAGCAGTCGTATCAGCAGGAAGCATTGATAGTTTCAAAAAACTATTAGATGGGCACCTTAGAGACCACAACATACAGGGGTATACAATGTACGGTTAAAAGCAAACACACACACATCATAGGTTGAACTGTATGGACTGATGTCTTTTTTCAACCTCACTAACTATATAAATATGTAACTATGTAACTTTAAAGTAGGCATACGGTAAAACTGCACACCTTTTAGTTTTTGGTACTACAGGAATATATTTAGCTAATTTAAAATGAAAGCTCAATTGGACTTTAACCACTTTACCCCCAGCCCTATTTCGGACACTTTTTGTTCACAAGTTAAAACCAGTATTTTTTCCTAGAAAACTACTTAGAACCCCCAAACATTATATATATTTTTTTAGCAAAGACTCTGGAGAATAAAATGTCGGTCATTGCAAAATTTTTTGTCACGCGGTATTTGCGCAGCGGTCTTTAAAACGCCATTTTATTTGAAAAAATTTGAAAAATCACATTTCACTAATTTTAAAAAATACTAAACAGTAAAGTTAGCCCATTTTTTTTGTATATTGTGAAAGAACATGTCACGCCGAGTAAATAGATACCAAACATGTTACGGTTTAAAATTGCGCCCCCCCGTGGGATGGCGACAAACTACGGTCAATAATCTCAATCTGCGACGCTTTAAATTTATTTAACGGTTACCAGTTTTGAGTTAGAGTGTAGCTCTTTTTTTAAATAATTGCCCACGCTCTGGCGATCGCGGCGATACCTCACATGTGTGGTTTGAACAGCAATTTCATTTGCGGCTCGACTTGCGTATACGTTTTTTTTTGTGCGCGAGCTAACGGTGACGGGGGCGGCTAAATTTTTTTTTTTCCTATTTATTTTTTCTTTTTTTTAACTTTATTACAGGTTTTTTTTAAAAAAAAAAAAAATCTGATCACTTTTATTGCTGTCACAAGCAATGTAAACATCCCTTGTGACAGCAATATGTGTGACAGGTACACTTTATGGAGGGATCGAGGGTCTAAAAGACCCTAGACCCCTCCACTACACTTCCCTGTATTCAAAACGCCAAAAACGACATTTTTGCATACAGCCGTTTTTTAAATCTGCCGCCTTTTGCGGCACAGTAACCCGGATGTGACGTCATGGACGCCGCCTCCGGGTTACGTCATCAGAAACCCGATCTATGCCATTTCCGGCATTCATCGGGACTCCATCCAGCCGGCGGACGTGCCGGCTGGGTGCTCGGGGCTCCCGGTGGGACGGGAGCCCCGAGCAAAGCCGCGGAAGGCGGCGGGAGGGGGGGGGACGTCCCCTCCCGCCCCCCCGGGTAACGATCGAGCGGCTCCCGAGCCGCATCGATTGTTACCAACGGAAAGCCGACCGCCGGCTTCAAACAACGGTACCGGGATGATGCCTCTAGCTAGAGGCATCATCCCGGTATAACCACTCAAAGTCAGCCGACGTAGATCTACGTGGCTGGTCGTTAAGTGGTTAAGGGAGCGTAAACCTTTTTCATACACTGATGTAATTACAAAAATAATTTTACTAATTTTTACACTGCATTGTTATTGGCAAATAACATACGTATTGAACCCAAGACCCTGCATTCATTATAGCTGATCTCCCACAGTGCACATACCATGGGAATGCAATTATTTTAGTATATATAAACTGCTAAATACCTTTTCTCATCAGCAGTGTATAGCAGTCATGTGACTTCTTTCAGTGTCCGGCCGAGAACTGGTTAAAGCTTGTAGGAGGAGTTTTCATTCTCATCTGACTGTCCTATGATGCTGCATGAACCCCGACTCTCTGCCTGGACAGTGCTGATTGGCCCTGTGCTGATCACTTGCACCCTTCCAAAAACTCTCTAGCAATACACACCAAACTGAGCATGTGCAGTATACCTCCCTGTACTATCAGCGGATGGATTTGGGACTGTGGAAGAAGGGGAGGATCAGAGAAGAACAGGATCAAATAGCCTTTTTACACAATGCTAGAGATTAACTCCTTTGGTTCCACAGTGAGTCTAAGAAGCATGCTTTGTTGCATATACAGACTTTTTTTTACTGTTGTGAGTTTAGTAACACTTTATTAGCCATGGAAATCTAATATTCTCTGTTTAGAATTACGGTATACACAATAACATATGAAAACAATTATAGGCACAGCACATAAATTATTACTTGTCAGCAGATGACCATGCTACTGAGAGGTTATACAAAGGCATTATTCTTTCCAGCAGTACAAGTGCAGCAAATAAGCCCAGATGAAATCAATGCCTTTTCTATCAGGAAGACCTGGATCAACTCTGTCATGCAAACATACTGATGAAAAGCAGTCATTGAAATCAATAATATAATCCCTTGTTAGCCTGAGGAACAAGCTGATGCATTGCTGTATATGCTATTATGAGTGAAAAGGATTTCCACATTTTCCAATTTCTCTGATATTTACTTATTATTTGTGTACAATATATGTGGCTGTACCACGTTCTATACAGTACATAAAAATACTGGGCACAGATTCTATGTATTATAACAGTTGGTGCAAATGTTTTCTCTAATCCATATCAATTCTTTATATACTTGTTTTATGCTGTTTAATCTTTTCATTGCGCTTGCCCTGTTCTTCACTTATAATCTCAGGGGTCCTGACCATTTTTGTAATACAGTAAAACCTTGGATTGCAAGCATAATTCGTTCCGGAAACATGCTTGTAATCCAAAGCACTCTTATATCAAAGCAAATTTTCCCATAAGAAATAATGGAAACTCAGATGATTCGTTCCACAACCATTTATTCATAAGTCTTTCAGTTTATAGTCTATATACAACGATTATATCAATGTGATAGGTTGTGTCATCATAAAATGTCCATCCACAAACGGCGTCTCCACAAGGGGATTAAAATCCAGCAGGAGCTACAGAGTATAAAAGAGAATAGAGGCGCCTCTAAGTGTAGCAGTATGGGGACATTTAATGAAGGTACAACATTTAGCAACTCACATGGTTGATGATTAAAGAGGCACATCTACGAATGCAGGCATCCGGGGTAAAGCTGTCCACATAGACCATCTTCTGAACCACTGGCTCTCACCGATGTCAGTCTGCAATTGTGATTGGGAAGAATACCCTGCAGTAGAGTGATCTGAAAGCGAGACTTTTGAAGGGTGTGATGAAGATGGCTGTGCGGAGGATAGTCTATGTGGACAGCTTTACCCCGGATGCCTGCATACTTAGATGTGCCTGTTTTAATCATGAACCATGTGAGCTGCTAAATATTGAACCTTCATTAAATGTAACAATATTGCTACACTTAGAGGTGCCTCTCTTCTCTTTTATACCCAGTTGTGACATGACGCTACTTGTATATCAAGACATTGCTTGTATATCAAGTCAAAAATTTGCTTGTCTTGCAAAGCGCTCTCAAACCAAGTTACTCTCAAACCAAGGTTTTACTGTATTTCATTTTGGTGTGAATATTTTATTTTGGCTCACTGGTGTGATCGGGCCCTTAGTGTGTTAGTGCACCACAGTGTAACAACAAACAAAATGTGCATGGGTAGTTTACATGGGTAGTGTGTGTGTGTGTGTTGGGGGGGTATTTAGCCAATTTCCAAAGGCTATAGGCATATACATTATATTACTAAAAGTTTTGGGATGCCTGCCTCTACACCAACATGAACTTTAATAGCATCCCAGTCTTAGTCCGTAGGTGTTCAATATTGAGTTAATAACAGCTTCAACTCTTCTGGGAAGGCTGTCCACAAGGTTCCGGAGTGTGTCTATAGGAATGTTTGACCATCTTTCCAGAAGCGCATTTGTGAGGTTAGGCACTGATGTTGGAGAGAAGCCTGGCTCTCAGTCTGGGCTCTAATTCTGCCCAAAGGTGTTCTATGGGGTTGAGGTCGGGACAGTCAAGTTCCTCCACCCCAAACTCACTCATCCGTGTCTTTATGGACCTTTCTTTGTGCACTGGTGCAGAGTCATGTTGGAACAGGAAGGGCCATCCCCAAACTGTTCCCACAAAGTTGGCAGCATGAAATTGTCCAAAATGTCTTGGTATGCTGATGCCCTAAAGTGAATGTAAACCTGATTCATGAAATCTGACCTGGGCACATATATATGTATTGTTTACCTATCTCTTTTCAAAGCCTTAATTCCCATGGCTTTCTCCTGCTCCATTCTTCTGTTATCAGCATGATAACTTCTGACAAGTCCTCCATCAACTGAGATAAAGCTGAACTTTGTGTCAGGGTAAATGCTATAAATAGATTAGCAGATAGCTGGTCTATTCTCAGCTCAGTTCTTCCTGTTTCTGCCTATGTCGAAGGTGGGTGTGTGCCTTTCCTCCAATCAGCTGTCTCACAGTGTATGACCAAACTTCCCTCCCACAGGTGAATCAGGAAGAGAAAATTCTAACAGGATGTACAATTCCTAAACACTCTACAAAGCTGAAGACAACACATGTACAAGTAAAACCTATGTAGAGATTTGTTTTATCTCTGTGTATCATTTGAGGCTGTTAACTTCACTGGGTATATGTGAGGGTTTATATCCACTTTAAGTGTTCTTTTAACTGGAACTAAGGGGCCAAGTCTATCCCCTAAAAAACAACTCCACACCATGATCCCTCCTCCACCAAATGATTTAGTTCCTTTAGAGGGCATGCTCTAGTGACGCCACCAGCTGCATGTATAGTAAATATCTCCTAAACAGTGCACACTTAGGAGATATTTACTGTACCTATAAGTAAGCCTTATTATAGGCTTTACCTATAGATAAAAGTTGGAGATGGGAGTTTATTTCCACTTTAAGTCAAGGTTCAAATCCTTGCACTGTGGCAACACACGTGCATTAATGTAAGCTGTTAAAGTATTTTTTTTTTTTTTTCATTTAAATTGCACCAAAAAGGTGCAAGTGCTTTTTTTTTTTTTAAGAGCCGTTCAGTGCATTTTAATAGGTTATCATGAGCTGCAGCACACATTTATTACCAAGGCTACATTCGCACTAGTTCCCACATTATTTATTTTTGTAAATTTTACTGGGCTATTTAATGCAATATCAGGGGTTTGAACAGATCCCTGATATTTCAGTTTTGAAACATAAGAAAAGACTTGAGAACAAAAAGTCCTCAATCTCTTTCTCCTTTGCAGCTGCAGCTTGACTATGTAATGCTAAACACAAAGTATGTTGTACAGAGCTCTTACTGTTCATTCATAAAGAAATAGTACACATTTGGCCACTTGGCCATTCATATTTACTATCTAAGTATTTATGAATAATCACTGAGTGATCAACACTGATCATCCTGGTGTTCATTCAAGACAGGCAAAGGATCAATAAATATGACACTCATATTTTCCGATCCTCTACTTGGCCATTCTGGAATCCTCCCTGTTGGGTGTTTGCAGTCTTCACCCTGCATAGCCCACTGTCTCAGCTGCTTCCGATGGGTGGATTAAAGCTTGAGGATCAGATCAGAGGGCACAGCATTGGGAGTGAGCTGTGCAGGGGGACACAGAATGCATCTGTTTGCTGGAGCCCACTTGTCACTGGATTCTCCTTGCTGGGTACACCCCTGCTGTCCCTACTGCTACAGAGAGGCAAAGGCAGAGAAAGGAATTGGGGGGATTGAGTTTTTTGCCATAACCCAGTGGTGATGTTCTGTGTCAGCAGAGGTAAGGGTCTTGGCAGTAGTGGCAGAGCAGGGTAGGGTCAATTTTTAAATGAGTTGCTATGATCAATAGCTTGTAATAGCATTCTGATATAAGTTACTGGTCACTGAAGTAATCATTAGCTGATAGCAAGCGGGCAATGCAACCGACATATGGCATACTGACCTGGCCAGCTAGAAGTAGTTTTATTCCAACATATGCCTTTTACATGAGTGGGCAGGGGGTGGTAAAATCAGGAGACTGAGCTGTGTTTTTTCTGTCCCACGGACACCCACCCAAATGTAAAGAGTAACTTTTGTTGAGAAAAAGCGTTCCCCTCTGTGTGATCTACTGTATATACACTGCCAGGATTTTAACAAAATTTTCTACATATTCTTACCTTGTGTTATTCTGAAGAAATAGCTATTTGTTTGCCTGTGCCCAAGCACAGAGTGAAGCTGTAAGGGGGTGTTTTTTTAATTTTCAATCAGCAGCTACACCTGCAGGACTCTAATGAAACGTGCAGGGTCTGCATCACATTAGACATGATTTCGTTTGGGAATATCTCACCAAATAGGACATTTTTGTTTCAGGGGATGCCAAAAATCTTACTTGTATCCTAGTGTAGACTTCTGTGAAAATCAGTAAGCCAATCACACAAGGAGGAAATTACATTTTCAGGGGGCGTTCTGTAGACAGTCTGTGTACAGACACCTCCAGGTAGCCATATTGCATTGCATTTTACAGAAAATTACAGCGGCTGCAGACTGATTATTTGCCTTTTTTTTTTTTTTGTTACATGTGTAACTCTGCTTCTGTGAAAAAATATCTAACAAAAAACAAAAAAAAATATGTAGTGCAACTGCTACACACGCCAAGTTGACATTTAAAGTGTTACTAAACTCAGGACCCTGAATTCATTGTATCTGGTCTCCCACAGTACACAGAACATGGAAGTGCAATTATTTTAATAAATATACACTGCTAAATAACTTTTATCATCACCAGTATATAGCAGTCTTATGACTTTTATCAGTGTCTGGTTAAAGCTTGTAGGAGGAGTTTTCATTCTACTCTGACTGTCCTATGAGGCTGCAGGACCCCTGACCCTCTGTCTGGACAGTGCTGATAGGCCCTGTGCTGATCACATGCACTCTCCCAAGATAAAAAAAAAAAAAATCTCCAGCAATACACACCAAACTGAGCATGTGCAGAGTGACTCCAAAGGCTCTGTCTTATAAGGAGATGTATTGGGGACAGTGGAAGTAGGGAAGGATCAGAGAAGACAGGCTTAAACAGCCTTTTTACACAATCTGCAGGATAAACCCCTTAGGAGTATAACACGCATGCTTTACTGAATATACAGACCCATTTTACTGTTGTGGGTTTAGTAGCATGTAATGTTACCTTTTCTTTTCCGTCTGTAGCACTGTTTTTTTTTTTTCAATCCAATATGGCAACTTGGAGGTGTTTGTGCACAATTGGTGTACCAAATGCTGCCAAAAATGTCATTATCTGCTTGTATGATTGTCTCACTTATTTTCACAAAAGCCTAAAAAAGTCAGATTTTTTCCACCCCCTGAAACAAAAAAAAAAAAAATATATTGTTTTTTGGTGGGATATTCCCCATCTAAATCCCCTCAAATCCTTCTAAAGGGATGCAGATGTTTCAACTTCCCTAATGAACACACATAGGGGTTGATTTACTAAAACTGGACTGGAGGGTACAGAAAAGGTGGCCTTGACGGTAACTGTCATCGAAACCAATTTTTGTTGGTGCCACATTCTTCTGATAATTCATTTTTCCCCTAAGATTTGTCAAGCTCCCTTCGGTGTTTGGCTTGCCGCCTTCCATCTTTCTAAGGCTCCATGTACATGGGACGTTGTAAATGGCCGTTTAGGAGCAGTTGGGCATTTTTTTCAGAAGCCCCTGAACCCATCTACATTTTATCTTATCTGTCCATGTACACAGGGTCGTTTACAGTCATTTGCAGAAAGTTGAGTTCAGGGACGTTTTTTGGAACGCAAATATTTGCGTTCGAACGTGTGTTTCCCGGCGTTTCAAACGCAGAAACGCGGCCGAACGTGACCAAACCTGACCAAACGTGATGAACCTTCGTTCAACCACGTTATAAGTTTTTTTTCTTCCATTGAAAATCAATGGTTCCCCATGGGAGCCTATTGATTTGAATGGAAGTCGCACCTCAAGTCGGATGAGGATGATCCGACTTGCGGCGCGACATGCGCTGTGAGAATCTTGAGGGGAAACTCCACGCCAAAAATGGGAAAAAACTGCGTGGGGGTCCCCTGAGGTTCCAAACCAGGCCCTTAGGGTCTGGTATGGAATTTGAGGGTAGCCCCACGCCGAAAAAACGGCGTGGGGTCCGCCCCAAAATTCATAACAGACCCTTATCCAAGCATGCAGCCTGGTAGGGTAGGAAGGGGGAGGGGACGAGCGAGCGGCCCCACCCCCCCCCCCCCCGGACCATACCAGGCCACATGCCCTCAACATGGGGGGGTGTTGGTGCTTTGGGGCAGGGGGAGCTCTGTACCCCCCACCCCAAAGCACCTTGCCCCATGTTGATGAGGACAAGGGCCTCATCCCCACAACCCTGGCCGGTGGTTGTGGGGGGTCTGCGGGCAGGGGGCTCATCGGAATCTGGAAGCCCCCTTTAACAAGGGGGCCCCCAGATCCCGGACCCCCTCCCTATGTGAATGGGTATGGGGTTGTGGGGATGAGGCCCTTGTCCTCATCAACATGGGGGCAAGGTGCTTTGGGGTGGGGGGTGCAGAGCTCCCCCTGCCCCAAAGCACCAACACCCCCCCCCCATGTTGAGGGCATGTGGCCTGGTATGGTCCAGGGGGGGTGGGGCCGCTCTCTTGTCCCCTCCCCCTTCCTGCCCTACCGGGCTGCATGCTTGGATAAGGGTCTGGTATGGATTTTGGGGGGGACCCCACGCCTTTTTTTCGGCGTGGGGCTACCCTCAAATTCCATACCAGACCCGAAGGGCCTGGTTTGGAACCTCGGGGGACCCCCCCGCAGTTTTTTTTCCCATTTTTGGCGTGGAGTTCCCCCTCAAGATTCTCACAGCGCAAGTCGCGCCGCAAGTCGGATCATCCTCATCCGACTTGCGGTGCGACTTCCATTCAAATCAATAGGCTCCCATAGGGAACCATTGATTTTGAATGGAGGCAGAAAAAACGCTGCTAAAAGCTAAAATGTGCAATAACGCAAATGGAAAAAGCTACTGAAAGCACGTTTAACAGCTGCTTTTTCCCGGCGTCAGAACTAGCTTTGCAGCACGTTTTTTCTAACGTCCCGTGTACATGGAGCCTAACTTGTTTCAATTATTATAGCTTCCCAAGTGGTCAATTAAGCATGTAGCTGTGGGGAGCCCATAGTCACTGTTTAATTCTTTTTTTTTTTATCCATTTTCTTGTTGAGTGTTAGGACTTGCTGATGATATTCTCATCCTTTGTATTATCATGATTATGGTATGACCATCAAATGTCTAGCATGGTTGTTATTACTGTCAATAAACCATCTTTCTCAATAAAATTTTATTCTATAAAAAAAAGAAAAAAAAAAAACTGGAGTGCGCAAAATCTGGTGCAGCTATACATAGAAACCACTCAGCTTTCATTTTTTTTTTTTTACTGTCAATGAACCATCTTTCTTAATACAAATTTATTAAAAAAAAAAAAACTGGAGTGTGCAAAATCTGGTGCAGCTATACATAGAAACCAATCAGCTTTCATTTTTTTTTACTGTCAATAAACCATCTTTTTCAATAAAATTTTATTCTAAAAAAAAAAAAAAAAAATGGAGTGTGCAAACTCTGGTGCAGCAATACATAGAAACCAATCGGCTTTCATTTTTTTTTTTTGTCAAATATGAATTGAAGCTGAAGTTAGAAGATTGGCTGCCATAAATAGCTACACCAGATTTTCCAATCTCCAAATTCGAGTTAAAGGTATTGTAAAGTCTTAAAGTTTTTCACCTTTAATGCATTCTATGCATTAAGGTGAAAAACCTTCTGTGCTGCAGCTGCCCCAGAGCCCTACTTTATCTTACCTGAGCCCATCTGTTCTAGTGATGTGCATGAGCCCAGTGGCTCTAGCCACTGTCTCTGTCCTCGTAGGATAACTTAATAGCCATTGGCTCCTGCTACTGTCAAACAAATCCAGGGAACATGCGATCAGGGGGGCAGGGCTGAATCCTGCCATCTATATTAATAGACGCAGTAGCGGGTCTCAGGAGAGCGCAAGCATGAAAAGCTGCTCTCCTTGGGCACCCGATGAAGGGGAGGAGCGCTGGCGGGGCACCCCAGTAGAGGAGGATCGGGGTTGCTCTGTGCAAAATCCTTGCACAAAGCAGGTAAGTATAACATGTTTGTTATTTTTATTAAATAATACAAATAAAATAAAAATGTGAACCTTTGCAATTACAAGTATGGTAAGTTGAAATTTTGCATAATATTTGCAAATAAAGTTGCTAAAACTACAATTTTAGACAGTATTTTTCAATGTACAGGTAAAATTCTATCTATGATTCCTAATCACTTGCCAACCAGTAACTGGGACTGTACTGCGGCGAAATGGCTCGATTCAGTCCAGCGACGTAGACCTACGTCGCTGGACTCCTCCCCCTGTAGGCAGCGCTCACGCGCCGCCGGAGGCGCGCTCCCGCTGTTTTCAGTCACAGCCGGAATCGGGCCAGGGGAGGAGTGGCGGCGACCGCCGCTGCTCTTCCCCGATCGTCGGGGAATCTAGTTTGGAGATCCGCCCGCTTGTGTAAACAGAGCGGGCGGATCTCCTAAGTGACAAACAGTGACAGATTGCAGGGTTCAGCATAGCTGAACATGCGATCTGTCCCTGTGTCACTCAGTCACCTCCCCCCACACACGTTAGTAAGCACTAGGCATACATTAACCCCTCCCTCTCCAATAAAATTAACCCCTTCCCTGCCAGTGTCATTTTTACAGTAACAGTGCATATTTATAGCACTGATTATTGTAGTAATGTCACTGGTACCCCCAAAAGTGTCAAAAATGTCAGTCAAGGGTCCGATCTGTCCGCCGCAATGTCGCAGTCCCGCAAAAAAAATCGCAGATAGCCGCCATTACTCGTTAAAAAAAACACCAAAAATGACATAAATCTTTCCCTTAGTTAGTAAACGCAATAACTTTTGCGCAAACCAATCAAAATACGCTTATTGTGATTTTTTTTACCAAACATAGGTAGCAGAAAACAAATTGGCCAAAAATTTTAAAAATTTTTGATTTTTACATTTTTTGGGGGGAATTTCATATAAAAAAATGTTAAAAATATTGTTATTTTTTCAAAATAAACACTATTGTTTTGTTTATAGCGCAAAAAGTAAAAATTGCACAGGTGATCAAATACCACCAAAGGAAAGCTCTGTTTGTGGGAAAAAAAGGACATGAATTTTGTTTGGGTACGGCGTCGCACGACCGCGCAATTGTCAGTTAAAGTCGCACAGCGCCGAATCACATAAAGTGGCCTGGACGTAAGACAGCAAAATCCTCCGGTGGTAAAGTGGTTAAACTGTAGACATGCTACTAGCCTGAAATGGCTAAGAATTAAAAACAAGCTGTTCCCAGCTACACAATAAATGTTGTATAAATGTATTATATCAACACTGGGGGAACCTTTACGTCTATGAAAATAGGCTAACTTTTACTTTAATTTCATAATGGTAGTGAGAAGGAATCAGTAAAATAACCCAACTCCTCTCCTCTTTTTGCCCTTGTTTTGGCATTGTCTAGGTAAAAGGCTGCCCTCTTGAAAGGAAATTGCAGTGTCGTTGCTTACTTCCTTACAAGCTCACAAGCTGTTCTGTGCAAATAGACAAGGAGTGACATCTTGCAGCTATTTAAGGCTAAAGAAACACAGTTAAACAAATAAGCTAATTAGGATATGTGCTGCAGTTTTCTGTAGATGAATTTCAGCTATTCTCATTCTTACCAACTGTATTTCTTCCATTGGGGCATACAGTATACCCACCAACCAGATGGTGTAGAAATTATGCACTCACTTATCTGTGTCCACTGCATAATCTCCTGGAAGTGTGTTTAGAAGAGATATATATATATATATATATATATATAAATATATATATATATATATATATATATATAGGCAGGGCTGGCCCTACCATGGGCCCCACTGGGTCCATTGGACCCAGGCAGCGCTTTAAGAGGGGCAGCAAATTGACGCCCAAGGTTTTTTTTCCAGCAGTTTTGTGTATCCTCAGTATGGGCAGCATTTCCCCATCTTATACTGCCACCCATAGTGCAAACTAATGAGTATGAGGAGGTGGAGCGTCTCCTTCAGGGAATATCCCTTGCATAATTGTGGTGTGTGCAATGATGTCAGACATTCAGACAAACAAAATAATACTGGAGTTTGTGGCTTGGAATAGAACATAATGGTATGCCATATGATTTTGCATATAGACAAGGAGCTCTTGCAAGTAAATCTGACTTCCTGATAAATTTAATTTTAGTTTTAATTATCATGATATAAAATAATGGATGTGGGGGCCTTTTGGTGGGCATGATTTTTTTTGGGAGGTGGGGGCAGCATTTCATTTTTGGACCCAAGCAGCAAAATGTCTTGGGCCAGCCCTGTATATAGGTAAAATACTCCTGTCTTAAGGTGTCTCCACTCTGGATGGAGGAGCAATGCTGACACCTTTGGAAAGTATCATTGTCAACCTTGGGAGAGGGTAATGTTAGATGCAATAGCAGATTTAGATGAAGTTGATAAATTAAAGTAAACTTCAGCTAATTAATTAAAGTAAACTCACTTTTATGAGAAAAAAATATTGCAACAAAAAAAATAAAATAATATCACATATACATTTTTTTTTTAACACAAGCCATATTGTAATTTATTGCTATTAAACATTATATATTATTTTTAAGCGTTAGCACTGCATTTTTCTGTCAATTTTAAATTCAATAGGGTAACCTAGAGGTGTTATGTACACAGTTGGTATACAGAACACCTTCAGAGATGTAATTCCCTGCTTGTGTGATTGGCTCGCTGATTTTCAAAGAAGTCTGCACTAAGATACATGTAGCTCTTACTCCCATAGGAGCTTCTGGAAATTTGCCCAAGTTCTTTCCCAGTGGATTGCCTTGCAGCCAGGCACACAATCACAGGCCACATTTGTCCTCAATAATCAGTCTAGGGGTGTTGTTTTTGTAGTTCTTTCTTTTGTTGAGAACTTAGATAGTGTTGAGGGAATTGAGTTCAAAACAGAACTGTGCACAGATTAAGAACAATTAACTCCTTTCTGAAAAGCTGAAGCAGAAGTCCCTGCTTCTAGCAAACTGTGGACTTGACTTGTAGTAGAAACAGTTAAATGCAAAGCTAAAGCAAAAGTCTTTGCATATAGCAAACTGTGGACTTGGCATTCTAATAGAAGCAGTTCTATTGTAAAGTATTGTGTAAAGTGGTTTTGCACAGAGCAGCTAGGTTCCTAGCCCATCCCTCCTGTCGAGCCCCCCTCAAAGGCAGCTTGCTATGGGGGAACCCATGCCAAGCTCAAGTTCTGCATTGAAAGGGAGCACGCTGGTCACTGTGCATTGAAAGGGGGCACGCTGGTCTCTCTGCATTGAAAGGGGGCGCTCTGGTCACTGTGCATTGAAAGGGGGCACGCTGGTCACTGTGCATTGAAGGGGGGGCACGATTGTCACTGTACATTGAAAGGGGGCACGCTGGTCATTCTGCATTGAAAGGGGGCATGCTGGTCACTGTGCATTGAAAGTCGGAACTGGTTACTACAATTTTTGAATCCCACTACTGGGTAGGTATTAGAAGGTGTTGGGGAGGCTGCTGCACACAGAAGGCTTTTTATCTGCATAACATGCATAGAATTCATTAAGATAAAGAACCTTCTGCCTTTACAATCCCTTTAACAGCACACATCCCTGGTGCTGTGCCTCAGAAAAGGGAAGTAGGGTCAGGAAATTTAAAGCCCAGCAGCTGGCAGATACATCTGGATAAATGGTGCCGGCTGCCAAGCCCTCCATCCTTGGGTGGGTGAGCGCATCATCCATCCTGGTCTGTGACTGAAGTCTCCCCCCTCCCTTTTTTCTCTCTCCTAACTCTGAGTGAGTACAGTAGGGTAAAGGGGGCTTTGATGAAAGGGGTGCTCTGCAAACTCTGATGTAAGGGGGATTTGATGAGCAGAGACCCCCTTACATCAGAGTTACCCTTTACACCAGAAACCACAGCATTCCTCCTTACATCAGAGCCCCTCCCCCCCTTAAATCAGGGTTCCCAGATCACCCCTTACATCAGAGCTCCCTTTTACATTAGAGTCCACAGAACTTCACCTTACAGTGCCAAAATGTATGAAGAAATCTGATTTTTTGTTTTATTGGATATGTTTTATGACAGAATGAAAAAAATATTGTTTTATTTTTTTGTTTTTTTCAAAGCTGTTGTTTTTTTTTTTTTATATAGTGCAAAAAAATAAAAACCCAGTGATGATAAAATACCACCAAATGAAAGCTCTATTTGTGGGAAAAAAAACATATATTTCATTTATGTACAGTATTGTACAGTATGACAGTTAAAGTAATGCAGTGCCGTATAGCAAAAAAATTACCTGGTCGTGAAGGTGGGTACATCCTCCAGAGGTTAAAAAAGGGCTTATCAAAAAGTATGTATTTTTTATTTTTTAAATGTTCTTCTTTTGTGAATGAGTAGGGGTACTACTGTATATATCTAAATTCATTCATGTAGAAGGGGCTGGTACCTGGGAGCAACCTTATTTTTAAGGGGGCTTTCGCATGCAACCCCCCCCCCCCAAGCTACCTAGCCAGGATGGTGGGAACAGGCCCTTATCCTTATCAACACTGGGAAAAGTTGCTTTGCTCAGGGGTCCGTTCTAACATGGTACTCCCTATGATGTTGAGAGCATGTAATCCTCTGCTTCCCTGGCAGACAGTGCACCCCTACACAGGGTCGTCACAAGGGGGGTGCGGGGGAGCGGACCACACCAGGGTGTCCACCGGGTGGAGGGTGACACCACTCTGCCTCTCTTCCTTCCTCATCTATGCGGGCCGGCATTGCATCGTCGCTGCGCCGCATAGTACTGAGTGTCAGACTGTCTGTGGCCTAGGCGGGACTTCTTTGCTCCTCCTCTCAGGCTGCCCTGAGCTTCCCCTCCCTCACTCCCTGCCCTCACATTCAGGCGGGCGGGGGCGGAGCCAGTCACATAACAGCAAGGCTAGGGAGAGGTGACAGATGAGTAGTGAGGTGCGGGCGGCCGGGTGATATTGCAATTAAATATGCAGTCTGCAGAGAGGATAGATTATGTGCTTGAATTTCATTATGTCAGTCAGTATGTTTTAGCAGATCATCATAGTGCTTGTTGTTGTCTCACTCTCAGCAGACAGTGTCAGTGTGAAGTATTCCTCCTCCTCTGTGTGCAAGCCAGGGCCCAGGGCCACTCCCCAGACAGATTTGGGCCTGTTTTGAGTACAGTACAGAAATATAAAAAAATCGCACCCAGAACGTCTCTCTGCGGTATTCCCCAGCTCCTCTTTTGGGTATGTTTCTTTATGTCTGGATGCAATTTTTTATATTTCTCTCCCCATTGCATTATAGATGAAACAGGGAAGACCCACTAGAAGGACATCTGTACTGTACTCAAAACACAGGGGGTCCTTGCAGGCCGAAATCTGTCTGGGGAGTGGCCCTTGCACACAGTGGAGGAGGAATAGCAAATTCACACTGACACTAAGGGCTCTTTCACACTGTCCGTCCATCGGACGGACTCCGTTTATCTCAGCAGGGGATCGATCCGCCGATCCCCTGCTGAGCAGAAGGATGACAGACAGCAGTGCAGAGACACAGCTGTCGGTCCCCCATGCATCTCTATGGGGGAATCGGATGGGAACAGACTGTCGGTCCATTCTCATCTGATCCGATCCGCTGGACGGATGGAAAATAGGGTTTCCATCCGTCCAGATTTGAGGGATTCGATGTCTGCGGACATGTCTCTGCTGACATCCGATGCCCCACAGGGATGCATGGGGGGGACCATTCAGATCCCCCAAAAAAACGGACAGGCGGATCTGAACGTACCCCCCATGCATCCCTATGGGGCATCGGATGTACATGTCCGCTGACATCCGATCCCTCAAATCTGGACCGATGGAAACCCTATTTTCCATTCGTCCAGCGGATCGGATGAGAACTGACCGACGGTCCGTTCCCATCCGATTCCCCCATAGAGATGTATGGGGACCTGACAGCTGTGTCTCCGCATACAGCATGGGAGCTATGATTTACGAGTTACACTAGTTTAAAAAAAAAACACATTATTAAAAGGGGTTGGGGTGACTCCATGAGTTACCGCATCGGGTGACACCAACCCTAGTGACGCCACTGCCCCTACACTCTAGCAGTGGACTGTTCCATGGTGGCCTCATGTCCAGTGCAGGACTATGCAGAGGACCTTAGTGTGTTGGAGCAGAGGAAAGAAGAGGCTGAAAACAATGGTCTAGCAGTGAAGAAGAGAATACCCCCACTCATGCAAAGGGGATTATAAAAAGAGGATCTTTGCTTGCATATGATTGGACATTTAATAGACACATAAGTAGGCACATAAGCACACTTTCACCCTATTTTCTAAGCTAAGTGAACATTCATATTGCTAGATGAACAGTCCATATTCCTTCAGTGAATACACACTATTTGTAATCTGAGACTGGGTTTAAAATCCCAGTCCCCCTAGTATTAGGAAGGGACAGTTCACAATCCATTCATCTCACTCCTTGCATCTAATGAAAAAAGTTGTTCCTGCATAGGCAGTCAAGTAATGAACAATTTAACTCTGCACAGATGTCCAAGGTTATTTAAGGAACAAATGCATATTCTATCCAGTCGTAAAGCAATAAATATGACAAAGACTGCTCAGCCTGTTCCCGAGAACATTTGCCCTGACAACTTTCAGAATTTTATTCTAATCTTTGAAATGTTGAAGCTGCTTGATTACTCGGCAGAAAAATAAAGACATGTAAACACTTAAATGAACAAAAGATATTACAGGCATTAAACAAGATTACTGGCAGTAAGCTAATCTGCTCAACAAGAATATTTTCATGACAGTGTGGTCTTATGCTGCATGAATGCAACCTGGGACTTTAATTTATTCCGAAAATAAAAGGTTGACATGGCCAGCAGAGAGATAATTGCAGTTTTGTGCCAGAGTGATCTGCGTGCTGGTTTAGTGGCTATTTGTCGGAGTGTGTGTTTTAAACATTAGGACACAATGGGGAGCCCTTCACCTGGGCATATCGGCTCAGTATAGGTGTGCTTCATTACACAAGACTGATGAGGTTTACTAAATGTGCTGAACAGCATGTGGAGACAATCCAGATGTTACCTTCATTTGCAGGCAGAACAGAATATCTTGTGGGAAGAATTATAGCTGTATTTCTCTCTGTTTGCATTTAAGATGTCAAAAGTCGTATGTCTGGTACAGGCTGAAGTAAAACTAGTAGTGCTCTCTTGTGATTGCTCTTTCCGCTTTGTTATGTCAGACAGTAAGCACTGTGTACATTCACATGCCCGGTGTGTCCTTACGGTGCAAGGATAGACATCACTGATCATCATGCAAGACTAAGCTATCATGGAACATTGTGATAGTTTTTCCTTTCAATGCCAGAATATCGGAGGCTTTTCAGGGAAATGTTGCTGTACTAAACCAAGTATTTGCTTTTGCATATCACAGTCACACAAAAAAAGTGCCGGAACTAGCACATTTTAATAAGCATGTTTTCACCTTAATGAGATATAAAATGAATTCCATGGCAGGAAATCCTTTTTTTAATTATTGTCTGCAGATATAAAACTTTGCCTGCCTACAGTAAAAGATGACCTGTACAAATCATTAGTAAGACCTTTATCTGAAATATGCAGTCAGTTTTAGGCACCAGTTCACAAAAGGATATTGAGGAACTGGAGAAAGTGGGGAGAAGGGCAACCAAAATGATAAGACGCATGGAAGAGCTCAGGTATGAGGAAAGATTAGAGGAACTGAATTAATTGTATTTTTTTTTTATTTGGTTTTTCAAATGGAATACAGATGTTCAGAAATTGCGGATGCAGCCACTAAGTGCCGGTTCACACTACCGCGACGCTACTTCCCTGGGGCGACCTCCGAGATCGCGGTGCGAGCAGCACGCCGCGACCTCGGAGCGGCCGCCACGGACTTCATAACATTGAAGTCTATGGCGGTCGCCTCCTGGTCGCCCCAAAGAAGCTCCGGACCCTTTTTCTAAGTCGGAGCGACTTGTGTCGCTCCTATTAGAACGGGTCCGCAGCTTCCCTATGGGAGGTGACCTGTGAGGCGACCAGGTCACCTCACAGGTCGCCTTAGTGTGAACGGGGGCTAAGTGTAGTTCGATATGTTGTTAAAACAATTGAAAGCATTTGCAACATTTGAAAACCTTTAGCTCTACCAACATGGCAGCCTATAATGTACATTATACTTCGATGAAATATCAAATATACATACATACAAATACAGGCACTTAGAATATAATTCAACACCATTAGTAAAGTGGTTGCATTTTAAGAGGAGAAAAAAAAACAGAGAGAGAGAGATAGGTCTGGGATTATGGGGGTCCTGGGTCCTAATGTGGATACCAGGAAGCCCAAGGTCCCCATATAAACTCAAAAACACGGATGGATCTCAGATTTGGAATCAATGATTTTTCATACAGGTAGTGTTGTTGGATAGCATTCACAGTATCTGACAGATTAGGGGCCAGGTCGCGTTTCCAGTATCTGGTTAGTATTAATTTAACTTCTAGTAATATATTGGCAATTGTCCCCCTAAAATGAGTGGGAAATTGTTGCTAGAGCGAGGTTCTTAGGAGTAATAATACCGGTCACCTCAGAGATTAGTTGCAACATTTTCTGCCTAAAGCTGTGAATATTATTGCATGCCCAAAAGATGTGCAAATATGGTACCCGAGGCACCACACCCTAGCCAGCAGGGATGAGCTTCGTGTTTCGAGTCGAACATTAGTTCGATTCGAACATTGGCTGTTCGTCCGTTCCTTGAATGGCAAACAAATGGGCTTCTTCTCGGGAAATTCGAACACCCGCATCCATAATTCACTACACGCTTGCAGTACATTATGTGATTGGCCAAAGCATGCACCCTGACCTCCATGCTTTGGCCAATAAAAACATCTCTGCCATGATTGGACAAAGGCAGGCTGCCTTTAGCCAATCATGGCTCAGGAACAAAGTACACACCCCACACTATAAATAAGGCTGCTCACACAGCAGCCATTTGTAGAGTGTGAGGGTGAGATAGGAAGTGGTTGAGGCAGGGAGAGGAACGTGATTTGTACTTTATCAGACAGACAGTTTATCGGACAGTGCAGTGCAGTGTAGTCAGCAGTGTAGTCTAGTTAAGACATTGCTAGCAGTCAGTTAGGCAGGGAGAGAGATTTGTGCTTTTTACAATTTAAGAGATCAGATAGTGAAGTGTTTTCAGCAGTGCAGTATATACCACAAAGTAATATATATATATATATATATATATATATATATATATATATATATATATATATATATATATATAGAATGTAGGCACTTCAGTTTATATCAGGCAATTCAGTATCTATCGCTCAGTTCCGTATATAGCAACAGGGCAGTATATACCATAAATTACTAGATATACTGTATATATATATATATATATATATATATATATATATATATATATATATATAGGCCACTTGAGTATATCTATCAGGCATTCAGTATCTATCAGTCGGTTCTGTTTAGACCATGCATTGATATCTAGCTATATATATATATATATATATATATATATATATATATAGTGCCCTTAAGTATATATTATGCCATTCAGTATCTATCGGTCAGTTCAATATAGACCATACATTGATATATATATATATAGGGCATTGGGTATATATTGGGTCATTCAGTATCTATCAGTTCAGTATAAACCATACATTGATATATATATATATATATATATATATATATATATATATATATATACACACATGGCACTTGAGTATATATCAGGCCATTCAGTATCTATCGGTCGGTTCTGTATAGACCATACATTGATATCTCTATAGATACAAAGACCACTTGAGTGTATATATATATATATATATATATATATCGAAATAACCAATAGATACTGAATGACCTGATATATACTCAAGTGGTCTTTGTATCTATAGAGATATCAATGTTCAGAACTGACCGATAGATACTGAATGGCCTTATATATACTCAAATGCCATATATATATATATATATATATATATATATATATATATAGGGCCACTTGAGTATATATATCAATCAGGCCAGTCAGTATCTATCGTTCAGTTCAGTACATATCAGCAGTGCAGTATATATATCATCAGTGCAGTATATATATATTTATCAACCAGTAATAAGAACCCCTCAAAAATCCACATCATGTCCAAAAGGCCGACAAGGAGAGGCAGACGCTCACAGGTCATGAAAAGAAGGCAAGCAGCATCTGTGTCCACAGTGAAAAGTGGTGGTCATAGACATGGTGCATCCTCTGCAGGCGGGGCACGCCCATCCCTTTTTTCCGGTGCTGGCCGTGTTATTCAGCAACAACATGCAGAAGAGTTGGTGGAGTGGTTAACAAAGCCTTCCTCATCCTCCTCATCCTCTCTCACCCAGGCTCATACTAGTTTGCCTTCCACGGCAGCTTCCAAAGCGGCCCGTTCCACAGGCTCCTTCTACACAGCTTCTCCTTCAGTCGCCCCACCATCATGCACGGAGGAGTCACCTGAACTATTTGATCATAGTGTCAGTGACATGCTGCTGGAGGATGCGCAGCAATTTGAATGCTGTGATGTTTGTTCCCAGGTTGATGAAGGGAATAACGTGAGCCTAGAGAGAGGGGATGACAATGACTGACAAGAAACTAGCAGTCATGTTCCCACAGCTGTAGCATACTGCCAAGTTTGCTCCAGTGATGAGGAGGGAGGGGATGATGAGGTCACTGACTGTACTTGGGTGCCTGAGAGAATAGAGGGTGAAAGTGAGGGGGAGGAGGAGGAGTTAGCACAACTTCAACGAGGCAGGATGTGCTCCAGTGGCTGCCATAGGTGTAGCCAACCTATTTCATCACACCACAGAGCTCCACAGGTGCAGGGTGCTGCAAACTGCCTGCAGACTTCCAAAAGTTCATTAGTGTGGGCTTTTTTCAACACATATGTAGTAGACCGCAGCGTTGCTGTTTGCAATAGCTGTCTGAAGCTGATCAAGCGTGGCCATAACACCAGCCGCTAGGGCGCCACACGCTTGACAAGACATATGATGACCTGCCATGCAGTCCGTTGGAAACAGCACCTGAAAGAGCCACAAGATAAGCACAAGCATACTTTACCTTGCTCCTCTTCTGGGATCTCTAACCCTACTATACCTCATATCTTCTCAAAAACCTGCATTGAGAGGGATTATGGTATAACAATGAGTGCCACAGATACTTGCACCCAATCTGCTAGCAGTACACCACCTCTTGATTTCACCAGCAGGCAAATTTCACTACCCCAGTTGCTGAACCATATAAAAAAATACTGTCCCATCCATCCACATGCTCAGCGTCTTAATGCTAGCTTTGCCAAATTGCTAGCACTACAATTGCTGCCTTTTCATCTGGTAGACTCTGCAACCTTTCGTGAATTTGTGGAATGGGTTGTACCACAGTGGCAGGTTCCAAAAAGACATTTCTTTTCGCGTAAGGCCATTCCAGCTCTCTACCATCATGTGGAAGATAGTGTTTTGGCCTCATAGGACAGAGCAGTCAGCAGGAAGGTTCACATTACTGCTGACTTTTGGTCCACAGGCATGGACAGGGACGTTACATTTCCTTTACGGCACACTAGGTAACTCTGCTGGCAGCTGGGAAGGATGTAGGACAGGGTTCATTGTTGCAGCTTGTTTTGCCACCACACCGCCGAAAAGCTGGTGCTGGTTCTGCCATATCTGGCTACTAAACCTCCTCCTCTTCTTCCTCTATCTCCTCTTCTGCTGATATGTCCTCTGAAGCAGCAGTGCTCCCTAAGCGTTCAAGGGGCTACGCAAGCAGTCAGGCTAAAAGATGCCATGCAGTGCTTCAGCTGGTCTGTCTAGGGGATAGGAGTCACACCGGTGCAGAGATTCTGTCAGCTCTGCAGAGGCAGGCTCAGAGATGGTTGACACCACGACAGCTTGAGCCAGGAATGGTTGTATGCGACAATGACACCAACCTTCTCTCTGCCCTCCGACAGGGACACTTGACACATGTTTCATGCTTGGCACATGTCCTGAATCTGGTGGTGCAGCGTTTCTTGAACAGATACCTGGGCTTACAAGATCTCCTGAGGCAGGCCAGAAAAGTCTGTGGCCATTTCTGGCATTTATACAGTGCTTAGCTATCTGACATTCAATGGGAAATCAACCTGCCCACCAACCACCTCATTTGTGACATGCCCACCAGGTGGAACTCAACATCGGCAATGCTGCAGTGGCTGCACACGCAGCAGAGGGCCATCAATGAGTACCTGTGTGAGTATGGCATAAGGACAGGCTCAGGGGAGCTTGGCTTCTTTTTGCCATGCCAGTGGCTAATGATAAAGGATGCATGCACTGTCTTGTCACCATTTGAGGATGCCACAAGGCTGATGAGCTGGGACAATGCATGCATCAGTGCCACTACCCCTCTAGTCTACCTGCTAGTGGAATCATGGACAGGGCACTTGAGGCAGAACAGCGGGAGGAAGAGGAGGACTTCCTTGCCTCACAAGGCACCCTTTATGCAGATATCATTCCTGCAGGGACACAAAACACACAGGAGGAGGAGGAGGATTGTGGCAGCATGGATGTAGACGATAGCATACAGTAGTCTTCAAGGGATGGTTTTTATTCCCTAGAAACCCCAGGAATTGTACATGGTTGGGGTGACGTTGCTCCTGACAATGTCGTCCTTAGTTGGAGGAGGCATGAGCTTTTGAGTCCTCTGGGTGACTAACGTTTCATGGGCTCCCTGATTCTGCAAAGCCTGCAAAAGTACCAGCGGATTCATGGTATTAAGGAGAGGGATAATTTCTGGTTGGCAACCCTTCTTGATCCACGTTACAAGGGTAAAGTTGCAGAGCTGATCCTGCCTTCGCAAAGGAAGCAGAGGATGAAACATACTGAGGACGCCTTGAATAAAAATTTGTGTAACACCTTGCCAGACACTGGGAGGTTAACATTCTCTGGATGTGTTTCTCAGGCATTGTTCAGCCAAAGGAGGAGTGGTGGAGAAGGTGGCAGGCTGACCGATGCCTTTAAACAGTTCTTTAGTCCTCAGCACCCAGGGCTGTTAGGTTTAAGCAACCATCGGCACTGTCTCCATCATATGGTGCAGGATTATTTAGGGACAAGAGCAGACTTGGAGAACTTTCCAACTAAGCATCCACTTGGTTACTGGGTCTTGAGGATGGACCACTGGCCAGAACTTGCTCAATATGCAATCGAGCTACTGGCCTGTCCTGCTTGCAGCGTGCTTTCTGAACGGACATTCAGTGCTGCTGGAGGTTTTTTGACGGACAAAAGAGTGTGTCTGTCCACAGACTCTGTTGACCAGCTGACTTTTATCAAAATTAATCAGTCCTGGATCACAATCTATTTAAGGTTTGTGAAAATTATATATTACTGCGCTAACCTGATAAATGAGTTGGTAAAATATATATTTAAAGTGCACGTGCAAACGTGTAACAATACTAATAACTTATGCTGATAAATAGAATAATTTGCAAAATAAATAAGTAAAGTGCACGTGCAAACGTGTAACAGTACTAATACTTAAGCTGATAAATAGAATAAATTATTTAAATAAACAAATAAATAAATAAGCCGTGTATATATTAAATCATTAAAGTGCACGTGCAAACTTGTAACCCATATACTGTTAATAATGGTAGATCAATGCATGAAAACAGTTCAAATATAGTCCGTGAAGGTGAACACAACTTAGTAATGTGCAAAACGTGCTCAGAAAAGTCTCTGGTGCAAGATTGGGGTCGTGCGTGACGGTGATCCTTTGGGTTTTAGCACTCTGTGCCCAGGGGTAAGGTAGCACACTTACCAGAGGATGTGGATTCCAATGGCGTACGCCAAAAGGAATCTAAAGCGCTTGAGCTGCTGCTCCCGTGTATGGATGGGTGGGTGGACGATCTCCTTATGGATAAGACTGGACACTCGGCATGGAAGAAAAAAGGTAAAGGCTCCTCATAGTGTAAAAAGGTTTTCCTTTTATTGAACTCCAAAAGAATGCACAACAAACTTCACATACAACGTCCATAAAAATTATCCATAAAACCCCCGATCGGTACTGCAGCAAACTTTAAAAACTCTCCAAGGTGATGAAATCACTCCAAATAAAACGTGGGTAACACATCAAAAGCAAAAAACAAACTTGGCCCAATATGAGAAAAAGGGGAAATAAAAAGCCGCTATTGAGCTCCTATGTTGCCTCTCGGCTGGATAGGACGCTGGCTCTCTCCGCTTGTCTCGCCGAACCCGGAAGTAAGAGTCTCGGCGTGCGGTCCAGCTACTAGCTCAAAGCGAGGCAACGTGCGTGCCAACTTGACGCGTTTCGTCAAAGTGTGACGTCTTCGGAAGTCTATTTAAGGTTTGTTAACTTTTGTTTGGTGATTGGGTGATATAGGAATGGGATTCTGGATTTGTCTTTCCCGGTTTTAAGTCTGGATGCAAGAAACTTCCTGGCCCTGTTGTGGGATTAGTAGTATTTCAGTTTGATAAAAAAGCGTGTTGGTCATGAAGCATGGAACAAAGTTCCATACGTAGTGTGGCTAACTTATTGGAATCTAAGGGATTTGGGTTGGCTTTGTTTTGTCACTCCAGATCCCAGAGGTTGGACAGCACTTTTTGTAATTTGGCAGACACCTGGTCGTTTTTGTAGCTGGCGTTTTTTTGGGCATTTTTTGGGGGTCTTTGGAGGCAGGCAAAACATCTGAACTTCTGTATACACACATATAGGTGTGATAGGAGCGGAGCCCTATGCCTGCAAATAATTTCATTAGCGCAGGCTTAGGGTTCTGCTAGTTTCACACCTATATATGTACCTACACAGAAGTTCTGATGTCATGCCTGACTCCAAACATGTCCTCAAAAAAGCCCTATAAACGCCTGCAGCAAAAAGCAGGGTGACAGGGGCGAAGCCATATCCCTGTTCTATAAGTGTTCTAAGAGAAATGATCTTTTCTCTCTAGCGGTCACCCTGACATGGAAGGGTTTTGTCACCCTGCCATAGCAGTCAGAGTCAGTTAACCCTACACTACACTACGGTCCCCTTACACTTAACACTTTTCCTACAGAGACTAGATTATTAAATCTAACTATAGTGGAAAATAGTACCCTAACTACACTAGATATCCCTTCCCTCACACTAATAATTGCTAAATGACACTTTGAAGCAGAAGTAACAGAACTGCTTCCACTCTCTTCCACGTCCCTGTATTACAATGCTAGGAATTTGGCGGGGCTATCTTATATACTGGGGGGCGTATTCACTAATGATTGGCCTCTGGACCCCCTAGCCACTCCAATCACATTCCTAGCATTCTCCTGCCCCCTCAATTGGCTTTTACTGATGGTTCTGGTCCAATCACGGGCTTTTAAAGCCCATTTCCTGAACCATTGCATTTTGGTCGGTTCTGGTTGCCGAATTCCGAACTTTTTCAGCAAAAAGTTTGGAATTCGGCTGAACCTCGAACAGTCAATGTTCCTGTCGAACCGATGGTCGGCCCGAACCGTTCGATCATCCCTACATCTAACTCCTGTTGAAATGTTTTATTAGTAAACTGCAATCTTTCACATTCTGTTTCTAGAGCACATCTCTTTCTCTCACATTCTACCAATTCATGATCATTTTTGATCCAGTTCCCTTTTAAGAGAAGCAATCATTTCTTTGTTCTGGTTATCTTTATCATGATAAGCTGATATTTGAGCTGCCAACTGTTTCCTTTTACCAACAAACTTTTCAGATTGAATTTCAATCTCGTGAACTGTTTGTTGTAAATTATAAACATGATCAGCCTTACATTTCATTTCATGTTTATTCCAATCCAAATGTTCTGTTAATTCAACAATTGTATAAAGAAATTCTGGCCATTACCTAATTATCAGTACATCTTTATCTTTCTTTGTTTTAGCTTCAACAGTTTGACAGAGATAACCAGCAACCCAGGATTCTTTAGACCAAATATCATTTACATATCCTGCAATTCTATTTTGCATTTCAGTTACCCAATGATTGAGCTCATCTTTAATAGCCAATCTATCTAACAAAAGACATCACCTTAAATTTGACCATTTCTCTAGCCCGCTTGTTGTGCATACCCGGTTCCGTGTCTGCATCAATTAGACCTGATTCATCAAGAATACATTTGGGCTCAGCCATGTTAGATATTGTATCCAACAATAGCAATAATCAATCAAGGAGAATAGCAACAAAATATATATTTTGCACAATTATATTTCTTATTTCGCTAGGCACTATCTCGCTGGGGCCTCCAATTATGTCAGAATGCTTATACTGCTCTAGTGTTGAGCGAACACGGACTGTATTATTCGTGTTCGTACCGAATAATTGGATTTTTGTTACCCGAACACGAACACGGACACTTTAATGTATATTCGGGTAAAAATCCGTGTTCGGTCGTTTTATTTCCGGGTTTTGCATGCTTTGGCGCTCTTTTCATGGCGGGCTTTCAACAGCCAATCAACAATCGTTTAACTGGTGTGCCTTAAGCCATGCCTGCAAATGTCTCAGTAGCTGTGATTGGCCGTCTGAAGCATGTGACCAAGTCTTTATAAGTTCGAGGCAGCCGCAGCGGCGTCATTATGCTGCTTAGATCAGGGACAGAGCACACATCAACGTGCTGGCTGCTGATTAGGGAAAGATAGGCAGGAAAAAACCATTTGTGTCCGGATAGAATTGAGGGACAGGTCGGAGTGTTTAGGCAGGGCGAGTTGTAGGCATTTTAGGGATAGAGTCTGCTGAATTATAGGGTCAGTGTGTTCTACAAACTACAATCGATATTGCTGTGTGGGGTGGGGTCTGCACTTAGTTCTCCTGATCTACGATCTCTTCTCAATCCTGTTAGGGACAGAGTCTGCTGAATTTTAGGGAAAGTGTGTTCTACAAACTACAATCGATATTGCTGTGTGGTGTGGGATAGGAGATAGGCAGGTGTCAGTGATCCACATCCATTTTTCTGTGTGTGGGCTGCAGTGAACACAATCTTTTTGGGGTGCAGTGAACACAATCCTTTTGGAGTGCAGTGAACAAAATCTTTGTGGGGTGCAGTGAACAAAACCTTTGTGGGGGTACAGTGAACACAATCTTTGTGGGGTGCAGTGAAGACAATCCTTGTGGGGTGCAGTGAAGACAATCCTTGTGGGGTGCAGTGAACAAAATCTTTGGGGGGTACAGTGAACACAATCTTTGTGGGGTGCAGAGAAGACAATCCTTGTGGGGTGTAGTGAACAAAATCTTTGGGGGGGGGTACAGTGAACACAATCTTTGTGGGGTGCAGTGAACAAAACCTTTGTGGGGTGCAGTGAACACAATCTTTGTGGGGTGCAGTGAAGACAATCCTTGTGGGGTGCAGTGAAGACAATCCTTGTGGGGTGCAGTGAAGACAATCCTTGTGGGGTGCAGTGAACAAAATCTTTGGGGGGTACAGTGAACACAATCTTTGTGGGGTGCAGTGAACAAAACCTTTGTGGGGTACAGTGAACACAATCTTTGTGGGGTGCAGTGAACAAAACCTTTGTGGGGTACAGTGAACACAATCTTTGTGGGGTGCAGTGAAGACAATCCTTTTGGAGTGCAGTGAACACAATCTTTGTGGGGTACAGTGAACACAATCTTTGTGGGGTGCAGTGAACAAAACCTTTGTGGGGTGCAGTGAACATAACCTTTGTGGGGTACAGTGAACACAATCTTTGTGGGGTGCAGTGAACAAAACCTTTGTGGGGTACAGTGAACACAATCTTTGTGGGGTACAGTGAACACAATCATTGTGGGGTGCAGTGAACAAAACCTTTGTGGGGTACAGTGAACACAATCTTTGTGGGGTGCAGTGAACAAAACCTTTGTGGGGTACAGTGAACACAATCTTTGTGGGGTGCAGTGAACAAAATCTTTGTGGGGTACAGTGAACACAATCTTTGTGGGGTGCAGTGAAGACAATCCTTGTGGGGTGCAGTGAAGACAATCCTTGTGGGGTGCAGTGAAGACAATCCTTGTGGGGTGCAGTGAACAAAATCTTTGGGGGGTACAGTGAACACAATCTTTGTGGGGTGCAGTGAACAAAACCTTTGTGGGGTACAGTGAACACAATCTTTGTGGGGTGCAGTGAACACAATCTTTGTGGGGTGCAGTGAACAAAACCTTTGTGGGGTGCAGTGAACACAACCTTTGTGGGGTACAGTGAACACAATCTTTGTGGGGTGCAGTGAACAAAACCTTTGTGGGGTACAGTGAACACAATCTTTGTGGGGTACAGTGAACACAATCTTTGTGGGGTGCAGTGAACAAAACCTTTGTGGGGTACAGTGAACACAATCTTTGTGGGGTGCAGTGAACAAAACCTTTGTGGGGTACAGTGAACACAATCTTTGTGGGGTGCAGTGAAGACAATCCTTTTGGAGTGCAGTGAACAAAATCTTTGTGGGGTACAGTGAACACAATCTTTGTGAGGTGCAGTGAACAAAATCTTTGTGGGGTACAGTGAAAACAATCTTAGTGGGGTACAGTGAACACAATCTCATACTTCTGAAGCTTTGAGGGTGCTGCCTTTTCTATACTCCTCCTCCTCCTCTTCCTCATCCATCCTTTTAGGTGTACAAACAATAGTAATTGGGGCCTAGTGTGCTTCTGTACGTGTGAAAAACATACACTTTTTTTTTATCATATTTCCTATTCCGCTATTCAATAAAAACCTTTGGGGCTCAATTAAATTGCGGAATAGTCTGTGTTGGTACGTGTGAGATCCACCTTTCCAAGTTTTTGGGGTTCATCTCATACTTCTGAAGCTTTGAGGGTGCTGCCTGTTCTATACTCCTCCTCCTCCTCATCCATCCTTTTAGGTGTACAAACAATAGTAATTGGGGCCTAGTGTGCTTCTGTACGTGTGAAAAACATACACTTTTTTTTTATCATATTTCCTATTCCGCTATTCAATAAAAACCTTTGGGGCTCAATTAAATTGCGGAATAGTCTGTGTCGGTACGTGTGAGATCCACCTTTCCAAGTTTTTGGGGTTCATCTCATACTTCTGAAGCTTTGAGGGTGCTGCCTGTTCTATACTCCTCCTCCTCCTCTTCCTCATCCATCCTTTTAGGTGTACAAACAATAGTAATTGGGGCCTAGTGTGCTTCTGTACGTGTGAAAAACATACACTTTTTTTTTATCATATTTCCTATTCCGCTATTCAATAAAAACCTTTGGGGCTCAATTAAATTGCGGAATAGTCTGTGTCGGTACGTGTGAGATCCACCTTTCCAAGTTTTTGGGGTTCATCTCATACTTCTGAAGCTTTGAGGGTGCTGCCTGTTCTATACTCCTCCTCCTCCTCCTCCTCATCCATCCTTTTAGGTGTACAAACAATAGTAATTGGGGCCTAGAGTGCTTCTGTACGTGTGAAAAACATACACTTTTTTTTGATCATATTTCCTATTCCGCTATTCAATAAAAACCTTTGTGGCTCAATTAAATTGCGGAATAGTCTGTGTCGGTACGTGTCAGATCCACCTTTCCAAGTTTTTGGGGTTCATCTCATACTTCTGAAGATTTGAGGGTGCTGCCTGTTCCATACTCCTCTTCCTCATCCTCCCTTTAGGGTAGGAAAAAATTTAATCGGGCCTAGTCTGTGTTTGTACGTGTGAGATACACAGTTTTTTATCCTATTCCGCTATTCAATACACACCCTTTTGGTGTAAAAAACATTAAATTGCGGCATAGTTTGCATATTTGACTGTGAGATACACCCGTGCGATATTGTTGTTCTTTTGTTCCGCTATTCAATAAAGACCTTTCTAGGGCAAGATCTTAAATTTCAGAAATATGAGGAGAGCGTCAAATAGGGGCCGTGGCCTGGGTCGTGGTGGTGCTGCTGCTAGAGCTGCTGTTGCAAGGAGAGGACGTGGTCGATCTGTGCCAGCTACACGCACAAGTGAAACACCTTCCTCAAGTGTGAGTAGGCGACAGAACCTGCATCAGTATTTGGTAGGGCATCATACGCCCCTAGAAGTGATGAGGCCAGAACAAGTGGAGGCGATAGTAGATTGGTTTGCTGCTGACAGTGCCTCCAGTTCCTTCACATTGTCTCCCACCCAGTCTACTGCAGAAAGGTCACAGTTGGCACCTGCAGCCGATGTCCAACCGTCTTTCACCTCACCCCCTTGCAAATCAGGCAAGCAGTCTGAGCCCCAAGCCATACAGCAGTCTCTTCTTCTTTTTGATGACTCTGTCAGCAGGGTTTCCCAGGGCCATCCACCTAGCCCTGCCCCAGAAGTGGAAGAGATTGAGTGCAGCGATGCCCAACCACTTATTTCTCAAGATGAGTACATGCAAGGACCATCGCAGCACGTCTCCGATGATGACGAAACGCAGGTGCCAACTGCTGCGGCGTTCAGCATTGTGGAGACCGACAAGGAGGGCAGGGGTGAAGACTGAGTGGAAGATAATGTGGAGGATGATGAGGTCCTCGACCCCACATGGAATTAACGTCATGCAGGTGACCTGAGTAGTTTGGAGGAAGAGGCGGTGGTCGCACAGAGCCACCAGCACAGCAGAAGAGGGAGCAGGGTGCAGAAGCGGAGCGGCCGTGCCCTAGACACTACGCCCGCTACTGCCCAACGCAGCAAGGGAACGAGCGCACCAAAGTCAGCTCAAAGGAGTTCTCTAGCGTGGAAGTTCTTTAGAAAATGTGCTGATGACAGGACACGAGTGGTTTGCACTCTGTGCAATCAGAGCTTGAAGCGAGGCATAAACCTTCTCAACCTGAGCACAACCTGCATGATCAGGCATCTAAGTGCAAAGCACGAGCTGCAGTGGAGTACACACCTTCAAAACCAAGAAACGTCTCTGGCTCATCCTGCTTCCTCTTCTGCTGCAGTCTCGGCCGCTCCAGCCACATCTGTAGTGATACCGGCACCTGCCACCCCGCAAACAGACGATCTGTCAGCAACACCACCACCTGGGTCACCAACAACCATCTCCACAATGTCCCGTGGAAGCGTTCAGCTTTCCATCTCCCAAACACTTGAGAGGAAGAGGAAGTACCCCCCTACCCACCCGCGATCCCTGGCCCTGAATGCCAGCATTTCAAAATTCTTGGCCTTTGAAATGCTGTCATTCCGTCTGGTGGAGACGCACAGTTTTAAAAACCTTATGTCGGTGGCTGTCTCACAGTACGTCGTGCCCAGCCGCCACTACTTTTCCAGGCAAGCCATCCCTTCCCTGCACAACCAAGTGGGGGAAAAAATCAGGTGTGCACTGCGCAACGCCATCTGTGCCAAGGTCCACCTAACTACCGATACGTGGACCAGTAAGCACGGTCAGGGGCGTTATATCTCCCTAACGGCACACTGGGTAAATGCAGTGGCGGATGGGCCTGAGGCGGATAGCAATTTGGCGCATGTCCTTCCTCCACCGAGGATTGCAGGGCGCTTCAGTTTGCCTCCTGTTCCTAACTCCTCCTACTCCGCTTCCTCATCCTCTACCGCCTCCTCATCCGGACAGCGTAACACCTTCACCACCAACTTCAGCACGGCCAGGGGTAAACGACAGCAGGCAGTTTTACAACTTGCCTGTTTGGGGGACAAACCACACACCGCGCAGGAGTTGTGGAGGAGCATGGAACAGCAGACAAATGAGTGGTTGCTGCCAGCGAGCCTCAAGCCCGGCCTGGTGGTGTGCGATAACGGGAGAAATCTCATAGCAGCTCTGGGCCTAGCCGGTTTGACGCACATCCCTTGCCTGGCGCATGTGCTGAATTTGGTGGTGCAGAGGTTCCTTAAAAACTACCCCGATATGTCAGAGCTGCTGCAGAAAGTGCGGGCCGTTTGTGCGCACTTTCGGCGTTCTCACCCTGCTGCTGCTCGCCTGGCAGCGCTGCAGCGTAACTTCGGCCTTCCCGCTCACCGCCTCATATGTGACGTGCCCACAAGATGGAACTCCACCTTGCACATGCTGGAAAGTGCGAGCAGCAGCAGGCCATAGTGGAGTTTCAGCTGCAGCACGCACGCGTGAGTCGCTCTGCGGAACAGCACCACTTCACCACCAATAACTGGGCCTCCATGCGAGACCTGTGTGCCTTGTTGCGCTATTTTGAGTACTCCACCAACATGGCCAGTGGCAATGACGCCGTTCTCAGCTTAACTATCCCACTTCTATGCCTCCTTGAAAAAACAATTCGGGCGATGATGGAAGAGGATGTGGCACAGGATGAGGAGGAGGAGGAGGATGAAGAGGTAACATTTCCAAGGCTTTCAGGGCAGTCATTCGCAAGGGGCTCCGAGGGTGGGTTCCTGCACACACAAACGCCAGGGACACAATTGTCCAGCAGGGGCACAGTTCTGGAGGAGGAGATGGAACCATGTTCACAGCAGGGTGGCACCCAGGCCAGCTCATGGCCATCACTGGTGCGTGGCTGGGGGGATACAGAGGACACGGACGATACACCTCCCACAGAGGACAGCCTTTCGTCGCCTCTGGGCAGCCTGGCACACATGAGCGATTACATGCTGCAGTGTCTCCACAATGACCGCCGAGTTGCCCACATTCTAACTTGTGCTGATTACTGGGTGGCCACACTGCTGGATCCCCGTTACAAGGACAACGTACCGTCCTTAATTCACTCACTGGAGCGCGATTGCAAGATGCGCGAGTACAAGCGCACGCTGGTAGACGCGATGCTGCTGGCATTCCCATCTGACAGCGGGGCCACAGTGGAAGCACAAGGCAGAGGAGGAGGAGGAGGAGGTCGCCAACTCAACCAGGGCACCGCCAGCACCTCAGAAGGCAGGGTTAGCATGGCCGAAATGTGGAAAAGCTTTGTCAGCACGCCTGTCACGGAACCATGAACCAGACGTACAACAACAGATAAGTGAAAATAAGAAGGCTTTATTGAAAATCAATCTGTAAATCAGAAGTCCAAACGGATGGCGAAACCGAGGCAGAGTCCTTGCGAAGCCAGAGGTCAGGAACCAGGAGAGTAGTCAGACGAAGCCGGGATCAGGAACCAGCAGGGTAGTCAGACGAAGCCAGGATCAGGAACCAGCAGGGTAGTCAGACGAAGCCAGGATCAGGAACCAGCACGGTAGTCAGACGAAGCCAGGATCAGGGACCAGAAGCAGCAGCAGTCTTAGAAGCATGTGAACACAGGAGGACCAAGCAAGGAACTGAAGCCACAGACCTCCTATATATACGAGCTAGGCATCCAGCTCCTCCCAGTGGGAAGGAGGAGCCGCAGGGTAGGAGGCTACAAGAAACCCAGAAACCAAGATGGCCGCCAGCACATGTCAAACGAAGGAGAACAGCAAGAAGGTAAGACCATGACAGTACCTCCCCCTCAAGGGCCCCTCCTCCGCGGAGTAAAGAACGGTTTCTGAGGGAAGCGTGCGTGGAAGGCTCGGAGCAAGGCAGGAGCATGGACATCTGCGGAGGGAACCCAGGAACGCTCCTCTGGACCATAACCACGCCAATGAACCAAAAACTGCACCCGACCGCGGACCAGGCGTGAGTTCAGGATATTGCTCAGCTCATACTCCTCACGATTGCCCACTTGGACCGGACGAGGCCGAGGAACCGAGGAAGTGAAACGATTACACACCAGTGGCTTCAACAGGGAGACATGAAACACGTTGGAGATCCGCATGCCAGGAGGAAGCGCAAGGGCATAGGCTACCGGGTTTACCCTGCGAAGCACTCGGAAGGGACCAACAAAGCGAGGCGCCAGCTTGGGAGTGGGCACTCGAAGGTTGAGGTTGCGGGTGGACAACCATACACGGTCTCCGGCCTGGTAGGAAGGAGCAGGCGCTCGTCTGCGATCAGCCTGAAGTCTCTGGCGCTGCGCAGAGACCTCAAGGGACTTCTGGATCTGTACCCAAGAAGCACGTAGGACGGAAAGGTGATCCTCCACAGCCGGAATATCCTGGGGAGAGAATACCTCCGGTAACACGGCAGGTTGGAACCCATAATTGGCCATGAAGGGAGACGTCCCAGAGGAAGAGTTCACCGCCGTGTTCCTGGCAAACTCAGCCCAAGGCAGGAGGTCAACCCAATTGTCTTGGTGATCGGAGACATAGCAACGAAGGAATTGCTCCAAGGCCTGATTGGATCGTTCTGCGGCCCCATTGGACTGAGGGTGGTAGGCCGAGGAGAAGGAGAGATGAATCCCCAACTGGGAGCAAAAGGCACGCCAGAACCTGGACACAAACTGACTCCCCCGATCCGACACAATCTCCTTGGGCAAACCGTGCAACCGGAAGACCTCCCTGGCAAAAATCGTGGCCAACTCCTGTGCAGAGGGTAACTTCTTGAGAGGAACACAGTGGCACATTTTGGAAAATCGATCCACAATCATGAGAATGACTGTATGGCCTCGGGATGCAGGGAGGTCCACAATGAAATCCATCCCCAGGTGTGACCATGGGCGCTCCCCGGTGGCTATGGGTTGCAGAAGGCCCAACGGAAGGTGCCGAGGGGACTTACTCTGGGCACAAACGGAGCATGCCGCTACATATGCGGCGATGTCGGAACGTAGGGAAGGCCACCAGAACAGACGTGAAACAGCCCAGGACAGCTGATTCTTTCCAGGATGCCCCGCGGTCTTGGAGTTATGGTAGGTTCGCAACAACCGAGTGCGCAACTCCTCAGGCACAAAACATCTGCCGTTGGGTCTCCCAGAGGGAGCACCAGATTGAGCCGCCAAAATCTGCTCACCCAGGGGAGAGGTCAGGCTGGTGCGAATGGCGGCCAGGATCTGATTCGGAGGTATGACCGAAGTCGGAATCGACTCCTCCCTGGACAGGTCGGAGTACTGCCGTGATAAGGCATCCGCCCTGATGTTCTTGGAACCGGGTAGGTAGGAGACCACGTAATTAAAACGTGACAAGAACAGAGCCCATCTGGCCTGACGTGGTGTCAATCTCTTGGCCTCAGAAAGGTAGGTCAGATTCTTGTGGTCCGTCAGGATGAGGACCGGAACCACCGAACCCTCGAGCAAGTGCCTCCATTCTTTAAGGGCCTGCACGATGGCCAATAACTCCCTGTCACCAATCTGATAGTTGCACTCCGCGGAAGACAGTTTCTGGGAGTAAAACCCACAAGGAAGCAGAGGACCCTCTGGTGTTCTACGCTGAGACAGAAGGGCGCCTACTCCCGTCTCAGACGTGTCCACCTCGAGGACAAAGGGCAACCCAGGGTTGGGATGCGACAGAATCGGAGCCGACACAAAGGCGGACTTTAGAGCCTCAAAAGCTCGGATGGCCTCGAGCGGCCAGACCTGGGAATTACTGCCCTTCCTGGTCAGATCCGTGAGAGGCTTGGCTAGCATGGAAAAGTCCCTGATGAACTTCCGATAATAATTGGTGAAGCCCAAAAAGCGCTGCAGGGAGCGAAGACCACTGGGCTGGGGCCACTGTAAGACAGCCGAAACCTTCTCAGGATCCATGGAGAACCCCTCAGCGGAAATGATGTAACCTAAGAAGGTTACCTGGGATCGGTGAAATTCGCATTTCTCAAGCCTACCGAACAGCTTGTTCTCTCGTAACCGTTGCAACACTCGTCTGACATCCAGAATGTGGGTCTCCATGGATTCAGAATATACCAAGATGTCATCCAAATAGACCACCACACACTGCTGCAACAGGTCACGGAAAACATCGTTAATGAATTCCTGAAAGACTGCGGGCGCATTGCACAACCCAAAGGGCATAACCAAGGATTCATAATGACCGGTCCTGGTGTTAAACGCGGTCTTCCACTCATCGCCCGCCTTGATCCTTACGAGGTTATATGCCGCCCTCAGGTCGAGTTTGGTATAGACCGTGGCCCCTTTAAGGCGATCGAACAGCTCGGAAATCAAGGGTATCGGGTAAGCGTTCTTGATCGTGATGCGATTGAGACCCCTGTAATCGATGCAAGGCCTCAACTCACCGCCCTTCTTTTTCACAAAGAAAAATCCAGCCCCTGCTGGGGACGAGGATTTGCGAATGTGTCCGCGTGAAAGCGCCTCCTTCACGTACTCCTCCATGGCCTCATTCTCCGCTACCGACAGTGGATAGACCTTGCCACGAGGAGGAACGGCACCAGGTTGTAACTCGATGGCACAATCGTATGGGCGGTGCGGAGGTAGGGCAACCGCGCGCACCTTATCGAATACATCCCGGTACTCCTCGTATTCAGGAGGCAACAGAGAGTCCGAGGAAGTACACAGCAACTTGACAGGCCCATGGATGCAACTAGACCACTTGACCACGAGAGGATCTCGGCCGATCTCCAATCGAAAGTCGGATTATGCTTCTGGAGCCAGGGGTACCCCAAGACCACCGAGTAGTGTGGAGACGAAATAACCTGGAAGCAGACCGACTCTCTGTGAACGGCACCAATGGCTATCCCCACTGGAAGGGTCTCATGAGTCACGTGTGGCGGCAGAAGGGGTCTGCCGTCTATCGCCTCAAGAGCCAGTGGAGAACCTCGGGCCTGCAGAGGAATGGAATTGGGGGCAGCGAACACACTATCAATGAACAAACCGAGCGAGCGTTTCCCGGACGGTTCGGACATGGCAACCGAAAATGCCCACCGAGACCACAGTACATGCATCGACCCTCGCGTCTTCGGAGTACCCTCTCCCCCTCGGACAGGCGAGCAAAGCCCAGCTGCATGGGTTCACCCCCAGCCAAGTCATCCCCAGGAGGCGTGGGAGGAGAGGGAGGCACGGGTGGGAAGGCAAAGGTAGGCGCCAATCTGTTAGGAGGCCTCCGCAGACTCTCCTTAAAGGAAGGTCTCTCCCTGAGTCTGGTGTCAATCAAAATCAAGAAAGAAATAAGAGACTCGAGCTCCACTGGTAGGTCCTTAGCTGCAACCTCATCCTTCAAGGCATCCGAGAGACCATGAGAGAAAGCAGCGACCAGAGCCTCATTATTCCAGCCCACCTCTGCTGCCGGGGTACGAAACTCAATGGCGTATTCAGCTACGGATCGTGAACCCTGTCTGATGGACATAAGGAGCTTCGCAGCAGAGGCAGCACGAGCCGGCACATCGAATACCCTCCGAAGAGAAGCAACAAAACCGGAAAACTCGGCAACCACCGGATTGTTGCTCTCCCATAAAGGGCTGGCCCAGGCCAAGGCCTTGTCCGAGAGCAGCGAAATTTAGAAGCCCACCTTTGATCTCTCAGTAGGAAAGGCATGTGGCAGCAACTCGAAATAAATGCCCACCTGGTTAAGGAAACCTCGGCACTGAGTTGGCTCTCCCCCAAAGCGCTGTGGAAGGGGGGCAGAACCGGTCATACCCCGAAACACCGCAGGCGCAACAACAGGTGTCGGGGTAGACTCTGGCGCAACAACCGGAGCGGCAGTAGGAGCGGGCCCAGGAGCGACAACCGACCCATCGGCAACGGGAGCGAAATGAGCCGTGCGTTCAAGCAGGGTTTGCAACGCCACGGCGAACCGACCCAACAGGTGATCCTGCTGATCAAGTCTGGCAACCAGCGTGGGTAGCGAGGAGGGCCCTGTACCGTCAGAGTTCATGGCTTGGTCCTAATGTCACGGAACCATGAACCAGACGTACAACAACAGATAAGTGAAAATAAGAAGGCTTTATTGAAAATCAAGCTGTAAAGCAAAAGTCCAAACGGATGGCGAAACCGAGGCAGAGTCCTTGCGAAGCCAGAGGTCAGGAACCAGGAGAGTAGTCAGACAAAGCCGGGATCAGGAACCAGCAGGGTAGTCAGACGAAGCCAGGATCAGGAACCAGCAGGGTAGTCAGACGAAGCCAGGATCAGGAACCAGCAGGGTAGTCAGACGAAGCCAGGATCAGGGACCAGAAGCAGCAGCAGTCTTAGAAGCATGTGAACACAGGAGGACCAAGCAAGGAACTGAAGCCACAGACCTCCTATATATACGAGCTAGGCATCCAGCTCCTCCCAGTGGGAAGGAGGAGCCGCAGGGTAGGAGGCTACAAGAAACCCAGAAACCAAGATGGCCGCCAGCACATGTCAAACGAAGGAGAACAGCAAGAAGGTAAGACCATGACAACGTCACAACAAACAGCAGCACCAGCAGCTCAGATGGAACGTCTTAGCAGGAGGCAGCATTTTACCAACATGGTGGAGCAGTATGTGTGCACACGCCTACATGTAGTGAATGAGGGGTCTGCCCCCTTCAACTTCTGGGTCTCCAAATTGGGCACATGGCCTGAGCTTGCCCTTTACGCCTTGGAGGTGCTGGCGTGCCCTGCAGCCAGTGTATTATCTGAACGGGTATTTAGCACGGCTGGGGGTGTTATAACAGACAAGCGCAGCCGCCTGTCCAGAGACAATGTGGACAAGCTCACGTTCATTAAAATGAACCAGGCATGGATCCCACGGGACTTTTCCGTACCTTGTGCAGAATAGCAATGGATACCGACCTTACCCAGCCATTGTTCCATTTTTGCTCTTTCTCACTCTTTTGGGGTGTACCCTCATTTAAAATTTGTGAAAAGAAGCAGTGTTGGCTACCTCGTCCTCCTCCTCAGGGCCAGATTAACGTAGGGGCTATTGGAGCTGCAGCTCCATGCAGGCCCCTACCTTTTATATAGGCCCCGGGTTGGCCATATTCACTGTGACCGCTCTTCTGTCACTTGTAAACACAGAAGTCTGGCTTCTATGCTCGCTTCCCCAGGCAGCACCCTCAGAACCTCCCCACACAGCGCGAAGGCCGGACAAGGAGGGACAGTTGCCGATGCATGGATGTGTTTATGGGCTTCAGAGACAGCATCCCATGTTGAATTAGGCATGCATGGCTGCACCCTTCCTCCTCTGGGTGCATGCCAAGGCACGGCCCTTAAGGCCCTTCAAAATCCTCAGCACCAAGACCATGATGCTCTTAATCCGGCCCTGGTCCTCCTCCACCGCCGCTTCCACCTACACCGCCCATAGGTGTGCGCAGCCTATTGCATTAGGGTGTGCACCCCAAAGTTGAAATACACATGCATGTGTTTGCCTACATGTACATGGCCCCGATACATTACTCTCCCTGCTGGCAAAGAGAAATAGAGCAGAGCAGGTGCGAGGGAGATCTTTCCCATCTCCTCACTGGCAAACAGAGCGATAATGCTATGTGCCCTAGGTGATTAGGGTGTGCCCAGGTACACCAGGCACACCCTGTGCGCACGCCTATGACACCGCCACATCCACCACCACCTCAACCTCCCTCCTACTCCATATGGGCCTCGTCCTTCAGAGATGAAGAACATTGTTTTATTTTTCTGGTTTTTTTTTTGTTGTTTTAAGTTATTTCCCTATCCACATTTGTTTGCAGAGCACTTGCCATGCTCTTAACTACGTTTTGCTGCCATTTGCAGCACTCTAGCCCTTTCCATTGGTGTTTTAGAGCCATTTTAGTGCCTTAAAGTTCGGGTCCCCATTGACTTCAATGGGGTTCGGTGTCCGGGAAAATTTCGGTAAAAGTCCGGGACACGGACCCGGACTTTTTTTTAAAGTTCGGCCGAACCCGTCGAACACGGACATCTAGGTGTCCGCTCAACCCTATACTGCTCTGATAAACATTGTCTATTTATGCAAATAAGCAAGGATCTATAAGTAAGGAGATAGTAAGATAAGAGGAATACAATTTTGTGCAAAAATATATATTTATATTAAATAAAATCAGTGCAGAATATTGTCAAAAAGATAACTGATAGCAAAACACAAAATGTGGAACAAAATTCAATAATATACAGTGCCTTGCGAAAGTATTCGGCCCCCTTGAACTTTTCGACCTTTTGCCACATTTCAGGCTTCAAACATAAAGATATAAAACTGTACTTTTTTGTGAAGAATCAACAACAAGTGGGACACAATCATGAAGTGGAATGAAATTTATTGGATATTTCAAACTTTTTTAACAAATAAAAAACTGAAAAATTGGGCATGCAAAATTATTCAGCCCCCTTAAGTTAATACTTTGTAGCGCCACCTTTTGCTGCGATTACAGCTGTAAGTCACTTGGGGTATGTCTCTATCAGCTTTGCACATCGAGAGACTGAAATTTTTGCCCATTCCTCCTTGCAAAACAGCTCCAGCTCAGTGAGGTTGGATGAAGAACGTTTGTGAACAGCAGTTTTAAGTTCTTTCCACAGATTCTCGATTGGATTCAGGTCTGGACTTTGACTTGGCCATTCTAACACCTGGATATGTTTATTTGTGAACCATTCCATTGTAGATTTTGCTTTATGTTTTGGATCATTGTCTTGTTGGAAGACAAATCTCCGTCCCAGTCTCAGGTCTTTTGCAGACTCCATCAGGTTTTCTTCCAGAATGGTCCTGTATTTGGCTCCATCCATCTTCCCACCAATTTTAACCATCTTCCCTGTCCCTGCTGAAGAAAAGCAGGCCCAAACCATGATGCTGCCACCACCATGTTTGACAGTGGGGATGGTGTGTTCAGGGTGATGAGCTGTGTGGCTTTTACGCCAAACATAACGTTTTGCATTGTTGCCAAAAAGTTTGATTTTGGTTTCATCTGACCAGAGCACCTTCTTCCACATGTTTGGTGTGTCTCCCAGGTGGCTTGTGGCAAACTTTAAACAACACTTTTTATGGATATCTTTAAGAAATGGCTTTCTTCTTGCCACTCTTCCATAAAGGCCAGATTTGTGCAGTATACGACTGATTGTTGTCCTATGGACAGAGTCTCCCACCTCAGCTGTAGATCTCTGCAGTTCATCCAGAGTGATCATGCGTCTCTTGGCTGCATCTCTGATCAGTCTTCTCCTTGTATGAGCTGAAAGTTTAGAGGGACGGCCAGATCTTCGTAGATTTGCAGAGGTCTGATACTCCTTCCATTTCAATATTATCGCTTGCACAGTGCTCCTTGGGATGTTTAAAGCTTGGGAAATCTTTTTGTATCCAAATACGGCTTTAAACTTCTCCACAACAGTATCTCGGACCTGACTGGTGTGTTCCTTGTTCTTTAATGATGCTCTCTGCGCTTTAAACGGACCTCTGAGACTATCACAGTGCAGGTGCATTTATACGGAGACTTGATTACACACAGGTGGATTATATTTATCATCATTAGTCATTTAGGTCAACATTGGATCATTCAGAGATCCCCACTGAACTTCTGGAGAGAGTTTGCTGCACTGAAAGTAAAGGGGCTGAATAATTTTGCACGCCCAATTTTTCAGTTTTTTATTTGTTAACAAAGTTTGAAATATCCAATAAATTTCGTTCCACTTCATGATTGTGTCCCACTTGTTGTTGATTCTTCACAAAAAATTACAGTTTTATATCTTTATGTTTGAAGCCTGAAATATGGCAAAAGGTCGCAAAGTTCAAGGGGGGCGAATACTTTCGCAAGGCACTGTATTCTAGGTCCCAGCTTGGGATCTCACTCATTCCTCTCACAATGCCTGAAATGTGTCAGAGAGTGGGTGGTTACTTCGCCCTTTCTAAGATCCTATTCAGGTCCAGCTAATGCTTACACAAGGATTTTAGGGGCTTTTGTATGGCAAATGGAATTATTAGAAGATTGGTACCAGCAGTGTAGGGATATGATATCCAGTGCCATATGGGGAATGTTAGCTCTCAAGGTAGATGCATTTGTACAGTGAGCCCACACCACACATACTATATGTATAGTTAATGGCCTGGCGGCAAACTTTTATAGACAAAAATATAACGTTTATCCAGAAATCACATGGATAGCTATATAATGAAAATGGGCTATGTACTATTTTTTTTAATTGTTTAAAATCTTTCTTTCCTAAAACTTCCTTCCTAAAATGAAGGTGCGTGTTATACGCCGGTGCGTGTTATATGCCGATAAATACGGTATATGCCATGCATCCACTGAGCCATTTCAGAGCACGGCGGTGAGGTTCAAGTACAAATTCCAGGTTCATTGAGTTTGCATCTGAATCCCACATGCGTTCAGTTGTGTTCAGGATTCAGTTCAAGATTTCAGCATCGATTGCTCTCCTACTACAGGAGTAGACATCCATTATCTACTATATTTTGGCCAGCACTAAAATCGCAGCTGTAAGAAAAAATACAGTCTGGATTTGCAAATTTGCATCAGAACTGCATCAAAAATGCTCCTGAACCTCTGAACAAATGTTTTTTTTTTTTATTTGCAGTGAAAAAAGACCTTCTGTGAGAGCACTGTCCTTGATGTATGTTGCATTTAGGAGGGACACCCCTGAGCCTATGCCCTCTCCCCCAGTACAGGGCCACATCGCTCCCAGTGACAGAATGGGGTGCCGCCGTGCACTTAACATAGACCTCATGCGTGCACTTATTTAACTCCTTCAGCTCTTACGTACCATGCAGCCTGGCTGTGGGGTTCAGTCACGGTTACTTTGGGGAAACCGACCACTAGGGAGGGAACCAGAACACCAATGCCCTTGCTACCAGGGGACCTGTCACCTATACCAGGTACCATGCTTTATGACTGGCTGCAATGTACCTTGCACTAGTTGCTCCCACCAGACTCTCCCAGAACCAGACCTTCTCCCAATTTATGTATGCCACAGAAAGGAAGGCCAGCCCAAGACCAGAAAGCCCAGGAACTGCGGTGTTAAAAGATAGCCCTTTCCCCAGCATGGACAAGTCAACTACCTAACTAATACAACAAAACTCACACTGTAGGCAACCTGTCTATATGTGTATAGTTTAGATTTATGTCAATGAACAAGTATGTACATTTTGTAATTCTATGAACAGTATTAGGCAGTTTCCAGTACAATGACTGTAACTCCATGAACAAGCCTGGGATGATGTTACTGCAGGGCTTATGCAATGGGACTGAATAAAAAAGAGGAGATTGTATTAACTTAGAAAATAACAAATATTTGTAGGCTAAAAATTACATGTGCTTTCAAAAAGGCAAAAAGCAAGATACGAAAAATTGCAAATAGGCGACACTTGTGTTAAAGCATATCAACAGAACTAAAATGATAGCCCTAAACTATCTCTTATACTTACTGCATGAGTAGATATGTAATTATACATTGGTCCTGACCATGTATAGGTGTGTGTGTATGTGTGTTGTGGGTGCAAATCTGGGGGAGAGGGGTCGTTTTCTTTTATTTATTTTTTTTATTAAATATTTATAATTTTATTTTTTACACATTATTACTGTTTTGTTTTTTCTACTTTTCATAAGGGGCTGATAAGCCTTTGTATGTGATAACAGTACTTTGAGGGCATTGTGGTTCTATTAAACTCCTGATATCTTTGAAGCCACTAGTACAAGCATACTGGGTACAGAAAGTCCTTGATCTTCTTGTACACCTAGCGTCTTTGCCATGAGTTTGACAGCTTCAAACCTGTGAGTGCTAAGAGCTGAGCACTTTTGGGTTCATTGTTAGCAGTAGAAGATCAGCAATAGAGGTTCCCAAACTCCTCATGTCTTGGTCATCCTAAACATACACTCCACAATGGTCTTGGGCTCAGGAGCAGCAAGGTGAGCCAAGAAACTAGGCAGAGGGGGATAATTTATGGGTCATCACCATCCTACATGGCTGCTCATTTACATGTAGAGGTGATAGGACACCTGTCACTGCTAAAGTGAATCCCAGATGCGGACAAATCATCCTTTCACTGCTCCACCATAACACAGCTTTGAAGTTGTTACCAATTCAATTTTCTAGTACCCCACTTCCAGTCTGCAGCTCTGTCATTGTGATCTCCAGGGGGTGCTTCAGCTGCAAAAATTAAAGCTAAACTTCAGGGAAATCACAAAACTATCCTTGCAGTGGGGCTCCCTCCAAACTGCAAGGGTTAAATGCTATTTTTGTCTAGGGTACCTTAAGAAGGCAGTTTTGCTTACCTTATCCCTCACTCTCCTATTCCCTTAGATACTCTGTATTGTGGGTGGGTCTTCACTTACAATGCAGAACTCCTGGTTCAGAATTGTGTCTCGTTATGTCAGAATGGAAGGAGCACCAAAGAGAAGCAGCATTGAGGGATCAGTTGCATTGAGAGGAGAAGCCTAAATGAGCTACAACTAAGATTGTTGCCAAAATGCATCATTTGTAACCAGCTTTTAAAATCTTTATGTCCTAAATGAGCAAGGAGTAAGTAAAACTGTACCCAAAAAATTAAAACAAGCATATAATGCACTGCAGTGTAGGATGGTTTTGTAATTTCCCCAGATTTCTGTTTTAAAGCGGTTGTTAACCGCTGCAGAAGAAAGAAAAAAACCTTTCCCCTGTAAGACAATTTTTGGAATGGCCAACTCTGTCCTGACCTCAGTCTCATTAACCGCTTCCAGACCCTCCGCCAGAGATATGCTTCGGCAGGCTGCCCCTCCTGCACGAACAGACGCAGGGCTATGTCGGTCGTGCGCCTACAGCTAGGGGGCAAGCGCACCTGGCACCTGCGATTGCTCCCCACTGAGAGAGAAGAACGGTCAGCTGTTGTAAACACAGCTGACCGTTCTTTTCTCTGGAATGATATATAGGATCATAGGTCTCTATGATCATTTCATAAGCCCCGTCCCATACAGTTAGAATCACTCCCCTAGGCTCACATTTAACCCCTTGATCCCCCACAGTGTTAACCCCTTCCCTGCCAGTGTCATTATTACAGTAACAGTGCATATTTTTAGCACTGATAACTGTAGTTGTGACGAACGCCTATTTGCTGGCATGTTCGTCACGGGCTACTGGAGGAGTGTGGAGGCCAGCCTCCTGCCCACGGTCTACGGTCCTGGCTTTTAGGGGAGCGCGACTCTGGGTGGGGGGTGTATGCTGGGGGACCCTTGGAGTACTGTTACTTTGAATTCAAGTCCCTGTCACCCCAAGCGACACAGACTTTGGGCCTAAGCTGCATATTACAATAAAGGCCTTCACACAATGACAGACTAAACAGATGCTAATGACATAAGACTCAGCTATGGTATACTGGGGGGATGTGAATTGACACTTAAGTTATAATAAGGTGTGTTGAAAATGGAGAAGGGAAGTCTAAGAGCCTTCTGCTTTCATCTGTTAAGAGGTGGAGTGTGTTCACACTTCTAGGAATTCGTATTCGGCTATGTTTTGGGCTGGTTGTTTGTTGAGTCAATTATGATAATGCTAATTCTGTCTGAGCCTGCAATGTCATTCACCTGTGTCTGTCCAGATGGCCAGGTATGTTAATTATGTTCTGTATACAATACATTTGCATGATGTAATCAAGCACCTAAAACTGTATATATTGGAAGTGAGTTTTTGATTTAAGAGTCATTTGTTTTACCCTTCATCGAGCTTAGGCTGATGTTTGGGGGGAATTGAGGGGCCAGGTCACTGCATCACGTGAGATTCTGGAGACCTAAGACAGAAATACTTGGTCCAAGTATTGGGGATCTGTTACAGTAGTAATGTCACTGGTCCCCACAAAAGTGTCAAAAATGTCATTTAGGGGTCCAATCTGTCACAATGTCGCAGTCCTGCTAAAAATTGCAGATCGCTGCCATTACTAGTAAAAAAATAAAACAATAAAAATGACATAAATCTTTTCCGTAGTTAGTAGATGCACAAACCAATCAAAATACACTTATTGCAATTTTTTTTTTTACCAAAAATATATAGCAGAATACAAATTGGCGTAAAATGTTAAAAATTGTTTTACATTTTTTGGGGGGAATGTTATATAGCAGAAAGTGAAAAATATTGTTTTTTTTATTTTTTTTTTCAGAATTGTCGCTCTTTTTTCGTTTATAGCACAAAAAATAAAAATCACACAGGTGATCAAATACCACCAAAAGAAATATCTATTTGTGGGGAAAAAGGACATCAATTTTATTTGGGTACAGTGTCGCACGACTGCGCAATTGTCAGTTAAAGTAGCGCAGTGCCGAATCACAAAAAATGGCCTGGTCATTAACCACTTAAGCCCCGGAAGATTTTACCCCCTTCCTGACCAGGGGGTATTTTGCGATTCGGCACTGCGTGACTTTAACGGACAATTGCGTGGTCGTGCAACGCTGTATCTAAACGAATTTGGCACCCTTTTTTTTCCCACAAACAGAGCTTTCTTTTGGTGGTATTTGATCACCTGTGCGATTTTTTGATCACGCGCTATAAACAAAAAAAGAGCGTAAATTTTGCAAAAATAGCAATATTTTTCACATTTTTTTACATGAAATTCCCCCCCAAAAAAAATGTAAAAATCAAAATTTTTTTACATTTTCGGCCAATTTGTTTTATGCTACCTATGTTTGGTAAAAAAAATTGCAAAAAGCGTATTTTGATTGGTTTGCGCAAAAGTTATTGCGTTTACTAACAAAGGGAAAGATTTTTGTCATTTTTGTTGTTTTTTTTTTAACGCGTAATGGCGGCGATCTGCGATTTTTTTTTTGCGGTACTGCGACATTGCGGCGGACAGATCGGACCCCTGACTGACATTTTTGCCACTTTTGGGGTTACCAGTGACATTTCTACAGTAATCAGTGCTATACATATGCACTGTTACTGTAAAAATACACTGGCAGTGAAGGGGTTAACTTTTTTTGAAAGGGAGGGGCTATGTGTGTCCCTAGGGGCGTGCTTTCTACTGTGATTGGCTGTGGCTTCAGATGTATGAAGAGTGATCAACGGTTCTACATAGTAGAACCGTATGATCATCCTTCATACACAGGGGAGAATGACAGGCAGCTTGTTTACACAAGCCGCCTGACTTTCTCCCTCTCCCCCGCCGATCGCAGAGTGACCGGCGGACATCGGGTCCGCCGGTCACACGCGCGGGGGGGGGGGTCCGTGACCATGCGGGAGCGCGCCTCCGGTGCCGCGCGCTCGCTCCCTAGACCCTCACAAGCTAGTGACGTAGTGCCCTACGTCACTTTGCCTGTGAGGGGCTGACCGCCGACGTAGATAGTCGTGCGGCGGTCGGCAAGTGGTTAAGGGGGCAAGTCCTTCCGGTCCAGAAGTGGTTAAACGATAAGTTCACTTTTTTTAACATGTTACATGTTATAAATTTACCAACTCTGAACCCCCCCCCCCCAATCCCCCATAGTTCATTGATTCTGCCTGCCTGTACGATGTATGGGCAGACAGGCTACACTGAGAGCCTGCAGGAGACCTGCAATGCTTTCCAGGCCCCTAAAACAAAAAATAGTCAATGCACATTTTATTACCTGCAGAAAAATGTGCATTTATTATTTTTTGTTGAAAGGTGAACTTATTCAATAAAAGCTGTGGCTTGATCTGAAACATGCAGTTCAAAATATGTAAAATATATACAATATTGCTTATCAATATTTTTATCTGCCTAGATTAAGGCATCTTTCTGTAAACATTCAATGCACTGTCTTTTCCTTTTTATTTTATTTATATTGTTGTGCATAACTAATACACCCACATTAGCTCATTGATAATTAGCCCAGTGCTATTAGCTAATGTGTGCTATCTCTGCCACATTTATTCAAATGAGAGAAAATATATGGGTCTTCAGCATTCTACATCTCTGTAACCAGCATACAGACAAGTCTCTTGACAAAAGTTAAAAAGCAAGCCTGAGACCCTTTATATACATTTGTGAGCAGAAAACATCCAATTTGCAAAAATCTCAGATCACATCAAAGTACTTTATAATTTTGAATCTTTTTTTTTTATGTTTAGGATATAAGTACAATTAATATTAAAATTCTTAACAACAAGTCAATATGCATGTTCAACAATAATGAGTAAAATTATGTATGTATGTTAACCTTGTCTGTACTCTGCTGGCAAATCTCCTTATTAGTTGTAAACTAGATTTCAACATTGTCTGCCCTAAAAAAAAAGAGTAGTATAGTAGTATAGTAATTTTGTTGACTTTTACCTACAGGTAAGCCTATAATAAGGCTTACCTGTAGGTACAATTAATATCTCCTAAACCTGCACGGTTTAGGAGATATTTGCACTGCATGCAGCCGCTGACGCTAGCGGCGCATGCGCTCTGAAGGTCCGGAGGACCTTCAGAGTTTCTTGCTGGGAAGTTGCCGGAAAGTTAATCATTGCGACTCCGGCCACTCACAGCACCAGAGCCGCGGAACCCGGAAGAGACGCCGAGGGATCATGTCCGCTCCCACAGTGGTGTCCGGGGGTCCGTGTCAGGGCCGTTTTAAGGTAAGTATTTCATAATGAGCTAGTATGCGATGCATGTCAGCTCATTATGCCTTTATCTTGCAAGGTTTTTTTTTTTTTTGAGTATACAACCGCTTTAAAGGTTTTGAAGCTGGACTTCTCCATTGAGTGTTGATGAGAGAAAGTCCTTAGTCTTTCTATTGAGACAGACTCACACTGAACATGTTCACACTGGTATTAAAAGCAGGCGTTTGAGAGGCGTTAAAAACGCCCCTTAACCACTTTACCACCGGAGGATTTTGCTGTCTTACGTCTGGGCCACTTTTTGCGATTCGGCACTGTGCGACCTTAACTGACAATTGCACGGTCATGCAACGCCGTACCCAAACTAAATTTACGTCCTTTTTTCCCACAAACAGAGCTTTCTTTTGGTGGTATTTGATCACCTGTGTGATATTTTACTTTTTGTGCTATAAACAAAAAAAGAGTGACAATTTTGAAAAAATAACAATATTTTTCACATTTTTTTTATATGAAATTCCCCCACAAAAAAATGTAAAAATCAACATTTTTTATCATTTTAGGCCAATTTGTTTTCTGCTACATATTTTTGGTAAAAAAAATCGCAAAATAAGTGTGCTTTGATTATTTTGCGCAAAAGTTATTGCGTTTACTAACTAAGGGAAAGATTTCTGTCGTTTTTGGTGGTTTTTTTTTTAACGAATAATGGCGGCGATCTGCGTTTTTTTTTGCGGGACTGCGACATTGCGGCGGACAGATCGGACCCTTGACTTACATTTTTGACACTTTTGGGGTTACCAGTGACATTACTACAGTATAAATATGCACTGTTACTGTAAAAATGACACTGGCAGGGAAGGGGTTAATTTTATTGGAGAGGGAGGGGTTAATGTATGCCTGGTGCTTACTGACGTGTGTGGGGGGAGGTGACTGAGTGACACAGGGACAGATCGCATGTTCAGCTATGCTGAACCCTGCAATCTGACCCTGCCTGTCATTTAAGAGATCTTTAGACTCGATTCCCCAACGATCTACGACGTCAGACCTACAAGAGCCACTTTGCCGCAGTAGAGCTCTAGTGAGCAGCGGTAAAGTGGTTAAAAGCCTATGTACAAAATACAATAGACAACACGTAGTGCTGTTCACACTATCAAAACATGAAAAAAATAGCGTTGTGTCGCTTCAAAATTAAAGTCTCATGTCAAGTCAGGAGGTGTTTGAAGTCTTTCAACGCCTTCCATTCAAGTCTATATTAACGCTTAGCAAATGCTCTGAAAAGACAGTTGCAGAGCGTTAAGATTAGCTTATTAACTGTAATGGAATAGGCGTTTGTGGAGCAGTTTTAATGCACCTTAACGCTCGTTAAAAGCTTGTGAACTGCCCATAGGGCATTTGAGGAGCATTTTTAATTCCTCATGAATGCTTGTAAAACGCCTAATGCCCATACTAAAGCTTATTAAAGCAAGTCTAATGCCCATACTAATGCTATAGGAGTTTTTGTTAAGCATTAGAAGTTTAGTCAAGTGTGAAACAGGCCCTAAGAAACATCTAAAAGGTGCAAATACTTTTTTTTGTTTCTTCTTTTTCGGTGTGCTGTGTGAATAGGAACACCTAATGAACATGCAGTGGGATTTTCCCAAATGTGACGGCAAATGTGGAAATACAATTTTAGGGACACAACATCCTGTCACATAAAGGTGGGCAGAGTGGGCCTCCAAGTCTCAAACGATCAATGTGCTTTGATAACGTTTCTTTATGATGTGTTGGTTTAGGGCACGCAAAGAAGTGTAGCACTGCACAAACAAATTATTTCAGCGTCTTCATACTTCATGTCCAAAGAAAAGACACAAAATAAAAGATAAGGTGCAGACACCTATTTTACTACCAAAATAATTTCTTGCATCCTTCTCCTATGAATAATAATAGCAAAATCTTGTCTTAAATATATTTTAAAATAACACATATTTCATAATATATAAAAAAAAAAATCAAAAAATATATATATGATCCATTATATCATTACAAATAGCTATAACCACATTTTATGTGTTTTGCATTGTTTTATTATGGTCAGTTACTATTATTATTATATGTAAACATAAAGAAAACACTTGTACAGTGCATTGAAACAGATAATGTGGTATGACATATATTGTCCTCGGAATTCAACAGAAACATAAAATGTTTAAATTACATAAATCTTTTAGTATACATTTTTAAATTATTATTATTTATTTATTTTTTTAGGAATAATCGTAAGCTCTGAGATTAGTCCATAAACACATTATTTAGGCTGTTTTTGTTGATATGTTTGATGTATTTTGACATGTATGATATATTTGTGTATCTTTAAAGTACTGTTTCCCTATCCAGTGTTGATCCTTTTTAGAACAATGGAAATCTGCTGTATATTTATGTATTATCATTATTATTATTACAAAGAAATTAGCTGTTGGCAGTTCATTTTGAAAATGACCTTCTAGTAAAAGATTTTTTTCAGCTGTTTGACAAAGTGCCCTCTCTGTAAGTGATATCAGTGGCCTCAGGCTCTCAAACCACAAATTTGCAGCATGCTAAAAACCTCTTTTCATCACTCAGGATTGCACAGCTGTAAGGATTCATTAAGCAGACACATAGGAGATTATCATAAGTGAAACTGGTATCTTCATTCTGGATGAAAAACTGACCTGTTTATTGCTAGCATCAACTGGGAAAAAGGCCTTTCATTAGAAGCTGTGCCAGACACATTATAAAATGGATTTCGAGTAATCTGTCTGATATATAAAGGTACCTGCAGCACCTGATGATGGACTCCCAGTCATGACAAATTCTGGAAAATAACATAATCTTCATGTCAGTATTGCCTTCACACCTCACCAGACTCCCCCAGCCTTGAGGCTATTGTTCCTCTGAGATCCAAGAAGCGTAAGAGTGCCTGCAGATCTTTTCAGCAAAAAATAAATAAAAATTGGCCCAATTTTTTCAGATACTTCAATTAACTTAAGACATTGTTTTCACAGTAGCAAGTAGCAAAAATGTTTGCAATGTAGAAGCGTAAACCTGTAGCTGGACTTGTTAGGAATATACATATTCTTAATCATTTACATATTCTATCAAATACCTCTGTAGCTGCAGGCACTATGGAGCAATTAGTCCACAAAACCACAGAAGAAGCAATGTAGCTGTGATTCTCTCAGCAGATAAATCCACAGTATCTGCTTGGTGTTAACATTAGAGATTAGAAGGTTACTTTTGTAAGCAACTTTTACAATGACTTGTTCCACAATGCCTTTAGGTATAGAGGTCATCATTTACTGCCTGTAACCACTTTCAGACTGGAGGATTTGGCTGCTCAATGACCTGGCCCTATTTTGCGATTCGGCACTGCGTAACTTTAACAGACAATTGCGCGGTCGTGCGAATTTGATGTCCTTTTTTTCCCACAAATAGAGCTTTCTTTTGATGGTATTTGATCACCTGTGCTATTTTTATTTTTTGCGCTATAAACAAAAAAAGAGCGACAATTTTGAAAAAAAAAAAACACTATTTTTCACATTCTGCTATATGAAATTCTCAAAAAAAAATAAATAAATACAATTTAAATTTTATAACATTTTAGGCCAATTTGTTTTCTCCTACATATTTTTGGTAAAAAAATTTCAATAAGTGTATTTTGATTGGTTTGTGCAAAAGATATTGCGTTTACTCACTATGGGAAATATTTGTCATTTTTATTGTTTTTTTTTTTTTTTAACTAGTAATGGCGGCGATCTGCAATTTTTTGCGGGACTGCGACATTGCGGTGGTTTGCGCAAAAGTTATTGCGTTTACTAACTAAGGGAAAGATTGTTGTTGTTTTTATTTTTAAGGCGTAATGGCGGCGATCTGCAATTTTTTTTGCGGTACTGCGACATTGCGGTGGACTGATCGGACCCCCAACTGACATTTTTGACACCTTTGGGGGTACCAGTGACATTACTACAGTAATCAGTGCTAAAAATATGCACTGTTACTGTAAAAATGACACTGGCAGGGAAGGGGTTAACCCTGTTTGTGATAAAGGGGTTAAATGTGACCCTAGGGGCGTGATTCTAACTGTGGGGGGCGTGGCTTGTGAAGTCATCACAGAGACATGTGATCCTATATAGCAGGATCACATGACAGCTGTGATAACTTCAGGGAGAAGTACGGAGGGTTGTGTTTACATCAGCCGTCCGTCCTTCTCTGTCAGCAGCGGGAGATCGCGAGTGGCTGGCGGCCATCGGAGCCACCTGCCACACGCAATAGCTTCCCCTCCAGTGGCAAACGATCGCCCCCCTAGCTCCTCCCAGGCAAGCGCTGTACATGTACCGGTTTTTGCCTGGGAGTTTTGCCTGGGAGCGCCAGCCTGCCACAGTACATCTGCGACGGCTGGTGCTAAAGTGGTTTATAATATGTATTTGAAAGCCTATAACCTGGCCACAGGTTCACTTTAAGGAGCCTACTCTTTGTCTAATGTTCTCAAAATCTCAGCCACTATTACAGCAGCTTATAAAAGGTTGGAAATAAAAGAGAGAACAGTATATTTAGATAGTGCAGCACATAGATTAAAAAATGAAATTTCTACACCCTGTTCAAGATATTGTGTACCAAGTGACAAAAATACATGGGACTTTCTTGATACAGTAAAATATGAGTCAATAAACATGTATTGATTAGAGGATAAGGTCACCTTTGGGAGCATGTTACACCCATATTTAGGGAGTAATGTGTAACATGCTCCAGCAGTTCTCCCCTTTGACAGCGGCAGGGGTTCTTCTCCCTTGAACCGCTGTCGCAATTCAAATATAGCATGGTTGTGTGGGGTTCTGTAATAGGAGGACAGTGTAATTTTCTAATATTTATTTTATTGTGTCAAATTTTTATTCAAAACTTTACCTTAGTTTATAAGAAGTTACATGCATTTACTAATAATAATATCAATGTCACAGGATTCTTGATACGTGTATTGTTTCCTGTATGCTTTGAAAGTTGTTGGGTATCTGTAGACACGTACATCTAGAGCAGCCTTTCTCAACCTTTTCAGCACAGAGGAACCCATGAAATAAATTTCTGGTCTCGGGGAACCCCTGCTAAAAATTAAAAATCTACAACTCATGACACATTAGTGTGACAGTCAGTGGGAAGAATGCTCCTTACTCTTGTCATCATTGGGAAGAATTACCCCCTTACAGATAGCTAAATGGAACAATGGTGTAATTGGCAGTGGCGTAGCGTGGGTGTCAGCACCCGGGGCAAGGCAAGCAATTTGCGCCCCTTAACCCACGGGATTTTAGCACTTGAGTGGGGAATCTATGGGGACCCAGCTCTAAAGGGGATCTATTGGGACCCTGGCCTGCTCTAAAGGGGATCTATGGGGATCCTGGCCTGCTCTAAAGGGGATCCTGCTCTAAAGGGGGGCTCTATGGCATAGATCCCCTTTAGAGTAGGGTCCCTATAGATCCCCCTTTAGAGCAGGCCAGGGCAGGTCCCCCATAGATCCTCCTTTACAGCAGGCCAGGGTGAGGTGAGGTCCCCCATATAGATCCCCCCTTACAGAAGGCCAGGGTGAGATCCCCCATATAGATCCCCCTTACAGCAGGGAAGGGTGAGGTGAGGTCCCCCATATAGATCCCCCTTACAGCAGGCCAGGGTGAGGTGAGGTCCCGTCACCCATATAGATCACCCCCTTTACAGTAGGCAAGGGTGAGGGGGATCTATTTGGGGGACCCCGGACCTCACCTGACCCTGGCCTGCTTTAAGGGGGAGATCTATATGGGGGACGGGACCTCTCCTCACCCTGGCCTGCTGTAAGGGGGGATCTATATGGGGGACCTCTCCTCACCCTGGCCTGCTGTAAGGGGGATCTATATGGGGGACCTCACCTCACCCTGGCCTGCTGTAAGGGGGGATCTATATGGGGGACCTCGGACCTCACCCTGGCCTGCTGTAAGGGGGGATCTATATAGGGGACGGGACCTCACCCTGGCCTGCTGTAAGGGGGGAGATCTATATGGGGGATGGGACCTCACCTCACCCTGGCCTGCTGTAAGGGGGGATCTATATGGGGGACCTCACCTCACCCTGGCCTGCTGTAAGGGGGGATCTATATGGGGGACCAGCCTATCATGACAGAGTGAGTGACATGACACTGCGGAGCGGATGCACCCCCCCCAGATGTTGCGCCTGGTGCTGCCAGCCCCCCCTGCACCCCCCACGCTACACCACTGGTCATTGGGAACCTATCTGAGACGCAGAAATTGCCCATTGCTCAAGGAGCCCCTAGCAACCTCAGGAGGAACCCTAGTTGAGAAATCCTGATCTAGAGTGTTGTCTAGCATGTATATGGCCTCCCATTGGAACCCCCCCCCCCCCTCATGAGTCCTAATTCATACATAGATTTTTACACACAACTGTGCGAATTAGACAAAAATACTGTACACACTTGATGAGCCACAGCTGATTTTCTCCTCTGCAATTTTTATTTTTTATTTTCACCCAATATCCAAAAAACTATCCAAATAACGTGCCCATGTGAATGAGGCCTCATTTAAAAAAAAAAATCAAGCTGAAAAAAATTTGATTGATTTCTTTACCACTTACTGGTACAGGGTAAACATTATATTCGATTATATAGAGTATATTGCTAAAACTGCAAAAAAAAGTTGACCCCGTACATTTAATTCTTTATAATTCATCACTAGGTCACTCAAAAATGTGCACAGTCATTTTAATACATAGTTAAGGTATCCCTAGATAAAAGGTGGCACATATATACCTCCAGTCATTAGGAACATCTTTCCCATTTGCCTAAATGTCATGTATAGAGCAGGAAGCCAGCTGTCCTCATTTGTAATGCTATAATCATATCTGTGTTGGCAAGAGATCTGTATATAGGAAATCTGCGTTGTAGCAACTGTCACATTTTTACATGGAGACCTTGGTTACAGTTGATTGTGCAGAATTTGGCAATCAGTGTCAGACTGTAGCATGCCCCTAGGCTGATAGGCCTTAGGGAAAAAATGTGCTATCAGGATGGATTTTCTCTGACCACTGCTGCTGTTGTCCTAAATTAAAGGTACACTCTAGTCAAAATTGAATAAAAGAATCCATAAGGTGCACTAAGAGAGTCTGTCTGTTGAGTAATTTTGTTTTTCATTCAAGGATGGCTGTACTGCGCTAGATGACCTATTTCTTTGAAACAAAACTGTTGGTGGTGCTTTGGCACCCTTCTCTGTGCTTCTTACACATATCCTGATGTACAAAAATAAATGTTTTGTAAAATATCAGTAAAATGGCTATCACATTGGAATGCAATTGGTAATGTATTCAGTAAATAGTATATGACATAGGCTTCAGTATGTACACTTTTACTGCCCTTCTATTGAGTAAATTTAATGAACTTTTGGACTTTATCACAATTCCTGTCTTCATTGGGAAGACTTTGTAGCTCACGGAATGATTTTGTATGGTGTATTGAAATGATCTTAACTGCTTGTTTTGGTAGTATCTGATAACAGCTCTGAAATGAAATATTGGCATGCATATCTCTCCCCTAATATGGAAAAAAAAAATTTTCAGCAATTGGATTGTACAAGCATATTTGACTATGATCAAGTGCAGCCTTTCTCAACCTTTTTAACACAGAGGAACCCTTTAAATAAATTTCTGATATTGGGGAACCCCTGCTAAAAATTAAAAATCTACAACTCATGACACATTAGTGAGACAGTCAGTGGGAAGAATGCTCCTTACTCTTGTCATCATTGGGAAGGATTTCCCCCTTACAGATAGCTAAAAGGAACAATGGTGTCATTGGAAACTTATCTGAGAGGCAGACATTGCCTATTGCTCAAGGAACTCCTAGCAACCTCAGGAGGAACCCTAGGGTTCCACTAAACCCTGGTTGAGAAACCCTGATCTAGTGCCTTTGGCTAGATTAATATTCCCCAAGTCAAACACTGAAACATAAGCAGCTGGGTTATTTAATCCCTTGACACCGACATAAAGCAAATATGCAGCCTTCGGCTTCAAGGGTTGAACCAGGGTGATGCCTGCTGCAGCCATCACCCCAGTACCATTTTTAGAGCAAATGGTCAGCTTTGCTGTAATAACAACCAATGTGGCTAATCAGCCGCTCAGCTGTTATTACAAGGAACTGAAGAGCACATCCCCCCTTTTGCTGCCTTCAACAACTTGCCCGGGCACTCCCGTCTAACTGGAAGGCCCAAGCAACCAGCCGGCACGTCCGTCAGCTGGCTGGAAACCCAAAAAAAGCCGGAATCAACTTTGATCAGGTCTCGGATTTAGTAACCTGGAAGCGATGACATCACTTCCAGTTTACTTATGACTTAAAGGCGCCAGATTAAAAAAAAAATACAATATCCAAAACAGCCAATCTTGGCATTTTGAATGCTTTAAGTGCAAAGAAGGGATTTGGGGTCTTATAGACCCCAGATCCCTCCATAAAGAATTCATGTCACTGTCTATTTCTGTTACAAGGCATGTGTACAATAAAATGCAATAAAAGTGATCAAAAAGAAAAAAATTTAAAGAGACCGTGTAAAAAAATTAATAAATAGAATAAATTAAAAAAGAGAAAAAAATGTAAGTGCCCCATCCCTCCATGCTCGCACGCACAAATGTAAACAGTGTTCAAACCACACATGACGCGATTGATCGAGTGAGAGCAATGATTCCAGCAAAAGACCTCCTCTGTAACTCTAAACAGGTAACCTTTAGAAATTTTTAAAGTGTCGCCTATGGAGATTTCTTTTTTCACAAATATTTTATTGGAATTTTTTGTATAGATACAAGAACTTGAATAAAGAGATTATTACATAGAATATAGTGGTATATATAGAAGCAGAGAAGGCATTTTGGTAAGGCTAGCATGATGAATCAGGTTTAGAATTCTAGTGGCATCTGAAGCTTGTCTTCCAGCCATAAATCCCATCTGGTCTTGTTTGATCAGAGAGGGTAAGATTGTGGACAAACGTCTAGCTAATAGTTTAGCATAGATCTTAACATCTATGTTGAGTAGAGATATAGGTTGGAAGTTAGCAGGAGTGCCTGGTCTTTTACCTGGTTTGGGGAGAGTAACTATGTGTGCTCGTAGCATTTCCATTGGTAGTGAGGTTGTGGAAGAGAGATCCTAAAGTAGTCTCAAGAAATAGGGTATAAGGGTGGACTTGAAGGTTTTAAATTATTCATTGTTGAAACCATCAGGGCCTGGTGATTTGTCATTGGCCAGGGAATCTATCGTCTTGGTTAGTTTGTCTATAGTGAACGGAGAGTTGAGAAATGACAGTTGGGAAGGGGAGAGGATAGGTTGGCAAATTTTGTCCAAGAATAAACTTATGTCTTTTTCAGTGGGCTGATGGTTAGGAGAGTCATCTTTTAAATTATATAATGAGCCATAATAGTCCGCAAAAGCGTCTGCTATTGAGTGTTGATAAATTTTGCTTTGGTAAAAGGATGAAAAAGAAAATGGACTTTGGATTTTGTTCTACGAGTTTTCAGTTTTGCTGCTAGAAATTTGCCTGCTTTTTATTATGTACATTATCTCACAAAAGTGAAGAAAGTGACAACACTGAAGAAATGACACTTTGCTACAATGTAAAGTAGTGAGTGCACAGCTTGTATAACAGTGTAAATTTGCTGTCCCCTCATGCTTGGCCAGTCCATCACCTTTACCCTCAGCTTCTTTAGCAAGGCAGTGGTCATCTTGGGGGGTGTGTTTGGGGTTGTTATCATGTTGCAATACTGCCCTGCGGCCCAGTCTCCAAAGAGAGGGGATCATGGTCTGCTTCAGTATGTCACAGTACATGTTGGCATTCATGGTTCCCTCAATGAACTGTAGATTCCCAGTGCCGGCAGCACTCATGCAGCCCCAGACTATGACACTCCCACCACCATGCTTGACTGTAGGCAAGACACACTTGCCTTTGTACTCTTGGCCTGGTTGCCGCCACACACGATTGACACCATCTGAACCAAAAAGGTTTATCTTGGTCTCATCAGACCACAAGACATGTTTCCAGTAATCTATGTCCTTAGTCTGCTTGTGTTCAGCAAATTGTGATTAGATTTTGATGTAGTCTAGGATCATGGATAGGTTGAATACTGTACTTGGGTATTTGGATGAGACAAGGTATGTCTTAAGAGATAGCGTAGTACAAAAACATGCAACATGTGTTCCAACTGAAACAAACATCAATAATAGTCCCCATTAAGAGATATAAAAACATAAAAAGGGGAATGCCCTAGAGAGAAGGGCTTTGAGCAGCATGGGCTGAAGCAAACTTGGGGAGATGAGTACAATGACTTGTACACAAGTAGAAGACCAGGGATTGCCCGCAACATATGTTGGGATGCGTTGATGTTATGAGACCTCCAATGCATGTGGTTTTGTCTCTGTGGAACTTTCAACCAGGCAGCATGTAATTTGTTGGTGGATGACGATCCAGGAGGTTGTTGTGTATTCAGAAGAAGTATATTCCAGATCTTGAGAAAATTAAGTCCCTCCTCCAATGAGTATATCGTTTTGGTTGTTACTTCATTGGTAACCACTAGACTGGCAGGGTATTTCTATTTATTGGAGATGTTGTGGTTACGTAGTGCTTTGGTGACAGTGGAGAGATTATTGCACCTTTGCATGTTATATTGTGAGAAATCCGGGAAGACTTGGATGTTTCTGAGTTTCTCTGGAAGCAAGTCTACTTTCCTGAAGGTGTCCAACATTTTCTCTTTAACTTGGAAAAAGTGCTTAGGTATTTGGATGAGACAAGATATGTCTTCAGAGATAGCGTAGTACAAAAGCATGCAACATGTGTTCCAACAGGAACAAACATCAAAAATAGCCCCCATTAAGATACATAAAAAGGGGAGGACCCCAAAGCGAATGGCTTCGAGCAGCATGGGCTGCAGCAAACTTGGGGAGATGAGTATGATGACTTGTACACAAGTAGAAGACCAGGGATTGCCCGCAACATATGTTGGGATGTGTTGATGTTATGAGACCTCCGATGCATGTGGTTGTCTTTGTGGAACTTTCGACCAGGTGGCATGTAATTTGTGGGTCGGTGAGGATCCAGGGGGTTGTTGTGTATTCAGAAGTATATTCCAGCTCTTGAGAAAATTAAGTCCCTGCTCCAATGAGTATGTAGTTTGTCATTCCTTCATTGGTAACCACTAGACTGGCAGGGTATTTCCATCTATAGGAGATGTTGTGGTTACATAGTGCTTTGTTGACAGTGGAGAGATTATTGCGCTTTTGCGTGGCATATTGTGAGAAGTCCGGGAAGACTTGGATGTTTCTGAGTTTCTCTGGAAGCAAGACCACTTTCCTGAAGGTGTCCAACATTTTCTCTTTAACTTGGAAAAAGTGCACTCGGAGAAGCACATCTGTGAATTTCCTTCGGGAGATGTGGAGGTTCAGGAATGTGATGAACGCGATCAATGGTGAGATCAGCTGATGATAGATTAGGTATCACAGTGAGAAAGACATCTTTCATATAGGACGGCAGTTGTACTTGTATAATAGATTTAGGGATACCATGCACTTTGAGGTTGTTTCTTCAAGATCTGTCTTCTAAATCTGCAATTTATATTTGATCCAGTGTATTTATTCTGTATGTGCTTTATGTGCACCTACCAATGTATTAAAGGAAGTAGCAAAGTCAGATACCTGTTCCTTTACTTGTCCCATTCTGTTTCCCAGTTCCTGCACTTCTGCTCTACATTGATGCAGCCCTGATAGCAAGTCAGCTTGCAAGGAGACTCTTAAGGATAAAAGCATCTCCTTCAGTGTGGTGTCGGAGATGGGCTGACCGCTTGTGGGAAAGGACGCTATGGGGTCAGCAGGGTCAGTGTCCATAATGTGGTTTGAATTTACGTAGCTCACCTCAGTATTGTTATCAGCTTCAGGTATTCCCTCTGTACCCCATCTGGGTTTAGATTTAACTGGGCTGCCAGAGGATGGTGTAGAGAGTCCAGATCCATTTGAGTCATCTCCGTGGAACTCGGCTTTTGTAGTACATTAAGCGCCAGAGCACCATTAGCATGGTGAAGTGAGCGGGTTCCGTGGCCATTTTAGTGGAGACCAGCCTGGACATTCTGGAAGAAATACTTAGGTTTCATCGGCTGTGGTACTTCTCGGCACCTATGGGGCATATTGGCGGTTGCAGTCGGTGTTCAGGCAAAGGGCTATGTCGGTGTGAGCTATCAGAGGTCTCTTGGTCCAGGACAATCCCCAATCCCTTAAGAGAGCTCCCAGTTCATGTGGCTGGTAGCTTCAGTGGTCGCCATGCCCCCTGCCTATGGAGATTTTTTTAATAACCGTAGTTTGTCACCATTCCACGTGTGAATTTTAAAACATGACATGTTAGGTATCTATTTACTGGGCTTAACATCATCTTTCACATTATACAAAAAAATTAGGCTAACTTTACTGTTTTATTTTAATTTTTTTTAAATTCATGAAAGTATATTTCTTTAAAAAAAATTGCATTTAAAAGACTGCTGCGCAAATACAGTGTTGACATAAAATATTGCAATAATCACCATTTTATTTTCTAGGGTCTCTGCTAAAAAAATATAAATATAATGTTTTGGTGTTCCATGTCATTTTCTAGCATGAAATATTGATCTTAACTTGTAAGCAACAAGTGTTAGAAAAAGGCTTAGTCATGAAGGGGTTAAGACAGTTAGGGTGACCTGAACATGTGGGAAGGACATTGGAATAAGGAAAATTGTTTTTAGTTTGAGCTGTATTGGATATTATTTATATAAAGATAATGACGTTATGGTAAAGTATATACTATAAACCTCCGTAAATATCAGTATTTCTTCTTCAGTATACTGACTTTAATGGGAACACTAACATTCACTTCAAATTCATTTTTTTTTAGAAGGGGGTTGAAACTGAATTTTTATTCTTTAGTATATTAAAATATGAATATATTTCACTCGCAAAAATGCTTCAGTAATGAAATACTTTATTGCCGCTTTGAAAGATCTAATGGCATATTTTGAACTTTGGCCATTTTTTGTTTTAATCTATAGAAATGGAGGCACAGCTACAATATCAGCAAGTTACAACAGAGATATACGGTACAGAGCTAGTGAAGAATGTGTCGGCTTCTAGTAGCAGCTTTAGAATTTATTGTTATGTTTGCAGAGTAAAATCAGTATTGATTATATCTGAAGCTGTAATTGAACCTTGAGGTCTTTTGGGAGTCAAAGCAGTGAGAGGAGATACATGGCACCAGGGAAAAAATATATAACTTTGTGTGCACGGGTTGATTAGGAAGACATGTCTTGAGGGAGTGGATGGGACTTTTATTTATTTATTTGTGTGGATACTAAAAATAAAGGGATTATTCTCTTGACATTCATTCACGTTGACACATTACTAAAGAGCATTAACAGGTGGACAATTGAAACAGCATTTATAGACCAGCGATTTCTATTAAGCATGCCATAGACAATGGCCAGAGGATCACTTTACCTTCCTTTATAACAGATTATATATCAAGTAGTGCAGCGCTATGAACAACAAAATAAATTGTGCTTAAAAAAGGATAAACAAATGCAATATGGTGACATAATATGCATCAAAAACGTGAGTCCATTCAGCACATGGAGATATAAAGAGTCCACTTAAAGAATGAAGATCCCAAGATGTGGAAAACAGAATGGAAAACAGGCACCCGTGCAGATAGACAAGGTGGCAGCTTACCACAATGCATGGGCCTCCAAATTAATGGAAAGGCCACTGAAAGTATAAGATGTTAGCTCTTATGGGCTGGACTCTCTCCTCTGCACGAACACACCAGGTTTGCACTTCAGTTATCCTCCGCCTATTCATAGATCCAGGAATGACTCCCGAGTATATGGCAATATGTGGAGGAATGAAGATAACATAGTGTACTCCCGTATGGTAAAAAATGCAGCTTTATTACAAGTTCTACTTACAAGAGGATGAATATGCACAAGCGACTGGATATAAAAAGCGGCGTCCCACTATGGTAAGCATGCAGCCGGCGTCCTGGGGGCGTGACAAGCGCGATGTCCGGAACCTCCCGACCGGTTTCGTCAGAGTGACGTCGTCAGGGGCGTGGTTACCGGACATCGCGGGCACGCCTCACATATACCCCATACAGTAATTACATCCGGAACTTCGTCCAATCACGGACGAAAAAGGGCGGAAGTGACGCACCCGATGTCTGGCCATTGAGGGCGGAAGTGTCCGGAGACACAACAGCGATCAAGGAGGACACAAAACTCAGATCAAATGAGTAATCCGCCATCCTCAATATACTGAAAATATAAAAACAAGGGCTACTACCACTTGCGCGGTAATAAAAATTATGAAAAAATAAACATATATGGATAAAAAACGGGACTCTATAAATATACCACCGATATAAGAAAAACGCCATCTGGTGGCCAAACAAAGTATTGTCCCGGGAGAGATGTTAAAAAAAAAGAGACCAGGCCAGAAAACGAATTGCAGTACTTTTCCCTTTAACATACAATCCATCTAAATGACATAATAGTAATCTCTAACAAATCGATAAAAGGACCATAAAAGATTAAATACCACTTACTGATAAATGGAAACAATGAATAAAAAAATATATAAAATTCCGTAATAGTGTACATATAATAATGAAAGGGAAAAACGTGACTTTACCTTTCCTGTCTTTGGTAACACTAACTGTTATTAATGAAACAGTTAATGTCCCATTCGACATTAAGGCCATGAGGTACATAGGTTTTCAAAATATAAATCCATCGCGTCTCGGCGCGAGATAATTCCCTTTTTGCGTTCGCCCCTCGCCAATTAGGAGTAAACTTGTCAAAAGCCACAAACAACGTGTTTCTGGGGTCTTTGTGTCGACAGTGGTCAAAATGTTTTGACACACTGTGGCCAGGGAACCCTTTACGAATATTTGCCACGTGTTCTCCCATGCGAATTTGCATATTCCTCAGGGTTCGTCCGATGTACTGCTTCCCACATTTACATTGAAGTAAATACACAACATTTTGTGTTGAGTATGTGATGAAGGATTTTATCGGATATTCTCTCCCGGTGACATGGGACCTAATTTTCTCAATCTTTCTACCTTTAAATACATTTAAGGCGCAAATATTGCATCTCTTGCAGGGATAAAACCCTTTTAGTTCGGGTAGAAACATGGGCCTCTCTGGTTTTTCAATGACATTGTGGGCCACCTGGTGTCGTAGCGATGGAGCACCTCTAAAAATAACATTAGGTCGGTCTGGGAGAGCCGGACCCAATACTCTGTCATTCTTAATAACTGACCAGTGTTTCAGCATAATTTTCTTAACCTCATAGTGCTGTATGCTAAAAGAGGTGATAAAACAATTTTTAAATGGTTGACAGTCATTGTTTCTAATGAGTGGGGCTAATAGGTCAGATCTATTCATATCAGCTACTTCCCTGATGGTCTTATCCAGGGAGTCAGCATGATAGCCCTTGTCCAAAAATTTACTTTTGAGTTGTGAGGCCTGTGTGAGAAAAGTATCGAGATGGGTACAATTCCGCCGTAGCCTCATAAACTGTCCCTTAGGGACAGCTTGTAACCATGATTTATGGTGACAGCTGTCAACTGGGATGAAGCTATTACGGTCGGTTTGTTTGAAGAAGGTGGAAGTGACCAACCTGTCCTCTTCAACTACCAGGTTAAGATCCAGAAAGTTGACACTGGTTGTACTACTGGTACAGTCAAGTTTAATGCCTCTATTGTTCTCGTTTAAGGTAGACATGAATCGGTCAAGGGAACATTGATCTCCATCCCATAGGAGGAGGATGTCGTCTATGTACCTACGCCACAGCACCAGCTGGGGCGGCCGGTCCCTATGGACGACATCCTCCTCCCACCTGGCCATAAACAAATTGGCCAGGCTGGGGGCAAATTTTGCCCCCATAGCCACACCACGAAATTGTAAGAAATACGTATTATTGAACCAGAAAAAATTGTGAGTCATTGCAAAGTTCAAGATCTCAAGAATGAACTCAATCTGTACTCTATCTAAACCACTGAGAGTGTTCAAATAGTATTGTACTGCCTCATATCCTAATTGGTGCGGTATGATCGTGTACAGGGACATGACGTCCGCTGTAGCCACGATCATGCCTTCCTTCCATGTGATATCTTTAATGATATTGAGGACATGTGTTGTATCCTTAAGGTAGGAGGGCATCTGCGATACCAATGGTTGGAGGAAAGAGTCCACGTATCTTCCGACACGGGAACAAAGGGAGTCTATTCCGCTGATAATAGGGCGGCCGGGAGGTTTGATAGGATTTTTATGTACTTTTGGAAGGAAGTACATAACCGGCAGGCGGGGAGCCAGAGGTACTAAGAATAATTTCTCCTTCTCCTTCAAGATGCCTTTATCAAAGGCTTGGTTTACAAGAACCTGAAGCTCTTTTTTGTATTTAATTGTTGGGTTCCTTTTAAGGATTTGATAAGTGTCCCTATCACTCAAAATGTTATTCATCTCAAGGACATAGTCATCCTTGTCGAGCACGACAATACCACCGCCTTTGTCGGCCGGGCGGATGACTATGTCCTTGTGTTTACACAATGTTTGCAACCCAATTTGTAAAGAGTTGTTGGTTGGTGGCTTTTTTATTTTAATCCTTTCAAGGTCTCCCAGCACCAGTTCCTTGAAGACCTGTACAGAGGAGGAGACCTTACCACGTGGATTAAAAAGGGAGGCGTTGGCCAGGGTGGTATGAGTATATTTACTACCATTATTTGATGTTGTTCTGGGGTTAGACAATATATGTCGTTGTATATTCAACATCCTGATGTATTTTTGGACATCAATAAAGGTGTCAAACTTATTGAATGTCCTAGGAGGTGCAAACTTTAACCCGCGGTTTAGCAGGGATTGTTCCTCTTTTGTAAAAGAGGCTTTAGAAAGGTTGAATATACCCCCATCATTTAGAGTCGCCTTCTTTTTTGCCCTCGCCTTCCGCCCCCCTCTGGTCCCTCTCTTAGTTCGGTGTCCCTCTGGGTATTTTGATTGCCCCTGGGAAAATCCCTCTGGATATTTTGGTTGCCCCTGGGAAGATCCCCCTGGTATGTATTAGTATTAAATGGTGGAAGTGGACGGAAATTTCGTGGTGACTCAAATGTTCATATTCAGAACCGAAGCGGTCACCGAAACGATCACCGTTATCATTCCACCCCCTAGGTTCCATCCTAGGATGTCGGGTAATGACCCTGTTATTATTAGGGGAATCCCATCCACCATCATCCAAAGGGGTGTACCGATTGAAGGTGGGCACAGTGTATCCTGGTCTAGGTGTATAAGGGGCATTCTGATAATCATACTGCGGTGGGCCCCGTCTGTTATTAACAAACGGTTTTTGTCGGTTGGTAGATTGGGGTCTATTAACATTTCTGGTGTTATTGTAATTTTTAAACCCTCTATTAGGTAAAGCACCTAGGGGAAATGTAAGGTTTTGACCTCTCCCACCACTAATAGGTCTATTGTTAGCCCCTCCAGCAATGTCCTGACTGTTAGGTATAGAGGTGGTTGCTGTAACCGTGTCCATGTGTTCACCCTGAAGGTTATTACTAGTGTTGGTATTACCAGCAGCCCTAGTAATTTGCCATTTAAACACTGTATCGTTTTTGTAGTCACCCACATCACGATTAGATTTACGTTTTTTCTTATTTTTTTGATCAGAGGTTTCCTTCTCTAGATGTCTCACAAGGAGCTCAGACTGTTTTTTATAGTCATCCTTCTCCTTAAATTCCTCCAGAGATTTTTTCAAATCACTGATTTCGCTATCAATCTTGGATAGCTTACTTCTTTTCCTACTGATGAGGAATTGTAGAAAATGGATCCCAGCCTCATTGAAGTATTTAAACCAGCCATCGTAAAGGGTTCCCTGGCCACAGTGTGTCAAAACATTTTGACCACTGTCGACACAAAGACCCCAGAAACACGTTGTTTGTGGCTTTTGACAAGTTTACTCCTAATTGGCGAGGGGCGAACGCAAAAAGGGAATTATCTCGCGCCGAGACGCGATGGATTTATATTTTGAAAACCTATGTACCTCATGGCCTTAATGTCGAATGGGACATTAACTGTTTCATTAATAACAGTTAGTGTTGCCAAAGACAAGAAAGGTAAAGTCACGTTTTTCCCTTTCATTATTATATGTACACTATTACGGAATTTTATATATTTTTTATTCATTGTTCATTGTTTCCATTTATCAGTAAGTGGTATTTAATCTTTTATGGTCCTTTTATCGATTTGTTAGAGATTACTATTATGTCATTTAGATGGATTGTATGTTAAAGGGAAAAGTGCTGCAATTCGTTTTCTGGCCTGGTCTCTTTTTTTTTTTTTTTAACATCTCTCCCGGGACAATACTTTGTTTGGCCACCAGATGGCGTTTTTCTTATATCGGTGGTATATTTATAGAGTCCCGTTTTTTATCCATATGTTTATTTTTTCATAATTTTTATTACCGCGCAAGTGGTAGTAGCCCTTGTTTTTATATTTTCAGTATATTGAGGATGGCGGATTACTCATTTGATCTGAGTTTTGTGTCCTCCTTGATCGCTGTTGTGTCTCCGGACACTTCCGCCCTCAATGGCCAGACATCGGGTGCGTCACTTCCGCCCTTTTTCGTCCGTGATTGGACGAAGTTCCGGATGTAATTACTGTATGGGGTATATGTGAGGCGTGCCCGCGATGTCCGGTAACCACGCCCCTGACGACGTCACTCTGACGAAACCGGTCGGGAGGTTCCGGACATCGCGCTTGTCACGCCCCCAGGACGCCGGCTGCATGCTTACCATAGCGGGACGCCGCTTTTTATATCCAGTCGCTTGTGCATATTCATCCTCTTGTAAGTAGAACTTGTAATAAAGCTGCATTTTTTACCATACGGGAGTACACTATGTTATCTTCATTCCTCCACATATTGCCATATACTCGGGAGTCATTCCTGGATCTATGAATAGGCGGAGGATAACTGAAGTGCAAACCTGGTGTGTTCGTGCAGAGGAGAGAGTCCAGCCCATAAGAGCTAACATCTTATACTTTCAGTGGCCTTTCCATTAATTTGGAGGCCCACGCATTGTGGTAAGCTGCCACCTTGTACTTGCACGGGTGCCTGTTTTCCATTCTGTTTTCCACATCTTGGGATCTTCATTCTTTAAGTGGACTCTTTATATCTCCATGTGCTGAATGGACTCACGTTTTTGATGCATATTATGTCACCATATTGCATTTGTTTATCCTTTTTTAAGCACAATTTATTTTGTTGTTCATAGCGCTGCACTACTTGATATATATACTGAATGGGATTGCTATGATTCCAGTGTTCTAGCTGCTATTTGCTTATGTCATTTGCTTATGTCATTTCACTATATTGAACTCATCTACCATTAAGCGCAGGATTCCCCCCTTGATTTTAATACTTTATAACAGATTAACACATAGACATGCACTCTGGTAGTAAAATATGAGGCTAAGAGTAAAAGTCAAGTTTTAATAAAAAAACACAAAAAAGAAGAGTAAGGGTACAGCAAAATGGCAAATTGTAAATGTTTTAGAAATAGGCTTTAGTTTAGCTCCAGGGTGAGTAAAAATGTCAAAGCCTCTCCACAAGGCTAGAGAAGGACTTTGGCTTTAGCTCTGACTAAGCAGGCGGTGTATCACTCTGCTGCAGAGGCACTGCTGCTTCCAAATGGAAAACATTGAGGTTGATTTACTAAATGCAAATACACTGTCCAGTTGCTCTAGATCTGAGGAGAAGCTCCAAAATGAGGGGAAGCGCGGCTGGTTTCTATCATCCAATCATGTGTAGCACCCTCCTAGGTAGGTGCTAGGAAAAAAACATATGGGTGGCCCTGTCTGCATATCAGGGGGGCCTGATCATTTATTTAAGCTGTCACATGCTTCCAGGTGTGACCTGTTGTGCCTGGGGAGTCTCTCCACTGTTTCCAATTAGGACTCTTATTGGACAGTGGAGGAAACCTAGCCAATAGCACACCAGGGCTTATGACTATCTCAGTGGGCGGAGTTTACCACAATGCACCCTGGGATGAGTTATACGTCTGAGGGGAGCATGTGACAGGGCATCTTTGGTGGGAAGCAGAGTCCCAGGAGGAGGGTGACAGCTGTCTCTCCTCCTGTTAGCGTTAGAGAAGGTGTCCTGGGCAGTCAGCCTAGAGGACGAAGGTTGAGCTGGGCTGCAGAGAGAGAGAGAAAAAGAGAGAGAGAGAGATCAAGAGTGCTGTGGACTGATTGGAGCTGCTGAGCAGAAGTTTCGGGGGTGTCGTGATTACTTGAAACCGCCCAGGGGTCTGCCTAGGAGAGGGGACCACTCCAGAAGGTCAGAGGGATCCAGGAGCCAGCTAACCTGTGGAGAAGGCTTAGAGAAAGGGGGTGCCAGTGTCTAAGCCCAGAAGATAAGTGAGAGAAAGAGGGTGCCTGTGTGGGCCCTGAAGTGTTTAGCAGCGCAGCAGTAGTAAAAGTAGCTACCTCAGAAAGGAGTGCTTAAGCGAGCTCAAACAGGACTTCTTTATGTGAGAAAGCAGTCCAAAGTAAGTTTGGAGTTAAAAGGCAGCAAGTCAGTGTTAACCAGCATCTAGCCAGCGTCAAGTCAGCGCCAATCGGCATTTCTCTATCGCTCATTGACAGACGTAGTCTTCTTGATTCTCAAGAGCTGGGTTATGTTGTCTCCGCAGGAGTAGGACTAGGCAGAAAGACAAAACGTTCTGGCTCCACCTTAGGGGCAGTCCCTGAGGGTATATCCTCCCTCTCTCTGCTACAGGGAATCAGTTTTTTTCTGTCTAGTCAGGAGTAAGGACCTAAGTTCCTTACTGGGATCTTTTTGGTCCTGGCAAGATTTTTTCTTTAGAAAAGATATTTTTTAGGTAGTTTTTCTCCAGTGTTTTTTTTTTTTTTTTTTCTGAGCCTATTTCTGCAGTTGCAGGTACCTCATCTGGGATTGGTGTCTCATGTACTGTCTCTTCAGACAGTGAGGAGGATGTTTCGGCATCAGCCATAGCCAAAGAGGAAGCGTTGGTAAACGCACTCATTGTATCTGTTCAAGAAACCTTAAGATTACAGGGTATTCCGTCGGAAATAGCTGAAACTGAAATCCCTTTTGGGACTAAAAAACGCATCAAAGTGGCGAAGGTTTTTCCATTGCCCAAATGTTTTGGCAATCCAATCAAAGAAGAATGGAGTCTGCCAAAACGCACTTCTACTATTTCTAAACGCATTAACAGGCGTTATCCGTTTGAGGAAACCCTCATTAAGAAATGGACAGAACCACCTGTGGTGGATTCACCAATTGCTAGATTGAATAAAGCCACGGTTATTCCTCTAGAAGACGCTCCGTCTTTTAAAGATCCAGTGGATCGCAAGATAGAAGCTATGTCTCGCACCATGTTTACCTTGATTGGATCAGCTTTCAGACCAATAATTGCTATTGGTCTGGTTTCACAGGCTGTAACTGAATGGACCAAGTGGTTACGCCGGGACTTAGAAGAGGTCCCTCAGGCGGTATCAGATTTGTTGGAACAAATGATACAGGGGTTACAGTTTGTGTGTGATGCGGCGTTAGACGCCACTCCATTATTGGCGCGAGCATCAGTCTCAGTGGTGGTTCTCAGGCGTACACTGTGGCTAAAAGGTTGGTTAGCCGACCAAGGTTCCAAAAAAGCATTGGCTAATATCCCCTTTTTAGGAGAGCGTCTATTTGGAGCCAACTTAGATGAGATCATTAAGGATCTTACGGGTGGAAAGAGCACCTTTTTACCGCAAAATGTTAAAGGTAAAGGAACTCGTCAAAAACGAGGGCCTTCTTTTTCTGCTCACAAGAGGTTTTTTCGTCCCGCGGGTGAAAAAATTAAGTCCTCCAAAGCTCCTTCAGGAGGCTTCAGGGGACGTTGGTCGGGCAAGCAAAAGCCCGCCCCCTCCAGACCTGAAGATAAATCGTCCAAAGCCTGAAGGTGCGCCCCCACCCATAAGTGGGGTGGGGGGACGTCTTCGCCGGTTCCCGGATCCATGGCTTTCCAGAATCCTGGACAAGTGGGTTTGCGAAGTCATAAGGTCAGGGTACAAGATCGAGTTTCGATCTCTCCCACCGGCGCGATTCTTCCCTTCCAATATTCGACTATCCCCGGATCGTTTAGAAGATCTGCGGAGAGCAGTCACGGATTTACTACAACAAGGAGTGGTAGTCCACGTTCCTTGGACAGAACGTTTTCAGGGGTTTTATTCAAACCTATTTACAATACCCAGGAAAGAGGGCAAAGTGCGTCCAATTTTGGACTTAAGGGCACTCAATTCTTTTGTCAACATAAGAAAATTCAGAATGGAGTCCATTCGCACAGTAGCAGCCTTCCTGCATCCAGGGGATGTCCTAGCATCCATAGACATCAAGGACGCATATCTTCACATTCCCATTTTCGCAGGACATCAGCGGTTTCTACGCTTTTCCGTAGAAGAGAACCACTATCAGTTTGTGGCGTTACCTTTCGGTCTCGCCACGGCTCCTCGGGTGTTCACGAAGGTGTTGGCCCCAATGTTGGCACTACTGCGCCAAAGAGGCATATCGATTCTTGGTTACCTAGACGATCTTCTGCTTCATGCAGAGTCTCCTCAGACCTTGCTACAAAACATAGAAATTACTATAATTTCTTTACAGGAATTCGGGTGGCTGGTGAACCAGCAAAAGTCATTTCTGGTTCCCACCCAGAGGCTCGAATATCTGGGTCTAATTCTAGACACAGTCAGGACAAGAGTTTTTCTTCCGGTAGGGAAACTCCGGAAGATTCAATTAGCAGTCCAGTTGTTACTATCAAACAGCTGGTCTTCTCTTCGAACTTGCATGAGGGTTCTGGGGTTGATGGTGGCTTCCTTCGAAGCAGTCCCATTTGCCCAGTCCCATACCCAAAATTTCAGCAAGAGATTCTTCTCAGATGGAATCGGAATCCGGAATCCCTGGACAATCAGATCCGATTGAGCAAACAGACCAGAGAGTCTCTGGTCTGGTGGCTTCGGTCTCCGATGCTCAGCCAGGGAAAGTCATTTCTGCCAATATATTGGACGATAGTGACCACGGATGCCAGTCTATCCGGATGGGGAGGAATTCTCGGTCAGTTATCTGTCCAGGGACTTTGGTCCCTGGAAGAATCCAGGTGGCCGATAAATGTATTGGAACTGAGAGCGATCAGACTTTGTCTGATTCACTGGACCGAGCAGCTCCAGGGCAGCCCGGTTCGGATCCAGTCGGACAATGCCACGGCCGTGGCTTATGTCAATCACCAGGGGGGCACCAAGAGTGTCCGAGCGGCCAAAGAAGTGGCTTGCATTCTTCGCTGGGCGGAACGATTTGTTCCAGCTATCTCTGCGGTGTTCATTCCGGGGGTGGAGAATTGGCAGGCAGATTATCTCAGCCGTCAGACTCTGGATCAGGGGGAATGGTCCCTCCATCCAGAAGTTTTCCACCAGTTGTGCCTACGGTGGGGCACCCCGGATGTGGATCTGTTGGCATCACGGTTCAACAGGAAAGTACAGAGATTCGTGGCTCGCTCCCGCGATCCTCTAGCAGAGACCGCAGACGCACTGATCGCCCCGTGGGGGCAATACCAGCTAATGTATGCCTTCCCTCCTCTCTCCCCCTCCTACCAAGACTTCTTCGCAGGATAGAGGAGGAAGGAATTCCAGTAATTCTGGTAGCTCCGGACTGGCCTCGTCGAGCTTGGTACGCCGACGTGGTCAGACTGGGGGCGGACGTCCCGTGGAGACTTCCTCTCAGGGAGGACCTACTGTCTCAGGGACCGATCTTCCATCCTGCTTTATGATCGCTGGCTTTAACGGCCTGGCTATTGAGACCCAGGTGCTGAAGGACAAGTGATTGTCAGCTTCAGTTATTCCTACTATAGTTGAAGCAAGGAAAGCGACTTCCAGAAAGATTTATCATCGCACATGGAAGTCCTATATTGCATGGTGTGAACCTTTGGGGTTCCGTCCACGGTCTTATTCGGTTAGTCGAATATTAGCTTTTCTGCAACAAGGGGTTGAGCAGAAACTGGCCTTGAGCACTATCAAGGGTCAGGTCTCAGCATTAGCTATCTTCTTTCAGAAGCCTTTGGCTACTCATTCCTTGGTGCGGAATTTCATCCAGGGGGTGCGACATCTGGCTCCGCCAGTGCGCGCGCCGTTACCACCCTGGGATCTTAATTTAGTATTGTCGGTTCTTCAGAAACCTTCCTTTGAAGATATTAGGGAGATTCCTCTACCTACGTTGTCCCAGAAGGTGGCCTTCTTGGTGGCTATTACTTCTGCACGCAGGGTGTCAGAACTGGCCGCTTTATCTTGTCGTTCCCCATATCTGGTGGTTCATAGAGATAAGGTGGTTCTTCGTCCGAATCCATCCTTCCTACCAAAAGTGGTTTCAGAATTTCATCTGAATGAAGAAATTGTATTACCTTCCCTGTGTCCTAAGCCCAGTCATCCTTGGGAGTTTGCTTTACACTCCTTGGATGTGGTCCGGGCGATCAGGGTATACTTAGACGACAGACTCGTTTCGCAAGACGGATTCACTTTTTGTGATCCCGGATGGACCCAAAAAGGGGTTGCCTGCATCTGCCGCGACCATTTCCAAATGGATCAGACAGACGGTGGTACAGGCTTATTCTATTAAGGGTCGGGAGCCCCCGTTCCCTGTTAAGGCGCACTCCACTCGGGCGCTTAGTGCGTCATGGGCCTTTCGCCATCAGGCGTCAGTGGTCCAGGTGTGCAAGGCGGCTACCTGGTCATCGGTGCATACCTTTACAAAACATTATAAAGTTGATGTAATGGCATCATCTGATGCCGTGTTTGGCCGCAAGGTTTTGCAGGCCGCCATTTGAGGAGACCAGTGGTCTGCCTCGAGGGTTTTTTTCCGTTGGAAATTTTTTCTTTTGAGTCTCATTCTTTGTTTATAATGAGCCTTTAAAACTTCTAGTTTGGCATCGGTTGGGCCTTCTAGATTGGATTTTGATTTTTGTCAATCCCACCCCTCATTTGTGGCACTGCTTCTGGATGTCCCAGCTCTTGAGAATCAAGAAGACTACGTCTGTCAATGAGCGATAGAGAAAAATGGATTTTTGTAAGATCTTACCGTAAAATCCTTTTCTCTTAAGCTCATTGACAGACGTAGTACCCGCCCCTCTATCATTGAGTTGGGTTGGGTTAAATTCTCTGTTACTGCTTTAGAACAGAACTGATTCCCTGTAGCAGAGAGAGGGAGGATATACCCTCAGGGACTGCCCCTAAGGTGGAGCCAGAACGTTTTGTCTTTCTGCCTAGTCCTACTCCTGCGGAGACAACATAACCCAGCTCTTGAGAATCAAGAAGACTACGTCTGTCAATGAGCTTAAGAGAAAAGGATTTTACGGTAAGATCTTACAAAAATCCATTTTTTTCAGTTGTCCCTAGCAAATTGTGTATAGTTGAGCCAAAGGAGTATCCCACTCATTCCTTTCTCCCGTCCAAGTTCTCAATAAATACAAAAAACCCAAAGATACTGGACTGGTCATTGTCTCAGTGCTCACACTTGCAGGAACATGCACAGGGGTACTTTTGTTGGACCCGGTGACCCAGGGCGACCCCTATCCAGCAAAACGGCTGGGAATCCTGCTACACATGTAAAAACAAAAATGCAGTTTTTTTTTTCATTGCATGTTCCCTTTAGACCTAGAGCAACTGCACTGGTATTGCACTTAAAGTTCACTTGTTGGGGCACTTGCAGTGCACAGGCTATTTACTTTTAGTAAATCAACCCCATTGTTCTTTCTCTGCAATTTCCTGCCAGGTCACTGACAAGTCTGCTAATTTTGCCAAACCCTTAGTGTATCTACATTACCCTTATGCTTTTTTTTTTTTTCTTCTTTTTTTTTTAATTAGGCCTCAACTGAGCTTTAAAAGTAACTTTTGGTGAAAGAAATTCAGGGACAGCAGGGGTTGACTTTTTCTAGGGATCCTAGTTTTTAGGGAACCGTCCATCCCTAGCATCAATACTTGCTAAAGTTGCTGACCTGATACAAGCATAAGGATTAGAAAGTAATAGCCCAGTTAGAAGTCTCAATATTTGTTCTAGGTCAGTGCCTCCACCTGTCCTAAATCACTGGAACAGCAAAACAGCTAGCTAACTTGATCCTTCAAGGGACGATTGCCAGTGACAGCTCCATATTCTCTCACTACCACCACCACTTGAATAGCAAAGCCAAACAATGAATGAAACCAATCACTTATTGAACTGTCAGGGATATTGTATCAGTTGTAGATATTTTTAACTTGATTTATGAAAAATGTCCCCATACATGTGTAATGATATCTCTCACCCACAGGTAGTTTAATGAGCTTTGACGTTGTATGTTGAAAAGGTTGGCTGCTGCATATCCAAATGACCATGTGGCTTTGGGGGGAAATGCAACCATGTCTTGCTGACATCACTCACAAAATGACCTGTGAGTGGTCAAGAGAAATGATTACATCCTGTTTGTGGTCTCTGGCATTATAGGACTATAAATAGAGTCTCTAGCTTGGGGAAGGGAGGTTTGTTGTTCGGAGCTGTGGAAAGATGCAGCCAGCACCTCATTGTCCGGTTCCAGTTTATCCAGATATCCAGTGTAAGCTGTTGACATTCAACTACCAGAGCTAAGTATTATTTGACCTTTCTTTGGAATATTGGAAGTATTATTGGACTTTTTGGGATATTGGGATTAGGAGTGTATGTTTAAGTCTTATTATTTGGTGTAATGTTTATGGTAACTTTTATGTGTAAGGAACTTTATGTATTTTAATGTCCAGTAAAGTTTTGTTTTATGCTTTTTATCAAAACTGCTGGACAACCTGGATGTCCGTGTTCGGCGGGTTCGGCCAAACTTGAAAAAAAAGTCCGGGTCCGTGTCCCGGACTTTTTCCGAACTTTACCCGGACACTGAACCCCATTGAAGTCAATGGGGACCCGAACTTTCAGGCACTAAAATGGCTCTAAAACACCAATGGAAAGGGCTAGAGTACTGCAAATGGCAGCAAAACATAGTTAAGAGCATGGCAAGTGCTCTGCAAACAAATGTGGATAGGGAAATAACTTAAAACAACAAAAAAAAACAGAAAAATAAAAAAAATGTTCTTCATCTGTGGAGGACGAGGCCCATATGGAGTAGGAGGGAGGTTGAGGTGGTGGTGGATGTGGCGGTGTAGGTGGAGGAGGACTAGGTAGCCAACACTGCTTTTTTTCAGTCATTTTAAATGAGGGTTCCCCCCCCTAAAAGAGTGAGAAAGATCAAAAATATAACAATGGCTGGGTAAGGTCGGTATCCATCTCTATTCTGCACAAGGTACGGAAAAGTCCTGTGGGATCCATGCCTGGTTCATTTTAATGAATGTGAGCTTATCCACATTGTCTCTGGACAGGCGGCTGCGGTTGTCTGTGATAACGCCCCCAGCCGTGCTAAATACACGTTCAGATAATACACTGGCTGCAGGGCACGCCAGCACCTCCAAGGCGTAAAGGGCAAGCTCAGGCCATGTGCCCAATTTGGAGACCCAGAAGTTGAAGGGGGCAGACCCGTCATTCACTACATGTAGGCGTGTGCACACATACTGCTCCACCATGTTGGTGAAATGCTGCCTCCTGCTAAGATGTTCCATATGAGCTGCTGGTGCTGCTGTTTGTTGTGGCGTGCTGACAAAGCTTTTCCACATTTCGGCCATGCTAACCCTGCCTTCTGAGGTGCTGGCGGTGCCCTGGTTGTGTTGGCGACCTCTTCCTCCTCCTCTGCCTTGGCCTTGTGCTTCCACTGTGGCCCCGCTGTCAGGTGGGAATGCCAGCAGCATCGCGTCTACCAGCGTGCGCTTGTACTCGCGCATCTTTTGCGATTGCGCTCCAGTGAGTGAATTAAGGACGGTACGTTGTCCTTGTAACGGGGATCCAGCAGCGTGGCCACCCAGTAATCAGCACAAGTTAGAATGTGGGCAACTCGGCGGTCGTTGTGGAGACACTGCAGCATGTAATCGCTCATGTGTGCCAGGCTGCCCAGAGGCAACGAAAGGCTGTCCTCTGTGGGAGGTGTATCGTCTGTGTCCTCTGTATCCCCCCAGCCATGCACCAGTGATGGCCATGAGCTGGCCTGGGTGCCACCCTGCTGTGAACATGGTTCCATCTCCTCCTCCATCTCCTCCTCCTCATCCTCCTCATCCTCCAGAACTGTGCCCCTGCTGGACAATTGTGTCCCTGGTGTTTGTGGGTGCAGGAACCCACCTTCAGAGCCACTTGCGAATGACTGCCCTGAAAGCCTTGGAAATGTTACCTCTTCATCCTCCTCCTCCTCCTCCTAATCCTGTGCCACATCCTCTTCCATCATTGCCCAAATCGTTTTTTGAAGGAGGCATAGAAGTGGGATAGTTAAGCTGACAACGGCGTCATCGGCACTGGCCATGTTGGTGGAGTACTCAAAACAGCACAACAAGGCACACAGGTCTCGCATGGAGGCCCAGTTATTGGTGGTGAAGTGGTGCTGTTCCGCAGAGCGACTCACGCGTGCGTGCTGCAGCTGAAACTCCACTATGGCCTGCTGCTGCTCGCACAGTCTTTCCAGCATGTGCAAGGTGGAGTTCCACCTTGTGGGCACGTCACATATGAGGCGGTGAGCGGGAAGGCCGAAGTTACGCTGCAGCGCTGACAGGCGAACAGCAGCAGGGTGAGAACAACAAAAGTGCGCACAGATGGCCCGCACTTTCTGCAGCAGCTCTGACATATCGGGGTAATTTTTAAGGAACCTCTGCACCACCAAATTCAGCACATGCGCCAGGCAAGGGATGTGCGTCAAACCGGCTAGGCCCAGAGCTGCTATGAGATTTCACCCATTATCGCACACCACCAGGCCGGGCTTGAGGCTCGCTGGCAGCAACCACTCATTTGTCTGCTGTTCCATGCTCCTCCGAAACTCCTGCGCGGTGTGTGGTTTTTCCCCCAAACAGGCAAGTTTTAAAACTGCCTGCTGTCGTCTACCCCTGACTGTGCTGAAGTTGGTGGTGAAGGTGTTACGCTGACCGGATGAGGAGGCGGTAGAGGATGAGGAAGCGGAGTAGGAGGAGTTAGGAACAGGAGGCAAACTGAAGCACCCTGCAATCCTCGGTGGTGGAAGGACATGCGCCAAATTGCTATCCGCCTCAGGCCCATCCGCCACTGCATTTACCCAGTGTGCCGTTAGGGAGATATAAAGCCCCTGACCGTGCTTACTGGTCCACGTATCGGTAGTTAGGTGGACCTTGCCAGAGATGACGTTGCGCAGTGCACACCTGATTTTTTCCCCCACTTGGTTGTGCAGGGAAGGGATGGCTTGCCTGGAAAAGTAGTGGCGGCTGGGCACGACGTACTGTGGGACAGCCACCGACATAAGCCTTTTAAAACTGTGCGTCTCCACCAGACGGAATGACAGCATTTCAAAGGCCAAGAATTTTGAAATGCTGGCATCCAGAGCCAGGGATCGCGGGTGGGTAGGGGGGTACTTCCTCTTCCGCTGAAGTGTTTGGGAGATGGAAAGCTGAACGCTTCCACGGGACATTGTGGAGATGGTTGGCGACCCAGGTGGTGGTGTTGCTGACAGATCGTCTGTTTGCGGGGTGGCAGGTGCCGATATCACTACAGAGGTGGATGGAGAGGCCGAGACTGCAGCAGAAGAGGAAGCAGGAGGAGCCAGAGACCTTTCTTGGTTTTGAAGGTGTCTACTCCACTGCAGCTTGTGCTTTGCACTTAGATGCCTGATCATGCAGGTTGTGCTCAGGTTGAGAAGGTTTATGCCTCGCTTCAGGCTCTGATTGCACAGGGTGCAAACCACTCGTGTCCTGTCATCAGCACATTTTCTGAAGAACTTCCACGCTAGAGAACTCCTTTGAGCTGGCTTTGGTGCGCTCGGTCCCTTGCTGCGTTGGGCAGTAGCAGGCGTAGTGTCTATGGCACGACCGCTCCGCTTCTGCACCCTGCTCCCTCTTCTGCTGTGCTGGTGGCTCTGTGCGACCACCGCCTCTTCCTCCAAACTACTCAGGTCACCTGCATGACCTTCATTCCATGTGGGGTCGAGGACCTCATCGTCCTCCACATCATCTTCCACCCAGTCTTCACCCCTGCCCTCCTTGTCGGTCTCCACAATTCTGAGTGCACAGCAGTTGGCACCTGCGTTTCGTCATCATCGGAGACGTGCTGCGATGGTCCTTCCATGTACTCATCTTGAGAAATAAGTGGTTGGGCATCGCTGCACTCAATCTCTTCCACTTCTGGGGCAGGGCTAGGTGGATGGCCCTGGGAAACCCTGCTGACAGAGTCATCAAAAAGAAGGAGACTGCTGCATGACTTGGGGCTCAGAACGCTTGCCTGATTTGCAAGGGGGTGAGGTGAAAGACGGTTGGACATTGGCTGCAGGTGCCAACTCTGACCTTTCTGCAGTAGACTGGGTGGGAGACAATGTGAAGGAACTGGAGGCACTGTCAGCAACCCAATCTACTATCGCCTGTACTTCTTCTGGCCTCATCACTTCTAAAGGCGCATGATGCCCTACCAAATACTGCTGCAGGTTCTGTCGCCTACTCACACTTGAGGAAGGTATTTCACTTGTACGTGTAGCTGGCACAGATCGACCATGTCCTCTCCTTGCAACAGGAGCTCTACCAGCAGCACCACGACCCAGGCCACGGCCCCTATTTGACGGTAGGGTACAAAAAATTGTAATCGGGGCCTAGTCTGTGTTTGTACGTGTGTGATACACCGTTTTATAAAATTTTTTTCTATTCCGCTATTCAATCTACACCCTTTGGGGTAAAAAGAATTAAATTGCGGCATAGTCTGTATCGGTACGTGTGAGATACACCTTCCAATCTTTTGGGGCGCATCTTCCACCGCCGAGGATTGCAGGGTGCTTCAGTTTGCCTCCTGTTCCGAACTCCTCCTACTCCGCATCCTCATCCTGCCTTTAGGGTACAAAAAATTGTAATCTGGGCCTAGTCTGAGGATGAGGAGTAGGAGGAGTTCGGAACAGGAGGCAAACTGAAGCACCCTGCAATCCTTGGCGGTTGAAGATGCGCCCCAAAAGATTGGAAGGTGTATCTCACACGTACCGATACAGACTATGCCGCTATTTAATTCTTTTTACCCCAAAGGGTGTAGATTGAATAGCGGAATAGAAAACATTTTATAAAACAGTGTATCTCACACGTACAAACACAGACTAGGCCCCCGATTACAGTTTTTTGTACCCTAAAGGCTGGATGAGAATGAGGAGTAGGAGGAGTTCGGAACAGGAGGCAAACTGAAGCACCCTGCAATCCTCGGCGGTGGAAGATGCGCCCCAAAAGATTGGAAGGTGTATCTCACACGTACCGATACAGACTATGCCGCTATTTAATTCTTTTTACCCCAAAGGGTGTAGATTGAATAGCGGAATAGAAAACATTTTATAAAACGGTGTATCTCACACGTACAAACACAGACTAGGACCCGATTATAATTTTTTGTACCCTAAAGGCAGGATGAGGATGAGGAGTAGGAGGAGTTCGGAACAGGAGGCAAACTGAAGCACCCTGCAATCCTTGGCGGTGGAAGATGCGCCCCAAAAGATTGGAAGGTGTATCTCACACGTACCGATACAGACTATGCCGCAATTTAATTCTTTTTACTCCAAAGGGTGTAGATTGAATAGCGGAATAGAAAAATTTTTATAAAACAGTGTATCTCACATAGTACAAACACAGACTAGGCCCCGATTACAATTTTTTGTACCCTAAAGGCAGGATGAGGATGAGGAGTAGGAGGAGTTCGGAACAGGAGGCAAACTGAAGCACCCTGCAATCCTTGGCGGTGGAAGATGCGCCCCAAAAGATTGGAAGGTGTATCTCACACGTACCGATACAGACTATGCCGCAATTTAATTCTTTTTACCCCAAAGGGTGTAGATTGAATAGCGGAATAGAAAATATGATATCAAAAGGTGTATCTATCTCACACGTACAGACCCAGACTAGGCCTCGATTACTATTTTTTGTACCCCAAAGGCAGGATGAGGAGTAGGAGGAGTTCGGAACAGGCAGGAGGCAAACTGAAACACCCTGCAATCCTCGGCGGTGTAAGATGCGCCCCAAAAATTGGAAAGGTGTATCTCACACGTACGGATACAGACTATCCTGCAATTTAATTCTTTTTACCCCAAGGGTGTAGATTGAATATGATATAAAATTGGTGATTTTTCAATAGCACATGTGAACACAGCAGTGTCTTATGTCAGTCAGCTCTGCTGCAGGCTATGAAGGGGAAAAAAAAGAAAATTCCCCTTTAAGTATTGTAATTTTTAAATAGATTAGTACAGACTATGCCACAATTTAATTTTTTTGTAACCCAAAAGAGTGTATATTGAATAGTGGAATAGAAAAAAGTGTATAAAATTGAAAATAACTCAATAGCGCATGTGAACACAGCAGTGTCTTATGTCAGTCAGCTCTGCTGCAGGCTATGAAGGGGAAAAAAAAAGAAAATTCCCCTTTAAGTTTGTAATTTTTAAATAGATTAGTACAGACTATGCCACGATTTAATTTTTTTAACCCAAAAGGGTGTATATTGAATAGTGGAATAGAAAAAAGTGTATAAAATTGAAAATCACTCAATAGCACATGTGAACACAGCAGTGTCTTATGTCAGTCAGCTCTGCTGCAGGCTATGAAGGGGGAAAAAAAGAAAATTCCCCTTTAAGTATTGTAATTTTTAAATAGATTAGTACAGACTATGCCACAATTTAATTTTTTTGTAACCCAAAAGAGTGTATATTGAATAGTGGAATAGAAAAAAGTGTATAAAATTGAAAATAACTCAATAGCGCATGTGAACACAGCAGTGTCTTATGTCAGTCAGCTCTGCTGCAGGCTATGAAGGGGAAAAAAAAAGAAAATTCCCCTTTAAGTTTGTAATTTTTAAATAGATTAGTACAGACTATGCCACGATTTAATTTTTTTAACCCAAAAGGGTGTATATTGAATAGTGGAATAGAAAAAAGTGTATAAAATTGAAAATCACTCAATAGCACATGTGAACACAGCAGTGTCTTATGTCAGTCAGCTCTGCTGCAGGCTATGAAGGGGGAAAAAAAAAGAAAATTCCCCTTTAAGTTTGTAATTTTTAAATACATTAGTACAGACTATGCCATAATTTAATTTTTTTTAACCCAAAAGGGTGTATATTGAATAGTGAAATAGAAAAAAGTGTATAAAATTGAAAATCACTCAATAGCACATGTGAACACAGCAGTGTCTTATGTCAGTCAGCTCTGCTGCAGGCTATGAAGGGGAAAAAAAAAAGAAAATTCCCCTTTAAGTTTGTAATTTTTAAATAGATTAGTACAGACTATGCCACAATTTATTTTTTTTTAAGCCAAAAGGGTGTATATTGAATAGTGGAATAGAAAAAAAGTGTATAAAATTTAAAATCACTCAATAGCACATGTGAACACAGCAGTGTCTTATCACAGTCAGCACTGAAGCAAAAACGCTGCACACAACTGACTGATAAAAATAGATTTTTTTCTCCCTCCTCCTCCTCAGCGGGCTTAACTGAGGGCAAAAAGATTGTGTTCACTGCACCAACCCCCACACAGCAAAATCGATGTAGAACACTGACCCTGCCTATTCTCCAGCCTGTCCCTAATATGCGCGATAAGATCGTTCAAAGCACAACCCCCCACACAGCAAAATCGATGTAGAACACTGACCCTGCCTAAATCTCCAGCCTCGCCCTAAAATGCTCTAATAACTCTCCCTGCCTGCACTCCGACCTGACCCTGCATTCTTTTCGGACAAAATTTTTCACAGAATCACTGTCTTTCCCTAATCAGCAGCCAGCACGTATGATGTGTGCTCTGTCCCTAAACTACAGCAGAATGACCCAGCGCGCTGGGGCTCTCGAACTTATAAAAACATGGTCACATGCTTCAGATGGCCAATCACAGCTACTAATACATTAGTAGGCATGGCTGGGATGGCTTAGGCACACCAGTTAAACGCTTGTTGATTGGCTGTTGAAAGCCCGCCATTAAAAGCGCGCCATTACATACAAAACAGGAAATAAAATGACTGAACACGGATTTTAAACCCGAACATACAGTAAAGTTTTCGGGTCCGTGTTCGGGTAACAAAAATCCAATTATTCGGTGCGAACACGAATAATACAGTCCGTGTTCGCTCAACACTACTCTTGTTGTGTCTATTTATTTAAAATATTCACTAGATATTTGCGTAGCAATCCAGTATACCTGTATATTTATTATTTTGTGCTGCAACAATTAAGATCTAATCTGCTTAAGCGTATGCAGTCTTTTGCTTTTATAAATGTTGTTTCTCGCTGTTATTAGATTAATATTTATAATCTAATAACAGCCTTATATTGTCCACATTTTTTACAGATATCAAGCAAATTCTGTGTCAGCAAATCATGTCAAAGTCAGAAAGTCCTTCATTTGTTTTTGTAGCACTGCCCCCTTGAGGGCTTCTGGATTTCTCACCTTTTCAGGTTTTCCCTCTGGGTTACCGGTAGCAACTGCATGCAGAAACGTAACACTTTACTCTCCGGCTCAGTCAATGATCAGTCTAGGGGTTGTTTTTGTTGTTTTATTTTATAGAGGATGGGATAAGGGAAGAGTGGGATACTCCAGAACTTGAACTATTCACAATGCTGAGGACTTCTATCTGAGAATACCTTGCTACTAGATGAATCTGAGGTAACGTTCCTGAATAGACACTTGCTTACTACTTATCTTCAGGGTACTTGCCTAGCACCCCCTTTCACTCCACCAGCTGACACCCGTCCTCTGACTGCCCTACTCCAGGGTGGCCCCCTTCCTGGTCAGGCCCTTAGACATAATCCCCTGTGCTCACGATACTGTTTTTCCAGGTTCTCCAGTGTCTCAACCCCTCTAGTCAGCTCTTCTAGATCTCAGGGTTCAGCTCCTTTCTACTGGCTCACCAGGCTGACTCCCTGTGACCATACACCAACTGCTGCAGCCACCACCCTCCTTCCGGGACTCTGCTCACCAGCCAAAGACCTTGAGCACATGTGCTCCTGGCTTTTATACCACACCCCAGAATGCACAGAGACAGCAGTCTGTGCCAATCACTGGATCTGTATCAAAGCCTGTGTACCCATTGGTCAGGTTTTCTCCACTGTTCAACATGCCTCCCTATTAGACCAGTGTGAAACACTCCCCTAGACCAGATGAATCACACATTGAGCACATAGAGCAGGCCTAACTCACAGATTCTGCTCCATGTTAAGCACAGAGCAATATAGAATGTACCTGCTGCTCCTCTGATAGGCATACAGAGCCAAACTATACTCCCTCTCTAGCACCTACCTAGGAGGGTGCTACATACTCTAAATTTTGTGTCATTTCACTGCAGCAAGATTTCATATAGCTCTACACATGTTGTGGATATGTCTGCTAAATCTACCCAATGCTGCTTAACTTCCCCTCTACTTGTTTCATGCATTACAAATCCTAGTCAAACTTACAAGGCATAAGAATAGTGAGAACATTTTTAGTACTAATACGTTTGGTATGTGAAAGAGAGCAAGGACCCTGCAATGTTTGTTTGTCTTAAAGTCTCCTTTTTCCAAATGTTTTCTTTCCTGAGTAGTTTTAAAGTTCCCTTTAAAGTGTTACTAAGCCCAGGATCCTGCATTCACTATATCTGGTCTCCCACAGTACACAGAACATGGAAATGCAATCATTTTAGTAAATATAAACTGCTAAATACCTTTTCTCATCAGCAGTATGTAGCAGTCTTGTGACTTCTATCAGTGTCTGGTTAAAGCATGTAGGAAGAGTTATCATTCTCCCATGACTGTCCTATAAGGATGCAGGACCCCTGACCCTCTGTCTGGACAGTGCTGATTGGCCCTGTGCTGATCACATGTACTCCCCCAAGGAAAAAGGAAAAAAAAAACTCTCTAGCAACACAAACCAAACTGAGCATGTGCAGCCTGACTCCTCTAACTCTATCTTTTCCGGAAATGTTTTGGGGACAATGCAAGAAGGGGAGGATCTGTGCATACGGGATCAAACAGCCTTTTTACAAAATGCAGAGGATTAACCCCTTGGGTTCCACAGTGAGTATAACAAGCATGCTTTACTGCATATACAGACTGTTTTTGCTGTTGTTGGTTTAGTAACATTTTAAGAATGAAAAAATTAATGTCTTCTACAGTTGGTTATGAGAAGTGATATCCCACATGTGTGCAGAAATATCTTTTCTCTTTGCACCTGTGGGTATTGCCCAGGCTGTGGTGGCCCTCCTCATTCTCAACCTTACTGAAGCAGTGGATAAGGCAGTCCAGAGGGGCTTGGAATAGCTGCACTTTGATCTCCAGGCATAAGCCTAGAGGATCACACAGGAACCGATCTAACCCCTGGAGGATGCTAGAGGATGAAGTTACAGTCCACTCAGCTGTTGTGGCACGTATCTTTCAGTCGCACAGGGAACTTTATGATTAGCTAGATGACCTTGAAAACAACTCAAGGCGTAATAATCTGCATATTGTAGGTCTTCTGGAGTCCTTTTCACACAGCGATGCTCCCTGAACTCTGTGCCAAATTCATCCCTGACCAGCTTGGCCTCCGCACCCCTTGTGTGGTGGAACGTGCACACTGTATTGGTCAGCCCTCAGAGAGTCATGCAAAACCTTGACCTGTAATAGTTTGTTACCTCAACTATGCTGACAAAAATACCATACTCCAGAGATTCAGATGCTCTCATACCCTTTTCATCAATGGTGTTGACTTTCTGCCTTTTCCCCATTATTCTGTTAAAGTAACGAGACAAGGCAAAGCTTGACTGCTTGACCTTGTACCATAAACATATCAAGTTTACCTTCGCATATACGGCTATACTACACATTCACCGATCGACTGGTGACCACCTCTCTTTTTTACAGTACTTCTCTAGTGGAAGCAGAGCACTACATCAACAGTAACTCTGATATAATACTGAGAACACTGTGAGCATGCGGTTGATTCTATTCAAAACTCCACCAAGGCTCCTTTGGCGTCTGTGCAGAACCAGCGCAGCCCTCATAAGCCTCCCTATACTGTAAGTGAAAACCAAACCTGGCCAAGTTTTCACACCGTTAGAGCAGTATTAAACCCAAATGAAAACATGTAACTATGTATATTGCAGTTTACAGATTCTTAGATGTGATGGCTGAAATAATTTTCTTTTTTAGGCTTACATTCTTCTATTTTCACCATTATAACTTTAAATTTATGTCATTAGCCTATTAAAGTGCACCTGTCCTATGCATCGACAATGATGAAAAAAGGGCCATGTTTGTTTTCCTGTTTGAAAGGGGGATGTTAAAATAATAATAATAATAATAATAATAATAATATATTGTAGCTTACCAACCCTTTAGACATTTAGGCAAGGCATTTATTTCCTTATTTTCTCATTTTCCTTTTGGACTTCTTTTACTTTGTTTTGCTTTAAGTCATTTTATCCCTTTTTGGATGTAGAGGATAGTTGCACTTTAAAATACTGAATGGCTAATAACATAAATGGAAGGTAAAAAAAAAAAAAATCCCACTACAGCTACCTTTTGCCTGCAGCTGTTTAAGAAAATGTCTCTCTATCTATTAACACAAATGCATCACTTAATTTACTCCTGATCATATTAAACCCATATGTTTGCATGTTTAACATGCTCTCATAATTTTAGCAACCATTGGGATCTTGTAACTTGAAATGTGTGATTCTTTGGAACATCTGTGATCCACCATATGCTACTGTAAAATAATGAAAACTAACTAAGAAATGTGTAAATATGCAATTCATGTGCTTGTTAAATGGGGTTTATGGCGCACGTAACCTTGACACGACAACTCTAACCCAGTTTTAGGATGGAAATCCATGGAAGAACAGTAGTTAAAACAGAAAAATAATTAAACATATGTAGATAATTAAAATGATTTACTGACTGGTTACTGAGAAAATCCTAAAAAAAATGATACAAGATCATACTAAATTGAGTCAGTATGTGATGCACAGATGCACCGTAAACAGAAATACATTTAAATGCCAAGAAGCTAATCAAGATAGAAAACCCATATGCATTGAAAGCTACGACAGTAATTTAAAAATCTATCTATAGTGCTGCTAAGCTTATTCGCCAAACAAAAAAGGGAAAATCAGGAATTGTGACGGACTTGGGGGGAAAAAAAATTACATTGTGTTTTTTAAAGTATATGCAAATCCAAAAACGAAAATCTTATATAAGCTTAAACATGGTAATGAAATTTCAAAAGTTGTTTTTCTTAACTGGGTTGCTTTAAGGATAAATTCAGACTTGTGCTTTATAGTGGTTCTAAATGCAGACATTTTTTTTCTTTACCCAATCAATGCATTAAGGTTAAAAGCCTTCTGTATGCAGCTCCTGCAGGGGACCCAAGAAGAGGAGGATTGGGGCTGCTCTGTGCAAAACCACTGCACTGAGCAGATAAGTATGGCATGTTTGTTATTTAAAGTGGAAATAAACCCTCCTATAATTTTCAGCCAAGGAAGCTTACATCTTGGCCTCTGTTTAATCTACAACTGCCATGATGCTGCACATGTGATCAGTTAGGACAGCAGCCATTGGATTGTTTGACAGTTTGGTTAAGAGCCCAACCAATAGGAGTGTTACATTTCCCAGAACGTGCCGGAAATGTAACTGTTTTTTGAAATGGTGTAAAATTATGTGTTTACTTCCACTTTACAAAATTACATTAGTATCACTTTAAGAAAATAGCCTGGCCAATCCTGTCAAAACCACATCCCAAAACAGAGAAATGTACAAAAATATGGAAAATGGGTCTTTTACGGTGTTGCCCTCCCCCTTCAGTAAAACTCTAACTAGACAATTATATCATAAAAATGATTGCTTTATTCATTCATAGAAAATACTTTTTAACCACTTGCCAGAACAGCCTCTCTCGCGTGCCCGCGGAGGAGTGCAGTGCGGCGATTGTGGCTACACCGTGTCGCTAGGACACGGCATGACCCCAATCTTGGTAAAGAGCCAATGACATGGCTCTTTACCCATGTGATCAGCTATGTCTAATCACAGCCGGTCACATGTAAATGAGGAAGTGCCGTTTATCGGCTCTCCTCACCTCACACTGTTAGAGTGTGTGGCGAGGAGAGTCGATCAGCAGCTCCTCCTGAAAGGGGAGCCTAGGACAGGTAATCCAGACACTGATCTTCAGTGCCCTGATTACTGAAAAGTAAAAGAACAATGCCCATAATTTCCCCCAGCCAATGGCCATCAGTGCCCACCATCAGTGCACACAGTGCCCACAATCAGTGCCCATAGTGCTTCCAGTCAGTAGCCATCAGTGCCTGCTCATCTGTGCTGCTCATCAGTGCCTCCCTTCAGTGCCCATCAGTGCCACCTGTCAGTGCCCATCAGTGCTGCCCGTCAGTGCCGCCTATCAGTGCTCATCAGTGCCACCTCTCAGTGCCCATCAGGGTCACATATCATTGCTCATCAGTGCCCCCTATCAGTGCTTAACAGTGCTGCCTATCAGTGCCACCTATCAGTGCCCATCAGTATGGCATATTAGTACCTCCTCATCAGTGCCACCTCATCAGTGCCCATAAGTGCCACCTCATCAGTGTCTATCAGTGCAGCATACCAGTGCCCATCAGTGCCGCCTCATCAGCACACATCAGTGAAGGAGAAAAAATACTTATTTTCAAAATTTATTTAGAAACTTGCGGTAGCATTTTCCTACATTTTCTTCCGGCGTATACACACAGGAAGCGGTGATGGCGGGGGTTGGAGCAGGGAGAAGTTTTTGGCGCCAATTACCCTTTATAAGGGAATTGAGTTCAAGGTAAGGTATCAGAGGGAGGCGTTTGAGAGGACCTGTAATGTGGTATCTGGAGCTATTGGCAGTGTTTTAAGGTAATATAAGTTGACCAGGATTTTTAAAAAGTATTTTCTATGATTGAATAAAGCATGGATTTTTATGATATAATTGTCTATTTTGAGTTTTCCTGAAGGGGGGGGGGGCAACACCGTAAGGGCCAGTTTTCCAAATTTTTCCTAGCATCACTTTAAAGGTAACATAAAGTAAGATGTCACATTGCTTGGTAATGCACAGTGGTCCTATTAATTTTTAGTAGCACTGCATCTTACCACTTCATATCACATTTTTATTTATAGGTTAATTCACCCTCAGTAAGGAGGTAAAGTGTAAGTTCAATACCTATTATTAATGTTAGGTCATTTTAAAATTTTAGCAGAACTATTCTCATCTCATCTACCAAAAAATGCATCCTTCAGAGGCTTTATCTTGCCTTTTCCTGTGCAGAGGTCAGGACACTTGTGGCTGCTGTATGCCCAATTTAGTTACCGGTCCTTAACTCAAACCCCATCTAGTCTCTATTGCGATCAAATTGATTGTGGATAGTACGATCCTAAATATGCATGTCCTCAAATTAAAGTGGTTCTTTACACTTTTGAGCTAATTGACAGTTCCGCCTGCCTTCTGTCTGCTCTTTGTACCATTTAGTAGTTCTGCCTATTCCTTAACACCACTCAAAAATGTACACAGAATCCAAAAGCTTGATGGGCTATGTACAGTAGTTTGCTGAGGTGCACAGAGCTATATCAGAAGAGATGTACAGTGCCACGCAAAACCCTCCCACTTCATCCAGACCTATGAGGAAATATAAACAATAATCATGACATCACAAGTACTTATATAAAGTAGATATAATGGAACTGGACCATTTATCATTACAAAAATACTATGTGGAATGAGCATGAGAGAAGGAGGATTTAACCACTTAACCCCCGGAAGATTTTACCCCCTTCCTGACCAGGACCTATTTTGCTATTCGGCACTGTGTGACTTTAACGGACAATTGCACGGTCGTGCGACGCTGTACCTAAACGAATTTGGCGTCCTTTTTTTCCCACAAACAGAGCTTTCTTTTGGTGGTATTTGATCACCTGTGCAATTTTTTGATCATGCGCTATAAACAAAAAAAAAACGTAAATTTTGCAAAAATAACAATATTTTTCACATTTTTTTATATGAAATTCCAAATAAAAAAATGTAAAAATCTAATTTTTTTAACATTTTAGGCCAATTTGTTTTATGCTACATATGTTTGGTAAAAAAAATAGCAAAAAGCGTATTTTGATTGGTTTGCGCAAAAGTTATTGCGTTTACTAACTAAGGGAAAGATTGTTGTTGTTTTTATTTTTAAGGCGTAATGGCGGCGATCTGCGATTTTTTTTTTTTTGCGGTACTGCGACATTGCGGTGGACTGATCGGACCCTTGACTGACATTTTTGACACTTTTGGGGTTACCAGTGACATTACTACAGTAATCAGTGCTATACATATGCACTGTTACTGTAAAATGACACTGGCAGTGAAGGGGTTAACTTTTTTGGAGAGGGAGGGGTTAAGTGTGTCCCTAGGGGCGTGTTTCGAACTGTGATTTTCTGTGGCTTGAGGTGTAGGAACAGTGATCAACGGTCCTACATAGTAGAACCGTATGATCACTATTCTTACACAGGTGAGAATGACAGGCGGCTTGTTTACATTAGCCGCCTGCCTTTCTCCTGCTCGAACGGATGACCGCGAGTGACCAGCAGACATCGGGTCCGCCGGGCACACGCGCGGGGGTAGCCCTACGTCACTTTGCCTGTGAGGGGCTGGCTGCCGACGTAAATAGTCGTGCGGCGGTCGGCAAACAGTTAAAGCTTCATTACGGGTACCCCAGAGTTCAGTTTTAACCTCTTTTTGCCCAGAGACCATATACCAGAAACATGGCTGCAGCTATAATCTTTGGAATAATTTTTTCTGTAGCCGGCGATCAGCTTTCCAGTAAAAGTGATCAGAGAGGACTTACAGCTGCTCGATCATTTTTTTCAGTTCCACCACTGTCCACCATTGTACCTGGGCTCCCCTGTTCCACCGGGGAGCCCAGGACCACTGTAATTGGCTGGGTCAGCTGCTCACAGAGGAGATCATGGAACATCCAGTCCCCATGAATAAAGCCAGAAGTGATGAGGATTTTGTTACTTCCAGTTTCTGTGCTGTACAAGGGAAGCATCTGATTAAGCATGAACTGTGTTTGATCAGATGCTTTGAAGAGCAGGGGAGACATTGGGGGTATTGATATCTCAACAAAGAATACCTATCACTGCTCCAAGCTGTCACAAAGAGGACTTTTGATAGCAATAAAGGTAAATGAAATAAAAAAATTAAAAGGTATAAAAAAATTTATAAAAAAAAAAAATCGAAAAGCACCCCTTTCACTACACTCACACACAAATGCAAAGGTGCACTTAGGTCCTGCTGGCATATATAAACGGTGATTACACCACACATGTGAGGTATTGGCATGAACATTGGAGTGAGAGCAATAATTCTAGTGCCATGGATCATGTCTAACTCTAAATGGATAACTTGTAAAGGCATTTAAAGTGTCACCTATGGACAATTTTAGGTATTGTAGTTTGTGTTTTGTCTGTTTATGCCAACTATGCCCTGGAATCCAACCTAGTCTCACGCTAACACCTTTGTGGTATTCTACATCATAAATAGAAATAAAAAATAGGATGGCGCTCTAGTGTGCATAAATGTAACCAAAATGTAACCAAATTACTCCAACTGAAGCTCATATATGCAGTCTATAAAAGTTTATTGGATATGTCCATGGTAATATAAAACAATAGGCATATATTCATACCGGACCTTGAAGCCTCTGTGTCTCCTGGCTATGATATAGGGATAAAATTGTTGAATATCCGCGCTCTCAAAGATTAGCAGCCAGCATTAACCACAATGTGATAAAAAACTATAGACAAAAAATGCAGCGCTCATAGAATAACATATGGTGTAAATGAATATATGAAAGTCCACTTCAAGCTGTCTAAATGAGTTGTATAGTCCACCAACAACACCCTTAATGTGTGACAAATCGGTCTATGAAATCACAGGGACAGTGAAGACCTCCACCACACACAAAGTAGCCTGCTGGCCTCTTACCAGATGGGTATGACCACCGCTCTCACAATGGTCACACAACGCTTGTTGTTATAAAGCTTGATAATCGACCCTGAAAGCCTTCCAATAGGTGTTTCCAATTCAAATGTCGAATCCCAAAGTAGAAGTAGCCAGGCACAGTCACTCCCAAAAGTTAAAAAACAGGGGGAAGACCATGGTGAAGTACGTTTTCACAGGTCTATGTTTATTGAAAGTAAAATGCACTCACCAGATACATCATCATAAAACAGCCTTGAATCAATAAAACCACTGTAGCAGTAAAGCACTTCCAGCTTGTGACGTCGCCTGCGAAACATGTAGGCGGAGCTTCAGCACGGTTCAACGTCACAAGCTGGAAGTGCTGGAAGTGCTTTACTGCTCTTCCGATGGCTTTTCAGCAACACATTTTGATCCAGAACACTGTTATTGCCTGGCAGGAGTTCAGGAAGTAACTCAATCTATCTCACTACTTTTTCCAACATCCCCTGCTTCATAGCAACCCTATGTTTTCACAGGCCACAGAATATAAAGCTTACAACATTTGGTGCACTAGAGGATTGGTAAAAACGACCTCCTTGTTTCACTTGGACACTATGAAACAAAAACCTTTCTCAGAGATAAGAATCAAATTCCAACTTCCTTCAGCTTATCTTGTATATTATCATTAGGTGATCTCCTACCCTACATAACCTCCTGCTGCCAAGACACTTTCAAAAGATTTTGTCTTTCTCTGATTGACTGCCTGCTCAAAAACTTACCTATTCCATTTGTGATATTTATAACTCATGATATTCTGTCCCTAATACTGCTACAGCTGAAGCTCTCTTTGTGAAATGGCACAAAGACTTCCCTGACACTGACCTGGGAGACAAGATCTTGGAGTGCTATTTGAACATTTGTAAGTGCATCATCAATGAAACATGGAGAGAAGCTCAGTTCAAATTAATACATAGAGCATTTATTCAGTTTCTCACTTCAAACTCGACTCCTCACTCTGTATTATGCCCACAATATGGGCATATGAAGACCTCATTGCTTCACCGCTTCTGGCACTCCAATCTCAGCCTTTTGGGACCAAATTTCATACATGGTGTCACTAGACTGCACATCCCCTAAGCACCACTCTTACTGCTATTCTGTCACAGTCACGCCCTGACAAACCCAGAACTCACATTCATCAATGGATCCACCTTTGTCTTTTGGCAGCCCAAAATAATATTTTGAAAACATGGACTACCTCTTCCGCACCTGCCATCTCTGCAGACAAAAATGACCTTACGTCACTTCTCTATAGAGAGAAACTGGACAGTGAATCTCTATGCCCTCTACCAAAAGGTTTTTTTTTTTTAAATGGTGCTCTTACTTTGTATATCGACCATACCTTCTCACCTTTGGAAATGATGTCATTAATGACATCCTTTTGATATTGAACAGACAAGGACTCACTGCTCAAGGTGGTGTAATTGCCTGATGACTCACACAGGTGCATGCCCCGGCTCGCCTCCGTGAAAACTTGTTAAAAGAAAAGGAATTGGCAGCACAGCACTGGTCTGTGTATGTTATACGACCGATTTTCTTCTGACCCATACAACTAATATGCACGAATAGATTTATATATTTGACAAAAAACATTTTTAAAATTGAAAATTTAATAAACTATTTCATAGTTTTATATTCACATAATCGGATTGTACAGATATCAATATATATATTCACTATTCCTTGTATTTTTGTATATTTTTTGTGCATTTTTTTGTGCTTTTATTCTCATTTTATAATTGACACATATTATTAACCACTTACCGCATACAAACGTAGGTCTACGTCGGTAAACTTTGCGGTAGTGTACCGGGATGATGCCTCTAGCTAGAGGCACCATCCCGGTACCGTGGTTTAGAGCCGACGGTGGGCTTTCCGTCGGTACCGACCGATGCGGCTCGGGAGCCGCTCGATCGGTACCCCGGGGGGCGGGAGGGGACGTCCCCCCCCTCCCGCCGCCTTCCGTTGCTTTGCCCGGGGCTCCCGTCCCACCGGGAGCCCCGAGCACCCAGCCGGCACGACCGCCGGCTGGATGGAGTCCCGATGAATGCCGGAAACGGCATCGATCGGGTCTCCGATGACGTAACCCGGAGGCGGCGTCCATTACGTCACTTCCGGGTTACTGTGCTGCAAAAGGCGGCAAATTTGAAAAACGGCTGTATGCAAAAATGCCGTTTTCGGCATTTGCATACAGGGAAGTGTAGTGGAGGGGTCTAGGGTCTTTTAGACCCTCGATCCCTCCATAAAGTGTACCTGTCACTACATATTGGTGTCACAAGGGATGTTTACATTGCTTGTGACAGCAATAAAAGTGATCAGATTTTTTTTTTTTTTTAAACTTTAATAAAGTTAAAAAAATAAATAAAATAAATGGGAAAAAAAAAAAAAATTTAGCCGCCCCCGTCACCGTTAGCTCGCGCACAAAAAAAAACGTATACGGAAGTCGAGCCGCAAATGAAATCGCTGTTCAAACCACACATGTGAGGTATCACCGCGATCGCCAGAGCGTGAGCAATAATTAAAAAAAAAAGAGCTACACTCTAACTCAAAACTGGTAACCGTTAAATAATTTTAAAGCATCGCAGATTGAGATCTCTATTGACCGTAGTTTGTCGCGATCCCACGGGGGGGGGCGCAATTTTAAACCGTAACATGTTGGGTATCTATTTACTCGGCGTGACATGTTCTTTCACAATATACAAAAAATGGGCTAACTTTACTGTTTAGTATTTTTTAAAATTAGTGAAATGTGATTTTTCAAAAATTTTCCAAAAAAATGGGGCTTTAAAGACCGCTGCGCAAATACCGCGTGATAAAAAATATTACAATGACCGACATTTTATTCTCCAGAGTCTTTGCTAAAAAAATATATATAATGTTTGGGGGTTCTAAGTAGTTTTCTAGGAAAAAATACTGGTTTTAACGCGTGAACAATAAGTGTCCGAAATAGGGCTGGGGCTTAAGTGGTTAAACAATGGTAATTTTATCCATATCTTTAATCACAATACATTTAATTCTCACATATAGTGTATACATATTTAGATTTTATCAGATTTTTTGCACTTATATATTTTTTCATACACAATTGTGTCACAGCATTCACATTTGATTTTTCACTGGTTTCACATAGATGTTTTATGGGTCTATCAGTGTCCTCGGTAATTAGGAAAATGGTTTACCCCTTATTTGTATCACCTGTTTTTTAATTGATAATTGGATTTTTGTGTGTGTATATATTGAGATGTTATATCCATTTTTCTTTGTAATGATTAAGCACACAGTCAGTGTGTGAAACGCGTTTACCTTGTCACGATTGTCATATTTGGATGTCCAGTCAATAAATCTGGATTTTGACTCAACCTGGAGTGCTGCCAATTCCTTTTCTTTTATCCTTTTGATATACAGAGTGGTACCTAATCTTACCAATTCCCTGGTCAAATAAAAAATCTTAGTCCTATGATATTCATCTTTCAATGCATCTACTTATTCTTCATACATATTCTCCCCCTGTTTGACCTGTGTCTTCTCTAAGGGCCGGCTGCCCCTATTTTTCCCTTCCTATTTTCACTCTGTCATGATATGGAAATATAAAAAAGTGGTTGAAAGAGAACTTCAAACACTCGCCCAGCACTTGTGATATAAGAGATATTGCATACAGTTAAAATCATTAAAATCTCATAGGTTTTACTGATAGCAGCTACTGTGATAATAAAACGATCTTAAAAAAATGTAATAAATACTAAAAGTGGAAAATATTCAGCACTAATTACATTCAGCAGCGCTCAATATGTGCTTGCATATTGTTAATCATACAGTCCTCATAAAATAAATGAGTTATATATCTAAAAAAGTCTTTGTTTGGAGAAAAACAGGTTTTCACTATGACATCGGTACTCCCAGTGCTCAACACTCTGATCCGGCGTTCACCTTCACCACACCATAAGTGCTCCCCTTAGGAATGGGCACTCAACAGAAATACAATGATCATGCGCCTGTAAGCATAGGTTGCTTGCACCCTTGAAAGCCAGGAACACCACTGCTACCACCGGATTACCACTGCAACCAGATATCCCTCAGGGACCGGGCTGTGCCAAATAAAGATGAAATAGGAGGCACAATAGTGTAATACTGTCTTGCAGTTTTTATTAAAACAAAACACACAAACACCAAAGTAGCCCCCCTAATCCAATATGCTTACATCAAATAAAAATATTCAAAGCAGTAAGTAATGATAATCAAGGCGTACTGGCCAGCTCACCGCTGCTGAAGGGTCCTCCCCCAGCTTGTCTGCGGCAAGATCCGGACTCCAGCCGTGACAACTTTGATTATCAAGGAGACAGCGTGCCTGCGTTCTGACGCGTTTCGTCGCATAGGGCTTCTACCGAGGACCCAGCCACACTGCACTGTACTCCATTATGTACTAAAGATAATTAGGACTCCGCCTACTGTGATCGTATGGCGTCTCCCCCTAGGAGGAGCCTCGTGGCACTACCACTTCCGCCGTTCCACCTACTTCTGGAATGATAGTACCGGATGTGGATCCATTTTGTTAATAAAGTTTGTTGATACCAAGCGTCATCAGATGAAAAGTGAAGACTCTTCCGCTTCCGCTATCCCGCCCACTTCCGGAGTGCTAACCCCGGATGTTGATGCGTACTGATCATAGAGATGGCTGATGGCGTTTAGCCGTTACCACGGTGACGCTCCCTCTACCCGGATGCAGTAACTGACCAGGAGATACATGTATATCTAATTGAACAAATAAACACTTGCTCTAAAGTATTTATCGTGGGTGTTGTCCCAATTATGCTTTAAAAAATCATGTTACATAAAGTGTGCCTAGTGCTTCAATAAAACTCCATTAAAACACATAATGACACCATAAATTGACAACCCTCGATTTCAATAAAAACAAGACGGTTCGATTGAGCATATAAAGTGGTCTGTGCCCATCATAAATTAGTAGAATTCTTAAAATCAGTATAAAATATATAATGTATATATCTCATAAAAGCACTCATTAATATATACTGTATTTCAAAAGAAAAAGAAATAAAAAATAAAAACGTGAGATAGAGAAAAAACCTTAAAACCCCTTCATACCATATACAGTAAAAAGGAAGAGATAAAAGGAAGAGATAAAAAAGGAAGAGAAAGACTCATATAAAGTGGGTACGGAAAGTATTCAGACCCCCTTAAATTTTTCACTCTTTGTTATATTGCAGCCATTTGTTAAAATCATTTAAGTTCATTCTTCTTCCTCATGAATGTACACATAGCAGCAATGTATATCAAACCACACGGGCATTCCATACCGTATACCACATGGGTAGACATACATGTTATGACTTCTTTGATCTCAAAAGTTCTGGCGTTAGCACTTGATGTGAAGGCAGTTATCCCTCTGAAGTGAGTATTAACTTGGTGACATGCTTTGCACCGTCTACATGCATAAAATCCGGAAGTATTCCAAAACATCTTTGGTGTTTTTGGTAAATACAAGACTTTTTTGACAATTCTGTCACCAATAGTCGGTGCTTTACGGTAAATATAGGATTAGTGTGTAAAACATGTCCTAAAACTTTGTCCATTTTTAAAATCTCCCAATGCTCCTTAAAAATCTCTTCAAATTCACGATATTGCACAATATTTTCTGTAATAAAACCCCATTGGTGTCTTTCATTAGCTACTTTTTCTTTTGTTGCCAGACATTCACTATGGGGAATGTCATATACTTCCTGAATTGTCTGGTCGATCTTATCGGCCTTGTATCCTTTCTCAACAAATGTGTTTTTGATTATGGTTGATTGAGTCAGAAAGTCATTGTCATGTGTGCAATTTCTGCGGATTCTCAGCATCTGGCCTTTCGGTATATTTCTCAACCATGTTGGGTGGTGTCCACTTTGCACAGGTAAATAACCGTTACGATCGGTAGGCTTGAAGTATGCCTTTGTACAGATCTTTCCATTGACTATGGATACACTTACATCCAAATAATAATTGTTTCACAGCTCCATGTAAAGTCCAGCTTAATGTTTTGTTTGTTACTGTTGAGATCTGTCAACAATGATGTTTCATCTCCAGCCCAGATAAAAAAACATGCCGTCAATGTATCTTTTGTACAATAGCAACTCTTTCCTAAGATTTGCATGAATCCTTTTATCTTCTCATTCGCCCATAAATAGATTAGCGATGGATGGTGCAAATTTAGATCCCATTGCAACACCCCGTTTCTGAATATAAAATTGTCCACCATACCAGAAATAATTATGGAACAAACAATATTCTAAAATCATTCCTAAAAACTTTTTTTGTGTATGAGGTAGATCTGTATGTTGGCTCAAGGCCCAATTCAAAGCTAAAATGGCATCTTCGTGCTGAATAATCGTGTACAATGATGATACATCAGCAGTCACTAGAGGGTCTTTGAAAATGCTGTGATTGACGGCGAAACGCATTGACGTATTTCCGGTTGCGGACAGGACGGAACGTCACTTCCGGTCAGGAACTTCCTGCTCATGGAACGCACGCCGAGAGCTGCGAACACGATTTCTTTGTGTATATTCCATTAAACCTTTCATTGGTTTTGTAAGTATCCATTTGGCTTTATGGTTGGAATAAATTAGTTCTGACTTACTTCACCATGTACGGCCTCTTTTTTATTTAATGGTGGAAGCAGAAGCGGACCCATTTGTATTTATTGGAGGCTCTATGGAGAAATTTCCTTAAAAGATCCGAACAAACAAGGGCTACTGTGCAATATCTCTTAAGGCTTCTATTTATTGGCAATTTGGTGAGTGGGGAACCGAGAGGGGCACCTATCACTTTTGGAGCACTTTATGTATTTGGCACTTCAGCACCTTATCTTGGATCACGATTAAGGACTATATATATATAAATTTTTTTCACATGGCAGTAATCATTTATATGGACTTAATATGATATTTTACAGCACTTGAGCACTTCTATTGATCACTTTTAGAGTCAATTTATATTTGTGTGTGTTGAATTGAATATTTATCATTATTTATCGTTCACTTGAATATCACTATTGTTGCTAGCACTGCATAAATTTGTTTTTTATTAGTCACTAGATATATTTCGATTGTATCTGGCAGGATCAAATTTTCTAAAATGCATAAAAAATCTTTAGTGTCTTTTAAATATGCCCGTCATGATATGGGGTGTAGAAGCATGTTCACTAACTTATCATTAAAAATGTTTCTGCCATAATACTTCTTTAACTACTTGCCTACCGGGCACTTTCATCTCCTTCCTGCTCAGGCCAATCTTCAGATTTCAATGCTGTCACATTTTGAATGACTATTGCACAATCATGCAACACTGTACGCAAACAACATTTTTTTATATTGTTTTTGAGACAGAGCTTTCTTTTGGTGGCATTTAATCGCCACTGGGCACTGAAAGGCATCAGTGGCGGGTACTAAATGTCATCACTGGTGGGCGCTAATTGTCATCACTGCTGGGCACTGATTGGAGGCACTGGTGGGCACTGATTGGCAGCACTGTTGGGACTGCACTGATCATCAGGACACTGATGATCAGTGCCTTGGTTGTCAGTGCAGATGTTCCCGCTGAGGAATTCCACTTATGAGCATTTGCTGTTTACACTATGATCAGCTGTGATTGGACACAGGTGATCACATGGTAAAGAGCCTATGTCATAAGCTCTTTACCATGATCGGTGATGTGCTGGGTCCAGGAGACACGGCGCATTACCTATCGCCATGCTGTGCACCCCCACATGCACATATGCATGGCAAGAATGGAAGGACATCATTTGATGTCCTCTCAGAACAAGAGTGCTCCTGCCCGTCCATCATTTCACTATACGGCGGGTGGAAAGCAGTTAGTACATAGTACAATATTAGTCACCTGAAAGTCATCCAACCCTTGCATTAGTTTTCCTCCACATTCCATGCAAGAAAGCTTACCACTGTTATTGTTGGAATATGCGCTGCCTAGATTTCATATAGTCATGCCTGCTTTTGACTTTAGCGTTTGTGTTTTGTGTTATTAAAACTTTTAATAAACATATATTGGAAGCTTACATTAGCGATCTGAAGGAGCAAATTGCAACACTGGGCAGAACTGAAAGGGGTCTTCTGCTCACTGAGCAGGTGGTTAATGAGGCTGATATAGAGGGTGGAGGGCAGGTCAGGGTTATTGGGTAGGAAGAGGAGTTACTGTAGTTGGAAGTAGTGATAGGGACTCACAGAAAAGGAAGGTCAGTCCTGGGTTTGAGGACCCAAACAAATTTATCAAGTTTGGTGAAGATGTGGGGATGGCAAACTCAATGGTGGCAGCCTTAAATGTCACTGCTATCCCTAACAGCCAGGAGATCAGCCCATCTAGTAGGGGTGGTGAGGGTAGTGCAGAAAGGCCTAGACAGTTGGTGGTAATAGAGGATTCTATAATTAGAGGGACTAAAAGAATAATTTGTTGCCAGGTTTGCTTGGTTTGTTGTCTCCCTGGTGCCAAGGTTCTCTATGTGGTGGCCTGCGTTGATAAGTTGCTGGGAGGAACTGGACATGACCCAGCTGTCTTGGTCCATGTTGGAACCAATGATCGAATACACAGAAGGTGGATGCTTCTTGAGAATTAATTTAAAGAATTATACGGCAAGTTGAAGGGATGTTCTCTGAAATATTGCTTGTGCCATGCACAGCACAGGCAGGACAAGGGGAGCATAGAGAACTGAATGCATTGCTAAAAAACAGGTGTAAGAGGGGAGGATTTAGGTTTCTAGAGCACAGGGCTGAATTTTCATTGGAGTAAAACCTATATGCTTAAGATTGCACGTAAATGGAAGGAGATTGCTGAGCTGGGGGAGAGGTTTATGGGAAGGCGAGAAGAATATTTAAACTAGGATTGAGGGAGGAGGGTGAATTAGATTATAATGGGGCAGACAGGTCAGACAGGGGTCAGTCCCTAATGATGGGTGGAATATTGGAAGATGGGGGAGGACTATGGCAGGTGATAAAAAGGTCCTCGTGTTACAAACAACCATTTGAAATGGTACAATTTGTATGTATTTTAGTGCTGCCCCTGTAGGAGTTGCAGATGAAGAGATCCCCCACTCCTGCACAACCAGGCACACCAAATCTTCACAAGCTCCCAGAGTCAGAAAACAGTCTGTGTTTTTATTATTTATTCAAGGGTTAGTAACTTGGACAGGGATGGGAGGCTATGGAATGCCCACTTGACTCTAACAACTTCAGGCACAACTTCCTATATACGTCTATATACAGTCTTTTCTCCTCTCTCCTCCAGCACAGACACTTACTTGCCTCCAGCTGAATCACCCTTAGGAAGATCTGACATGCTCCTAGTCAGGTCTAGCAACAGACGATTACAGGCAGGAACTCACAGCCCCTTTAAGTGTAGCTCAGGTATAGTACTGAAACAGCAATTAATTTTTCCTCTGTGGCCACTGATCCCAGCACTACTTCTCTTCAGGCACTGTCAGCCCATCTGGCTGCAGCTGCCCCTTTCTCCAACCCTCCTGGCTGCCTCTACACACCAGTTCACCCAGCTGACTCTTCACCAGCCCACTCAGCTGCCTCTCATGAGATCTCTTAGAGAAAGGACTGAAGACTCAAGCACACCAATGTCTTCAAGGGAGACTAGCCAAATGTGGCAGTCTCCCCCCTTAGTTAGTCCTCACTGTGTTGTACTACACACTCTGTCCTCTCTTGCTCCTGTGCCTCTAGGGTGACCTCCTCCCTTTGTGTCTTTGACAGAATTCTTCCAGCACCCAACCCCCCGCCTCAAGGGCCATCAACAGTCTCAACTCTGCATCTCCATGTTTCACCCAACTTCCTGCTGGCATGGCCCATGTCTATTTATGAGGTAATCACTGCCTTCTGCCAGCCCACTAGTGTTGATTTGCTGAGGCCTAATAAATATTCCCTACCCTCTAGTTCTAGAAGATTCTCCAATCTTCTAGACTGAGGGGAGGCACCAGAGAGCTGCCAAGACGAGTCATCCAGCCCTGACCTTCAATAAACCCTGAACCAATTAAGGCTCACCAGCTTAAATGTGAGTTTGATTATTGTTTTCATCTACTCACTTCTAGCATACACTAGAGGGTGTTACATGTGCTACAAAAAAAATATGCAAAAGACATGTGCAAAATGTGATAATGAATTAGTGTTTGTTTACCAATGCCAGAAGTCTGTAAAGCCAAATAGGTGAGTTGGAAGCTTTGGTGCATGAAGAGAACTATGATGAATTGGTATTGCTGAATCTTGGCTTCATTCTTCACATAAATGAGCTATTGATATTCCCGGCTAAGCTCTCTTTTGAAGAGACAGGGTGAATCGTAAAGGTGCTGGTATCTATCTCTATGTGAGAAGTGATCTTGAAGTAAGTGTGAAAGAGGACCTAGTTGATGGACTGGTGTGATGAGGCTGACGCAATATGGGTGGAACTGCAAATGGGTGTGCGCACTGCAAAGTTGATTATTGGAGTTAATGAGTAGATGGAGACTCTGTTCCTTGCACAGATAGAAAGGGCTACAAAGGCTGCGTCAGTGATATTAATGGGCGGATTTTAACTACCCTGAAATTGAATAGAGTAATGGCACTGCTGGAACACAATGTTATGGTACAGTTCATAAAGGCCTCAACTAGAAATTATGCTCTGCTGGACCTGGTAATCTTAAACCATGCAGAGCTTATTATTAATGTTCATATAAAAGAAAATCTGGATAGCAGTGACCATAACATGATTTCATTTAATGTTATCTGAAAACAACAAAAGCATACTGGAATAATAAAAACACCTAACTTTAAGAGCACATTTTTCAACTTGGGAGAGAATCTGGGAGAGAATATTGGCATTGAAGAACACATAACAGAAATAGGAATTCTTCAAAATGACTGTATGCAAACACAGTGCAAAATATGGACATGTATGAGCAATACATTTAGAGGCTAAAGATAAAACCTATGTGGCTCACGGTGGTTTCTCAGCCAATGAGAAGAAGAGTCCCAGGACAGCCGAGGCTATCATGAACATCGCTGGGTTGAAGGGAACGCTTCACACAGAAGGTTTTTTACCTTTATACATAGAATTCATAAGGGTAAACAACCTTCAGCCATAAAGCGGAGTTCCACCCTGGGAATACTTTTTTTTTATAAAAATACCCCCGGGACAGTCAGGGCTAGTACATTCCACAATGGAAAGCCTCTGATCTGTCCCGGGTTGCACTTACCTTTTAGGAGAAATACTTACCTTGAAAAAGTATTGTTCAGCGCTGCCATCTCAGGTGTGGGCAGCTTGAAGCCAGCGCGATCCTCTTCTGCGTCCTCTTCCATCTTCTTCGATCCCACGATGCACTGCACCGGCCCCGCCGTCACTTCCGGTGCGCGCGCGTCATCACTCCACAGCTTCTGGGCATGCCCAGAAGCTGTTTCGAAGGGAATGACGCGCGCGCACCGGAACTGACGTCGGGGGCCGGTGCAGGCGCATTGATTCCTGGGAGCGATGACGTTCATTGCAAAGCCAGGAAGTGACGACGGGCCATGGCCGCCGAGGGGAGGAAGAAGGAAGTAAGGTAAGTATATTTTCTTCTATACGAGGTAAGTAAAAAAAAAAAAACTTGCGATTATCCATTTGTTTTTCAGGTGACCCGGAGCGAGAAGATGGAGGTAAGTATAAATTTAGGGTGGAACTCCACTTTAAGGACCACTTAAAAAAATATATAAAAATGAATGAATGATTTCCTTTTTACATATTCTGTTATATTCTTTGTAACATTTAAATGATGATAGCAAAGTTGCAAAAATTCAAAACAAACAACAGATTGCAAAAGAGAGTAGAACAAACCTCAATTTACAAAATAATCTGGAGTGGGTGATGGGGACAAAGAGAAGGCAAATGTATTAAATACTTTCTTCAGCTCTGTGTATACAAAGGAGCATGGGGGAGCTCAAGTCCATAAGGGGGGTGGTATTGACATAGCCTCAAAGAACCAGATAGCAAACACTCACATTTTTTAGGGGAATTCTAGTTTAATGATAGAGTGACTTTAAAGTGTTACTAAGTGCTCAGTTTTTTTTCTTTAAAAATAACAAACATGTTATACTTACCTGCTTTGTGCAGTGTTTTTTTTTTTTACAGAGCAGCCCCAAACCTCCTCTTCTTGGGTCCCTTTATGGTGCTCAGAGCCCCTCCCTCCTGCTGAGTTCCCCCACAGCATGCAGCTTGCTATGGGGGTACCCAAGCCGGGGAACTGCTCTGTGTGTCTATTCAGACATGGAGCTGTGTTTCGGCCCGGCCCCCTCTCTCTCCTCATTGGCTTGCCGAATTTGAAAGCTGCGGGAGCAAATGCGCCACACTGCCATCTCAGCCAATGAGGAGGAATCGTCCCAGGCAGCCGAGTCTCTCGTGCAACATCGCAGGATCAAGATGGTGCTCTGGTAAGTATTTGAGGGACTGGGGGGGGGGGGCTGCTTCACACAGAAGGTTTTTTTATCTCAATGCATAGAATACATAAAGATAAAAAAAAAACCTTCTGACTTTACAACCACTTTAAATCTGAATCTTTTTTCTCTTTGACTAGTGGCCATTATTTTTCCTCCCATTGGTTTCTATAGGCAGGAAATGAAATTTGGCTTAGAGACATAATCAAGCAGCATTTTTCAGAAGATGTAAATGCTCTTGAAAACTTTTTTTTAGCAATCTTCCAGTAAAAGAAAGCCTAATTTGCAGATAGGCCTACATTGAGGTAGAGTCTGTATCAGATTCTGTATTTGAATACCTTGTTAAAGAACACTATGGAAGAGAAATAGACCACATAATTGTTATTTTCAGAGGTTCTGTCTTGGAGTGCTTTTAGCTAAGTAAAGAAGATTAGGGAAGTTGTAATCATAAGGTGTTTATTGGACTACAAAAATTATGTATACTGTTTTTGTTTCTTTAACCACCTTAATATTGGGCTCGTTCACTCCTTCCTGCCCAGGCCAATTTTCAGCTTTCAGTGCTGTCACATTTTGAATGACAATTGTGCGGTCATGCAAAACTGTACCAAAATATTTTTTTTATAATTCTCTTCACACAAACAGAGCTTTCTTTTAGTGGTATTTAATCACCGCTGTTTTTTTTTATTTTTTGCCTATTTTTTTTTTTTTTTAGAAAGGCCAAAAAATGTTGAAAAAAAAAAGTTTTTCAATGTTTCCATCAGAAAATTTTGTAAATAAGTAATTTTTCTCCTTCACTGATGTGCGTTGATAAGGCTGCACTGATGGGCACTGATGAGGTGACACTGATGAGGAGGCACTAATATGCAGCACTAGGTAGCACTGATGAACACTGATAGGCAGCATTTATTGGCAATGATAGGTAGCACTGAAGAGCGGCACTAAAAGACAACATTGGCATCACTGATAGGCACAGATTGGACTCACTGATGGGCACAGACTTGTGTCACTGATGGGAACAGTGGCATCACTTATGGGCACTGTTGGGGCTGCATTGTAATCAGGGCACCTTTACACATCTCCCCTGTGAGGTGATGCTGCTGATCGGCTCTCCTCTCCACACACTTGTCAGTGTGAGGTGAGGAGAGCTAATAAACATGTTTACATGTGATCGGCTGTAATTGGACACAGCCGATCACATGTATAAAGATCTGTGGGACATGGCACACCCACGATCACCGCATTGTGTGCCGCTGCGGGCGTGGGATCACAACTAAACTGTGATATGACATCATCAAAGAAAAAGAGCCACCCAGGTCTGCCCTCATTTTGTCTATGCGGTAGGCAGGAGGTGGTTGAATTGATATTAGTATAGTTATATTCCCTGTGTTTGTTTGCTTTTTCTTGTAATGATGGGCTTACATGTGGTGACAGTTTGTGATGTCATGACAGATTGATTCCCTTATGTCCAAGTATCCATTTACCTAGCTTGTCCCTATTCACCAAAGGGACAAAGCAACTTCCTATTCTGGGTCACAGTGTCCAATGCATATATTGTTATCTGCTCTGTGTCGTATCACAAGTGTAGGAGTTCTGATGTTATAAAATCCATCTTGCAGTTGCATCAGTGAGATCCCTGTGTGTTTGAGAGGGTTCTGCTCATTTGTGTTTGTCAGATCAAATTATTACACCTGCACCTGCACCAGCTTTAAAGACAATTAGTTCTTTAACTACAGACAGAGGGCATGCATTAACCTGTGCAGTGTCATGCTGCATGCCTCATGTTTGGACACAAACAGAAACGGTTGGCACAAGAATGTAAAGCTTTGTTCTACAATAAGCTGTATGTACAGGCCAATAAATGGCACCATGAAACTAACATGATCAATGCACATCGTTAGGAATTGAAAAACACAAGGTTCAGGTAGGAAAGATTCGAATGCCTTTATGAAGAAAGGCATTACAAGATATAATGGGAATTATATACACAGAAAAAGATGTTAACTTCAGATAAAGACTGGATACTCTATCCAGCCATGGAAGAATCAGTTGTTTCAGAATATGTTTTTCACCTGGAAAGGAAAGATGTTTCATCAGTATTTTTGTGTGACTCATAACCTGTTCAGATTTTGTAATGAATATTGCCTTCAAATCCAGTATACTTCAGTCCAGGTAACCTATACATTGTAGAATAAGAGAAAATACATGTGTAAACAATGACATTAACATTTTCTCTTAAGAGTTTGCAGATATATAGATCTATGCTAGTACAAAGAATGAATTGTTTCAACTGGAACTAAACTCTCCGATTTAATTGTTTCCAAATACAGTTACATTCAAGGTCTGCAGTGAGTGATAACGGATAAGTTACTTGTACTCTCAACTGAACTGTCAAAGTGGAGCTCCACCCAAAAGGGGAAGTTCCGCTTTAAAGACTCGTCCCTCACTCCTCTTAAAGAATTGGTATTTTTGAGGAGCGGGTACCCAGGTTTTGACAGGTACCCTCACTCGCTTCCAGTCTGACCGTCTAGGCCAGTGGTCTCCAAACTTTGGCCCTTTGCTTGCCTTTATCTGGGCCTTGAGGCATTATTCCTGCCACTGACACCAACAATGGGGCATAATTCCTTTCACTGACAACAAAAATGGGGCACTATTCCTCCCACTGACACCAACTATTTCTCCTTCTGATACCAAAGATTGGGCATTGTTTACTCCCACTGGGCACAGTCTGGTCCTCCTAAAGCCTGAAGGACAGTAAACTGGCCCTTTCTTCAGAAAGACTATGGCCCCTTTCACACTATCCCTCCGTCGGACGGATTCGGGATCGGCGGATCGATCCCCCGCTGAGCAGCAGGATGACAGCTGTGTCTCCGCGCTGTGTGTGGAGACACAGCTGTCAGTTCCCCATGCATCTCTATGGGGGAAACCGGATGGGAACGGACCGTCGGTCCGTTCTCATCCGATCCCATCCGATCCACTGGACGGATGGAAAATAGGGTTTCCATCCATCCAGATTTGACGGATCGGATGTCAGCGGACATGTCTCAGCTGACATCCGATCCCCCATAGAGATGCATGGGGGGACCGTTCAGATCCGCCTGTCCGTTTTTTTGGCGGATCTGAACGGTCCGCCTGTGTGAAAGGGGCCTTAAACCGACACATGAAGGATCTAGACAACCACGGACGCCGAAATAACCTCAGAGTGAGAGGAGTGCCAGAATCGGTCGACTTCTAGCATATAGCTCAAGTGACCATAACTATTTTCAATGATTTATTAGGGAGACCCTCTGAAACCCCCATTGCAATGGACCAGATTCACCGTGCACTACATCCTAAAGGGAGAGATTCTGATCCCCCTAGGGATGTCATATGCTGTTTATTCAACTTCCCCATTAAAGAGGAGATCCTGAGGAATGCCAGAATCTGCCAGCATCTGACATATCGAGGGGCAGACATCAAGATTTTTCAAGACCTCTCTAATATTACACTACAACGCAAAAGAAAACTTCGCCCCCTGCTGGACCACCTACGCTCGAGATCCATTCCCTACCGCTGGAAGTTCCCCTTCTGCTTGTCCGCTACAGCTAATGGCAAAACTTCTTTGCTCAAAGTTCCTGAGGACTTGAAACATTTCTGCTCTACTTTGGGTCTACCAATCATCAACCTTCCAAATTGGTATAGCGACTTCAGACTGCCCCCACTGCGAAGAGCATTCTCCATTGACGGAGGAAGGCAGCTTTAGCATTCGCCGTCACAGGAGACATCAGCCACTTTCAGCCCCGATTTCTTCCTCAGAATCACCACGAAATGGCAGCCCAACTGCTTCTCCCGCTCACCGGAGAGCCCGCCACTAACACTGCAGCCTTTCTTACATCAAAACCACCAAGTTTCCTTTCTGCCGTTCATCCACGGCCGGACGCCTGATCATCCTTTTGCTAAGAAGAGAAGTTCAGCAAGCTACACCAGTGACACACTTGACTAACCCTATACCTCTCACCTATTCTCAATGCTGACTAAACCCTATGGAGAAGTCTTCTAGTGACTTTACAACCAGGACACCCAGGAAGACGCTTTTCCAGACTTCTTTGATGAGACATGGCCCTCCCCGACATGATCTCTCACCAACCCCACTCTTTACAACTATGAAGGCAAGGGTCTGTATCTAGGAATACTGAATAATTCTTTTCTGTTTTTTTTTTTTTACCATATACCTTACTGCATATGTCTAATGCTCTGTCCTTTTGACTTGTCTAATGCTTCCTCCTACTCCCTTTTCTGCACTTTGTGTACCCCTAATGTCTTACTGAAATATCGATACCACTCTCGCTCCTTTACCTTTCACTCCTTCCCTCCCTTGCTTTCTGGTTTAGTCATTTTGCCTTAAGCTCTTATTTGCTGTACACTCTCTTGTTGCACAGACCGTGGATATGTTTCCAGTTTGACTATTATGTTATTGTTGTTACTACAGTTTATTTGATTTGTTATAGCTAAATGCCTGTCTTGCTATATGAAAATTGCTGATCAGATCACTTTTGGATCAACTCACTGAGGTTCCTTGGAGAAAAACACCTTTTCACGTACCCCAAGTACCGTTCAGGGTATGTGGGGAGGTGATCCTCCTTCCACAAACTGATCCCTCATCTATGGATGCACATCCGTACAGAGAATCCAGAAATCCTATCAGAATTCTCATATTGTGAACAGCTCTCCTGGGCTGTTACTAAAGTGGTACTGACCGATCCTTTCCACCATGGGATAAAGCTTCCCGCTTTCCCCACACACTTAGTTATCCTTCTACCTCCACTTAATTACCACTGGAATTTTGCTTCATGTATTAATCATTTTATGACTTACCATAGACCCAGGGGCACTAGAATCTTGCCCTATTTTAGTCAAAGTACGCCACTATACCCTCAGGGGTTCATAGAGACACCATGGAAGCCTGATCCTATTTAATCTCCAATTTCATATCAGCTCCTGATATTTAGACAGCCTCCTGTGCAAGATGTGTAACCATACCTTGGTAGCTTGAGGGACCTTACAATTCTTCCCGCTCACCTCCCCTCATCTTCAGGAAGCACAAGTCATATCATATATGCTTTTGCTCCGTTCTTGTTATTTTCTTTTCTCTTAATTTCTCTCTCCTGCCTCAAATGACTACCCCCTAGTTACTCTTGTCGGCGCAGTTAGTTAATAATATGGCCTCATTGGGAGCCGGTCCCAACCTTCATCCAAAGACCTACTCCTACCAATCCCTACCACAGCATACTCTGGTAGTCACTGCTGTTCTCCTTCTTCCCCCTCTTAGATTGGGGGGTAACTGTTTTTTACCCTCCCTCGGATAATTGTTGTTCTTCCCCCTTCTATTCACCCTTTTACTCCCCCTACTCTCCTCTATACTCCCCTCTTCATTTTGTTTCCATCTCTCCAACTCTAACCTCCTCCCCTTACCCCCCCCTTTTTTAAATATATCACAGACAGCAATGTCAAACACAAAAAGGAAACCCGTTGCACTATCTCTCAAAAGTATATTGATCAACGCCAAAGGCCTCAATACCCCAGAAAAAAAGATCTCAACTCCTTTCTTCCATGAGAAGTGTAAAGGCTGATGTCTTATTTATACAGGAAACCCATTTTAAGTCCAACTCCGTTCCAAAACTTGAAAATAAGACTTTTCCACAAGCCTATCAAGCCACATCAGGAGACTCCAGATCCAAGGGGGTGTCCATCCTAATATCTAAACATACCCCCCTCCTGATATCTGATTCACTGATAGATACCCAAGGCCGATACATATTCCTCAAAGGCCCATTCAAAGATACACCAATTACCTTGGCAAACATCTACAGCCCCAATGTTACTCAAGTTCCATTCTTTAGGAATGATTCCGATACTCTGGCAAACTTTCAATCAGGTGTGCCAATTCTTGGAGGTGATTTCAACCTACCTCTTGACCCACTGCTGGGCACCTCTTCGGGCACTTTATCCCTCCCATATAGAGTCATTAAGCAAATAAAAATCAGCTTGCAGAAACTACTCCTCCTCGACACCTGGCGAATTGTACACCCCCAAGATAAAGACTTTATATTTTACTCACCACCCCACAACCGGTATTAACTCATAGACTACCTATTCCTATCCCAACAAGATCTATCTCTATTGGACAGGGCTACCATCGAACCTTTAGTACTCTCAGACCACCACCCAGTATCTTTGATGCCAACCTTCCCTGACCGCACCTCCCAGACATACATTTGGAGGCTAGATCCGTCTCTCCTTTCAAACGAGCCCAGAGTAACGGAAATCAATTCATACATTTCCAATTATTTTAAAGATAACGACACTCCAGACATGACACAATTGACACAATGGGAAGCACACAAATGTCTAGTAAGTGGAAAACTTATTGCAATAGCCTCAGCTCTCAAAAAGGAGAAAATAGGGCGTGGTCTGGACGCGCTAGAAGATGGCAGCCTGAGAACGGAGCTCCCGCCGCCTCGAGTCCTCACAAGCCTTGCTCGGGGACTACACTGCCGCTAGACCGCTGGTGAAGATGGCAACGACTGCCCGATCCTCTTCGGCCACCCGCTCTCGATCCCCGCGGGATCCGGCAAGTAAGCTGAGCCCCAGCATCCCGGAGCTCTTTCGCACGCAGGCCGCAACCATGTCTCAGCCCGGGCTTTCCTCCACCTCTGCCTCTCTCCCCTCATCCCCTGCCCGCTCCTATGCGGCGGCCGCATCGGGGGGGGCAGAGTCGGCTTCTGCTCCTCCGCCTGCACCGAGGCAGCTCTGCATGGAGGATCTCCACCTCATCGCTGCAGACATCAAAAATACCTTGGGTGCGGCCATCTTAGAGCTGAGGGAAGACATCCGCTCCCTTACAGGCCGGGTGCAGGAGGTTGAAAATACCACTGCACAGCAGGACGTAGCCATCAGAGACTTGTACCTAAAATCAGACTCCCACCTGTTGCAGATGCGGGATATGCAGCGCCATATGGAGGACCTGGATAACCGGGGTAGGCGCCATAACCTGCGGATCCGAGGCTTACCGGAGGCAGTGGAGGGTGACCACCTTACCCCCACAGTGACTGCACTTTTCAACTCCTTGCTGGACAGGCCTCCTCTGTCCCCCATCGATATGGAGCGTGTTCATAGAGCTTTGCGGCCTCGGGGACGGGAGGGTGAACCTCCACGCGACGTGGTGTGTTGCTTGGTGGACTATCGTCTCAAGGAAGACATTTTGCGGAAGGCCAGGGGAAGGCAACATATAGAATGTGAAGGGACACCTGTGCAACTTTACCAAGACCTGTCTGGAATTACTTTGCAACGCAGGCGTGAACTCAGGCCCCTGCTGGATGTCTTGAGAGCGCGCAACATAACCTACAAGTGGAAGTTCCCCTTCTGCCTAGCTGCATCCCTGCAGAATCGCACGGCTCTCCTTAGGGTGCCTGAAGACCTCCCTCATTTTTGCTCCACTCTGGGGATCCCTTTCATGGCACTTCCGAATTGGTACGCCGAATTCAGGAATGCAGCTGACCTTGATCCGCCTCGGGGGGATGAACCAATGGAGGCCCAGGAAGTTCGCTTTCGCAGGCCCCGCTCGCCCTCTGGGAACAGACCGGCGAGAGAGGGAGCTGGACCCGCTGTGGTTTGCAGCCCTACCAAACCTCCCCAGCGGAGCAGGGCTCGGAAGAACAACTGATCTACTGTGACTGATATGGGATGTTACCCTCTGTTGAGGCACTTGGACTTACATTGTTCTTTGTTCATCTACTCCTCCCCTCCCCCCTTCGTTAGCATGGAGTGCTCATTTCACAGGACCCTTTGCTGATATATCCTCCATTTCAATCAGGAGCACTGGCGGAACCCGACGGAGCCCTGGTATGACTCCATACCCTCACCGCAACTGACGACATGATTAGTCCTGGTTTGTCACTGTTTCCCTGGATTGCTGCTGGAACTGATGTTGTTTCCCCTCTGCACCGTTCTACGGTGTTGGCTATACTTTGACCCCCTTTGGCTCTCACGGACTGTAACTAGGTAACCTCCCGCCTTCACCCTCTTGGTCACCTTCGGTCAACTGCCTTTGTCCCGGGACTCTGGCACCGGCCCTGGGGTGCTACCTCTGTGAGTGGAAGTCTTTTGCTAGCCTTTGATAGCCACTGGACCTTTGCCGACTTGCAATGCTCCCATTGTGTTCCGATAGAACGATTAGAAGGACACAATAGGGCCTTTGAGGGGTGGGTTAGTAGACAGGTGGCGCTCTGGTATATCCATTGTAATTCCTTCTTTTCCTGCCTATTTAGGGGTTCGAAACTGACAGATGCCCTGTTGTTAGATTATATTTGTGAAATGTCCGCTGCCACACGTTTGTTTGGACTGCACGACTCCGCTCTCAGGGTATGCTGATGTGGTTGCGGTGGCGTGCAGGTCAGATATTCGTGTCTCTTCTGTGGACAAAGTGGATTGGGGGTGATGTGGACGTGTGCCTCCATAGGGGTCGCCCTCCGCATCGCTTCTGTGTCTCCGCACCCTCTGTTGGCGCCCGTTGCTGCCGTATACTCGCGCCCCGGGAAGTGCTACCAGCGGGTTTTCTACCTGCATCCGCATGATTCTGCGGGCTGGTGGCTCTCCTGGGGCGGGATGCCCGGGTAGATATCCCGGGGGCTGCAGTTGTTTTCAAAGCATGTTGGGAATGGGCTCTGCCTCATGGTTCCTTTGAGTTAGCTCTGGACGCTTAGGGCTTTGTCGTTTAATTATTTGCCTGTATAGTAGTCCATATTTACGGTCCTGCTTGAGTTTTTGAGTTTTTAATATTTTTTTTTTCTTTTAGGATTCCCTCGGGCCCCCTTCCCTCCCCGTCCCTCCCATCTTGGGCCCCCCTTCGGGATTCCTGGAGGGGCGCTCTAGCTCTCTTCCTCCCCGCCCCTACCTTACCTGGCTGATGGATTAGGGATGCTGGCCCATGGGGGGCGGGGGGGGGTCTTTCGAGAGAGGCGGCTGTCGATCTCTTCTCCTCGCTGTTCACCTGCCCAAGCTGGATTAGTTCCCGGGTGCCCATATGGTGACCGTGTTCCTCAGATTTGGTGCATTCCCCCGTCACTCTTCCGACATGTTGGAATGAGTTCCCCCTTAGGGGGGCGGCCTAGACCGCAAGTTTTTCAATATTGTTGCTTATGTTATGGTTATTATTGCTACCATCACTGTTATAGTTGCTATGAACTCCTTTCTTCCCTTACTGGTTTTAGCATACCGAACGCTCTCTGAACATGGGCTCCTGACATTCTGGACTCGAGGACGGGCTCTTTTCGGTGAGTACTTAGTTTTCACACCGTCTTCTGGTTTGTCCTACTCCAACCCCGCTTAGCGGTTGTGGTCCTGTATCAATTTGTTTATCAGTAACGCTACTATCCCCTACCGCTGAATTTTTTTTTGTTTCTGTTCCCCCGCCTGACCACCTTCCCCAGATTCTGATAGTTGAGTCTGGTGGTGGTCCCTTCCCAGTCCTCCACCGTTTTACCCACCCCTCCCTTTCCCCGGTGTGTACTTTCCTTCCCCCTTTACCTCCCAGTCGTGTTTGTTTGTCCACCCCTTACATTTTCACCTGTGCTACTCCTAGTCCTTCCTTGTCGCATTCCTGTCTACCTGTCATGGATACTTCCCTGAAGGTATACTCCCTCAATGTGAGAGGATTGAACATCCCTGAAAAGCGTTCCAAGCTTCTCCTCACCCTTCGACGGACGAGGGCTGATGTAATTTTTCTTCAGGAGACTCATTTTCGCTCGGACAGTATCCAAAAACTTTCTGCTAAACAGTATCCTACGGTTTATCATGCGACCTCTGGGGATTCGAAATCCAAAGGGGTCTCCATACTCCTGTCCAGGGGTTGCCACTTCGCGGTATCTGAGTCCTTGGCGGATGAGAATGGGCGCTTTCTCTTCCTTAAGGGCTCCATCCATGGCAGGGCACTGATGCTGGCTAATGTTTATGCGCCTAACAAACACACAGTCCCATTTTTTCGTTCTACTCTTCAGCGGTTGTCAGACTTTTGCTCCGGCCAGATCATATTGGGCGGGGATTTTAATGTAGCCATGTCCCCTCTATTGGACACTTCTTTGGGCTCTTCATCCGTCCCGTACGCGGCCCTGCGCTCTATCAAGCAGTCACTCACTACTCTACTTCTCCACGACTCATGGCGTACCCTCCACCCCGGCGTTAAGGACTTTACCTTTTTCTCCTCACCTCACAACCGATACTCACGTATCGATTATATTTTTGTCTCCCAGGATTTGTTGCCGGCCCTCTCCTCTACAACTATCGAGCCAATGCTCTTGTCTGACCATCACCCCATCAGTGCTACGCTCTCCTTCGCGGCTCTACCGCATCGCTCCGGAGCGTGGCGCCTGGATAGCTCCCTCTTAACTGATTCCACTTTTGTTAAGGCTCTCTCTGACCGTCTAACGCTGTATTTTTCGGAGAACGCATCCCCAGAAGTCAGTCCTGTCACTTTGTGGGCAGCACACAAGTGTGTGATCCATGGCGAACTCATGGCTCTAGCCTCTAAACGGAAGAAGGAACGGGTGGCTCACACTGAGGCGCTCCTGTCCAAGATAAGTTCGTTGGAACGCTCTCATAAATTATCTTTGGCATCTGATACCCTAGAGGAGCTCACTAAGACCCGTCAGGAGTTGCTGGAAGACCTTGGTAGATCGGTTCGCAGGCACTTTGCCCTTTCTCATGGCTTTTTCTACGAGCATTCCAACAAGTCGGGCAGGCTCCTTGCCAGAGCTCTCCAAAAGCGAAGGGCGGCCAACACCATCCATTCCATTTCCGACTCTTCGGGCAAGGCGCACGCTTCTACTCCTGATATAGCGGCCCAATTTGTACGCTATTACACGGACCTATACAATTTGCCGCGAGTGAACTCTCCTGATCTTTTGCAATCTAGGGCGCATGAGATTCGCCAATTCTTGTCCCAACACTCTCCTCCGCCGCTTTCGGAGGAGGTGTTGGTCTCCCTCAATGCTCCTATATCAACTACGGAAGTTTTGACGGCCCTCAAGCAGTCCAAGCCCGGGAAATCCCCTGGTCCGGACGGATTGACGGTTGGTTACTACAAGACTTTTGCGGATCAACTGATTTCACACATGGTGAGGGCCTTCAATGCCTTCTCCGATGTGCCTACCTTGGGACCGGACTTTTTGGAGGCCCATGTCGCTGTCCTCCCTAAGCCTGGGAAGGACGCGACGTTAGTGCCAAATTACCGTCCCATATCTCTACTCAATGTGGATATCAAATTGTTTGCGAAAGTACTGGCTAACCGCCTTCTTCCCTCCATTCCCGAGGTGGTGTCCCTTGATCAGGTTGGTTTTGTCCCCGGACGCGAGGCGCGGGACAACACTACCAAGGCGATTCATTTACACCACTGGTTGTCCACGTCGCGTACGCCTGGCTTCTTTTTGTCTCTCGATGCGGAGAAGGCGTTCGACAGGGTGGCCTGGGACTACATGTCCGCTGCGCTTGAGGCCCTTGGCTTAAGAGATAGGTTCTTGCGCTTTGTCTCTATCCTTTACTCCAACCCCTCTGCTAGGGTCAAGGTGAATGGATCCCTGTCGGACGCCTTCTCCGTGTCGAACGGTACCAGACAGGGTTGCCCGCTATCTCCCCTGATTTACATTCTCACTCTGGAACCCCTTTTGCGCCAAATTCAGGCTAGTTCGGACATCAAGGGGGTTTCACTGAAGGGAAAGACATACAAACTAGCGGCATACGCTGACGATGTCTTGCTCTTCCTCACGGATCCTCTGCTTTCGGTCCCCAACCTTTTATCCGTTCTTGCACGTTTCCAAGATCTTTCCAATTTAAAAATCAATTACTCCAAATCTCGGGCCCTCAACATTTCCCTCCCTCCCTCTCTCCTACAACTTTGCCAATCCAATTTTCCATTTGAATGGGACCCCCACTCCATCACATACCTCGGCGTTCAATTGCCTAGCTCCCTCTCCGACCTCTATTCCAAGAACCACCTGGCGATATTAAACACAGTGGACAGAGACTTGCACTCCTGGACGCAGGGTCGCTTTTCCTGGTTTGGCAGGGTCGCCATCGTCAAGATGAACATCCTCCCCCACCTGCTCTACATCCTTCAAGCCCTACCCATACGTATACCGCCTGCTTTCTTTAAATCTTTTAGGCTCATGTGCACTAAATTCCTGTGGGCCTCTAAGAAACCCAGGCTTAGTTGGGATCTGCTTACCCGCCCTAAACAGGAGGGCGGATTGGGATTCCCTCATTTATTCAAGTACTACCAGGCATGCCATCTATCCAGGGTGGTGGATTGGCATGCCCATGCGAGGTCTAAGGACTGGGTGTCTCTCGAGGGGGCCTTGGCGTCCTTCCCCGCCCACCACTTACCTTGGTCGGCTCCGTCCAAGATTCCGCGCTCCACCTTAGCTAACCCCCTGACTGGAGCTACTATACGGGTATTTCACGCCCTTCGTGAGCAGCTGGATCTATCACCGCGGCGCAGCCCTTTAACTCCCTTACACTCCACCCCTGATTTCCCCCCTGGTCTCCCGTTTGTGCCTGCCGAGGGCCCCTCCTCGGGCGTTCCCTTTCAGGCTCGCCACTTGCTTGACGGCCCTGGACTACTGTCATATCGGGATCTTTGTCAGCGTTTTCCGAAGGCCTTTATTCCTTTCTATTGCTACCTTCAAATTCGTCACTTCCTGACTCACACGCAGAAACTATCGGAATGGGGCCGTTCCCTGACTTCTTTGGAGCGTCTCTGTGATGCCCCTGGTCCGCACCGGCATATGGTCTCGATCTTATATTCTATGCTGTTTCCTTCCTCTCACGCACATACAGAGGCTCTGCGGGCGCGATGGACTCGGGAGCTGGGAGTGGACCTCTCGGAAGAAGACTGGTCTCGGGTGCTTTTCCACATGCACAAGGGTTCCCTGAACGTATTGACCCAAGAAACTGGGTATAAACTTTACTCCAGGTGGTATAGGACTCCCGATCTTCTGCACAAATTTTCTTCCTCCAATTCTCCGCAGTGCTGGAGGTGTCTGCAACACAAAGGAACCCTACTACATGTATGGTGGGACTGTCCCGTTCTGCAACCGTTCTGGAAAGAGGTTCAAGCCTTAATCTGCCGTATTACCACGTACACGCCGGACTACTCGCCGGCACAATATCTTTTGCACCACACCTCACTTTCCTACGCCAGCTACAAAAAGTCCCTGACCTTACATCTGATCAATGCAGCCCGGATGTGCGTGCCGTGCCATTGGCTGTCCACCACACCCCCGTCGGTTGCTGAATGGCTTCGCAGGGTTCGGCGGGTGGCGGAGATGGAGGACATTGTGGCCCAAGCCAAGGACTCACACCATCAGTACCGCACAACCTGGGCACCCTGGACACACTTTCAAACGTTGCCAGAATTCCAAACCTTGAGCACTTGAAAATCGCTGGCTAATTTGTAATCCTCTTGTTTTGCACTGAGGATGCACCCCTTATTCTGGGGTGCTTTCATCGATGTTCAGTTCATTCTCCTGCCGGAGTGCAATGCCTCCCCCCCTGTGTTACCCTCCCCCTCCTCCCCTTTGTGTTTTCCTCATTTGCCCCACTTGGCCCCTTTCCTATATCCCTTCCCAATCCCTTCACTCATGCCCTCCCTCCCTCTTAGGCCTCTCACTAAATCACTCAGGGTTCTCCATTTAGCACTCTGCGGTGGCTCTGGCTCCACCGATGACGGATGTGGCGCCCATGTTCAGAGATGTCCATACCGGATTCCTCACTCTTCTGCGGTGGATCCCCCACTCTCTGACACAGGTAGCTCCCTTTAAGGGGTGTCGGGTCTGGGGGAACCACTAGGCTTTCTTACAGGTAACCCTCATATTCCGGTTCCCACCAGGTGGGAGGGTGCTCTACCCAACGAACCCTTCCAATAGACCCATATTCCCTTGGCACTCCCACGAGCTCTCTATTTTTGCACCTTGGTGCTATATGTCACTTTATGGGTTTGCCTATGTTCTCTCATTGTCCCTCACGTGCATTGTATTGCTTACCTGTATATCACTTTTGTACTTGCTCATTTTTGTGGGTTTTGTCAAATGCCCATTAATGCCTTGATCTTTTTTGTACTATGTATGCTTTTTACCTTAAATAAACTGTTTGGAAAAAAAAAAAAAAAAAAAAAGGAGAAAATAATTTACTTAGCGGACCTCTTTGATAAACTTAAAAGAGCGGAAACCACACATAAAAATACTTTAGCCCAGAAATCGTACATGAAAGTAGTTTCCCTGAGAACAGAAATCCAGGAGGAATTAAACATGAGAACAAGAAAGAAACTTGCACTTTCCCAAAAACTCTTTTATGAGTTTGGCAATAAAAGTAGTCACCTCCTAGCTCAGGCCCTGCACAATAGAAAAGCAAAAACAACAGTACATTATCTTTGAACATCTGCTGGCATTTCCTTACACAAAAACACAGATATTGCAAAAGAATTTGAGCTTTATTACTCCAAACTATATAATCTGTCTTCCAACACCACCCCTCCTCCCTCGATAGCAGACCGAAACCGAGATATCACATTGTTCCTAGAAAAATACTGCCCTAAAGCTTTACATTCAAAATTACTAAATGACTTAGAACTTCCAATTAGCCTTGAGGAATGATGTCTTGGCCCCCGTATGCTTGGATTTGTTAGGGCACTATATGTGAATCCAAAGGCCAGGGTACGACTGAACAATACCCTGTTGGGTGCTTTCCCCATTTCAGTATGCTTAGAATTCCTCTGAAATTACAACAAACCCAGATTAAGCTATGCAACTCTCACTCTCCCCAAAACCTTGGGGGGAATTGCACTCCCAGATTTACTGAACTACTATAAGACCTGTCATCTAGCCAGAATAGTAGATTAAAATGTACATGGACGCTTCAAAGAATGGGTCTGTTTGGAGGACTCGTTCTCCCACCTTAACTTGGCCTCCATTCCATGGCTACTAGATTCCCATATTGAATGGAATTTACGCTCCCATCCCCTGATCAATCCTTCCCTACTGTGCTTTCGCTTAGCTTGTAAAACAAATTTCATATCCTCCACACAAGGGCCATTAACACCAATCAGACTAAACCCATATTTTCCTCCTGGGATGCATCTCAGTTTTCTTTCAAATAACTGGTCCTCACAGAAGGATTTTCCTATGCATTCTTCAAAGGAACATAACTACTATCAGTGTCAGCAATGGCAACTCTTATGGAGAAGCCTCCTATACCCACATTGACATACCTTTTAATTTCTCAATTTCTCTCTTCCCTCAACCACACATCAGCCTGTACTAGGCCCACCTCTGCTTTTGAAAATCAATGTCTCAAACAGGGCCCTCAATGTAATCTAATTTCCCTACTATATGCTATGCTATATGACTCTTTACCCATCAAACTCAGCACTACATGGGAAAAAGACCTCTCAATTTTACTTTCCCACGAAACATGGGCTAAAATATATCTCAATATTCACAAGGGCTCCGTTAATGTTTCCACCCAAGAGAATGGTTACAAAATACTGACAAGATGGTACCGTACACCAACTATATTACACAAAATTCCCCCTGAGATACCGAACACTTGTTGGCGCTGTCAGTCAGATGTAGGTTTCCTCTTACACATTTGGTGGTCCTGTCCAAAGATTCAACCCTACTGGCAATCAGTCATAAACATTATCTTCAAAATCACAGACCTAGATCTGGAGTTCTCTCCGACACAATGTCTTCTACACCATTCGTCCCTCCCACATAAGACTTAACACAAGTCATTGGCCATGCACATGGTCAACGCAGCCAAACTATGCCTACCTAGACACTGGAACTCCCTTTGTCCACCTAGCATTCCGAAGAGGTTTCAATGCCTTAACAAAGTAACAGTACTATCCGTATAATTTTCGGTTGTTTTGAAGTGGATCCATCTGGCCCACTTCTGGAAGAAAGTTTGCTGTGAGTCTAAGAGGCTGTGATAACTGCCTTCTTAACTTCAGCTACCAACACATACACACAAACTCTTACTTTCCCTGACTTGAATTTCATCCTGCAGCGCATACAACCATACACCTCCCCGAAATTAATATTCTACAAATATCAACATTAGCACATAAGCATATGTATATATATATTTTTTCCTCCCTTTCCCTCTATTCCCACCTTTTCCTTTATTTTCCTTATCCCCTCCTATTCCCTTTCTACTTTAGAAGCCCTTCCTGAGCTCCACCCTACACCCTTCAAACCATATGCTTCATTGTGCATAAGCCTAATATGGATACAACAACTCTTCACATGCCCATTACTTTCTGCCATCAGAGGTGATCATTATCTGGCCTTCCACATCTCAGACATGTTCAATGGCCTCAATGGATCTCTTTCTCCACTTGCTTCGAAAATCATTGACCATAGTTAACCTAATTATCTCGTATTCCACAAGCTGTATTTCCCGTATACCGATGAATAAGCTTTGGTTATATTCATGACGAGTCTCTGAGTTCCATTACAATGTTAAAGTTACCGTTATTGTATTGAAGAACATAATACCTGTTCCACATTACTGTACTTATATTATAAAAATGAACGTTCAGTCATTCAACCAACAGCACCATCACCCCTAGACTGAAAGTACAAAAAATTAGTTGAAAAACTAGTAATTGGGGCTATAGCGGTGCTGTATACTCCCGTCCCTGGAGACAAAGGATAGCAAGACAATATTATTATAAAAAGTCGCTTTATTTCAAATTACAAACATTAAAATGACAATTAACATATAAACATAAATACAACCCCCAACACATATCAACCAGACCATAAGTGTGGGCCTCTATAGGTCACCTTACTCACACCCAACTCCACATATAGATAAAGCTAGCCTATAGTGGTGCAGGGTACGGGTTACCAATGCATTTCGCCTCAAATGGCTTCTTCAGGGCAAAATAGGTGCCAGAGACTCGTTGAGGTTCATGGGGCTGTTAGTACTGATATGCAAAAAACATACAAAAAAAGAAAATCAATATATTATAGATAATGTACTTTTTGTCTTGCATTTACAAAGTCTTTTTGCAATACATGCATCTATCAAATCAATCGTAAATATGATTTCTATTATGTAAAGGATAATTCCACATGTTTATATATCCAAGCATTCACCCAGAATTTACAAAAATATATATCAATACTCACAAATCAACTCAAAGTGTTGTCACATAGATACAAGGGCCAATGGGGCGTCCAAAAACGATTGTAGGTTGAATCATCCACAGATGGAGTCCAAATATCTCAGAAGGACTTAATGTATGTCACCAGAATTATAGTAAGTTTAAATCCATGGCTGCCCAAAATAGCAAGGGGAAATATAGAGAGATGGCCGGGGTTAGTTAGGTCAAAATGAATTGATCCACAGAAAAGAGCAGAACCCCAATCCTTCTGAGGACAGCAATGTCACTGGAAGGTCCCTGCAAGTTTGAAAAAAGAGAACATTGAGTGCAATACTGCTATTGGCCACATGGTGCCAGCAGAGGTTGCTCGTTTAATATTATGTAAAAAAGGGTATAGCCTACCAGTTCAGACTATCATAGGGTAATGGGATTGCTAGTGTGGATAGGAATGTCCCATGTAGCAAGTCATTCCAGCCAGTCCAATAATCAACGACACATAAGAGTTCTAAAAGGAGATAATGTTAGGGGAGCATGTTAGTTAAACGTGCCCATTCTCACCTCCGAATAATCCATTCAGGAGGACAGAGAAAGCCTTACATATATGTACTCACTTTAAAGCCCGTCTGGTCCGCTTGCACAGCAATCTCGCTGTGCTCACAGATCCTCAGGCTATTTGAATGACTGGGTTTGGCGCCAAAACGGCAGCCGCCACCAGCCTTCTCTCATTTCCCCCTGATTGCTGACATCTCCGGCCAGAAGCCAGGAGAACGTCAGACAAGAGGATGCTGCCGCGCATGCGCGAAAAAGCCGCACATGCGCAGTAATGGCGGGACGTGCGATATGCCATCCACTCCATAAAAACTCCCCGTTGGTGAGAGGGAGGGAGAGTGAAGGGAAAGAGCAATCGCCACGTCCCACCACAAGATGCATGGGAGTACTGTCGGCCGACTGAGATGCCCCAATAGGGGCTAAATCACCCAAATTGATTTACATCTCAGTATTCACTAAGGCGGAAGTACCTGCTACTAATGCCCGGGGACATACATCATTGATCTCCAGCGGTCCCTTGTGGTCAAATAAAGCTATAGCATGCATAAAAGGGCACAAGTACTTTCTTATCAAGTCATCAATAGACTATATATTTTAGATAAAGAAGGAAATCCTAAAATTATGCTTGATACCGAGTTTATGGCCCAGGTGACTAGACAGAAAGTCCCATTTTATCTTACACCCTCAAAATTTAGGCAGTCAGAGATTTTTCTTAATTGGGTTAATATATAAATGAATCATTAATTCTGAGAGCATATAATAAAAATAAAAATAAAAAATGAATAGCAGACAGCTTCAGACGCATATATCACTGTCTACATATTATATCTCTAAGATAGCTTATAGCATAATTTTTGTCAAAAGTCCCTTGGATGTGTGACCAAACATTGACTCGTGATAACAAAGTATACTAGTTACCTATTAATACATATACATTTATTTAAAAAAAATATATATCTTTTTTATATCCATGTGGCATTATTAAGAGCACATTGCTGTTAATACCCTCACTAAAAAGCAAAAATCCTAGTAAACATACTTTGGATAGTAGGTCGGGATAGCAAACCCCAAAAGTGGGTTAAACAGGACAGAATCCAGAAGAACAAGTTCTATAGAAAACATTTGTAACTGATATATTCGTTTAACCCAGGTGACCTTGTCGCATCAAGCAAGAAGATCCACTGTGTTTCCAACTGTAAAAGTCTCCTGTCTATATCACCCCCTCTTGGTGATTCCTTAACATGTTCAAGGGCAAAGAAGCTCATACAATCCAAGTTGTAACCATGATAGAGGCCAACATGCCTACTAATGGCCGACACCAGTTTACCCGTATTGACCTCATATACATAGTCTCGTATCCGATTGTGAAAGGGTCTTTTAGTTTTCCCTATGTAGAAAGCTCTACATAGGGAACATTTCATATAGTAAACCACCCCTACTGTGCGGCAGTTTATTAGTTCTCGTGGAGACCATTTCTGGCCATTAGGCAACCGAATGCTCTCTCCAACCCAGATCCATCTGCAAAAATTGCAATCTCCACATCTGGTATTGCCTCTGGGGTTATTTCCCTCGGCGATTGCCACTGGCCAAAGATGGCTATGGGTGAGATGGTCCCTCAGTGACCTAGCTCTACGATACGTGATCTGTGGTCTCTCACCTATATATTTAGCCACAATGGAGTCGTCCCTTAGCAGGTGCCAATGCTGTGCCAATATTTGTTCAACCTGTTTGTATCTGCTCGAGTAGCGTGTGATGATACGGGTGGGTTCCTTTTTAGTTTGTTTTCTTTGATCATATAAGAGGGAATCTCGTGATCTAAGTTTGGTTTTATTGAACGCTTTTTTCAAGCATTTTTTGCTATACCCTCTTTCCAAAAAGCGCTGCTGCAATAATTTAGCTTGGCGATAATAGTCCTCCTCTTTACTGCAATTTCTCTTGAGTCTGAGATATTGCCCATAAGGTATACTCTTTTTCAGACTATGTGGATGTGCACTCGAGGAATGTAAAACCGTATTTGCTGCTGACGATTTGCGAAATAAATCGGTGCTCAAATTGCCCCCAGTGTCCTTCATGATTGATATATCCAGGAAATTGACTTTAGATTGACTACATTCCATAGTGAATTTCAAATTATAGGTATTCTCTCCCAATCTTTCCATAAAGGAATCCAATCCCTCCTTGGTGCCCGTCCATATGAGTAGGATGTCGTCTATGTACCTGTGCCACGCAAGAATGTGGCACAGGTACATAGACGAGTCCCCTCCATAGAAGACAGCACGTTCCCACCCCCCCAGGTACAGGTTTGCGTACGATGGGGCACATTTCGTCCCCATCGCCACTCCCTGCACCTGGAGGTAGTGGGAATCGTTGAATATGAAGACATTCCTAGACAGGATATATTCCAGAATTTCAAGAATAAATGTATTGTATTTCCAGGTCGATCGATCCCTTTCTCTCAGGAATTCTGCTATTGTTGCAACCCCCCTCGAGTGGGGTATGGAACAATACAGGGCTTCCACATCAATGGTTACCAACCAAGCGTTTTCAGGTATATTTTTGTCCTCTAATACTCTTAGGAGATCTCTAGTATCCTGTATGTGGGAGGGTAGGGATTTCACAAAGGGCCTGAGATAATCATCAATTATTTTGCTGGCCTGTTCAGAGATACAGCCAATCCCTGACACAATGGGGCGGCCCGGGGGTTTCTTCATGCATTTATGCACTTTAGGTAAAGAATAGAATGTAGGCGTGACCGGATTCTTTACATTCAGAAATTCATAAGTGCTTTTCGTTATTATGGCATTATTAAATGCTCTAAGGATGATTTCTCTATATTCCTGGTAAAACTTAGATATTGTCTTCTCTGGGATACGCCTATACCACGCTTTGTTGTTCAGAATGTCTAAACACATGTTAACATAGTCTTCCCTTCCCATCACTACTACGTTACCCCCTTTATCAGACGGCTTTATAATTATTTCTATGTTATTTTTTAATTTGTTGAGGGCCATTGTTTGTTGGGGGGATAGATTACCATCTAGATGTATATTTTCTGGTAACTGTCTCAAATCATACATGGCCTTTTGAACAAATGACCAAATATGCAGGTTGCGTTGCAGTGATGGAAAATTGGAAGACTTGTTTCCATATTCTGGGATAAGATCTCTAATTACTTCCATGGATGTGTTGTCAAGCTCATCTAAAGCTGCATTTTCCCCTGTATTACCCTCCTCCCAAAGTTGCATCAGGTCTTTCAGTGCTTTGAAATCCCTAATTGTGAATTCCTTCCATAGTTCCATATCCTTAGCTTTTTGTGCTTGAGGAGTGGGGGTTTTGTCATAAATGGTGTGTAATGTCAGCTTCCTGGCAAAAAGTATAATATCCTTTGCTACCTCAAATTTATCCAATGGTGGCGAGGGGCAGAAATTTAAACCTAACCCCAAAACAGTGATTTCGTCCTTTGTAAGTTTATAGGATGAGAGATTAACAATTTTCAAATCACTGTTACATTCTTTCATTTCTTGACCAGATGGGGTTCTAGACTCCCTTGTTTCTTGGCTATCGCTCCTAAAGGGGATGGGTTAGGTTGATTAACAGTCATATTGGGGTTTCTCTGGGTGCTTTCAATTGCCCTTCCTTCCTGATGTTCTGCCCCCTGTCCTAATCCCAGATTGAGGGTTTTGGGGGCATTTTTGCCTCCAAATGAAAAACCTGATGACGACGGTAGATGTAACTGTGAAAAAGAAAAGGATGGAGGCGAGGGATGAGACATACCAAGATTGCTACCTTGATTACTGTTATTCTCCACCAAATTAAATCCTCCCTTGTTCATATTTGGTCTTTTATTGCGTTGGTTGCTGGTCCCCCTCCCAGCACTCTTGGATTTCTTGTTACGGAATCTCATCGGAGAGTTTGATATAACGGATTCCGTTTGCCTAGAGGATCTGGATGATGAGGAGACAGACGATGATCGGTCGGTCTCGTCACCCCCCTCCCGTTCCACCCCTACCCTCCTGTGATTATTTGAAGGTCTGAGGGGGCGTCCCGGTCTCCCCCCCTGACTCGGTTGCCACCGATATGCTTTGCCAGTATCATAAGCTAATCTGTCCCTAAGGAATTTTTTGTTTTTATTCATGACTAATTTTTTATTGTGTTGTTCCATTAGGTCATTTAGTTCACTTTGTTTGGGCCCATAGCTTGGATCGGATATGATGTCTTGATGTACTGTACTTAGTGCTTGTATCTGTGCATCTATCTCCGTAATTTCATTCTGATAGTGATTTCTAAGAATTCTCATCATTTGCGTAGAGCATTGATGGAGATTATTCTCCCATATATTTTTCATTTCTTCACTCACAGTTGGAATTGTTGGGAAAATTTGAATTCTCAATCCAAAAGGGACAAGTTGTTGTTCTATGTATAAATCAAAATACTTCATATGCCAATAAAGTGAGGACTTTTTAATCAATAGTTGCCTAATCTTTTGTGAAAAAACGTCCACATCCCGATGCCCATCCGTAGTGCCTACCGTTTCTGATCTAATCCTAGAGGTAAAACCCTCCCAATCTTGTCCACAGAAGTTCATATCTAAAATATAAAATATAATTCAGATATAACTTCTCAGAGATAGATTAAAAAATAAAGGGGAAAGAGGAAAGAAAAAAATGATGGATTTGATCAAAGAAAATCAAAAGGGTATACCGATGTACTCTTGGTCATTACAATAGTATATTCACATAGTTTAGTTCAACAATGTAATCATATAATTACTCAAATTTGTCTAGAGGTTTTACCTCTAGGATTAGATCAGAAACGGTAGGCACTACGGATGGGCATCGGGATGTGGACGTTTTTTCACAAAAGATTAGGCAACTATTGATTAAAAAGTCCTCACTTTATTGGCATATGAAGTATTTTGATTTATACATAGAACAACAACTTGTCCCTTTTGGATTGAGAATTCAAATTTTCCCAACAATTCCAACTGTGAGTGAAGAAATGAAAAATATATGGGAGAATAATCTCCATCAATGCTCTACGCAAATGATGAGAATTCTTAGAAATCACTATCAGAATGAAATTACGGAGATAGATGCACAGATACAAGCACTAAGTACAGTACATCAAGACATCATATCCGATCCAAGCTATGGGCCCAAACAAAGTGAACTAAATGACCTAATGGAACAACACAATAAAAAATTAGTCATGAATAAAAACAAAAAATTCCTTAGGGACAGATTAGCTTATGATACTGGCAAAGCATATCGGTGGCAACCGAGTCAGGGGGGGAGACCGGGACGCCCCCTCAGACCTTCAAATAATCACAGGAGGGTAGGGGTGGAACGGGAGGGGGGTGACGAGACCGACCGATCATCGTCTGTCTCCTCATCATCCAGATCCTCTAGGCAAACGGAATCCGTTATATCAAACTCTCCGATGAGATTCCGTAACAAGAAATCCAAGAGTGCTGGGAGGGGGACCAGCAACCAACGCAATAAAAGACCAAATATGAACAAGGGAGGATTTAATTTGGTGGAGAATAACAGTAATCAAGGTAGCAATCTTGGTATGTCTCATCCCTCGCCTCCATCCTTTTCTTTTTCACAGTTACATCTACCGTCGTCATCAGGTTTTTCATTTGGAGGCAAAAATGCCCCCAAAACCCTCAATCTGGGATTAGGACAGGGGGCAGAACATCAGGAAGGAAGGGCAATTGAAAGCACCCAGAGAAACCCCAATATGACTGTTAATCAACCTAACCCATCCCCTTTAGGAGCGATAGCCAAGAAACAAGGGAGTCTAGAACCCCATCTGGTCAAGAAATGAAAGAATGTAACAGTGATTTGAAAATTGTTAATCTCTCATCCTATAAACTTACAAAGGACGAAATCACTGTTTTGGGGTTAGGTTTAAATTTCTGCCCCTCGCCACCATTGGATAAATTTGAGGTAGCAAAGGATATTATACTTTTTGCCAGGAAGCTGACATTACACACCATTTATGACAAAACCCCCACTCCTCAAGCACAAAAAGCTAAGGATATGGAACTATGGAAGGAATTCACAATTAGGGATTTCAAAGCACTGAAAGACCTGATGCAACTTTGGGAGGAGGGTAATACAGGGGAAAATGCAGCTTTAGATGAGCTTGACAACACATCCATGGAAGTAATTAGAGATCTTATCCCAGAATATGGAAACAAGTCTTCCAATTTTCCATCACTGCAACGCAACCTGCATATTTGGTCATTTGTTCAAAAGGCCATGTATGATTTGAGACAGTTACCAGAAAATATACATCTAGATGGTAATCTATCCCCCCAACAAACAATGGCCCTCAACAAATTAAAAAATAACATAGAAATAATTATAAAGCCGTCTGATAAAGGGGGTAACGTAGTAGTGATGGGAAGGGAAGACTATGTTAACATGTGTTTAGACATTCTGAACAACAAAGCGTGGTATAGGCGTATCCCAGAGAAGACAATATCTAAGTTTTACCAGGAATATAGAGAAATCATCCTTAGAGCATTTAATAATGCCATAATAACGAAAAGCACTTATGAATTTCTGAATGTAAAGAATCCGGTCACGCCTACATTCTATTCTTTACCTAAAGTGCATAAATGCATGAAGAAACCCCCGGGCCGCCCCATTGTGTCAGGGATTGGCTGTATCTCTGAACAGGCCAGCAAAATAATTGATGATTATCTCAGGCCCTTTGTGAAATCCCTACCCTCCCACATACAGGATACTAGAGATCTCCTAAGAGTATTAGAGGACAAAAATATACCTGAAAACGCTTGGTTGGTAACCATTGATGTGGAAGCCCTGTATTGTTCCATACCCCACTCGAGGGGGGTTGCAACAATAGCAGAATTCCTGAGAGAAAGGGATCAATCGACCTGGAAATACAATACATTTATTCTTGAAATTCTGGAATATATCCTGTCTAGGAATGTCTTCATATTCAACGATTCCCACTACCTCCAGGTGCAGGGAGTGGCGATGGGGACGAAATGTGCCCCATCGTACGCAAACCTGTACCTGGGGGGGTGGGAACGTGCTGTCTTCTATGGAGGGGACTCGTCTATGTACCTGTGCCACATTCTTGCGTGGCACAGGTACATAGACGACATCCTACTCATATGGACGGGCACCAAGGAGGGATTGGATTCCTTTATGGAAAGATTGGGAGAGAATACCTATAATTTGAAATTCACTATGGAATGTAGTCAATCTAAAGTCAATTTCCTGGATATATCAATCATGAAGGACACTGGGGGCAATTTGAGCACCGATTTATTTCGCAAATCGTCAGCAGCAAATACGGTTTTACATTCCTCGAGTGCACATCCACATAGTCTGAAAAAGAGTATACCTTATGGGCAATATCTCAGACTCAAGAGAAATTGCAGTAAAGAGGAGGACTATTATCGCCAAGCTAAATTATTGCAGCAGCGCTTTTTGGAAAGAGGGTATAGCAAAAAATGCTTGAAAAAAGCGTTCAATAAAACCAAACTTAGATCACGAGATTCCCTCTTATATGATCAAAGAAAACAAACTAAAAAGGAACCCACCCGTATCATCACACGCTACTCGAGCAGATACAAACAGGTTGAACAAATATTGGCACAGCATTGGCACCTGCTAAGGGACGACTCCATTGTGGCTAAATATATAGGTGAGAGACCACAGATCACGTATCGTAGAGCTAGGTCACTGAGGGACCATCTCACCCATAGCCATCTTTGGCCAGTGGCAATCGCCGAGGGAAATAACCCCAGAGGCAATACCAGATGTGGAGATTGCAATTTTTGCAGATGGATCTGGGTTGGAGAGAGCATTCGGTTGCCTAATGGCCAGAAATGGTCTCCACGAGAACTAATAAACTGCCGCACAGTAGGGGTGGTTTACTATATGAAATGTTCCCTATGTAGAGCTTTCTACATAGGGAAAACTAAAAGACCCTTTCACAATCGGATACGAGACTATGTATATGAGGTCAATACGGGTAAACTGGTGTCGGCCATTAGTAGGCATGTTGGCCTCTATCATGGTTACAACTTGGATTGTATGAGCTTCTTTGCCCTTGAACATGTTAAGGAATCACCAAGAGGGGGTGATATAGACAGGAGACTTTTACAGTTGGAAACACAGTGGATCTTCTTGCTTGATGCGACAAGGTCACCTGGGTTAAACGAATATATCAGTTACAAATGTTTTCTATAGAACTTGTTCTTCTGGATTCTGTCCTGTTTAACCCACTTTTGGGGTTTGCTATCCCGACCTACTATCCAAAGTATGTTTACTAGGATTTTTGCTTTTTAGTGAGGGTATTAACAGCAATGTGCTCTTAATAATGCCACATGGATATAAAAAAGATATATATTTTTTTTAAATAAATGTATATGTATTAATAGGTAACTAGTATACTTTGTTATCACGAGTCAATGTTTGGTCACACATCCAAGGGACTTTTGACAAAAATTATGCTATAAGCTATCTTAGAGATATAATATGTAGACAGTGATATATGCGTCTGAAGCTGTCTGCTATTCATTTTTTATTTTTATTTTTATTATATGCTCTCAGAATTAATGATTCATTTATATATTAACCCAATTAAGAAAAATCTCTGACTGCCTAAATTTTGAGGGTGTAAGATAAAATGGGACTTTCTGTCTAGTCACCTGGGCCATAAACTCGGTATCAAGCATAATTTTAGGATTTCCTTCTTTATCTAAAATATATAGTCTATTGATGACTTGATAAGAAAGTACTTGTGCCCTTTTATGCATGCTATAGCTTTATTTGACCACAAGGGACCGCTGGAGATCAATGATGTATGTCCCCGGGCATTAGTAGCAGGTACTTCCGCCTTAGTGAATACTGAGATGTAAATCAATTTGGGTGATTTAGCCCCTATTGGGGCATCTCAGTCGGCCGACAGTACTCCCATGCATCTTGTGGTGGGACGTGGCGATTGCTCTTTCCCTTCACTCTCCCTCCCTCTCACCAACGGGGAGTTTTTATGGAGTGGATGGCATATCGCACGTCCCGCCATTACTGCGCATGTGCGGCTTTTTCGCGCATGCGCGGCAGCATCCTCTTGTCTGACGTTCTCCTGGCTTCTGGCCGGAGATGTCAGCAATCAGGGGGAAATGAGAGAAGGCTGGTGGCGGCTGCCGTTTTGGCGCCAAACCCAGTCATTCAAATAGCCTGAGGATCTGTGAGCACAGCGAGATTGCTGTGCAAGCGGACCAGACGGGCTTTAAAGTGAGTACATATATGTAAGGCTTTCTCTGTCCTCCTGAATGGATTATTCGGAGGTGAGAATGGGCACGTTTAACTAACATGCTCCCCTAACATTATCTCCTTTTAGAACTCTTATGTGTCGTTGATTATTGGACTGGCTGGAATGACTTGCTACATGGGACATTCCTATCCACACTAGCAATCCCATTACCCTATGATAGTCTGAACTGGTAGGCTATACCCTTTTTTACATAATATTAAACGAGCAACCTCTGCTGGCACCATGTGGCCAATAGCAGTATTGCACTCAATGTTCTCTTTTTTCAAACTTGCAGGGACCTTCCAGTGACATTGCTGTCCTCAGAAGGATTGGGGTTCTGCTCTTTTCTGTGGATCAATTCATTTTGACCTAACTAACCCCGGCCATCTCTCTATATTTCCCCTTGCTATTTTGGGCAGCCATGGATTTAAACTTACTATAATTCTGGTGACATACATTAAGTCCTTCTGAGATATTTGGACTCCATCTGTGGATGATTCAACCTACAATCGTTTTTGGACGCCCCATTGGCCCTTGTATCTATGTGACAACACTTTGAGTTGATTTGTGAGTATTGATATATATTTTTGTAAATTCTGGGTGAATGCTTGGATATATAAACATGTGGAATTATCCTTTACATAATAGAAATCATATTTACGATTGATTTGATAGATGCATGTATTGCAAAAAGACTTTGTAAATGCAAGACAAAAAGTACATTATCTATAATATATTGATTTTCTTTTTTTGTATGTTTTTTGCATATCAGTACTAACAGCCCCATGAACCTCAACGAGTCTCTGGCACCTATTTTGCCCTGAAGAAGCCATTTGAGGCGAAATGCATTGGTAACCCGTACCCTGCACCACTATAGGCTAGCTTTATCTATATGTGGAGTTGGGTGTGAGTAAGGTGACCTATAGAGGCCCACACTTATGGTCTGGTTGATATGTGTTGGGGGTTGTATTTATGTTTATATGTTAATTGTCATTTTAATGTTTGTAATTTGAAATAAAGCGACTTTTTATAATAATATTGTCTTGCTATCCTTTGTCTCCAGGGACGGGAGTATACAGCACCGCTATAGCCCCAATTACTAGTTTTTCAACTAATTTTTTGTACTTTCAGTCTAGGGGTGATGGTGCTGTTGGTTGAATGACTGAACGTTCATTTTTATAATTTAATCTTTTTGGGGGTTAAACACCCCACCAGGCTACATACGTTCAGCCAATCACCCGCCCAGGGAGACAAATTTGAGTAATTATATGATTACATTGTTGAACTAAACTATGTGAATATACTATTGTAATGACCAAGAGTACATCGGTATACCCTTTTGATTTTCTTTGATCAAATCCATCATTTTTTTCTTTCCTCTTTCCCCTTTATTTTTTAATCTATCTCTGAGAAGTTATATCTGAATTATATTTTATATTTTAGATATGAACTTCTGTGGACAAGATTGGGAGGGTTTTACCTCTAGGATTAGATCAGAAACGGTAGGCACTACGGATGGGCATCGGGATGTGGACGTTTTTTCACAAAAGATTAGGCAACTATTGATTAAAAAGTCCTCACTTTATTGGCATATGAAGTATTTTGATTTATACATAGAACAACAACTTGTCCCTTTTGGATTGAGAATTCAAATTTTCCCAACAATTCCAACTGTGAGTGAAGAAATGAAAAATATATGGGAGAATAATCTCCATCAATGCTCTACGCAAATGATGAGAATTCTTAGAAATCACTATCAGAATGAAATTACGGAGATAGATGCACAGATACAAGCACTAAGTACAGTACATCAAGACATCATATCCGATCCAAGCTATGGGCCCAAACAAAGTGAACTAAATGACCTAATGGAACAACACAATAAAAAATTAGTCATGAATAAAAACAAAAAATTCCTTAGGGACAGATTAGCTTATGATACTGGCAAAGCATATCGGTGGCAACCGAGTCAGGGGGGGAGACCGGGACGCCCCCTCAGACCTTCAAATAATCACAGGAGGGTAGGGGTGGAACGGGAGGGGGGTGACGAGACCGACCGATCATCGTCTGTCTCCTCATCATCCAGATCCTCTAGGCAAACGGAATCCGTTATATCAAACTCTCCGATGAGATTCCGTAACAAGAAATCCAAGAGTGCTGGGAGGGGGACCAGCAACCAACGCAATAAAAGACCAAATATGAACAAGGGAGGATTTAATTTGGTGGAGAATAACAGTAATCAAGGTAGCAATCTTGGTATGTCTCATCCCTCGCCTCCATCCTTTTCTTTTTCACAGTTACATCTACCGTCGTCATCAGGTTTTTCATTTGGAGGCAAAAATGCCCCCAAAACCCTCAATCTGGGATTAGGACAGGGGGCAGAACATCAGGAAGGAAGGGCAATTGAAAGCACCCAGAGAAACCCCAATATGACTGTTAATCAACCTAACCCATCCCCTTTAGGAGCGATAGCCAAGAAACAAGGGAGTCTAGAACCCCATCTGGTCAAGAAATGAAAGAATGTAACAGTGATTTGAAAATTGTTAATCTCTCATCCTATAAACTTACAAAGGACGAAATCACTGTTTTGGGGTTAGGTTTAAATTTCTGCCCCTCGCCACCATTGGATAAATTTGAGGTAGCAAAGGATATTATACTTTTTGCCAGGAAGCTGACATTACACACCATTTATGACAAAACCCCCACTCCTCAAGCACAAAAAGCTAAGGATATGGAACTATGGAAGGAATTCACAATTAGGGATTTCAAAGCACTGAAAGACCTGATGCAACTTTGGGAGGAGGGTAATACAGGGGAAAATGCAGCTTTAGATGAGCTTGACAACACATCCATGGAAGTAATTAGAGATCTTATCCCAGAATATGGAAACAAGTCTTCCAATTTTCCATCACTGCAACGCAACCTGCATATTTGGTCATTTGTTCAAAAGGCCATGTATGATTTGAGACAGTTACCAGAAAATATACATCTAGATGGTAATCTATCCCCCCAACAAACAATGGCCCTCAACAAATTAAAAAATAACATAGAAATAATTATAAAGCCGTCTGATAAAGGGGGTAACGTAGTAGTGATGGGAAGGGAAGACTATGTTAACATGTGTTTAGACATTCTGAACAACAAAGCGTGGTATAGGCGTATCCCAGAGAAGACAATATCTAAGTTTTACCAGGAATATAGAGAAATCATCCTTAGAGCATTTAATAATGCCATAATAACGAAAAGCACTTATGAATTTCTGAATGTAAAGAATCCGGTCACGCCTACATTCTATTCTTTACCTAAAGTGCATAAATGCATGAAGAAACCCCCGGGCCGCCCCATTGTGTCAGGGATTGGCTGTATCTCTGAACAGGCCAGCAAAATAATTGATGACTATCTCAGGCCCTTTGTGAAATCCCTACCCTCCCACATACAGGATACTAGAGATCTCCTAAGAGTATTAGAGGACAAAAATATACCTGAAAACGCTTGGTTGGTAACCATTGATGTGGAAGCCCTGTATTGTTCCATACCCCACTCGAGGGGGGTTGCAACAATAGCAGAATTCCTGAGAGAAAGGGATCGATCGACCTGGAAATACAATACATTTATTCTTGAAATTCTGGAATATATCCTGTCTAGGAATGTCTTCATATTCAACGATTCCCACTACCTCCAGGTGCAGGGAGTGGCGATGGGGACGAAATGTGCCCCATCGTACGCAAACCTGTACCTGGGGGGGTGGGAACGTGCTGTCTTCTATGGAGGGGACTCGTCTATGTACCTGTGCCACATTCTTGCGTGGCACAGGTACATAGACGACATCCTACTCATATGGACGGGCACCAAGGAGGGATTGGATTCCTTTATGGAAAGATTGGGAGAGAATACCTATAATTTGAAATTCACTATGGAATGTAGTCAATCTAAAGTCAATTTCCTGGATATATCAATCATGAAGGACACTGGGGGCAATTTGAGCACCGATTTATTTCGCAAATCGTCAGCAGCAAATACGGTTTTACATTCCTCGAGTGCACATCCACATAGTCTGAAAAAGAGTATACCTTATGGGCAATATCTCAGACTCAAGAGAAATTGCAGTAAAGAGGAGGACTATTATCGCCAAGCTAAATTATTGCAGCAGCGCTTTTTGGAAAGAGGGTATAGCAAAAAATGCTTGAAAAAAGCGTTCAATAAAACCAAACTTAGATCACGAGATTCCCTCTTATATGATCAAAGAAAACAAACTAAAAAGGAACCCACCCGTATCATCACACGCTACTCGAGCAGATACAAACAGGTTGAACAAATATTGGCACAGCATTGGCACCTGCTAAGGGACGACTCCATTGTGGCTAAATATATAGGTGAGAGACCACAGATCACGTATCGTAGAGCTAGGTCACTGAGGGACCATCTCACCCATAGCCATCTTTGGCCAGTGGCAATCGCCGAGGGAAATAACCCCAGAGGCAATACCAGATGTGGAGATTGCAATTTTTGCAGATGGATCTGGGTTGGAGAGAGCATTCGGTTGCCTAATGGCCAGAAATGGTCTCCACGAGAACTAATAAACTGCCGCACAGTAGGGGTGGTTTACTATATGAAATGTTCCCTATGTAGAGCTTTCTACATAGGGAAAACTAAAAGACCCTTTCACAATCGGATACGAGACTATGTATATGAGGTCAATACGGGTAAACTGGTGTCGGCCATTAGTAGGCATGTTGGCCTCTATCATGGTTACAACTTGGATTGTATGAGCTTCTTTGCCCTTGAACATGTTAAGGAATCACCAAGAGGGGGTGATATAGACAGGAGACTTTTACAGTTGGAAACACAGTGGATCTTCTTGCTTGATGCGACAAGGTCACCTGGGTTAAACGAATATATCAGTTACAAATGTTTTCTATAGAACTTGTTCTTCTGGATTCTGTCCTGTTTAACCCACTTTTGGGGTTTGCTATCCCGACCTACTATCCAAAGTATGTTTACTAGGATTTTTGCTTTTTAGTGAGGGTATTAACAGCAATGTGCTCTTAATAATGCCACATGGATATAAAAAAGATATATATTTTTTTTAAATAAATGTATATGTATTAATAGGTAACTAGTATACTTTGTTATCACGAGTCAATGTTTGGTCACACATCCAAGGGACTTTTGACAAAAATTATGCTATAAGCTATCTTAGAGATATAATATGTAGACAGTGATATATGCGTCTGAAGCTGTCTGCTATTCATTTTTTATTTTTATTTTTATTATATGCTCTCAGAATTAATGATTCATTTATATATTAACCCAATTAAGAAAAATCTCTGACTGCCTAAATTTTGAGGGTGTAAGATAAAATGGGACTTTCTGTCTAGTCACCTGGGCCATAAACTCGGTATCAAGCATAATTTTAGGATTTCCTTCTTTATCTAAAATATATAGTCTATTGATGACTTGATAAGAAAGTACTTGTGCCCTTTTATGCATGCTATAGCTTTATTTGACCACAAGGGACCGCTGGAGATCAATGATGTATGTCCCCGGGCATTAGTAGCAGGTACTTCCGCCTTAGTGAATACTGAGATGTAAATCAATTTGGGTGATTTAGCCCCTATTGGGGCATCTCAGTCGGCCGACAGTACTCCCATGCATCTTGTGGTGGGACGTGGCGATTGCTCTTTCCCTTCACTCTCCCTCCCTCTCACCAACGGGGAGTTTTTATGGAGTGGATGGCATATCGCACGTCCCGCCATTACTGCGCATGTGCGGCTTTTTCGCGCATGCGCGGCAGCATCCTCTTGTCTGACGTTCTCCTGGCTTCTGGCCGGAGATGTCAGCAATCAGGGGGAAATGAGAGAAGGCTGGTGGCGGCTGCCGTTTTGGCGCCAAACCCAGTCATTCAAATAGCCTGAGGATCTGTGAGCACAGCGAGATTGCTGTGCAAGCGGACCAGACGGGCTTTAAAGTGAGTACATATATGTAAGGCTTTCTCTGTCCTCCTGAATGGATTATTCGGAGGTGAGAATGGGCACGTTTAACTAACATGCTCCCCTAACATTATCTCCTTTTAGAACTCTTATGTGTCGTTGATTATTGGACTGGCTGGAATGACTTGCTACATGGGACATTCCTATCCACACTAGCAATCCCATTACCCTATGATAGTCTGAACTGGTAGGCTATACCCTTTTTTACATAATATTAAACGAGCAACCTCTGCTGGCACCATGTGGCCAATAGCAGTATTGCACTCAATGTTCTCTTTTTTCAAACTTGCAGGGACCTTCCAGTGACATTGCTGTCCTCAGAAGGATTGGGGTTCTGCTCTTTTCTGTGGATCAATTCATTTTGACCTAACTAACCCCGGCCATCTCTCTATATTTCCCCTTGCTATTTTGGGCAGCCATGGATTTAAACTTACTATAATTCTGGTGACATACATTAAGTCCTTCTGAGATATTTGGACTCCATCTGTGGATGATTCAACCTACAATCGTTTTTGGACGCCCCATTGGCCCTTGTATCTATGTGACAACACTTTGAGTTGATTTGTGAGTATTGATATATATTTTTGTAAATTCTGGGTGAATGCTTGGATATATAAACATGTGGAATTATCCTTTACATAATAGAAATCATATTTACGATTGATTTGATAGATGCATGTATTGCAAAAAGACTTTGTAAATGCAAGACAAAAAGTACATTATCTATAATATATTGATTTTCTTTTTTTGTATGTTTTTTGCATATCAGTACTAACAGCCCCATGAACCTCAACGAGTCTCTGGCACCTATTTTGCCCTGAAGAAGCCATTTGAGGCGAAATGCATTGGTAACCCGTACCCTGCACCACTATAGGCTAGCTTTATCTATATGTGGAGTTGGGTGTGAGTAAGGTGACCTATAGAGGCCCACACTTATGGTCTGGTTGATATGTGTTGGGGGTTGTATTTATGTTTATATGTTAATTGTCATTTTAATGTTTGTAATTTGAAATAAAGCGACTTTTTATAATAATATTGTCTTGCTATCCTTTGTCTCCAGGGACGGGAGTATACAGCACCGCTATAGCCCCAATTACTAGTTTTTCAACTAATTTTTTGTAATTACTGTACTTATACATCATCCTATTATTGTTGTTATCTGTATTTCTCTTGCTAATAAACAATAAAAAAATTGGAAATAAAAAAACGTAGTGCTGCCCACATTGCCTGTGTTGAACAACCAGTGTAGTTCTGCAAAGCACCCTATGTCAGTAGGAAGCGACATTGTGTGGCCTATTGGATCCCACCACCTGACTCTACACCTGCTGACCAGCCCTTTTTTTTTGACATTTGTTGTTTACAAGTAAAACAATCTGTATTTTTTGCTAAAAAATTACTTAGAATCTCCAAATATTTTTATTTTCTTTATTTCTTTTTTTTTTTAGCAGAGACCTTGGCAAAAAAAAACGGACCAAAAAAGACATTTATTTTTGCATAAGGCCATTCCAGCTCTCTACCGTCATGTGGAAGGTAGTGTTTTGGCCTCGTGGGACAGAACAGTCAGAAGGAAGGTTCACATTACTGCTGACTCTTGGTCCAGCAGGCATGGACAGGGACGTTACTTTTCCTTCACAGCGCACTGGGTAACTCTGCTGGCAGCTGGGAAGGATGCAGGACAGGGTTCAGTGTTGCAGCTTGTTTTGCCACCATGCCTCCAAAAAGCTGGTGCTGGTTCTGCCACATCTGGCTACTCCACCAGCTCCTCCTCCTCTTCTTCTTCCTCCATGTCCTCTTCTGCTCAAGTGTCCTCTGAAGCAGCAGTGCTCCTTAAGCGTTCAAGGGGCTACGCAAGCAGTCAGGCTAAAAGATGCCATGTCGTGCTTCAGTTGGTCTGTCTAGGGGATAGGAGTCACACCGGGGAAGAGATTCTGTCAGCTCTGCAGGGGCAGGCTCAGAGATGGTTGACACCACGACAGCTTGAGCCAGGAATGGTTGTATGCGACAATGGCACCAACCTTCTCTCTTCCCTCCGACAGGGACACTTGACACATGTTCCATGCTTGGCACATGTCCTGAATCTGGTGGTGCATGATTTCTTGAGCAGATACCCGAGCTTCCAAGATCTCCTGAGGCAGGCCAGAAAAGTCTGTGGCCATTTCTGGCGTTCATACAATGCCAGTGCTCACTTATCTGACATTCAACGGGAATTCAACATGCCCACCAACCGCCTCATTTTTGACATGCCCACCAGGTGGAACTCAACATTGACAATGCTGAAGCAGCTGCACATGCAGCAGAGGGCCATCAATGAGTACCTGTGTAAGTATGGCACAAGGACAGGCTCAGGGGAGCTTGGCTTTTTTTCCCTACGCCAGTGGCTTTTGATAAAGGATGCATGCACCGTCCTGTCACCATTTGAGGAGGCCACAAGGATAGTGAGCCGGGACAATGCATGCATCAGTGACACTATCCCTGCTGGAGCAGACGCTTCATGGAATCATAGACAGGGCACTTGAGGCAGAACAGCGGGAGGAAGAAGAGGACTTACTTTCCTCCCAAGGCCCCCTTTATGCAGATATTATGCCTGTAGGGACACAAAACACACAGGAGGAAGAGGAGGAGGAGTACTGTAGCAGCATGGATGTAGAGGATAACATACAGCAGTGTTTCTCCACCTTTTTTCAGTTGCGGCACCCTTTAAAATTCTGCACAATCTTGAGGTACCCCATTTTAAAATGTAAAAAAAAAAACCGAAACTAATAGTTTTACATATAGCAGCAACATCCATACACATTGACCATTCAATGTTAGAAGTGATTTATTCCTCCACTATTGCAAACTGGTACTGACCAATATTCTAGTGTTTCTTTTCTCCCTTAGTTTTGCTTCTTCTGCTTGCTAATGTGACCCCCAGTGCTGATGGAGAGGGGAAGAGGAGGAGTAAACAAGGATTCTATTCAAGCACCTGTCCTTCTCCTTATCAACCAGTGATGTCATTGGTTGTCAGGATGCCAGTGGCTTGACCTGCATGGTGCCCAGGATTGTAATGCTGCAATGTAAAAACCTGTTTCAATTTGTTGCAATTTTTTGGCATTTTGCCAAGGCACCCCTGAAGAACTCAGGAGGCACACCAGGGTGCCACAGGACCCTGGTTGAAAAAGGCTGACATACAGCAGTCTTCAAGAAATGGTTTTCATTCCCCAGAAACCCCAGGAGTTGTACGTGGTTGGGGAGAGGTTGCTCCTGACAATGTCATCCTTAGTGACTCAGAGGACTCAGAAGCTCATACCTCTTCAAACTTATGTTGCATGGGCTCCCTGATTCTGCAAAGCCTGCAAAAGAACCTAAGGATTTGTGCTATCAAGGAGAGGGATAATTACTGGTTGGCAACCCTTCTTGATCCACGTTACAAAGGTAAAGTTGCAGAGTTCATCCTGCCTTCGCAGAGGAAGCAGAGGAGGAAACATATTGAGGAGGCCTTGAAAAAAATGAGTGTAACACCTTTCCAGACACTGGGAGGTTAACATTCTCTGGACGTGTTTCTAAGGCATCATTCAGCCAAAGGAGGAGCGGTGGAGAAGGCGGCCGGCTGACCGATGCCTTTAAATAGTTCTTTAGTCCTCAGCAGCACTCGTGGCTGTTAGGTTTAAGCAACCATCCGCATCGTCTCCATCATATGGTGCATGATTATCTAGGGGCAAGAGCAGACTTGGAGACTTTTCCAAGTGAGCATCCACTGGGTTACTGGGTCTTGAGGATGAACCACTGACCAGAACTTGCTCAATATGCAATGGAGCTACTGGCCTGTACTGCTTTCAGTATGCTTTCCGAACGGACGTTCAGTGCTGCTGGAGGTTTTGTGATGGACAAAAGAGTGTGTCTGTCCACAGACTCTGTTGACAAGCTGACTTTTTTTTAAATAATCCAGTCCTGGATAAACAAGAGCTATCAGGCCCCTCATTCTGATGTAACATATTGAATTTGCTAGGGGTCTACCATCCCTTGAAGACTGCATATGCTGCCTATCCTATTCCTTTACCTGGATTCTGCTATTTTCCAACAATGTTTTTGGTTTAGGTCACTACCAACCCCCAAGGCCTAATTTTTCTGCACTTGTATGACAGTTGCATATAATTTAAATGTTGTATGTCATTTTTAACAGCAGGCGCTGTCCCTGTGCCCTGCTAACTGTGAGGGGTTACGGTGTTCAGGCACCACCAACAGCAAAGGCCCAATTTTTGGCACCTGTATAGTACATGCAATTTCAAATTTGTATGGAATTCTTACCAGCAGGTCAAATTCCTGTGCCCAGCAAGAGTAACTGCGAGGGCTTGGTTACGGTGTTCAGGCACCACCAACAGCAAAGGCCCAATTTTTGGCACCTGTATGACAAGTACATGCAATTTTGAATTTCTATGTAATTCTTACCAGCAGGTCCCATTCCTGTGCCCAGCAAGAGTACCTTCAGGGTTTGCATTGTTCAGGCACCACCAACAACCAAGGCCCAATTTCGGTTTCAGTTCCTGCTGATACTAACCTTCCAGGTCCCCATTACTTCAGCCAGTTTGCATAGCCGGCACCCAACCTTGGTCAGGTCAGATGACAGCACAGCGCCCCCACTACATCACTGATAAGAACACATACAACACTTGATTTTTGCCAATTTCAAATTGGCATGGATTTTTTACCAGCAGGGCCCGTTCCTGTGCCCAGCAAGAGTAACTGTGAGGGATTGCGGTCTTCATGCACCAACACCCAAGGCCCAATTTTTCTGCACCTCTATGACAACTGACAAGTACATGCGATTTCAAGTTTGTATGGAATTCTTACCAGCAGGTCCCGTTCCTGCACCCAGCAAGAGTAACTGTCAGGGGTTAGTTCTGGTGTTCAGGCCCCACCAACAGCAAAGGCCCAATTTTTTACACCTGTATAGAACATTCTATTTCAAATTTGTATGTATTTTTTTTCAGCAGCAGGGCCCGTTCCTGCGCTCAGCAAGAGTAACTGCGAGGGGTTACGGTGTTCAGGCACCACCAACAACCAAGGCCCATTTTTTCTGCACCTGTGTGACAAGTACATTTGATTTGAAATTTGTATGTATATTTGTATATGACATTTTTTGCTTTAGAAATGTCAGTATTTCTGCAGCAGGCTAATTACATCGTAGAGATGCACTACTTTACAGGCACATTCAGGGGACCCCCCAGGCACGATATTTGAAGGGATTTTTCATTTTTAACGTTTCACTTTAAGCCTCATTAAAATCAGTAAATCACTGCTACTTTAAAAAAAAATGTTTGTTTGCATTGCTACATGTTACAGAGGTCAGTACTCAGACCCCATACACTTTTTTGGGGCAATAACTTGCATTTAAGCCTTCAAAATGAGGCCGTTTGATTTTCGAGTCCCATAGACTTCAATGGGGTTAGTTTATTTGAAAAAACTTTTCCTTTCTATTCGCAGTGTTCTGGTGCGAACCAAACTCGGGGGGTGTTCAGCTCATCACTAACCACCAACACCAAAGGCCCAATTTCAGTTTCAGTTCCTGCCGATACTAACCTTCCAGGTCCCCATTACTCCAGCAGGTTTGTATAGCCGACACCCAACTCTGGCCAAGTCAGCACAGCGCCCCCACTAGATCACTGAAAAGAACACATACAACAATTATCCCGACATTGACTGGGAAGAGGGGACTACACACTCACAGAAGGCCCGGCTATTCACGGAAACCTTACAGGATAATTACATGTCATAGCTGGTGGACTCTCCTACTAGAGAAAACGCAATCCTGGATCTATTGATCACTAATGACCCAGACATAATCTCGGAGGTAGGGGTCCAGGACAACCTGGGCTCTAGCGATCACAGGATAATCACATTTAGCGTAAATAACAATATAGCAAGGCAAGTGGGGAACATAAGAACCCTTAACTTCAGAAGGGCAGACTTTCCAAAATTGTACTCGTTGATGGAAAGGGTAAACTGGGACCGAACCCTGGGATCCCTGACCACAGAGGAAAAATGGGAATGCTTTAGGAATATATTAAGCAAAGGCATCTTGCAGTGCATTCCTATGGGAAATAAATTTAGAAGAGACAAAGCCAAACCTGGCTGGCTAAACCATAGCGTTAAAAATCTTATTAGGGGAAAAAAATTGGCCTTCAGGAAATATAAATCAGAAGGCACAGTATTGGCTTTCGACCAATACAAGGAGGCAAATAAGAAGTGTAAACACGAAATCAAGATGGCTAAAATAGACTTTGAGAGGCAAATAGCGGAGGATAGTAAAAAAAAACAAAGAAATTCTTTAAGTATATCAACAGCAAAAAAACTAGGGCAGAGCATATTGCACACATAATTAACGATGATGGGAGGATGGTTACAGAAGACACTGAAAAAGCAACCATGCTGAATGCTTTTTTCTCGTCAGTCTTTACACAGGAAAAGGAGGGGTACACTGACCATGACTGTATGGTTAGTAGTAATACACAGGACTTGCCACTATGGCTAACAGAGGATGAAATCAGGGAAAGGCTGGATAAACTTAACACAAACAAATCACCAGGCCCGGATGGCGTACATCCGAGAGTACTCAAGGAACTCAGTAAGGTTATATCCAGACCACTGTTCCTGATCTTTGCGGACAGTATTAGGACAGGAGATGTACCAGGGGAGTGGAGGAAAGCTAACGTGATTCCGATATTCAAAAAGGGTCAGAGGCATATCCCGGGAAATTATAGGCCTGTCAGTCTGACATCAGTAGTATGTAAACTTCTGGAGGGGATGATAAGGGACTATATCGTAGAGTTTGCTAAGGACAACAGCATCATTAGTAGTAACCAGCACGGGTTTACAAATGGGCGTTCTTGTCAAACCAATCTCTTAACATTCTATGAGGAGGTGAGCTGTGAGCTAGATGGGGGCAGACCAGTGGATGTGGTGTACTTGGATTTCGCTAAGGCGTTCGATACAGTTCCCCATAAGCGATTAATTTATAAAATAAGGTCTGCAGGTATCAACGGCAGGGTTTGCTCTTGGATACGGAACTGGCTAAAAGGGCGTGTCCAAAGGGTGGTAATAAACAGCGCATACTCAGACTGGTCTGAGGTAGTAAGCGGGGTCCCCCAAGGCTCAGTCCTAGGACCAACCTTGTTCAATTTATTCATAAACAGCATTGAGGACGGGATCTGTAGTTCAATATCAGTTTTTGCAGATGACACAAAATTAGGCAGGGCAATAACAGCACAGCATGAAGCAGATATCCTACAGAATGACCTGGACAAAATAATGGAGTGGGCAACAACTTGGCAAATGAGGTTTAACGTGGAGAAGTGTAAGGTTTTGCACTTGGGGACTAGCAACATAAAAGCACAATACACGTTAGGAGGGGAACCCCTGGGAGAATCAAAAATGGAGAAGGATCTGGGAGTATTGGTGGATGATAGACTAGGCAACAGCATGCAATGTCAAGCGGCAGCTGCCAAAGCCAGCAGAATATTAGCATGCATAAAGAAAGGGATGTATTCCAGGGATAAGACTATAATCCTTCCACTTTATAAAACTCTAGTCCGACCGCATCTGGAGTATGCTGTCCAGTTCTGGTCACCAGTCCTCAGAAGGGATGTGTTGGAGCTGGAGAGGGTCCAGAGAAGGGCAACTAAACTAATTAGGGGATTGGAGGACCTTGATTATGAGGAGCGTCTGCAATCGCTTGATTTATTCTCCCTGGAGAAGAGACGACTGAGGGGGGACATGATAGCAATTTTTAAATATCTCAATGGGGATCTAGGCTTTGAATAAAAGCTGTTCAGTCGCAGGGATTACATGAGGACTCGGGGCATACAATGCGATTAGAGGAGAAGCGTTTTAACCTCAGGCAACGTGGGGGGTTCTTTACTGTTAGGGCTACAAGATTGTGGAATTCTCTACCACAAGAGGTGGTTTCTGCAGGTAATATGGTGGCTTTCAAAAGACTTCTAGATGTACATCTCAAGGATCAGAACATTCAGGGGTACGCGAGATGATTACAGCCACACACACCTACACAGGTTGAACTGGATGGACTATTGTCTTTATTCAACCTCACCTACTATGTAACTATGTAACTATGTAACACTTGATCTTGCCAGTTTCAAATTGGCATGGAATTTTTACCAGCAGTGCCCATTCATGCGCCCAGCAAGAGTAACTGTGAGGTGTTGCGGTGTTTAGGCACCACCAACAATCAAGGCCCAATTTTTCTGCACCTGTATGACAAGTACATGCAATTTCAAAATTTGTATGGAATTTTTAGCAGCAGGGACCGTTCCTGCGCCCAGCAAGAGTAACTGCGAGGGGTTATTGTGTTTAGGCACCACCAACAACCAAGGCCCAATTTTTCTGCACCTGTATGACAAGTACATGCAATTTGAAATTTGTGTGTATATTTGTATATGACATTTTTTTCTTTAAAAATGTCAGTATTGCTGCAGCAGGCTACATACATCGTACAGATGCACTACTTTACAGGCACATTAAGGGGACCCCCCAGGCACAATATTTGAGGGAATTTTTCATTTTTATAGTTTCACTTTAAGCCTCATTAAAATCAGTAAATCAGTGCTCCTTTAAAAACGATTGTTTTTAAAAAATATTTTTGCATTGCTACATGTTACCCAGGTCAGTACCCAGACTCACATACACTTTTTTTGGGCAATAACTTGCATTTAAGCCTTAAAAATGAGGACATTTGATTTTTGATGTTTGAGTCCCATAGACTTCAATGGAGTTTGTTTGTGCGAACAAACATTTCCCCTGTTCGCTGTGTTCTGGTGTTTGGCTCATCACTAGTGAAGAGATACAGTAAGGTGCTCTAGGGTGTATTAGTGATCTAAATACATAAATTGGTGTGAAGCTGCTGCAGACATCAATGTGTGTTCCCACGCTGAGTGTTAATATAATGAAAATGCGGAAGCTGCGCTGCTCTATTTATGGGCTCAAATAAATACAGTAAAACCTAGAGTCATGAATGATTAGTGCAATTATTTTCACTATATAATAGCCTCTTTTTGGTGATGAAGTCATGGGGCCCGTGACGTAATGCGTAGGGCGAGTAGAGGCAGACAAAGATCGGAAGTGAGGTCATATGCAGAAGTAAAGCCTGGGGATTTTAAATTGAAGCTTGTTTGCATCTTTTAAAATGTAAGTCCATTGCATTTTTAATAAAACTTTTTTAAATAATCACAATACTGCACCATAAGAGGTTATTTGCTATCTCCCAATGCAGTGAGGCATGCGGGCAGCATTAACCGGATGGGTTATTAAAAGTACCATAGCCCAAATATTGGATCCAGGAATGTGTACCATTGGAGGCCCCCCCAGAGGTAGAGGAGAAGGCAGATCCCAATTTAACTGGAAAGGATAATCGTATATGTACTATATGACCTGGGCTGGCCCTACCATGGGTCCTGCTGGGTCCATTGGACCCAGGCGGCACTTTTAGAGGGGTGGCAAATTGACGCCCATGAAGAGTTTGTTTTTGTGATGAGGGTGTCTGTTATGGGGGGGGGGTCTGTGATGGGATGGTCTGCAATTAGGGGAGTCTGTGATGGGATGGTCTGTGATGAGTGGAGTCTGTGATATAGAGTTTGGGGTTTGGAATTGAACATAATGATATGTCATATATATATATATATATATATATATATATATATATATATATATATATATATATATATATATAATATATATATTGTGAGGGATTAGCTCGGTGGTAGGCGTGGATGACCCCTTTGGGGGTGCGTTTTCACAGAGAGATAGCCGATTAGAGGTTGAAAACAAGACTGATTTATTCATGCAATTTACTTAACACAATTGCAAGCATCAAAACAGCCAAAATAAAATAAAAGACAAAATAAATCCTTGCCTCTGTGGGCGGCTACCTTCTCACAGCTGGAACCTACCTAAGAAGTCTTTCCAACCTACTGTTGGGCCGACACTGCTGATCCTACAGCAGACACTCAAATGTCCATTTGTTTGCTTTTCACACAGCACAAACATTGTCCATTGAACATGTCCCTTTGTTTTCTTTCACACAGCACATGTTCATTTATAACAGGATCCTTTACTCTTCAGATTCTTCACATTGAACATAGTTCATTTAACAGGTCCCTTTACTCTTCACACTCTTCACATGGAACACTTTGTCTTCTCACCTTTGAGACGTCTTCACTCGTGGTTACCCTCCTTAGCTTCACATCGCTGTAGGGGGTCTTCTCCCATGCTCACCAGCTTGTCGGGAGGCACACATCCGACTGTCCCCCTCTCCCAGCCCACACGGCGACAGGCGGCAGCAGTCCTTCTCCCATGCCCACACGGCGTCGGGAGGTACACGTATGTCTGTCCTCCTCTTCCCAGCTCACACAGCGACAGGAGGCAGCACTCAATAGATTTTCTCTGGACAAATTATAGAGTCCTTGATCTCCTCATTCTGAACAGCTGAATGGTTTTCAACTTCCTGCTGGCTCTCTCTGCAGCCAACACCCTATAGTATCAGTGAACTTTCAAAGCAGGTGGGAATGTGTCTCCTCTCAGTGACTACATTCCCAGATTTACCTGACTTCCTGTCACATACCCCCCCCTCTTGTTTCAACCCTAGGGTTGGGACACATATTTCCAGGCACGCATGTGTCAGGCACTGCTGACTCACTGATAAGCCTCCTATTATCCTCAAGCTTCCGGATGAAACTGTTTTGTCATCTTCATTGACAGATTTCTCATAACTGCCACACAGTTTGTCTCTCATCTCATATACACATTCTTCAACTGCATTTTTGGCATCATTTTGCTCCTTCTCGTTTCTGTCATCTTCATTGACAGCTTTCTCATAAATGTCAGACAGCTTGTCCCTCATAACCGTCTGTCCAATCCACCATGGAGGACCGTGATCCATAGGCAACTCAATTGGGCTAGTCTTAATGTCTTCAACATTCTTAAGACGCCTCTCTCTGCAATCCATAAATGTTTTCCACAAAACTTTGAGAACCTTTGCTTCACTAAGCTTTGTTCCAAGTAGGGACTCTTGACATCCCTCTGTGACTTGAGTTGCCTCTCCATACATCTGTACACAATCATTGACTTTTTGTTGTAAAAGGGAATGATCTTCCTTCTTGAGCTTTGCTTGCTCTAAGATGCTGTGCAGAGGATTTTCCAATTGAGACAACAGGCTGTCACACATTTCTTCAAAGTGACCCCTGTTCCTTTTCCCAGAGATATCAATATCATTCACCAAACATTTCATATTCATAGGCAGATCGGAAGCATTTGCACTCATCAACTTCTTAAACTTTTCGCCCTCCTGAGCGAGTCGCAGTAAAGGCCTACTATTTGATTTGATATTCAGTTTATATTTCTTGCCAAACTCTTCACAGAAGTAGTCAACCAGAACATCATCAACTTTCCTTACACCAACATAGGGGTTAAAGGCAACAACACAGTTGAACCCAGCGATCTGGGTGGTATCCATTATAGACCTCCTCTCTGCATCAGTGAAGAAGCATGGAACTGCAACACATTCTTTTACAGGTTTCTTCAATGCACTTTCTGCTGAACTATTTGACCGCTCAAGGTCACCTAGTTCTTTTTCTCTATCTGAATTCCACATGGAATGCATCTCAAGATCACGATCAAACTTCTTTTTCACATCTTCAACACACTGTAATGAACCAACGCTTTCTTCCATGCGTTTTTTCATATCCGCTATCTGAGCTTGCAATGTTGCGACTTGCTCTGATAGGTTTTTCTTTGCTTCCGCCTCCTCTTTTAATTGTTCCAGGAAGCCATTTTTCTCATCTTCCATTTGTTTAAGCTTTGTGCTAAAACTCAGCCTTTGACACCTCTCTTCCTGTAAGAGTTCCTGCGTGTCTTGCAGCTGCGATTCCAAGATAGAAAAATCTTCCGCAATTTCTCTAGATTTGCTGTCTGCTTGAGAAAGCTGATTTGTAACATTGTCCAACTCAACCTGCAGTCGGTTTGCCTTCTCTGACAGCTTAGCACACAATCGGTCACCTTCTGACACCTTGACTTGCGATTCCAGAAGCTGTGCCTCTACTTTTTCCCTCTTATGTTCACAATCTTCTTTTCCCTGCATAAGAGCCTTCACCTCATTGGCTAGCATCTGGGAATAAGAATGTAATTCTGCCACACAGGCTTCTTTCTCCTTTAACTGCTGCTGGACACGTTGGGCTTCCCCTTTCCAACTTTCACAGTCCGCACGCCATTCATCTACCACATTGCTTAAAGTAGTGAGCTCATACACAGTACTCAGTAATTTAGCCTCTCTTTCACTTTTCTCTTTGTCGCTGAGAGACAATGTCGCTTTCAGAGCAACATTCTGTTCCTGCGACTCCTGCAGGTCTATTTTTGTAACTTCCAAACACTGAAGACTTTTTTCCAGCTGATTACGCAACTCCAACATATCAGCCATACTTTGCTTCTGCAAAGTCTGAATTTCACTTTCCTTTTCCATGAGGATGGTATCTTTCTCCATTATAGTCTCTCTGCGTTTTTGCAACTCGACCAAAAGAAGAGCAGTGGATTCTTCCCACTGTAACACATGAGACTTGAGTAGTTCATTCATTTCCTGCAAGTTTCTATGCTCCATTTTAAGCAATTCCAAGGCTTGTTCCTTTTCTTCCATTTTCCGTTGCAAGGCATCCAACTCAGCCCTGCACACATACTCGGTTTCTTCCAAACCGATGGCCTCCATTGGCTGCTGGCGTCTCTGTTTCCAGCCTGCCATGCTCTCTTGGTGAGCCTTTTGCTGAGCTGCAAAGCTCCGCTGAAAATCCGCATTTGCCTGCTGTTGAGCTGCATTTGCTTGCTGTTGAGCTGCATTTGATATAATCAGATGTTTCAACATCTCCTCCATTTTGAGTTTACTTTTCATCTGAGCACACTGCGTCTCCATAGCAGTTTCATCAGTGTTGCTAGGGACAACAACCTTCCTCTTTAGTAGACTCTCTTTAGGCATGGATGGGGCTGGTTCAGACGGTAGCATCCCCTCCATCCATAGAATCCGGTCTCTCATTTCATCTATCTTTGCATTCTTCAGGCGTTTTGAACGCCCCATCTTCAATAACTCCACAAACAAATTTTTCACAGTCCAGCAAAAATTTTTCAGACCACTGTCTCTTTAACACATGTAGTTTTTCTCTCTCTCTTGCAAGATCTCTTTTCCTGCACACACAGTTTGTGCAGTCACTTGCACCAGACACAACAAAGTTCATCAAATATTTTGAGACCGCTGTCTCTTTAAAACACTTTTTTTTTTTCTGTCAGGATCTTCTCTCCTGCACACATAGATTGTGCAATCTCATGCACCAGATAAAGTTCATCAAACATTTGCACTTCCTTGCAGGGATCTCTGCTTATGCCCACTGCATACCTCCACCATATGTGAGGGATTAGCTCGGTGGTAGGCGTGGATGACCCCTTTGGGGGTGCGTTTTCACAGAGAGATAGCCGATTAGAGGTTGAAAACAAGACTGATTTATTCATGCAATTTACTTAACACAATTGCAAGCATCAAAACAGCCAAAATAAAATAAAAGACAAAATAAATCCTTGCCTCTGTGGGCGGCTACCTTCTCACAGCTGGAACCTACCTAAGAAGTCTTTCCAACCTACTGTTGGGCCGACACTGCTGATCCTACAGCAGACACTCAAATGTCCATTTGTTTGCTTTTCACACAGCACAAACATTGTCCATTGAACATGTCCCTTTGTTTTCTTTCACACAGCACATGTTCATTTATAACAGGATCCTTTACTCTTCAGATTCTTCACATTGAACATAGTTCATTTAACAGGTCCCTTTACTCTTCACACTCTTCACATGGAACACTTTGTCTTCTCACCTTTGAGACGTCTTCACTCGTGGTTACCCTCCTTAGCTTCACATCGCTGTAGGGGGTCTTCTCCCATGCTCACCAGCTTGTCGGGAGGCACACATCCGACTGTCCCCCTCTCCCAGCCCACACGGCGACAGGCGGCAGCAGTCCTTCTCCCATGCCCACACGGCGTCGGGAGGTACACGTATGTCTGTCCTCCTCTTCCCAGCTCACACAGCGACAGGAGGCAGCACTCAATAGATTTTCTCTGGACAAATTATAGAGTCCTTGATCTCCTCATTCTGAACAGCTGAATGGTTTTCAACTTCCTGCTGGCTCTCTCTGCAGCCAACACCCTATAGTATCAGTGAGCTTTCAAAGCAGGTGGGAATGTGTCTCCTCTCAGTGACTACATTCCCAGATTTACCTGACTTCCTGTCACAATATATATATATATATATATATATATATATATATATATATATATATATATATGATATAAAGAGTGACACAAAGAGATGACTGAAATTCTCATACAATTGGGAAACACGCAATGAGGAGTAATTACCACGATCCCCTTTGGGGCACAATTATCACATAATTTAACACATTAAATCATCAAAGTATTTTTATTCTACTGGACTTTTATGTATAACTGTAGCAAATGGATTTCACTATATGGACTTTACTTGTTTGTAAAATGTTTGAATCATTAATCAGGACAAAAATCTATTGCTGTGAAAATAATTGCACTAATCATTGGTAACTCTAGTTTTTATTTTTTTTTTTTTTATTTCAGCACATAAATAGAGCTGTGCAGTATCCACATTTTTATTGTATTGGTGCTAGAATTATTGCTCTTGCTAAGATGCAATACCTCACATGTGTGGTGCGTATACCATTTACATTTGAGTGTGACCCCGTATGCGTTCACCACTGCGCGTGACCACGTAGGGATGGGGGTGATTTAATTTTTTATTTTATTACTTTTTTATTTTTACACTGTCCATTTAAAAAAATGTGATCACTTTTATTGCTATTGCAAGGAATGTAAACATCTCTTGCAATAACAATACAGCATGAAAGGTCCTCTTTATGGAGAGATCTGGAATCTAAAAGACCCTAAATCTCTCCTCTGCCCTTAAAAGCAAGAGATCAAAATAAAAAAAAAAAATACAGTACAAATTGCCTGGCGTAGTTTTTCATCCACTGATTTTTTCAAAGGGCTTTAAAAATCAGTGGATGAAATGCTGCGTCAGTGCAGCTGCACGGCAATCTGCAGAGGATGTGTGGGACAGCCAATTGCACTTAAAAGTGATCAGCTAAGATATATGATATGCCTTTGACATCTTTATGTTTTGTGCGTGGTTATTGGATTTTTAATAATATTTAATGTTTTTACGGTAATGCAGTATGCGAGATCCCTTTTCTTTTCTTTCACCGGATTATCATTCATACCAGTATACGGTAAGACTCTTCATAAGGAGTGGTGCATTTTAAGCAATTTATGCCAAGCATTTATATGTAAGGCATAACCATTTGGTGAGTAAGACTCAGTTAGGGTGAGCACTTGAGGCAATTGCTTGTGGAGTTGGATAATCACATCATCTTTCTTGCACGATTGGAACACAGCTATGTGCAGTTATATTATGTGTGGGACTTTTTCACTGACTTTTTAATGAACTTTAAAACGTCATGCTTTGAATATTCTGTTATAGCACCTTCTGAAATCTATCAATATTGATTTCAATTAATGGGAGAAATAACAGAAACCTATTTTTTTAGTTTCAATAATTTTTATTAGTTTTTAGTAACAAAATAAACAAACGGTAGTGGCAACAACAGTAGTTGAAAAGTTATACGTGTGAAATGTGTACATTCAATAATAAGTACAGTATAGGATCAGTCCAACACCAACATATTCAGGTGATAAGGGTACAACTCCAAATGTTAGATAGGGTGATGTCCCCAACCCAGGCACCCCATTGGGGCCATACTGTGTCCCGGGGTAGGGGGGGGGACGTCCCCAGTGGAGCATTCAAAGAAACAATAATCTAGGTCAATATGTTCAACTGTCACTCTGAGGGCATTAAGCCCCTTGATACTATAAGGGGGAAGTGAAAAAGACACAAGAGGGGGGAAGGGGAACAAAGAGAGGTGGGGGTGGAGTGAAGGGGCATAGGAGGGTAGAGTGGGGTCAAACTATCCACCGTTGAAAACGTTTTGAGGTGTATTAATACATCATCAAGTATTGACTGTGCACTTAGGATGTGTAAGCCAAATATCAAATTTTTTATAGAAGGATGCAGTGTTTTAGGAGGTACGTGCTAGTATGTGTTCCAGTTCGCATTGTTGGTTCAATAGTAAGGATGGTATCACTTAATGAAGAGGAGTCTGTGGATTTCCAAAGTCTCATAAGTTTAGCTGCCAGTAGGAGATGGACAATTACTGATCTATATTTGGGCAGGAAGTTATGTATATTCAGATGTAAGAGAGCTAGTTCTGGCTCGGGTGCTGTAGGCTGAGCACATATGTCTGATATCAGAGAGAAGACTTTGTTCCAAAATGATCTAAGCGATAGGCAGGACAACATTGTGTGGTATAAAGTTCCTTGTTCTCAGCATTTCTGCCAGCACAGGGCCGGAAGAGATGGGTAGATTTTGGACAGTCTAAATGGGGTTAAATACCAGTGATGCGTTACTTTAAGATATTGTTCCCAGTGGTTGACTCATTTAGTGCCAGAGCAGGTAATGAAAAAGGCCTTCTGCCAAGACGAAGCTGGGAATGTTTTTTGGAGGATGTTTTTTCATTTTATGATGGTGTTAATCTTGGAGAAGGAACCCTGTTGAGTATAGGCTTGGTAAAATAGGGTTATCCCTCTATATGGGCTATGTGGTTCTTGAAAGTACTGTCTTATAGAGGCAGGAAGGTATGCAGGTAGGGGATGTGCTCGGAGGAAAGGTAAGTATGGAACATTTTAGGTGGTAGTCTAAATTTTTTAACTAGGTCTGCAAAGGAGGACAATGATTGTCCCTGGTAAAGGTCATGGGTATGTATTTGTGGGGTACCTATAACTGTCCATAGTCTTAAGTCTAGGTTGGGGATAAAGTGCGTCAGTAGAGCTAGTAGAAGTGGGATTTTATGTCCTGAGTCGGTAAAAGATTTTTGTAATGGAAACTCTTTCCACAATTTGGTGGATATTTGTATAGTAGGGGAGGAAGAAGGAGGGGATGTAGCCCCCAATTTGATGGTGATAAGGGCTAGTTGTAATTTTTATTTTTTTTTTTCCAAAAAAGTTGTAAATTTTTATGCGGGCTCATGGCTGCTTCTATATGGGTCCAGGTTTTGTGGGGTGTGGTCATCCACCAATGTTTAAGTTGGTTGAGGACACACGCCTTATAGTAGGCAAAAATATTGGGCACCCCCATACCGCCCAAATTCCTATGTCTAGTCATAATGTTGAAGGAGCATCTCGAGGGCTTGTGATTCCATATAAATTTAGTAATTATTTTTTGGACTGCCGTGAAAAAGCGCTTTGGTAGGGGAATCAAGGTGCGGAAGAAATATAAATATATAAAAAAGAAAAAAAAAGAAATATAAAAGTTTTGGAAGGATTAACATTTTGAAGGTGACTATTCTGCCTGCCATGGAGAGTTTTTGGTTTTTCAGAGATGTGAGTCGTTGGGGAAAGGAGTCTAACAAGGGTTTAAAGTTATGAGTGTAGGGGAAAGGAGTCTAACAAGGGTTTAAAGTTATGGGTGTAAAGTTGTGAGGTATGCGGAGTCAATTGTATACATAGGAAGCTCAAAGATTGTGAGGCCCATGCACAGGGGAACTTCTTGGACAGTGAGTTTTGAAGAGCCGTAGAGATCTTTAGGCCGAGAATTTGGGATATACTAGCATTTAGTTTATAGTAGGAAACTGCGCTGAATTCCTTCAGTAGCTTGTGGGTTTCTAAGAGGGAAAATGTGAGGTCAGATAATAGAAGCAGAACATCATCCATGAAAGGCTGATCTTATGCTCCATCTACACAGATGCCTTTGATATTGGGGCAAGAGCAAAGGCTTTGGGCCAAAGGCTCCATAAGAAGAGTGAATATGATGGGTGAAAGCGGGCATCCTTGCCGGGTAGGATTTGTAATATGCATAGGTCTTGATTTAATGCCTGATGTAAGGACGGATTGGAATATAGGGACAGTATGGCGGATTGCGTCCAGTTTCAGATACCAAAGGTGTCAAGCACCTTTTGAAGGTAGCCCCAGTGGACCCTGTCGAACGCCTTCTCCGTGTCCAAGCAAGGATGCATGCTCTGAACACGAGCATCCCCCTGCCACTATTGGATGTAAGCCTGGATACTGAACGCTGCCAGAAACACAGGAAGACTCCACCGGCACAGCCAGGACCACGGCCGCCATAGTGTACTTCCCTAACATCCCTGCAGTGTTGCAGATGATCCATCACCATTTGCTGATCAACTATTTTCTCTGTGTAAGTTAGTACGTTGTTTTTATGTAATAAATAACCTTTTAATCTACACTGAGGTGGCGCTGCTTTTCTTCTCCTACCCCTTTTTGTCTGTTGCAGAGTCCTTCTAGCTCTGTATAAAGCCTGCAGCCACCTCCACCATCCATCTCCACTAAACCCAGGGATTGAACTATCCTGCATACCTCCTAAAAAGACTACCTACAGCCACAGTTGAAACTTTTTTCATAAGATCAAATGTACTTGACTCTTTCACTGGCGCAGGTCGAATGTTGTGTATATGTACCAGTCATTGGGTGGAGTTGTCTCTCTCGATGAAGTGGGTCTTAAATGAGGTGGTCTGATCCCTTCTCTCTGTCTGACTTGTTATTTTGGTATTATGCTATTGATTAACATTTTGTGTAATCAATCAATACCTGGCCTGACCACCAGATGTCACCCTAGGGCCAGAAATGCCTATCCTGAGTTTATGTGGGAAATTAATGTTCCAGCAATTAACACTTATATAATAAATTACTCTTTTCTTACACAGCTACAGCTATGTTAGTTTATCTAAAATACAGTATATAGAATGCCTTGAAGGGTTTGGTGATATTCTAAGTTTAGGTAGCAGCTATGATATTGAAAATTTTAACTATAAAGAGGTAGACTTTCATACATAACAATTAGGATATTAGTTATGCACATAGAGAAGAAAAAGGAGGATAGAATAGTTTGCATACTTAAACTACTTATTTGAGTATGGCTACATTATCACACATAACAACAAAGAGCAGAGCCGCTCAGGTGTCAGTTCAATGGGTGGTGCTGGTCAGATCCGCCGTCCAAGCAATGAAGAATCCAAAAAAGTAGACCGCACTCAGGAAAAGTAAGATGAAAACAATCAAAACTCCTTTATTCTTCTTCGGTGCAACAGACAGACAGTACAATGCACATAACAGACGTGCCGGGTTGACGCGTTTCACGAATTGAATCGCTTACTCATAACCATACACTACATTATCACACACACACACACACATATATATTTCTAACAATAATGATAAAGAATCCAACACACCAAATTATAATGGGATTATAACTTCCGTTTTAGTCCTTTTCAGATAATATGATATTTCATCCTGGATATATATATATCTACATCTGGATGCACAAGCAACTTGATCCTTAAAGTTATTTTAGTCTTTGTCAACGTTCAGATATGGGGAGCCCAATAGCAGGGGTACACACCTTGGATAAGGATACTCAGAAGGTGAATTCGGGACAGTTTCCAAAAACATGATACAAAAAGGGAAAGTCCATAATCAAATTCAAATGAAAAATAAGGTCAGGGCAGTCAGCTAAGGATCAGAGTCAATAAACATAGCAAAGGTCAGGTAGCGTAATCTCATGGCAAGCAACAGTTACACAATGTGGACAGCTCTAAAACAACTGAGCACTCTCTCTGGAACCTTTCTGCTTTATAGTTATCCAACAGGAAATTATCTCAGGAGGTGTGGTGGAAGTGATGCAATTGCTGTATATAACAGAAAGTACTTCAGTGCTGCCATTTTGATATGAGGATACCCTCAGACATGTGCTAGAGGCCTCACCATCCTCACACGGGGGTGCTGCAGAACACAGGCCACCAACAAGTGTGCCAAGGACTGACATGCTGTGAGTGCGAGGACCCCTGCGGTTGATACAGGTAGGTTGCAGATTGTGACAGTGCCCCCCACAAGTCGGGCCCTCTGGGAGCGCAAAAGAACAGGACAGCCAGGATGACATCTATGAAAAGAGCATACAAGTGCAGAGCATGCATGTCTGAAGCAGGAACCCAACAACGATCTTAAACACTAAAACCTTTCCAGTGAATCAAATATTCCAGACGACCATGGCATAATCTAGCACCTAGGATGTCCTCAACTTTATCAATTTACAATAATAGAATCACTATGAGGGAAGGAGAGAGAGAGGGACAAGGATCTGGGACAGCAGACTTCAACAGAGAAATGAAAGACTGGATGAACCCTATAGGAATCAGGCAAACTCGATTTTGTTGCAGAGGGAGTAATTACATATTCATTAGCAAAGAGTCCCTCATATCTCGGTCCTAATTTTCAGGTAGGACATTTCAGTTTTAGGAAAAAGGTGGACAACCATACTTGATCACATGGTTGGTACTAAGGGGCAGGATCACGGTGTCTGTCCGCATAGGCCTTATACCTAATCTTGGCACGGGTTATGGTCTTCTTTAGTACTGAAAAGCTCTTCACAATTTCTTCCAAACGTTTTTTAGCAGCAGGTACAGTCTCAGCAACTGGGAATCCAGGCAACATAGTGGGATGGTAGCCATAAGGAGCATAGAATGGAGAGGAGTTAATAGAACTGTGGAATTGATTATTATATGCAAATTCAGCTAAAGACCGATATGAATCCCAGTCGTCTTGAAGATAGGTTGTATAACATCGCAGGTATTGTTTCAAGATTTGGTCGGTACGTTCTGTTTGGCCATTTGTTTGAAGATGAAAAGGGGTTGCAATGAGCATTGGATACAAAGACCTCTACAGAAGGCAGCCCAGAATTTCAAAGTAAATTGAGATCCCCTGTCCGTAACAATGGACTCTGGTAAACTATGAAGATGAAACACTTCTTTTATGAATAAAGTGGCTGTCTGACTGGCAGTGGATAGATTCTTAGTGGCTATGAAATGAGACATTTTACTAAACGATCCACTATTTTCACTATTGTATTGTAACCATGTGCCAAGGGTAACTTAACAATGAATCCATTGAAATGTCAGTCCAGGGCCTGGAAGGAACAGGCAAAGGCAAAAGAAGACCTTGAGGGCGATTGTGGCTGTCTGTAGCACGCATACAAACAGAACAGGTAGAAACGTAAGATGTCAGATCTTTTAATAAGGAAGGCCACCAGAAGGTTCTTTAAATCAGTTCATCTTTCTTATGTATCCCTCCATGACCCCCTATGGGAGTGTCATGGTAATATTGTAGTACTTCATAAAATGCAGCAGGAGGGACGTAAACTCTTCCTTTGTACAATAAAAATCCATTTTGATAGTTCATTGGGGGTTTTGCGGAAGTCTTATCATTCATATTAGTATGAGATCTGACAGTATCCCATAGTGAACTAGTCTTTGTGAACAGCGCTATCCGGATATAGGTGGTAAACATGAGAACCTTCACAGATATAGGGAGCCAGTGATGATTTTAAGTGTTTTTTTTTTTTTAACAAAGAGTCATTGATATAAAAAGTTAAAATAATGATACCAAGCCGGCATGGACAGATGGAGCTAGGCCAATGTCTTCTGGGTCCGGTGGGTGGGATGGAAAAGGTCACTGGAGTGTGGCAACCAGCCTCTGTAGCAGAGCTCTCACATGACATTACCACGACACAGGGGAGGAAATGCCAAAACCGGACCAGGAAGCCGATCCAAACAGCCTGGAACGCAAGGGGGAGTGTTGCTGTGACGATGCGTTCTGCACGCATGCACTTTCTCAAATCACGGAATTGACGGCAACAATGGTATTTAAAGGATGAGAAGGGTGGGAGTGGGCAGAGCCAATTTGCATCCCAGAATGACATTAATCCATCACCATCTGCTCAGGGCTATTGGCTGTATACAGCACTGCTAACATGTATCATGCAAACAATAAACTACATAACAAAAATGATATAATGGTGTGTATCTCTATATATACTGTGTGTGTGTGTGTGTTTATATACATATATGCATACTAAAAAGAAAAGTGAATTAAATGACAATAATATTAAAGAAAAATATAACTGTTTGGTATATATATATAGCTTAAATCATTATAAAAACCATTGGTTAAAAAAATACTTGTGTATAGCAGAATGAGTAAATATTTGTATCAAAAGAAAATAAAATACGGAAGAGAACTTTGCTATCAAGCTATAGTATGACGCACTCTCATGCTGCTTACCTTAATAACTTGATATATAAAAAAAGATTTATTGGAATAAACTAACACCAATAGGGGCACAGTATGCGTAGAGGTAGGCTATGTTTACATGATGGTATGTACTTCAAGGTTCTCATTGAGGCCACAAGGGGACAAAGAACCAAATCTGAAGATGCAGAAAGTCTCCCTCTTACACAGGAAGGAGAATCTTTAATTTGCGGTCAGTGTGCCCTTGGGAATGGCCTCAATTGCCATGACATCCAGGCAACTGATGTCCTTCTTATGTGCCTGTAGGAAACGGCGAGTAGGAAACAGTGAGGAACAGTGTTTATCACTAGTGATGGACAAACATCGACCGGGGCGGTTCGCGAACATCAGTCACAAATTTTCTCAAAATTCCACGAACCTTAATTTCGCGGTGGGTCCCATTTACTTTAATGGGAGGCGAACTTTAACCAATTGCCTACAGTGCACTTTCACCCCCTTCCTGCCCAGACCGATTTTCAGCTTTCAGTGCTCTCACACTTTGAATGACAATTACTCAGTCATGCAACACTGTACCCATAAAAAATGTGTGTCCTTTTCTTCACACCAATATAGCTTTCTTTTGATGGTATTTAATCACTACTGGGTTTTTTTATTTTTTGTGCTATAAATAAAAAAAGACTGAAAATATTGTGAAAAAACACATTTTTCTTTGTTTCTGTCATAAAATTTTGCAAATTAGTCATTTTTCTTCACAAATTTTGGCCAAAATTTATACTGCTACTTATCTTTGGTAAAAATAACCCAAATAAGTGTATATTATTTGGTCTTTGTGAAAGTTATATAGTCCACAAGTTATGGCGCTAATCATTGAAAATTGACCTTACTTGTTCACACCTGATGTACAGAAGGCCTATCTCATTTCTTGAGACACTAAAAAGTCAGGAAAGTACAAATACCCCTCAAATGACCCCCTTTTGGAAAGTAGACATTCCAATGTATTTAATAAGGGGCATGGTGAGTTTTTTGAAGTTGTAATTTTTTCCCACAATTCTTTGCAAAATGAAGATTTTTTTTTTTTTTTTTACAAATTGACGTATTAACAGGTTATTTCTCTCACACAGCATATATATACTTGCAACTACACCCCAAAACACATTCTACTACTCCTCCTGAGTATGGCGATACCACGTGTGAGACTTTTTCACAGACTGGCCACATACAGAGGCCTAACATCCAAGTAGCACCGTCCGGCATTCTAGGAGCATAAATTACACATATAATTTCCTGACAACCTATCGCACTTTTGAAGGCCCTGGAGCACCAGGACAATGGAAACCCCCATAGAATGACCCCATTTTGGAAAGCAAACGCCCCAACGTATAATTTTTGAGGCATAATGAGTTTTTTGAACGTGTCATTTTTTTCCACAAGTTTTTGGAATCTGTGGAAAGAAAATGAAAATGCATTTTTTTTTACACAAAGTTGTCCATTTATGAAATATTTCCAACACATAGCATGTACATAGCAAAAATTGCACCCCAAAATACATTCTGCTATTCCTCCTGAGTATGGCGATACCACATGTGTAACACTTTTACACAGCCTAGCCACATACAGAGGCCTAAAATCCAAGTAGCACTTTACACAAAGTTGTCCATTTATCCACTTTAAGACTGGGCCTATTTTTGACACTTGGTGTTTACAAGCTAAAATCATTTTTTTTGCTAGAAAACTACTTAGAACCCCCAAACATTATATATTTTTTTAGCAGAGACCCTAGAGAATAAAATGGAGATTGTTGCAATATTTTTTATCACACCATATCTGCGCAGCAGTCTTCCAAATGCAATTTTTTTGAAAAAAATTCACTTTTTTTAATTAAAAAATAAGAAAACAGTAAATTTAGCCCAATTTTTTTGTTCCATAATGTGAAAGATAATGTTAAGCCGAGTAATTAGATACCCAACATGTATCCCCATGTATCCCCAATCCCCATAGGCAACATTTTAAAAATTTCTACAGGTTACCAGCTTAGAGTTACAGAGGAGGTCTAGGGCTCAAATTTTTGCTCTTGCTCCAACGATCGCGGCGATACCTCACATGTGTGGTTTGAACACCGTTTACATATGTGGGCGGGACTTGCGTATGCGTTCGCTTCTGCGCGCGAGCTAACGGGGACAGGGCGCTTTAATTTTTTTCTTTTTCCTATTTATTTTATTTATTATTTTTTTATTTTTACACAGTTTAAAAAAAAATGTTTTGATCATTTTTATTCCTATTACAAGGAATGTAAACATCCCTTGTAATAGAAATAGGCATGACAGGTCCTCTTTATTGTGAGATCTGGGGTCAAAAAGACCTCAGACCTGACAACTACACTAAAAAAGGAAAAAAAAAAAAAAAAAAAAGCGGCCCTTTAAACAGGTTGCTAGGCAACAACTTTTGACATAGCTCCGGTCCTCAAAGACCATAGAGTCGAATGAGGGCCATCTTGCCCTCACTCGACTTCCTGTCTCTGAGGATACGGGACCGGATATTTTTCCCCGCTGCCGGCGGGTCCGGTAAGCTGGGAAAACGTCTGGGACACGGCGGGAGGGGGGGCACCTCTTCCCCTGCACCGTAAGGGTAATTCCGCGGAGAATACGCCACTGGGACCACCCTTATCTGAAAGCCGACCGCTCACCATTTAAAAAAATACTGGGGTTATGGCAGCTATCTGCTGCCATAACCCCAGTATTTAGCTTTTAATGGCCGACGTATATAGTCGTTAGGCGGTCAGTAAGTTGTTGCATGTATATAGCAAAAATTGCACCCCAAAATACATTGTATAAAGGAAAGTGTACAGGAATAGTCCGAGTCCATCTCCGATCCGCTACTATTAGCGATTTCAAATTCCGAATCGGATTCGGGATTTGATTTGGATACTGATGAGAGCTCCCCGGTGCTCTCATCAGTCATGGAGAGGACCTGAAGGGCCTCCTCGTTGCTGTACATCCTTTTTGACGTGCTGGCTGTGATGGGCTGTGCGATGGGTAACGGTTGACTGCGGATGATCACTGATGGGTGGCAGGTGACTGATAGGTGGCAGGTGACGGTCACTGATGGGGTGACAGATGACGATGACTGATGGGTTGACAGATGACGATAAATGGTGGGGTGACAGGTGACGATGACTGATGGGGTGACAGATGACAATGACTGATGGGGTGACAGGTAACGATGACTGATGGGGTGACAGGTGACAATGATTGATGGGGTGACAGGTGACGTTGATTGATGGGGTGACAGGTGACGATGGTTGATGGGGTGACAGATGACGATCACTGATGGGGTGACAGCCAGGTGACGATGATTGATGGGGTGACAGATGACGATCACTGATGGGGTGACAAGTGACTATGATTGATGGGGTGACAAGTGACGATCACTGATGGGGTGACAAGTGACGATGAGTGATTGGGTGACAGGTGACGATGACTGATGGGGTGACAGGTGATGGTGATTGATGGGGTGACAGGTGACGGGCGATGGTGCACGGCGGTACTGATGGCAGTCTCTGGTGACAGGTGCACTTTAGGCTACGTTCACATGTGGGCGTAGCGGATCAGGGCAGAATCACTGTGATTCTGCCCGCATTCCGGAAATCATTGCAAATCGCGGGGCGCCTGTGCGTTGCTATGATTTGCAATAGCACCCCAAATGATGTGCGATGTTGCTGCGATTTCCGCCTGCCGAATCAAAGAAACATCACGCAAACAACACATGACGCCCCAAAGAGCTCTTGTACCTTTTTTGGGCGTCATTCGTTGTTTGCGTGATGTTACCTCGATTTGGCAGGCGGAAATCGCAGCAACATCGCACAGCATTTGGGGTGCTATTGCAAATCACGGGCAACGCACAGGCGTCCAGCGATTTGCAATGATTTCCGGATCGCGGGCAGAGTCGCGGTGATTCTGCCCGTGATCGCTACTGTCAGTGACTGTTTACTACTGCCGGTGACTAGCTGTGTTCCTAGGGAACACAGCGCCACCGACATGACCGCGCTGCGTGCTCCCGATCGCGCATGCGCGGTCTTCTTCCGGGCTCCTCTATTGTGATTGGCTGTGTCATTGGAACACAGACGATCACGTGGGAAACAGCCACGCCCATTGGCTGTTTCCCCCCTGCAGGTGACCGGCTGTGTCCCGGGGACACGCCGACACCGGCAGTGCAGGGCGGCGCGCACACGATCGCGCGCCTGCCCTGCTTGAATGTTAAAAACCTTTAAGTCATATTTGCAGCCACAAAATATGTACTAGCTGTGCACAAATAGTCCCAGCACATGGACAATGTCATAACAGAAGTATTGCAATTGGGAAAATTGCCCTAAATTTTTTTTTTTTTTACAACAAACTATTTTTTTTTTTTTCATAAATCAGCCAGAACTGGCAGCAGTCGGTAAATACATGTCAAATACATATAGGGTCCATTCACACATCTGTAAAATGGGTCCGCATCCATTCCACAATTTAGCGGAACCTTTACAGACCCATTGATTTTCAATTCCAGTCTGAAAAATTAGGCATTCACAGGATAAAGAAGTAAGTGTCTGCCATTCCAGCCCCCAAAAAATAGCCCACATGCGTTTACCTGACAGCTAAGAAAGTTATATTCTGTCGCTGAAGGTACATAGGATACAGAAGTAAGTGTCAGCCAGTATTTGCCCCAAAAAATAGCCCACATGGGTTTTTTTGACAGCAAAGAACGTAGTATTTGGTGGCTGGAGGTACATTAGGCATTCACAGGATACAGAAGTAAGTGTCGGCCAGTATTTGCCCCAAAAATTAGCCCACATGGGTTTACCTGACAGCTAAGAATGTAGTATTCTGTGGCTGAAGGTACATTAGGCATTCACAGGATACAGAAGTAAGTGTTGGCCAGTATTTGCCCCAAAAATTAGCCCACATGGGTTTACCTGACAGCTAAGAACGTAGTATTCTGTGGCTGAAGGTACATTAGGCATTCACAGGATACAGAAGTAAGTGTCAGCCAGTATAGGCCCCAAAAAATAGACCACATGGGTTTACCTGACAGCTAAGAACGTAGTATTTGGTGGCCGGAGGTAGGGCATTCACAGGATACAGAAGTAAGTGTCGGCCAGTATAGGCCCCAAAAATTAGACCACATGGGTTTACCTGACAGCAAAGAACGTAGTATTTGGTGGCTGGAGGTACATTAGACATTCACAGGATAGAGAAGTGAGTGTCGGCCAGTATAGGCCCAAAAAATAGACCACATGGGTTTACCTGACAGCTAAGAACGTAGTATTTGGTGGCTGGAGGTACATTAGGCATTCACAGGTAACAGAAGTGTCGGCCAGTATAGGCCCCAAATTAGCAATTAGCCCACATGGGTTTATCTGACAGCAAAGAAAGTTGTATTCTGTGGCTGGAGGTACATTAGGCATTCACAGAAAAAATAATTGTCAGCCCTGAAAGGCCCCAAATTTTGGCATTCAATGGACATGAAATGCCTTTTTTGCCCCTGTATTTAGCGACCAGGAGTTGTTGTGAGTGGATGGCGGTCTGGCGGATATTTGTGTTCGGCATGAGGAATTTCAATGAAACATGGTCTACTGGTCACATGTGTTGAATTCCTCAGAGATCCATGCCTCATTCATTTTTATAAATGTGAGGTAGTCTACACTGTCATGAGCTAGGCGAGTGCTTATCGGTCACAATCCCCCCTGCTGCGCTGAACGTCCTTTCGGACAGGACACTGGACAGGAGGCAAGCCAAAATTTCCATTGCAAATTGTGTAAGATCTGGCCAGAGGTCAAGCCTGCCCACCCAGTAGTCCAGGGGTTCATCACTCCTCAGAGAGTGTCCACATCGGCCGTTAACAGGATGTAGTCGGACACCTGTCAGTCTAGGCGTTCCCTGATGCTGGATCTGGAGTACAGCTGTCAATGGTTCGACTGAAAGAAGGATCTCATATCTGAAGTGACCAAGACATCTTCAAACCGCCCTCTTCTTGCAGGCGCTGTTGTATTGCTACCCGCAACTGTCTCTCTGTGACTGGAAATTCCTCTGCCAGCGCACGCAAAAGCAGAATACAGCATTTCCAGCAGCAAGGCCTGGATGTGCTGCATTCTGACCGCCCTCTGTGATTGTGGTAACATTTCTGCCTTTTTTTTGTTTGTACCGGGGGTCTAAGTACCGTGCCACCCAGTACTGGTCCTTGGCCTTTATGCTTTTTATATGGGGGTCCCCCTTAAAGCACTGGACCATGAAGGCCCCCATTCGCACTAAACTGGAAGTGGTGTAGTGGCCTGCTTCCAGCTCATCATCCAGGATAATGTCATCCTCGTTCTCCTCCCCCTTCCATGGATAACACCAGGGATCCCAGAAAGGTTTAAAGCATGTTCTCCTTGCTCCTCCTCATCCCCCCCCAGCACCATCCTCCTCTGACTCCTCTTCAGACTCCTGCTGTTGACTTTTCTCAGATGGAATAGCACCCACTGGGAATTTATCCAACATTGTGACTTCCTCATCTTCCTGCTCCTGCTCCTCGACGGCTTGATCAATGACACGACGCAATGCACGCTCCAGAAAGAAGGCGTAAGGTACGATGTCACTGATAGAGCCCTGGCTGTGACTGACCAGTTTTGTGATCTCCTTAAATGGCCACAGAAGTCTGCTTGCGTCCCACATGAGCAGCCACTGCCGAGGTGAAAAAAAACCCAAGCTCCCCAGAACCTGTCCTGCCACAGAGTTTGTACAGGTAGTCGTTAACTGCACGTTTCTGCTGGAGCAGCCTATCAAGCATATGCAACGTTTAGTTCCATCACGTCAGGCAGTCACAAATAAGACGCCGGACGGGTAGGTTGTGTCGCCGCTTAATGTCAGCAAGGTGAGCCATGGCTATGTAAGATCTTCTGAAATGGCTCGAGATTTTCCTGGCCTGCCGCAAGACGTCCTGGACCCCAGGGTATTTGGCAACGAATTGCTGCACGACCAAGTTCAGGACGTGTGCCATGCATGGCACGTGTGTTATTTTGCCCTGTTTCAGTGCGCACAGCAGATTGGCACCGTTGTTGCACACCACTTTACCAACTGTCAAATTGTGCTGTGTCAGCCACTGCTCTGCCTTTGAACGCAAAGCTGAAAGGAGTGCAGGACCAGTGTGGCTCTTGGCTTCCAGGCACAACAGACGCAGCACAGCATGGCAACGTCTTACGTGGCATGTGGGATAGGTTCTGGGGATCTTGGGCGGCGCAGCGGAAGAGACGGTAGCAGCAGAAAAGGAGGAGTCAGCTGAGGAGGAGAGGGAGGATGGAGGAGGAGAAGAAGAGGCAGGCCTGCATGCAATCCCTGGGCGGTACAACCAAATCAACATGAGTGCCACGGGTTACATGCTTGACGGCCGTAAGAAGGTTCACCAAGTGGGCAGTAAAAGTGATATACCTTCCCTGCCCATGTTTGCTAGACCATGTGTCTGTGGTCAGATGTATCTTGGCACCAACACTGTGTGCCAGAGATATATTCACTTGCCGCTGAACATGGCCATACAGCTCTGGAATGCCCTTCTGTGAGAAATATTTCCTGCCTGGGACCTTCCATTGTGGTGTTCCAATAGCCACAAATTTCCGAAAGGTCTCCGAGTCCACCAGTTGATATGGCAGTAGTTGGCGGGCTATCAGTTCCGACAAGCCAGCAGTCAAACGTTGGGCAAGAGGGTTATCATCATTTTTTTCCGCTCCAACATTTGGACCACAGAAGCCTGCCTTTTTCCAGAACAACGTGATGACGGCATCATGGAAGGTGGAGTGGAGGGCAAATGTGAGGAGAGAGGAGAAGGAGAAGGAAAAGGGGCTGGACGGTGAGAGCCTGGAGTGTGGCTTTGTGGGTTCTGATGGTGTTGCTCCCACTGGGCTCGGTGATGGGAGTTTGGCACTGTGTGTATCAGAGTTAACACAGCAAAAGAGGCAATATTATTGCAGGACACAAATACACTTATGAAAGTATACTCAGATAACACTCCACTTCAATATGTGGTATTGGGGGGCCACTGGTCTATCACACCAGTTGTTCAAAAAATTGGCCAGTGAGTTTGGCACTGTGTTTCATAATTAACACAGCAAAAGAGGCAATATTGTTGCAGGACACAAATACACTTGTAAAAGTATACTCAGATAACACCCCACTTCAATATGTGGAATTGGGGGGCCACTGGTCTATCACACCAGTTGTTCAAAAAATTGGCCAGGAGCCTTTATTAGAGGAGTGTGTATGCAACAGCAAGCCAGGGCGAGGAGGCAGCGCAACTCCAAACTGAAGAACCTTTTGTGCCAAATTCACCTGCTCGAAGTAGAGAACAAACGGTCCCCCTCGGATGTAAGATCATCTCAATTGTCTCGTTTACGTCACGATCTTAGACTGTTATTTATTGAACAATCTGACAGGCTTCTCAACAGGCTCAGGCAATCTTACTATACACAGGCCAATAAGACGGGTAAACATTTAGCTTCCAGGGTGAAACAAAAACAGGCCAAAACACGTATCCCCTTCTTGCTGAACGCGTCTACCTCACAGAAGGTCACACACCCTCAAGCCATCGCAGACGCATTTGCCGACTTCTATGCCGCTTTGTACAACCTTAAAGATTGCCACAGCAAACGCCAACCTACAGAACATACTATCAAACAATTCTTAGATTCGCTTACACTCCCCACTCTCTCGCCAGCTCAGTTAGAAGCCCTGAATGTCCCCATTACGGCGACAGAAATAGAAACTGTTATCAAATCACTGCCCAAAGGGAAATCACCGGCCCGGATGGGCTTATTAACTAGTATTATCAACAATTTGCACACGTATTGGCTCCCCACTTGGAATCTTTGCGAAAGCTGTATCCATAGGCTCTCTTCCGCAGGACATGCTTAAAGCTTACATGGATTTTTGAAAATATTGCTAGAGATTTAAGACAATGGAAAGCACTGCATCCCTAAAACAAATGGTAACTACAATGGAGGGGGCAAAATGGGACTTTAGAGGTGCAAATGATGGAGAAAAATCTGGATTCTCAAAAAATACACATTTTATTAAACATAAAGGTATAGGACAAGACACAACATTAATTAAAATGTTAAAGAAAATGCACTCGATAATATCAACTCTACATGTTTCGCCATCTTCATAATAGCTTCTTCAGGAGTTTTGATAGATATTTCTCGAGAGTGAACATTTCTAAATTGCAAAGAAAAAACATGAAAATAGAGCACTTATAATTACAATAGGGCATATATCAATGGTCCTATATTGAATGCCCGCATGGATTTCTACTATTTTAGTACTAATGGCAAGGAGTACCTTAGGAAGACCTGAACCTTTTCATTTGCCGGAAGTGGAAGCGACGTAGGTGCAGAGGCAGGGGTGAGTAGGGAGGAGGGGACTGAGACACCTGACCCCTTAGCGTTGACCCATAGAGAAGATGATAGCCAAGCCGAAAATAACACATGAAAGGATGATGAGAGACTGCAATATAGGAATACATTTGAGAAATATAAATTGCATAGATATCCTATGAAGAGCTGGATATCAAATTTAACATCATAAATATATTTACCAGTTCAGTTCAGGGGTATAGGAATACCACAAAGGGCGCCCCAATAGTAATAATGAGAAAAAAGATATCCCACAGTTTCCAAAGAGAGAAATATTCCTTTAAAACAATGGAAAAGAATACTGTAAGCATAACCACCATAAGGAGAGAATTGCCAGCATTCTATTAATTGTAAAAAATATATATACTGTAGAAATACCATTTACCCTGGTGGTCCAGTGTTATATATATATATCCAGAAAAAATGCCGTAGAAATTGGTTAAATCAGAGGAAATTTTTGAATGATGCGCTCCAATGCGAGGCTGCATAGGGGATAACGATAGAATGTACAGAAAAGGGAGAGGTTGAATCGCCATATTCAATAATCGAGAAATGAAAAAAAGCCAATAAAGAGAAATTCCATTACCGCATGTGTCTCTGAAAAAACGTCCTCTTCCCCGGTGGTCTAGTGGAATACTGACCAATGGCGCCGGCATTTATACATCTCCTCCACTACCTCGGCGTCTGACGTCACCGAGGGAGTGAGAGCGAGGCATGCCCACCGGCCAATCGGAACCCAAAAAGGAAGTGCGTCATTACGGCGCGACGGCGTCACATGGTCAGGCCGGAAACCGGAAGTTTAAAGCTTAAAGCTTACATCTCCACACTCCCAAAACCAGGAAAAGACCCAGTCACCCCTGTAAATTTTCGACCGATCTCCCTTCTAAACTCGGACGCCAAACTCTTCGCAAAAATGATTGCCAAGAGAATCCAGACTGTACTGCCTACACTCATTAAGCGTGACCAAATGGGGTTTATGCCTGGCCGTCACACCTCTAATGCCACCAGGAGGATTATAGACATTGTTTCCCATGCGAACATCCATAATACACCTTCGGTCCTGCTGAGTATAGACGCGGAGAAGGCTTTTGATAGGGTACATTGGGGGTATATGCATGCCACCTTTCAAAAGTTTGGATTCTCTGGACCCATTCTATTAGCTGTCTCCGCCCTATACTCAAGCCCATCAGCACAAGTGAACACCTCAGGTGTCCTTTCAAAACCTTTCCCCATAACCAATGGGACCAGGCAAGGGTGCCCATTATCCCCCTCTCTGTTAAATCTTGTTATAGAACCCCTGGCAGAATCTATCAGGTCTAACCCCGCTATCTCGGGTTTCTCTGTGGCAGGCACAACCCACAAAATTAATTTGTTTGCGGATGATGTCATCCGTATGTTGACGGATCCACTGCACTCACTACCAGTAGCGTACGAGACGCTGCTATCCTTTGGCGCTGTCTCCTACTATAAGCTTAATGCAACGAAATCCTCGATCCTCGATTTGGGTGTGAATGCCACAGAAAACCGCCACCTGCAAAAAACTGTCCCAATCCCCTGGACTAAAGATAGTATCCGATATCTGGGAATAGACATCACCCCCAAGCCCCACACGCTACTCTCCACGAATATAACACAGCTACTCAAAAAAACAAATGCCACTTTAAAAAACATACAGAAATCTGAACTGGCCTGGTGTGGGCGCCTAGCGGCCTACAAAATGGTAATTCTCCCCCAAATTCTCTACCTTTTTAGGAATCTACCCGTTCCCTTCTCATATACCAATCTATCCCTATTCACTAAGCAATTGCATCACTTCTAATGGGAAGGTAAGCGTGCAAGATGCGCAGCCTCTACCCTACAAAAAAGCAAACAATCTGGCGGGGCGGGTTTGCCAGATATCCCCTCGTATTACTGAGCAACTGCCCTATCCCAAACCAAACTATGGCTGGAGAACTCCTCCCCTCCTCTTTGGGTAGATTTGGAATCAGCTCTGACTCCCACCAAGGATCTCTGTTCGTTCCTAATTGGGGACAGATGGCTCCACTGGGACCTCATGGCTTTTCCTCTCCCCATCCAAGCCTCCCTACGAGCGTGGAGGAAACCCACTCTTCCACATTACGATACCAATATTCTACCCCAAACTAATATGTCTTTGACACTCCTGGCTTCACATGTCCCGGACTTACCCTTGCAATCCTTTCAAAGATATGGAGTCTCTCACATTTCCCAATTTCTCAAAGGCAGTACTGTGATAAACAGCACCACCTTGCAGAGAACGTACAACCTCCCTGCATCGCTACTTTTTCATGTCACACGTATACATCACTTTCTGACCCAACACCCACTAAAAGATATCTTAATCGACAGGCGAATATGGGAAGCCCTTACTGACTGCCCTGAAAGCCCCAAGCGGCTTTCATACTATTACAACATATTCTTAGATAACACCTCATTCTTGAAAACTCCATCTATGTTCAAATGGGATACTGATCTGGGTACCACGTTCACAATCAAACAATGGAAACTGGCCCTGCAGACAGTCCAAAAACATACTCATTGCGCTACCCACTGGGAAATGGCCATGAAAATTACTAACAGGTGGTAATATACTCCTTACCGTTTAGCAGGATTCTCTCGGGCATATTCCCCCCTCTGCTGGAGGGACTGTGGAAATACGGGAACATTACTGCATGTCCTGTGGGAGTGCCCATCTCTAAAAAGCCTATGTAATAACGTTTTTAAATATATCGCCACACACACCAGTTGTATCATAACCCCTAATCCGGCTTTAGCTCTCTTACACCTAGGAATCGATAATATCCCTCACCGCTTCCATGCATGGATCACACACACTCTGATAGCTACTCGACTATTTCCTACGCAAATGGAAAACAACCACCCCACCCACCATGCAAGAAGTGATTTCACTGTTACAAACAAACCACAGATATGAACGATCTTTGGCCATAAATAATATGGCCCTGAAAATTTTTTATTATCATTGGGACTTCTGGACATCTGCATAATGTATCATATGTAATTGAAAGGGACCCCTTTCCCTCCCACCCCCCTTATCTCCTCCCTATCCTTCTTCCTACGCCCCATTTTCCAATCCCCACCACATACAAGGGCTGGAGACCTAAGGGCAGCTCGTGTATGACCACCCAACCCTCCCCCCCCCTCAGACTCTCCTCCTTGTTCGGTCCCTCCTCCCTGACGTTGCATGCATGCATTAGCACACTCCCATGCAGACCCATTTATCCACATACTGCAAACAATATTATAAACGAGGTAAGATTTCTACGTGTACGTAATACACCCTTATACACCCTAGTGCCTGTGTGAGACTGCCTCTGGGGAGCAAAATATATCTCTCTTCGATTTATGTGCCTATAATGTTAATAATAAGGGTTCAGCGGATATTGATATTTGCTATGGTTCATAAGACAGCTACTAACTCTTGTGATCACATGTGCCGCCTTCTTTGGCTAATCACCCTCCACCACCACTTTGCCTACCCTTCTAGGGATGACGGACCCCCCCCCCCCTCCCCTCCCTTTGTTCAAACCCACATTGTTATTTTCAACAATTTGTTGACACTTTGTTTGAACGTATTGCTTTGTAATGGAATACTGAACGTATACTCCTGTTAGTTACCTTTTTGAAAACTCAATAAAAATTATTTAAAAAAAAAAAAAAAAAAAAGATTGTAAAAGAATGAATACTGAAGGAATACTTTCAGAAAGTTAAAATGTGGAATAGACTCCTTCCAGAGGTGATTTTGGCTAGCTCAGTAGAATGCTTTAAAAAACGCCTGGATATTAAACCATAAAGAAATACACTCACATTTCGTAGTAAAATCAATAGCACTGTCAGCAAACAATTCAAAACGACCGCCGCCGCCCGACTTCCGGATACACCGTGGTGATGTCAGCACGCCTTCCCTTCCCTTTTGGGAAGGCGTGCTGATGTCACCACAGTGTACCCGGAAGTCGGGCGGCAGCGGTCGTTTTGAATTGTTTGCTGACAGTGCTATTGATTTTACTACGAAATGTGAGTGTATTTCTTTATGGTTTAATAAATTGTATCTGCAATCTACACTATTGTGGCCCTTCTCTTGCATACCTTCTTGCTTGATTGACGATCTGGACGAGGTGGCTGGTGTGGTTTTTGCTGGATACTGCGGGTCTCTGTGCATTGAAAGATCCTGTCAGGAGAGGAACTCTGCATTGGGATGTGCCCATAAGATGTCCATATATTACATACGATGCTGATTTCCTTATCAATCTGGTAAGCGCATAGCATACTTTCAGCATGCTTCACTAACGGCGGAAGGAGTGATCTATGGTGGTGGACTCATTTCTTCTTTATTGCACTTTAGACTCTTTTGTATTTTGGACTATCCTATCTGGACCTTTTAGGCACAGGCTGTGCCATATGTTTGGACATTTTTTATTAATTATTTATCAATTGTTCATTTGCTATTTGTCAGTGTGATACAGCTAATATCAGTTATAGCGCAGCTTCTTGTTACCATTTCCATTTATAGTGTTTTCCCACTACAGCTGCTGCTTATTTTCTAGTGCTCAGCGCGGTTATTTATAATTTTATCTATTATCCAAGATTAACAAATTTTTAACTAGATATTCAATTGTAAAATGTGTGAATCTTGTGTGAAGGTTGTGCGAAGTTTGGGTGCAATTTTCTTTCAGAAACCTTTGGCTACTCATTCCTTGGTGGGGAATTTCATCCAGGGGGTGCGGCACCTGGCTCTGCCAGTGCGCGCGCCCTTACCGCCCTGGGATCTTAATTTGGTGTTGTCGGTTCTTCAGAAACCTCCCTTTGAAAATATCAGGGAGATTCCCTTGCTTACGTTATCCCAGAAGGTGGACTTCTTGGTGGCCATTACTTCTGCAGGCAGGGTGTCAGAACTGGCCGCATTATCCTGTCGTTCCCCATATCTGGTGGTACATAGGGATAAGGTTGTTCTTCGTCCGAATCCATCCTTCCTTCCTAAGGTGGTTTCAGAGTTTCATTTGAATAAGGACATTGTATTGTCTTCCCTGTGTCCTAAGCCCAGTCATCCTCGAGAATTCGCGTTGCATTCCTTGGATGTAGTTCGGGTGATTAGGGTATATTTGAATACTACGGATTCATTTCGTAAGACGGATTCACTGTTTGTGATCACGGATGGCCCTAAGAAGGGGTTGCCTGTTTCTGCCGCGACCGTCTCTAGATGGATCAGACAGACGGTGGTATAGGCTTATTCTATCTAAGGGTCGGGATCCCCCGTTCCCTGTTAAGGCGCACTCTACTTGGGCGCTTAGTGCTTCCTGGGCCTTCCGCCATCAGGCGTCAGTGGTTCAGGGTTTAAGGCGACTACTTGGTCGTCGGTTCATACCTTTACAAAGTTGTATAAGGTTGACGTGATGGCATCATCAGATGCCTCTTTTGGCCGCAAGGTTCCTGCAGGCTGCTGTTTGAGGAGACTGTTGGTCTACCTCGAGGGTTTGTTGGGTAGGTCTCATCTTTTTGCTCGATGAGCCCCTTGATGCTTCTGGTTGGCTCCGGTTGGGCCTTCTGGATTTTGATTTCTGTTCCCACCCATCATTTGTGGCACTGCTTTGGGACGTCCCAATTTGATATTAATCAAAGAGGACTACGTCTGTCAATGAGCGACAGAGAAAAATTGATTTTTGTAAGATCTTACCGTAAAATCCTTTTCTCTTAGCTCATTGACAGACGTAGTACCCGCCCCTCTACTTTTGAGTTGGGTTGGGTTAAATTCTCTGACACTGCTTTGTGACATAACTGATTTCCTGTAGCAGAGAGGAAGAGGATATACCCTCTGGGACTGCCCCTAAGGTGGGGCCAGAATGTTTTCCTTTGCCTAGTGTCCTACTCCTGTAGAGGGCAGTATAACCCAATTTGATATTAATCAAAGAGGACTACGTCTGTCAATGAGCTAAGAGAAAAGGATTTTACGGTAAGATCTTACAAAAATCAATTTTTTCACTGCCTTAACCCTCTTGGGCATGGAGTTCACCAGAGCTCCACAGGTTGCCACTGGAGTCCTCTTCCACTCCTCCATTACAACATCATGGAGCTGGTGAATGTTAGAGACCTTGTGCTCCTCCACCTTCCATTTAAGGATGCCCCACAGATGCTCAATAGGGTTTAAGTTTGGAGACATGCTTGGCCAGTCCATTACCTTTACCCTCAGCTTCTTTAGCAAGGCAGTGGTTGCCTTGGAGGTGTATTTGGAGTTGTTATTGTGTTGGAATACTGGCCTGCTGCCCAGTCTCTGAAGGGAGGGGATCATGCTCTACTTCAGTAGGTCACAGTACATGTTGGCATTCATGGTTCCCTCAATGATCTGTAGCTCCCCGGTGCAGGCAGCACTCATGCAGCCCCAAACCATGACACCCCACCACCATGCTTGACTGTAGGCAAGACACACTTGTCTTTGTACTCCTCACCTGGCTGCCGGCACACGCTTGACACCATCTGAACGGAATAAGTTTATCTTGATCTCATCAGACCACAGGACATGGTTCCAGTAATCATTGTCCTTAGTCTTGTCTTCAGCAAACTGTTTGCAGGCTTTCTTGAGCATCATCTTTAGAAGAGGCTTTCTTCTGGGAAGACAGCAATGCAGACCAATTTGATTCAGTGTGCGGCTTATGGTCTGAGCACTGACAGGCTGACCCCCCACCCCTTTAACCTCTGCAGCAATGCTGGCAGCACTCAGACAAAGACAACCTCCGGATATGACGCTGAGGACGTGCACTCAACTTCTTCGGTCGACCATGGCGAGGCCATGACCAGTCCTGGTAAACCACTGTATCTGTATAGTCTTAGCCACCATGCTGCAGCTCAGTTTCAGGGTCTTGGCAATCTTTTTATAGCCTAGTCCATCTTTATGTAGAGTAGCAATTCTTTTTTTCAGATCCTCTGAGAGTTTTTTTGCCATGAGGTGCCATATTGAACTTTCAGTGACCAGTATGAGAGAGAGGGAGCGATAACACCAAATTTAACACACCTGTACCCCATTCACACCTGAGACCTTGTAACACTAATGAGTCACATGACACCGGGAGGGAAAATGGCTAATTGGGTCCAATTTGGCCATTTTCACTCAGGGGTGTACTCACTTTTGTTGCCAGTGATTTAGACATTAATGGCTGTGTGTTGAGTGATTTTGAGGGGACAGCAAATTTACACTGCTAGAATGTAAAGTAGTGAGTGTACAGCTTGTATAGCAAAGTGTACTTTCTTCAGTGTTGTCACATGAAAAGATATAATAACATATTTACAAAAATGTGAGGGTGTACTCACTTTTGTGAGATACTGTGTGTGTATATATAATTATTATTATTTTTTTTTTCTTTCTCTTTCATAAAACCTCTTACAAATCGCATGGCAACTTTACTGCATTTAAAAACTAGAAAGAAGTTTAAATGTTCCCAAATTATCCCAGATTTTGCATTCTCCTGATGTAGTGGCATTTGAAGATACCTGGGTAATATGGATATGAAAGGACATAGTTCAAAGATTTCTTCCTACCCTCAAGTATAACACTCACTGATATCTTTAACGCTAACTTTTTCAATCATTATTAAAGGGGTTCTCTGTATATGACCTTTTGAAGGGATTTGGTATTCCTTTTAAAAGGTTTCTATACGTGTGAAAGTAGCAATGTTATGTATCATTTTAAATTCCCTTGTGGTCTAATTTATATTGTACAGATATCACGGATGGTACATATTCCGCTAAACAAGCATAGAAGTGGTATAAGAATGTACTAGCCTACATGACTAGAAGTCACTGAAGCCTAAATGCTTGAACTAAAGTTATCAGTGTCAGTATGCATTGGTTAGCTATGACTAATTTCATGATTATCTAATGATTGCACTGCTTTTAAGGACAGAAAGTATAAGACTTTTTTTTATAAAATGTTTTCATAAATACCATTCTAGAGGTTTTTAGTAAAAGTTGACAAAGGATAAAAATGTTGTTTAAAAATGCATGTTTATATAACCGCTTGCCGACTGCACCATAGCACATTTACTGTTACAGGGCAACCGCTCTGTGCAGGATCATATATATATATATATATATATATATATATATATATATATATATATATATACGTGATCCTGCACGTTCAGGTATTGGGCGAGAGTGATATGTAAAATCACAGAGGGAGCTGATCAGTGGGTCCCGCTGACTCGATGTCTGCTCGCACCTGCTGATCTTTCAGCGTTCTGCCTATGTAAACAAGTCATTACTTGTAAAAAAAATAAGTAAATAAAAATTCAATAAATATATCCCATAGTTTGTAGACGCTTTAACTTTTGCGCAAACCGATCAAATATACTTATTGGGATTTTTTTTTTTTACCAAACATATGTAGCAGAATACATATTGGCCTAAATTGATAAAGAAATTAGACTTTTTATTTTTGTTATTGTTATTGGATGTGTTTTAGAGCAGAAAGTAAAAAATATGTATATATTTTTTTTTTCAAAATTGTCAGAGGTTTTATGTTTATAGCTCAAAGATAGAAAATGCAGAGGTGATCAAATACCACCAAAAGAAAGCTCTATTTGTGGGGAAAAAAGTACATACATTTTATTTGGGCACGGTGTCGCATGGCCACGCAATTGTCAGTTAAAGTATGAAGTGCCGTTTCGGAAAAAATGGCCTACTCAGGAAGGGGGTTAAATCTTCTGAAGTTGAAGTGGTTAACACATAACCATTTTCAATTAAATTTGCTTCCTACAGAGCACAGGAACAGGTGTAGCCAGAAAAGTTGTTTTAAGGTACACACTCCTAGTGATAAAATTAAAGATATAATTATGCTTGGTTTACACTGCCATGCTGCTGTGGCATTTCTGGCAATGCAACATACACTGGCACATGTTAGGGTATTGCTGCAAGCCCTGTTTTTTAAGAGAAAGCGTTGGGTTGTCATTAGCGTAATGCAGAATACTGTGCACCATGTAAACGCATGTGCATTACTTAAGCTCAACAATGTGAACAGGACGTTAAAGTGATTGTAAAGTCTTGTTTGTTTTACTTTTTAAATAGCAAACATGTTATACTTACCTCTTCTGTGCAGTTGGTTTTGCACAGGGCCGCCCGGATCCTCCTCTTCTCAGGCCCCTCCCTCCTGTCAAGTGCCCCTACATCAAGTAGCTTGCTATGGGAGCACCCGAGCCGAGCTCCAGCTCCGTGTTTCATTTCAGACACAAAGCTGCGGTTTGATCCCCTTTCTATAGCTCCTGAGTAGCTAACTGACTTTGTTTGACAGCCGCAGTATCCAATTGCGCCCGGGCTGTATCTCAGCCAATCAGGAGGAAGAGTCTCGGATGGCCGAGGGACTCATGGACATCGCTGGACAGAGATAGGCTCAGGTAAGTATTAGGGGGTGCTGGGGAGGCTGCACAGAATGCATTAAGATAAAAAACCTTCTCACTTCACAACTCCTTTAGGCTCACCAAATATATTACAATCAGGATAGTGTTTGTGGGTTTTCGACCCACCATCCCCAAGCGTCAGTGTGAAGAACAGAGCCGGCACTAGAGGAAGCAGAGCTGCTGCTTCCTGTATGGCTTCTGTCACAGTCGGAGTACATTTGGTATCCTACAGGAAGCATTGGTTCTGCACACTACTGTAGCTGCATGCTTCCTCTAGTGCCAGCTCCTGTGATACCAAAGCTCAGGGATGGTGGGTAGGGAACCAGCCAGCAGTACCCACCAACAGTACCCACCAGCCAAACCCACCTGCAGTACCAGGCAGCAGAACCCACCAGAAGTTCCAGCCAGCAGTACGAACCCTGGAGGACAGCCAGCAGCAGCCACCAGCCATACCCGCTGGGGGACAACAGCAGACAGTGATACCTGAAGGAATCCTGAGGAAGAAGTAAAGATTGAGGTGCAGGTAAACCACAATGCATTAGTGTCAAAGCAGCCTTAGGCCCCTTTCAAATGATCGATCCAATCGGGTCCGCCTGTCTGTTTTTCAGGTGGACCCAACTGGACCTTCCATTTACCTCTATAGAGCGGCAGATGTAAGCAGATTTGTGTCCGTTTACACCTGCCTACCTCCAATCTGATCTGCCTAAAAAAAAAAATAGAGAGAGAATCCGTCCTTCTCCGTCTGGGTGGATTGGATCGGTGGGCCCATAGAGAAGAGCGGGCCACGTCCATGTCTGCTCTGCATATGCAGAGTGGACATTGACCTGTCATCTGACTCCTCCTCTCATTGTGGCCCGCGACCGCTTACCACGTTGCTAAAGTGGCCCTCACTCCTCAAAAGGTTGGGCACCCCTGCTGTAGGGGTATGAGTCCCAGATGGAGAGGTGGCTGTAGCAGCTTTTCCCCTTAGTATAGCCGCAGTCTTTGGCGGAGGAAAGGAGTCCCAGGTGGAGAGGTGCACTATACTTTAGTACATCAGGAGACCCGCGGGGAAATCACAAAGATCTCCTGTGAAGTTGGTAAAAGTGTTGACTTAAGACCACCGCCACTGTCGCGGCTAACCTTAAAACTTTCATCACTGTGGTTGGCAGGTCTCGCTTTTCTTCTCTACCTCCCCTTCGCTGAGAGGAAGTGGCATCATTTTAAATGTGTTACTGTTTTAAACAAGGTTAGGACTGTATGATACATTAAATACACTTCTGTAAGCAACACCTTATTTTCTGGCAGTGCCCCTCCCGAGTCTAGACTCTAGATCTGCCCCTGCTTATATTATATAGTTGATGGAAGATCGAAATAGTCAGTCGGATTATAACATTATAAAACTTTGGGTGCTGAATCTAAATCTTAACAAAGTCAATGGAAGCCGAATGGTAAAACAGGCTAATAGGCAAGGGATTGTCAATCAATTGGGGTGGACACTGCCCTAAGGAACATGTGTTAACCACTTGCCTACTGGTCACATTCACCCCCTTCCTGCCCAGGCCAATATTCAGCGCTGTCGCACTTTGAATGATAATTGCGTGGTCATGCAACACTGTACCCAAATAATTTTTATCATTTTTTTTTAACACAAATAGAGATTTATTTTGGCGGTATTAAATCACCACTGGGTTTTTTATATTTTGCTGTACAAACAGAAAAAGAAAATTAAAATAAAAAAAAGAACAAAAAAATTTCTATAGTTTGTTATAAAATTTTGCAAACAGGTAATTTTTCTCCTTCACTTATGTGCGCTGATAAGGTTGCACTGATGAGGCGGCACGGATAGGTGGCACTGATGGACACTGATGGGTTCTGATAGGCGGCATTGAAGGGCACTGATAGGTGGCACTAATAGGCAACACTGATAGGCGGCACTGATGAGGAGACACTGATGGTCAGCACTGGTGGACTTTGTTGAGACTGCACTCATAATCAGGTTACTGATAATTAGTACCCTGATTATCAGTGTCGATGTCCCTTTAACACAAGCCATTTATCTGCTCTCTTCTTCTCTCCTAATGCTGTCAGTGTTAGAAAAGATAAGCCAATAACTGCCTTGTCCTTGGACACAGCTGATCAGGTGGTAAAGGGGCTGCTGTAATTGTCCTTTTACCATGATCTGTGAGAAGGGGACGCAAAGGCAGTGCAATCACAGGAGGACGTTAATAGATACCCTCTTGGCAAAGGTAAGCCCGCATTGTAGTCGTCATTCGGCTACAGCGCGGATGGGAAGGGGTAAAAACAAAAGAAATGTAATTGCATTTGGTGGGAAGCAGTGGTTTTAGCAATAATTAATTACTTCAATACCTGTCACTTTCATTACCTTCCTGCCCAGGACAATTTTCAGCTTTCAGCACTGTCACACTTTGAATAACAATTGCACAACTCTGTACTCATATGACATTTTTATCATTTTTTTTTTTTTAGACAAATAGAGTTTTCTTTTGGTGGTATTTAATCACCGCTGTTTTTTTTTTTTTAATTTTGTTTGGGTACAACGTCGCACGACCGTGCAATTGTCTGTTAAAGTAATGCAGTGCCGAATCGCAAAATAGGGCCTGGTCAGGAAGGGGGTAAAATCTTCCGGGGCTGAAGTGGTTAACTGTAACTTCCATGAGTGAGAGAAAAGTTTATGAATAAGTATGTTCTAAACAAATAAATGTGTGTGATAACATTCAGTTTAATGCATAAAATTATCATAAATTAGTGCTATATATTTAGTAGTGATGGTCAATGACTTCTGGAGCTTGGAAAGTTTGCTACTTTGCTTGACTGTGTAAGAGACACATAACGGCTTAAATGAAAAACTATGAAACCTTGACATTTTAATCCTCTATACCTGTCTGTCTTTTGGTAACATAAAACTAAGTCTTGTCTCATTGTTTAATTAAAAATTAAATGGAATTGATATATAACCTGATTCTGAAATCATGTCTGACAACCAATGTTATTTGTCTTCAAATGTCTGCATAACACCCATGGTGCCAAGCCAGATCATTAAGATATTGTTTGTGCTGCTGAGTCAGCAAACCAGCAAAGCTGTACAACAGAGTAAAGAAAATGGCAAACCCCGGAAAGGAAAGTATTAAAAGAAGGACAAAGATTGTTTAAGGCAGTTTAGGGTCAATTAGAGCCTGAAAGCACCAAAGATAGATGGCATAGTAATCAGGGAGGGGGGATAAAAACAAATATATAGGTAAAATACAAGCATAATATTTGCAAATATCCAGATTCTAAATGTAAAACAATGAAACAAATTGTCTATTCCATAACAAGTAATATTATTCAACAGTTTAACCACTTAAGCCCCGGAAGATTTTACCCCCTTCCTGACCAGGGGGTATTTTGCCCCTAGGGGCGTGTTTCTTACTGTCATTGGATGTGGCTGTGTGTGTAACAGCACAGATCAATGGTCCTACATAGCAGGACCGTGTGATCTGTGCTTTTACACAGGGGAGAGTGACAGGCGGCTTTGTTTACATTAGCCACCTGCCTTTTCTCCCTCTCTACCCGATGATCGCGAGTGACCGGCGGACATCGGGTCCGCCAGTCACACGCGCCGGCTTCTTCGGGTACGAGCGGGGGCAGGAGCGCGCCCCTATTGGCTCCCAGGCTAGTGACGTACCGGTGACGTACCGGTACGTCACATTGCCTGGGAGGGGCTGACCGCCGCCGTATATAGTCGGGCGGCGGTCAGCAAGTGGTTAATGACCAGGCCCTATTTTGCGATTTGGCACTGTGTTAATTTAATGGACAATTGCACAGTCGTGCGACACTGTATCCAAACTGTATCCAAATAAAAATTGACATCCTTTTTTTTCCCCACAAATAGAGATTTCTTTTGGTGGTATTTCATCACCTGTGCGATTTTTATTTTTTGCGCTATTAACAAAAAAACAGCGACAATTTTGATAAAAAAAAAAACAATATTTTTCACATTCTGCTATATAACATTCCCCAAAAAATTAAAAATCAGAATTTTTTAACATCTTAGGCCAATTTGTTTTCTGCTACATTTTTTTGGTAAAAAATTGCAATAAGCGTATTTTGATTGGTTTGCGCAAAAGTTATTGCGTCTACTAACTACGGGAAAGATTTATGTCTTTTTTTTTTTTTTTTTACTAGTTATGGTGGCGATCCGCGATTTTTTGCAGTACTGCGACATTGCGGCGGACAGATCGGACCCCTAACTGACATTTTTAACACTTTTGGGGGGACCAGTGACATTACTACAGTAATCGGTGCTAAAAAATATGCACTGTTACTGTAATAATGCCATTGGCAGGGAAGGGGTTAATACTATTAGTGATCAAGGGGTTAAATCTAAGCCTAGGGGAGTGATTCTAACTGTGGAGGAGCGTGGCTTGTGAGATCATCACAGAGACATGTGATTCTATATAGCAGGATCACATAGCCTCTGTGATCACTTCAGGGAGAAGGACAGACGGCTGTGTTTACAACAGTCGTCCGTCCTTCTCTGCCAGCAGGGGGGAAATCGCGAGTGGCCGGTGGCCATCGGAGCCACCTGTCACACGCACTGGCTCCCCAGCTGACGAGCGGGGGAGGGAGCGCTGCCGGCAGCGCACACTCTCCCCCTAGAGTCTCCTGAGCGAGCGACGCAGTACTGCGTTGGTTTGCCCAGGAGCGCCCGCCTGCCGCAGTAAATCTGCGGTGGGCGGTCGTCAAGTGGTTAAAAATTTTAAATTCCTTTAACCACTTCAGCCCTGGAAGGTTTTACCCCCTTTATGACCAGGCGATTTTTTGCGATACGGCACTGTGTTGTTAACTGACAAGTGCACAGTCTTGCGACACTGTACTCAAATAAAATTGATGTATTTTTTAACCACTTGCCGACTGCCGCACGACTATTTACGTCGACAGTCAGAACCTCACAGGCAGAGCGACGTAGGTCTATGTCGCTAGCCTGTGAGGGTCTAGGGAGCGCGCTCCCGTGCGGTCACGGACCCCCCCCGCGCGTGTGACCGGCGGACCCGATGTCCGCCGGTCACTCGCGATCGTCGGGTGGAGAGGGAGAAAGGCAGGCGGCTAATATAAACAAGCCGCCTGTCATTCTCCCTTGTGTATGAATGGTGATCATACGGTTCTACTATGTAGGACCGTTGATCACTGTTCATACACCTCAAGCCACAGCCAATCACAGCTAGAATCACGCCCCTAGGGACACACATAACCCCTCCCTCTCAAAAAAAAGTTAACCCCTTCACTGCCAGTGTCATTTTACAGTAACAGTGCATATGTATAGCACTGTTTACTGCAGTAATGTCACTGGTAACCCCAAAAGTGTCAATAATGTCAGTCAAGGGTCCGATCTGTCCGCCACAATGTCGCAGTACCGCAAAAAAAATTGCAGATCGCTGCCATTACGCATTAAAAAAAAAAACAACAAAAATGACAAAAATCTTTCCCTTAGTAAACGCAATAACTTTTGCGCAAACCAATCAAAATACGCTTTTTGAGATTTTTTTTTACCAAACATATGTAGCAGAAAACAAATTGGCCAAAAATGTTAAAAAATTTAGATTTTTACATTTTTTTGGGAATTTCAAATAAAAAAATGTAAAAAGTATTGTTATTTTTGCAAAATTAACGCTCTTTTTTTGTTTAGAGCGCAAAAAGTAAAAATCGCACAGGTGATCAAATACCACAAAAAGAAAGCTCTGTTTGTGGGGAAAAAAAGGAAGTCAAATTCGTTTGGGTATAGCATTGCACGACCGTGCAATTGTTTGTTAAATTCACGCAGTGCCGAATCACAAAACAGGCCCTGGTCAGAAAGGGGGTAAAATCTTCCGGGGCTTAAGTGGTTAATGTTGTTTGATCAGCTCTATAAACAAAAAAAGACCGTCAATTTTGAAAAAAAACAAAAACAATATTTTTTACTTTCTGATATAAAACATTCCCAATAAAAAAAAATTAAAACATCACATTTTGTCATTGATTTAGGCCAATATGTATTTTGCTAAATATTTTTGATAAAATCCTACCTAATAAGTGTATTTTTATGGATTTGCACAAAAGTTATAGCGTCTACAAACTATGGGATAGATTTATGGACTTTATTTTTTTATTGTTTTTACTAGTAATGGCTGCGATTAGCGATTTTTAGCGGGACTGTGACTGTGACACTAAGGAACACTTTTTAGGGACCAGTGACACCAATACAGTGATCAGTGCTAAAAAAAAAAGTGTGCTGTTACTGTATACATGACACTGTTAGGGAAGGGGTTAACACTAGGGGTGATCAAGTGTGCTCCTAGGGAATGCTTTCTAACTGTGTCGGAGGTGGATGTGCTAGAGGAAAAAAGAGATCTGTGTTTCAGCTTAGATGAAATACAAGATTTCTCTCTTCCTCTGTGACAGACGACAATCTGCCTTGTTTACAAATGGCAAATGGGCATTCTGTCACTCTCCTGCACAATCGCGGGTGGCCTGCGGGCATTACGGCCACCAGACCCGCTGGTTGGCATCCACTGTGTCTGATCACAGCAGGAGTGGTGCTCCAGTGGTATGCGAGCGCCCCCGAGAACCCCTGCACAAAATCACGTACCTATACGTGATTTTGGGCAGCTGGGCCACCCTGCCGCAGTATATGCGATGGGTATCCAGAAGTAGTTTAATATTGTGCTTGGGGGGGTCCCCCATTATGTGCCTGTAAAGTTGCATATCTGTACCATGTATGGAGCCTGCTGCAGCAATACTGATATTTCTAAAGGAAAAAATGTAATTTAACCACTTTTTTTGTATCCCCCCTTAATGACCAGGCCATTTTTTGTGATACGGCACTGCATTATTTTAACTGACACCTGCACTGTCGTGCAATGTTGTATCCAAATAATATTAATGTCCTTTTTCCTACAAATAGAGCTTTTTTTTGGTGGTATTTGATCTCCTCTGCAGTTTTTATGTTTTGCGCTATAAACAAAAAAAAGCGACAATTCTAAAAAAAAAAAAAAAAAAACAATATTTTCATTAATTTAGGCCAATATGTATTCTGCTACATATTTTTGGTAAAAAAAAAATCCAATAAGCGTATATTGATTGGTTTGTTCAAAAGTTATCGGGTCTACAAACTAAGGGAAAGATTTATGTCCAGTGACATTACTACAGTAATCAGTGCTAAAAATATGCAGTTACTGTACTAATGGCACAGGGAAAGGGTTAACACACTAGGGGTGATTAAGGGGTTAAATGTGTGCCTAGGGTGTGCTTTATAACTGTGTGGGGGATTTACTTACTGGATGAACACAGAGACCTGTTTTCCTAAATAGGAGGAACACAGAAGCCCTGTGTTCATCACTGACAGAACAGCTGTCTGCCCTGTTTACATCGGCAGACTGCCGTTCTTTCTCCATGGGGAGCGATTGAGGGTGCCCGGCGGACATCGTGCACCCTCACTATCTGCTACACGAATCAACATACAGGTACGTTGTTTTGTGTAAAAATTTAACTACGGCGGCTGGTCGGCAAGTGGTTAAACTTTCTCGTGGATGTAATGTATTGTCGGCTCCCGGCAATACAAATAAAAAAATAATTTTAAAAATGGCCTGGAGTTCCTCCCAAAATCCATACCAGACCCTTATCTTACCACACAGCTTGGCAGGTCAAGAAAGGGGGGGGACAAGTGAGTGCCCCCCCTTCCTGATCCATACCAGGCCACATGACCTCAACATGGGGGGGTGGGGGTGGGCTCTGCCCCCCCCCCCCAACCAAAAGCACCTTATCCCCATGTTCATAGGGACAAGTGCCTCTTCCTGACAACCCGATACCCATTCACATGGGGGTGGGGATCTGGGGGACCCCTTGTTAAAAGGGACTTCCAGGTTCCAATAAGACCCCCAGCAGACCCCCACAACCACATCCCAGGGTTGTCGGGAAGAGACCTTTTTACCCATCAACATGTTTTATTTTTTTTTAATTTAGCGTGGAGTTCCCCTTAAAATCTATACCAGACTCAAAGGGCCTGGTATGGATTTGGGGGGGGGGGGGCTATACCGTCTTTTTTAAAAAATTCTGTCATGGGGTTCCCCTTAACCTTTTGAATACAGGTCAATTTCACTGCCTTCCTGCCCAGTGCAATTTTCAGCTTTCAGTGCTCATTGGCGTCTATGGGAAATCTTGGTCAGCTTGACATGGCACTGCTCCTTAACCAAGAGTGATAGCGACACCAAACTTAGGGAGCACTGGGAGGGGATCCAGGACTACAACATACGAATACATTTTAAAAGTGGGGTATGCCTGTACACTACATTGACTGCACTAAACTGACTTATCTCACTATCCACTGAAAGCTGAAAATTAGTCTGGGCAGCAGGGGGTGAAAGTGCCCTGTATTTAAGTGGTTAAGGGGAACCCCATGACAGAATTAAAAAAAAAAAAAAAAAAACAACGTGATCCCCAATAATTTATACCAGGCCCTTTGGGTCTTGTAAAAATTTTAAGGGGAACTCCAAGCCTAATTAAAACGAAACCCATGTTGATGGGTAAAAGGGCCTCTTCCTGACAACCCTGGGCTGTGGTTGTGGGGGTCTGCAGGTGGGGGCTTATCGGAATCTGGAAGCTCCCTTTAACAAGGGGTCCCCCAGATCCCATCCCCCCTATGTGAATTGGTATTGGGTTGTTGGGAAGAGGCACTTTTCCCTATCAACATGGGGATAAGGTGCTTTGGGTTGGGTGAGGCAGAGCCCACCCCTCCCATGTTGAGGGCATGTGGCCTGGTATGGTTCCGGAGGGTGGGGGCGCTCGCTCACCCCCTTTCTTGACCAGGCTGCATGCTCAGATAAGGGTCTGGTATGAATTTTGGGGGGACCCTATGCCTTTTTTTTTTCATATTTTGTTATCTGTATTGCTGGGAGCCGACAATACATTAAAGCCACAAGTAAGTTTAAATTAAACATTTTTTTCTGCTCCAGCAGGCTCCATACATCGTACAGATGTGCCACTATACAGGCACATTAAGGGGACCCCCCAGGCACGATATTTAAAGGAATTTTTCATTTTTATTGCTTTACTTTAAGCATCATTAAAATCAATGCTCCTTTAAAAAAGATCCCAGGTCCCCATACACTTTTTATGGCAAAAACTTTCATTTAAGCCTTTAAAATGAGGACTTTTGATTTTCATGTTCATGTCCCATAGACTTTAATAGAGTTTGAATGTTCGCTAGAACTTTTTCCCTGTTCGAGATGTTCTGGTGCAAACCGAACAGATGGGTGTTCAGCCCATCCCTACTAATCACCATTGTCACACACTATACACGGCTGTCATGTAAGCAGCAGCCTTAGATAGTGTGAGGTGTGGACCTAGCCCCTGAGCCATGATTGGTCAAAGGCACACTCTGCCTTTGGCCAATCATGACACTGACGGTACATTGTGCTGTGATTGGCCAAAGCATACAGGTAAGGTGCATGCTTTGGACAATCATCAGCAATCAATACACTGCAAGAGCGCAGTGCATTATGGAGCACTCATTCAGCAAACACACGAACAGCTGATGTTCAGGTCAAACTTACGTTCGACTCGAACACACAACCCATCCCTAATCTTCAAGTAACATCCAAATATTAAAAATAAATATTTAAAAATATCACAGGAAATAAGTGCAATGTTTTGGAACGCTGCAGGACCCCTTTTACAGGCATGTCTGAGATGTGATATTTTTGAAACACTTTGAATGTTACTTGAATATCATTGGTGTGCTGGAAAATACTGTACAGTATGTATGCTGATTTGAACCTGAGAAATTCCCAATAAAATCTGAAGACTATCAAGGAATTTTGGAGCAAAACTTATTATGCCCAGTGTCCAAAATCTCTGCCTTAGTAGCAGGTCATTGGTTCCTCAACTGGATGTTGACTAGCTAAAATCACCCAAGAACAGCTAAGAATAGACATTGTTCTACTCTGAAGTGGCCTTCTATGAGCCATAATCTCAATCTTATTTATGAAATTAGTTGACCCATGCAATCTGGGGATGGCACCAGTGGTGTATCATCCATGTGTGCAGGGTGTTCACTGCACAAGGGCCCCCAAGGAGGGGTGGGGATACTCTGACCCACCCTGCACAAATAGATGATCTACTGTTTGACAGTCAGGGATGATTGGTGCAACAGTTGCTAGCACCGATCTCCCTGTATGACTTTTCAGGTGACAGCCGCTTCTCCTCCTCTCCCTCAAGTGGCTGTCAGCTGAAAAATCATACAGGGAGATCAGCGCTCACAGCTGTCCCCACCACCACACCGATCATCACCGACTGTCCCCCATGTCCTCCTCCTCTTGTCCCCCCTCCATGTCTTCCTCTTTCTTTGGCCCCTCTCCGTGTGCTCCTCCTCCGACAATCCTCATCCCCCGCAGCCAGCTTCCCTGCTTCCCTGTCAGGATGCAGAGCGGAAGAAGGGGCCAGTAAATATGCCAGGGACTTGGGAATCTCTGTTCTCAGTCCCTTTCTCTGTCTCAAGGGGGAGATGTCAGGGGTCTGTTCAGACCCCTGATATCTCACTAAAGCCCACCAACAAGGCTGTAAATAATTAATAAATATTAAAAATAAATACATTGTACATTTATTTTTATAAAATTATAAAAAAATAAAATTGTAAAAAAATAAAATAATAAACTACTGACATCATCTCCCCTGCCTCATCAACACTGTCCACTGCCCTAACCCCCTCACTCCCAAAAAGCATTGTGAAAAAAATGAAAAACAAATTCAACTAAAAAAAAAATAAATACATAAAAATAAAAAACTACTGACACCATCCACTGCTCTACTGATACTGTCCACTGCCCTACTGACACCGTCCATTTCCCCATAACCCCCCCCCCCCTTCTTCCCCAAAAGCACTGTGGAAAAAATATTTAAAAAAATAATAAAAAACAAATTGTAAAAAATAATAGATAATAAAAACAAAAAACGACTGACACTGTCCACTGCCCTACTGACACTGTCCACTACCGACCCCCCCCCCCCATAATACAAAAATAATAAAAATAAAAAACCATTGACACTGTCCAATGCTTCAATTACATAGTCTGCTGCCCTACTGAAACCATCCACTAGCCCCCAAAAAGCATTTTGAAAAGAATGCAAAAATAAAATGCAAAAAAATGTAATTGTAATAAAAAATTACAAAAATAAACTACTGACACCATCCACTGCCATACTGACACCATCCTGCACATACTACCCACTGCCGTACACTCCGCACTCCCTACCTGCACATACTACCCACCTCCAAACTCCTCACCTGCACATACTACCCATTTCCATGCTCTCCACACGTCTCTCCTGCACATACTACCCACCTCCATAAATTCTGTACTCCTCTCCTGTACATACTACCCACCTCCATACACTCCGTATTCCCCTCCCGCATATACTACCCACCTCCACAATCCGCACTCCTCACCTGCACATACTACCCACTTCCATGCACTCGGTACTCCTCAACTGCACATACTACCCATTTCCATACACTCCACATTCCTCTCCTGCACATACTACCCACCACCATACACTCCACACTGTACATTCCCTATTTAACATTACCTAAGGCATCTTAGACTATATTAAACCACACACCCTTTAAGCCACGCCCAATATTTATCACAATTTAAGCCACGCCAGAATTTCCCCACGGTGCGCTATGTGCTCCACTTTTTTTTTTGCCTAGGGCCCACTTTTTACCTTGCACACGGGCCCACTGATTTAATGATACACCCCTTGATGGCACCCTTTAAACCTGAGACAATTAGAGCAGTTTGCTCAAGAAGGATAGGCCAAAACTACCTGTTGGCAGGTGTAGAAGTCTCACTGAGAGCTACGCACATCACTTTTTTGCTGAATAAGAAGTATAAGAAGAAAAGTACTGTATGGGAATTGGAAAAAACCCTACACACTCACCTAGGTGGATGCAACATCTGTCCCCCATGGACCATAAGACCACCAACTGAGCGATCAAACACTGCTGATGGTTCAGTTCTCACTCTTCAGTGAGCAGAGAACATTGACCGTCAGTCACCCACTCTGTTCTCTGCCCTTCCAGTGCTCAATGGAGCTCAGGCCTGTGCAGGTGATGAGAGCAGCTGGCTCCATCTCCCAGTGGTGCACTGAGAATCTGAGCCAGCTGTCAGTCCAGGCATCTGGGTGGATGCCGACATTAAAGTTGGGATCCACCACAATGCCTGGACCGGCATAGTGACTTCAACTGTTAGTGGTTTTTAGCCCGCTGTCAGCTGAAAATGGGTCACTGGAAAAGGAAGGGCACTCCTGTGCACCACAGGAGAAGAAGCGTCAAAAGAGCTCTGTCTCTACTTCTCCTTTAAAGGTCCATGTCATATTTAGTTGTTTGGTATTTTAAAATATTCTGTGTAATCAAAAGTCAAAAGCAAAATCTGATTTGTATTAAATGTGGAATAAACAATAATGGATGCCTTTACAGTGAAGAACCTGGTTGGTGCTGGTGATGGAATTTGTTTTCTTATTAAATGTTTTTTGAGAATTGAGAAAGAAAATACAAAGATGGAGTCAAAAACAAAATGAGGGAGATATACCTCCCATACAGAAAAGGTTTATCCAGCCACTACATAGATGACAGAATGGGGTTGATTTACTAAAACTGGAGCTTGCAAAATCTGGTGCAGCTGTGCATGGTAGCCAATCCCCTTTTAACTTCATCCTGTTCAATTGAGCTTTGACAATAAAACCTGATAGGTTACTATGCAGAACTGCACCAGATTTTGCATGCTCCAGTTTTAGTAAATCAACCCCAAAAGTGTTTTTACTTATATTTATTTACATTTATATTTGAATCAAGTAACAGATATTGCATATCTTAAAACTTTAAAATATGTAAGTATTTGCATGCAATAGACACAATTATTAGAGCAAAATGTTTAGGTACTGTGCTTTGATATACAGTAAAAGGTCCAAAGGATCACATACATTGCCAGCCTTCTTTAAGACTACAATATACCTTTCTGAACACTGTTCATTTCTACAGCTTACAAATTAGACTAGTATCCCTATGGAGAATACATTCTATGCTGTCAGATTTACCAAAAGGTCAGCAGTTTATTAGTCTTACACTGATTTAATAGAAGGTGGAGGTCCTGTGAGATTTAAGGATCATTGATTCTTTCAAAGTGGCAAAACAGGAAAATTTTAAAGAAGGATGTGTACATCAGTTATGTAATTGAATGCTACAGCAAAACAGAATGTAACTTTTAAGAGATAGAAATAATAAACAATTCAATCAGGGTGGTATACCACCCCATTGGATCATATAAAGGTATGAAACATTATCCAAATATTTTTTTTATTTTTTTTACTGCCTCTCTATTCCTTTACAATGCAGATAGAGAAGACCTTTATCATGCAGATAGGAGTAGTGATCACTAACATGAACCCTCAATAAAACTACTCCTATAAATTACGATTGATAGTACTATAGTTCAGTGTTTCCCAACATGTATTTCCTCAGTCTGGTTAATCAAAAGAGACGTTCGGCATCAAAAATTATGCATGCAATGGACAGCTATTCTTCTCTAAATAGTAAATGGAAGAGTCGATGGCGTTACTCTAATTCAGGCAGTATTGGCATTGGTTTACAGGACTAAGAAAAGTTTTGGAAGCACTGCTTTCTAATACTTGTATGTGCTGAAAATGGACTTATCATTCAGTAAGTCCAATGAACCGTTTAGGTCATGGAAATTTACAGTCATTTCCAATAAAGTCTGAATTTTGTCAGAAAGTGACTAAAATCTTTGCTCTTGTCTACAAATGGATAATATGTCACTTGAAACTCAAGCTGTGAAAGCCATGGATTATTCTCTCTCCTTTCTGATTACTTATTTTTCTTGCATTGTCCATCCAGAAACTATTTCTATATCTACAGTAATTCCATCTAATTCTCTCCTGATTTTTAATGTGCTTGTACCACAGCAGGGAAATAGCAAAGTTGCTAATTTATCTTCTTCATTTCCACACTTTCTGTTTTGATACTGCAATACATTAGATGTGGTATTAGCATTTTTTTTATTTTTTTGTCTATGCAAACAGATTAAAGGTACAGAACATCAAAAGACTGCAGAAATAGATTGAAGTCCATGATAACATCTACCTTATTTTGGTAATCTTGTCATTTATGTGATGACCCCAACATTCAAATGCCGTTGCTTCTCCTGTCAAAGGATTCAATGATTCCTGTTTAAGTTTCATGAACAGATGACTTCTCCAGAGCTGTGATAAATTACTTTCAGAATAGGTTTGCATAATCAAATGCACCTGAATGTCAATTAACATATGCTAGAAGCATGTATATTAAGAGGTATACATGTACGCCATTGGAATATTCTACACAAAAGTGCCTTTTGACTGCATTATCCAATTATTCAAATACAATACCACTGCTAAAAAAAAAAAAAAAAGTCTCATTGATTACAGTAGATTATTACACTTTGTACTTCATGCTCCTTTCCTCACAACCCTGAGCCCATAACACCTATTTAAAGTGTAACATACAGTTCATAAAAAATACAGTGGCAAGACAAACATGTGAATCCCTTGAAATTAGTTGGTTTTCTGCAGTAATTTAACATAAAATGTGATCAGCATCAAAGAAAATCCACCACAGACTAGCTTCAGAAAGTGACCCAGTCAGGGTCCAGACCTTAACCCAATGAAGTTGCTATGGAATGTCCTTAAGAGAGCCGTTCAGACCAGACATCCTAGAAATGTGTCTGAGCTGAAGCAGTTTTGTAAAAGAGGAAAGGTCAATAATTACTCCTGAACATCATGCAGGTTTGATCCAGATCTGTCAAAAGTGCTTGCTTGAAGCCATTGCTACCAAACGAGGTTTGACTAACTAAGGGTGCATTTACTTTTTCCTACAGCACTGTGAAAGTTAAATGGAGGTGTTCAATAAAGACACAAGAAATTAGGATTGTTTGTGTGCTATCAGTACATTGCGTTTGTCTGTTGATGTCACCCCAACCTATAAATTCACTATATATTATTTCAAGTTATCTATCTATCTATCTATCTATCTATCTATCTATCTATCTATCTATCTATCTATCTATCTATCTATCTATCTATCTATCTATCTATCTATCTATCTATCTATCTATCTATCTATCTATCTATCTATCTATCTATCTATCTATCGTGCCTTGCGAAAGTATTGAACATACATATATTTATATACACACCTAGACATATATAAGTGTGATAGTAGCAGAAATATATTACTGTAAATGATTTCATTAGCGCAAGCATATATTTCTGCTACTATCACACCTATATATGTCTAGGTGTGTATATAAATATATGTATGTGTGTATATATACCACTATACACAAGTTCAGATGTTTTGCCTGCCTCAAAAGAACCCCAAAAAATGCCAAAAAAAACGCTAGAGTCAAAAAAAAAAAATGCCCAGGTGTGTTTTTGCTGGCATGTTTTGGAGGCAGGCAAAACATCAGAACTTGTGCACAGTACCACTATACACAAGTTCAGATGTTTTTCCTGACTGCAAAGAACCCAAAAAAATGCCTTCTATTAAACCGGCAAGGTGTTACAGCAGAGAAGCCATATTCCTGTGCTTAAAGTTTTCTAATACAAACGATCTTTTTTTTTATGGTTCTGGACATGCTACAGAGCTGAAACTTCACATGTACACTTTTTTAGACCCCCCAGATCTGAAATCCAAAGTAAAAATCAAAAAATCTCTTTTTTTTATTTTTTTTTTAATTTTTCAATAATTGGCTTTTTTTATCAAAAATGACAAATTTTAAGAACTTTTTTGTGTGATTTTGTGTCTGGGGGGTCTAAAAGGTGTACCTGTGAAGTTTCAGCTCTGTAGCATGTCCAGAACCCCAAAAAAAGATCATATAAGTGTAAAAGAGGGGTCCCACCATCCCTGCTCTACTGAAAAATGATCTTTTTTCTGGTTCTGGACATGCTACAGAGCTGAAACTTCACAGGTACACTTTTTAGACCCCCCAGACACTAAATCCAAAAAAAGTCATGCCTGCCTCCAAAAATGCCCGATAAATGCAAGAAAAAGTGCCGTAGAGAAGCCGTATTCCTGTTCTAATAAAAATTATAAGAAAATGCTAATTTTTGGGGGGTTCTGGACATGCTACAGAGCTGAAACTTCACATGTACACTTTTAGACCCCCCAGATACTAAATCCAAAGTAAAAATCAAAAAATCTTTTTTTATTTTTTATTTTTTTTTTTTATTTTTTTTTTTAATTTTTCAATAATTGGCTTTTTTATCAAAAATGACAATTTTTAAGAACTTTTTTTGTGTGATTTTGTGTCTGGGGGGTCTAAAAGGTGTACCTGTGAAGTTTCAGCTCTGTAGCATGTCCAGAACCAGAAAAAAAATGATTGTTTGTATTTGAAAACTTTGAGCACAGGAATATGGCTTCGCTGCTGTAACACCTTGCCGGTTTAATAGCAGGCATTTTTTTGGGTTCTTTGCAGTCAGAAAAAACATCTGAACTTGTGTATAGTGGTACTGTGCACAAGTTCAGATGTTTTGCCTGCCTCCAAAACCCCCCAAAAAATGCCAGCAAAAACACACCTGGGCATTTTTTTTTTTTTGACTCTAGCGTTTTTTTGGCATTTTTTGGGGTTCTTTTGAGGCAGGCAAAACATCTGAACATGTGTATAGGGGGTATATATAGGCATATATGTCTGAATATATACCCCTAGACATATATAGGTGTGATAGTAGCAGAAATATATTACTGTAAATGATTTCATTAGCGCAAGCATTTATTTCTGCTACTATCACACCTATATATGTCTAGGGGTATATATTCAGACATATATGTGTATATATACCCCCTATACACATGTTCAGATGTCATGTCTGACATCAAACATGTCCTCAAAAAAGCACTGGCAGTGGCAGCCCCTGCAGCATAAAAAATGCTTGCTGGTTAGAAGCCATAATCCTGTCCCGAAGCCACTCAGAGAAATGATCATTTCTCTATAGCGCTCACCCTGCTATGGAAGGGTTTTGTCACCCTGCCATAGCAGTCACTGCCAGTTAACCCTACACTACACTACGGTCCCCTGACACTTCACACTTTCCCTACAGAAACTAAATTTTTGAAGCTAACTAAAGTGTAAAGGAGCACTCTAACTACACTAGATATCCCTTTCCTCACACTAATAAATAGCTAAATGACACTTTTAAAGTAAAGATAACAGAACTGCTTCCACTCTCTTCCATGTCCAGTATAACAATGCTGGGAATATGGCGGGGGCGATCTTATATACTGGGGGGCGTATTCACTAATGATTGGTCTAGGGACCCCCTAGTCACTCCAATCACATTCCTAGCATTCTCCTGCCCCCTCAATTGGCTTTTGCTAATGGTTCTGGTCCAATCACGGGCTTTTAAAGCCCATTTTCTGAAGCATTGCATTTTGGGCGGTTCTGGTTGCCGAATTCCGAACTTTTTGGGCAAAAAGTTCTAAATTCGGCCGAACCTCGAACACCCAATGTTCGGGCCGAACCGATGGTGGACCCGAACCGTTCGATCATCCCTACTAATTACTGTGTTCTGCTTGCAGGGAATGCTCCCTGCCGGCAGAATACAATAGCACTGACTGTGTTGATAGACGAATCAAGCAAATGATTCTATGGCTGACATAAGTTTCAGATATAGCACCTACATTTTAAATAACTAAGCCCTGTATGCTGACATAATTAGTCCATAAAATAAATGTAATATGCAATCCAAGAGAAACAAAAGCGCCCTGGAACTCATCTGAACATACAGAATAGTATCATATACAGTATCTCACAAAAGTGAGTACACCCCTCCTATTTTTGTAAATATTTTATTATATCTTTTCATGTGATAACACTGAAGAATTTACACTTTGCTATAATGTAAAGTAGTGAGTGCACAGCTTGTATAACAGTGTAAATTTGCTGTCCCCTCAAAATAACTCAGCACACAAGTGAAAATGTTAAAATTGGGCCCAAGTAGCCATTTTCCCTCCCTGGTGTCATGTGACTCGTTAGTGCTACAAGGTCTCAGGTGTGAATGGGGAACAGATGTGTCAAATTTGGTGTTATCGCTCTCACTCTCTCATACTGTTCACTGGAAGTTCAACACGGCACCTCATGGCAAAGAACTCTCTGAGGCTCTGAAAAAAGAATTGTTGCTCTACATAAAGATGCCTAGGCTATAAGATGATTACCAAGACCCTGAAACTGAGCTGCAGCACAGTGGCCAAGACCATACAGCAGTTTTACAGGACAGGTCAACCAAGGAACTTGAGTGCACGTGCTCAGCATCATATCCAGAGGTTGTCTTTGGGAAATAGACGTATGAGTGCTGCCAGCATTGCTGAAGAGGTTAAAGGATGGGGGAGTCAGCCTGTCAGTGCTTAGACCATACGCCGCACACTACATCCAATTGGTCTACATGACTGTCATCCAAGAAGGAAGCCTTTTATAAAGATGATGCACAAGAAGGCCCGCAAACAGTTTGCTGAAGACAAGCAGACTAAGGACATGAATTACTGGAACCATGTCCTGTGGTCTGATGAGGCCAAGATAAACATATTTGGTTAAGATAGTGTCAAGTGTGTGTGGCAGCAACCAGGTGAGGAGTACAAAGACAAGTGTGTCTTGCCTACAGTCAAGCATGGTGGTGGGGTGTCATAGTCTGGGGCTGCATGAGTGCTGCCAGCCCTGGGAAGCTACAGTTCATTGAGGGAACCATGAATGCCAACACTTACTGTGTGACATGCTGAAGCAGAGCATGATCCCCTCCCGTCAGAAACTGGGCCTGAGGGCAGTATTCCAACATGATAATGAACCCAAACACACCTTCAAGACAATCACTGCCTTGCTAAAAAAATATGAGGGTAAAGGTGATGGACTGGCCAAGCATGTCTCCAGACCTAAACCCTATTGAGCATCTGTGGGGCATTCTCAAACGGAAGGTGGAGGAGCGCAAAGTCTCTAACATCCACCAGCTCTGTGATGTCATCATGGAGGAGTGGAAGAGGACTTCAGTGGCAACCTGTCTGTTGAACTCCATACCCAAGAGGGTTAAGGCAGCGCTGGGACATAATGGTGGCCACACAAAATATTGACACTTTGGGCCAAATTCTGACATTTTCACTTAGGAGTGTACTTACTTTTGTTGCCACCGGTTTAGACAATAATGGCTGTGTGTTGAGTTATTTTGAGGGGAAAGCAAATGTACACTGTTATACAAGCTGTACACTCACTACTTCATATTGTAGCAAAGTGTCATTTCTTCAGTGTTGATGAAATCTGATAAAAAGATATAAAAAAATGTGAGGGGTGTACTGGAACTTTGAAACCTGCTCTATAGAAGTTTACTTCTACTTTATTTTGGATGAATGCAACAAATAGTGCCCCTTACTTGGGGAAGGGGTGATACCCAAGGGCTCTCTTCTTGGCAAATCTGTCAGGTTAAAAATATGGGAACTGCTATTGTGGATGTCTCAAGATAAAAGCTTGTTTCAGGTCAGCGACTCATTTTTAGGAATGGAAGGATAGAAGATCCCTGGAACCTGCACATGGTAAAGAAATCATGAAAAGCAGCTCCCATGTGTCTCTCCTGACAGGTTACATTAAATGGACTAAGCTTAAAATGATCTTCTGTAGCTAAAGTGGTGCCTTTGCAAGCAATTTTCTGATTTATACTTTGTAATTGGTTGGATATCTCTGCTGTAATAAGATGGCTTTCTTGGTCTTTGCTGACTCAGCTTACAGGCATGTTCATGTGGACAGAGAGCAGTCTGAACCCATCACTGGATTTGTTAGATGAAGCAGCTATCTGGATTATAACCAAATGACTACGCCATGATCCATACAAATGCAGTGTGAACAATGATACAATAGAATGCAGTAAAAGCAGCCATAATAAAGGTTCTGCTTCAAATCTGATAAGAGGCAAAAAAAAAAAAAACACATAAATGTGTATCCTTGCTATCCTAACTCCCAACCATGCACACTCAAAGGGTCATTTATTAGGTATGTTCAAAAGTGCAAATGTGCTGTAACCCATAACAATCAATCATGCTTCTGTTTTGATTGTCAGACTTGTACTAGATCGATCAAAGGTGATAAGTTGCTGCATATTTGCACTTTCCTGATAATTATCTCCTTCAACAGCTTAACCTCTCAATGACCACATTTCTTTATAAATCACACATAGTTTAACAATGCTATACTATGCTTTCAAGATTTATCAGGTCACGTTTGAATTTTAGATGCATACAGTACAGTATCTTTGTAGGATATACATATATTTGATATGGTGCTACATTTTGCTGAGAGAGGATATTTCAAAGAATTATTAATGAAACAGAGAAAAGGGCTTATGACTGAGCCTACTCCTGACAATCTGAAATGTCCTACTGGTGGATCCTCTCCAAGACCACAACTTTTTGCTGCAAATACCTCTCTTCGTGTGACCAGCTATTGTGGTTGTTGTAGCCTGTGTGATTTACTTTTACACATTGATTTACAGTTTTTAAGGCATAATTTTGGCTCCCTCCACCTAAACTAGGGTGTTGTCTTACCCCAGATGTGCTACAGTACCTGTCACTAACATACTTTCTGGGACTTTTTTCTCCATTCAAAACCTGGTAAACACATTAAAATTTGACACTTTATTCGGTTTTGGCTCCAACTTTATCTACCTTCTTCATTACCCATGCAGCCTTTTCTATGTTGGCAAAACCATTAGTACATTTTGGGGAAAAATTAACATTGGATCTGAAAGAAATCTCCTTTGTATCTTTAAATCAGCCAATGGCCTGATGATTTGTTCAGCATCAGCACCCTTGACCTACTTTAGAGTGTATGTTCATTGACCGTGTGTCATTTTCAGACAGGGGGGAAATCACCACCACTTCCAAAATGAAATCCAATAGATTCCTTGTTTAAATAGTTTATTTAAGTATACCAGAGTGCACATCAATACACAAATGTAAAAAAATAAATAAAAAGATGAAGCACAACAAAGAGGCTCAAAGTGTATGTAATCAGCAACTGGTTTGTTTAAAGAACAACAAGAAAGGGTCCGTGACCAGATATGCAGAACTAAGCAGTGTATGATATAAGAGGGCATGCCCCCTAGTGAGAGGAGGGTGGGTTACAAGGTCGGATCGGTATAGAGAATAACAACAAATAAATTTGGTTAGAAGGATTAACATGTATCTAGGAATATCAGGATTAACATAAATCTAGGAATATCAGAAGAGAATGGTGGGAGAAGGGTATTAAACGCCTTATCAAGCATCCTCCATGGACACCTACGGGGGAAACCTGAGGGTAACCGTCCATATCAGTCTACAGACATATTTCCAAAAACTAGGAGGAGGGTGGTCTGGTCTCCCATGTTATCAAGGATATGAATTAAAGAGCAGCCTCAGGGACAATTATAAGGGAGGGAGAAGATGGGGAGAGAAAGAACAGGTGGAGCAAAAAGCTGGGTGAAAGCGCATGGAGTCGAAGAGGGAGGATAGATGGGAAAGGGGGCCCCTAGAGAGGACCTCAGTCAGAACAGTTAGCAGATGATGGCAATAGGAGTGAATTGTAAGGATCTGGAAGTAAATAATGGATATTCCAGGGCATCCAAACTTTTTCATAGGAAGTCATTTTGTCCAGGATAACCGCTTCAGTTTTAGCGTGGATCACTTCTTGAGCGATGCTGTGCTTCATTGCTAGAATACTTAAGGAGAGAGATTTCCATGCTTTCTCAATGGTTTGTTTAGCTTCTGTAGTGATAAAGAGTAAGACTTTGAATTGGCAATGGGTCACAGCCAAGGGTTTGTTGTTCAGGAGTAGGGATGATTGAACGGTTTGGGTCGACCATCGGTTGGGCCCGAACATTGGGTGTTCGAGGTTCGGCCGAATTTAGAACTTTTTGCCCAAAAAGTTCGGAATTCGGCAACCAGAACCGCCCAAAATGCAATGCTTCAGAAAATGGGCTTTAAAAGCCCGTGATTGGACAAGAACCATTAGCAAAAGCCAATTGAGGGGGCAGGAGAATGCTAGGAATGTGATTGGAGTGACTAGGGGGTCCCTAGACCAATCATTAGTGAATACGCCCCCCAGTATATAAGATCGCCCCCGCCATATTCCTAGCATTGTTATACTGGACATGGAAGAGAGTGGAAGCAGTTCTGTTAATTTTACTTTAAAAGTGTCATTTAGCTATTTATTAGTGTGAGGAAAGGGATATCTAGTGTAGTTAGAGTGCTCCTTTACACTTAAGTTAGCTTCAAAAATTTAGTTTCTGTAGGGAAAGTATGAAGTGTCAGGGGACCGTAGTGTAGGGTTAACTGACAGTGACTGCTATGGCAGGGTGACAAAACCCTTCCATAGCAGGGTGACCGCTATAGAGAAATGATCATTTCTCCGAATAGCTTCAGGACACCCTTATGGCTTCTCACCAGCCAAGCATTTTTTATGCTGCAGGGGCTGCCACTGTCAGTGCTTTTTTGAGGACATGTTTGATGTCAGACATGACATCTGAACATGTGTATAGGGGATATATATACACATATATGTGTATATCTATCCCTAGACATATATAGGTGTGATAGTAGCAGAAATAAATGCTTGCGCTAATGAAATAATTTACAGTAATATATTTCTGCTACTATCACACCTATATATGTCTAGGTGTGTATATAAATATATGTATGTGTGTATATATACCACTATACACAAGTTCAGATGTTTTGCCTGCCTCAAAAGAACCCAAAAAAATGCCAAAAAAAAGCTAGCGTCAAAAAAAAAAAAAATGCCCAGGTGTGTTTTTGCTGGCATTTTTTGGGGGGTTTTGGAGGCAGGCAAAACATCAGAACTTGTGTATAGTGGTGTATATACACACATACATATATTTATATACACACCTAGACATATATAGGTGTGATAGTAGCAGAAATATATGCTTGCGCTAATGAAATCATTTACACAGATATATTTCTGCTACTATCACACCTATATATGTCTAGGTGTGTATAAACATATAAGTATGTGTGTATATATACCACTATAGACAAGTTCAGATGTTTTGCCTGCCTCAGAAGAACCCAAAAAAAATGCCAAAAAAACGCTAGCGTCCAAAAAAAAAAATGTCCAGGTGTGTTTTTGCTGCCATTTTTTGGGGGTTTTTGGAGGCAGGCAAAACATCTGAACTTGTGCACAGTACCACTATACACAAGTTCAGATGTTTTTCCTGACTGCAAAGAACCCAAAAAAATGCCAAAAAAACGCTAGCGTCCAAAAAAAAAAATGCCCAGTTGTGTTTTTGCTGCCATTTTTTGGGGGTTTTTGGAGGCAGGCAAAACATCAGAACTTGTGCACAGTACCACTATACACAAGTTCAGATGTTTTTCCTGACTGCAAAGAACCCCAAAAAATGCCTGCTATTAAACCGGGAGAGAAGCTAACTACCTGTCCTGAAAGAAAGTGTTCTAATAAAAACGATCTTTTTTTTCTGGTTCTGGACATGCTACAGAGCTGAAACTTCACATGCACACCTTTTAGACCCCCCAAATACGTAATCCAAAGTAAAAATCAAAACATCTTTTTTTTTTTTTTTTTCAATAATTGGCTTTTTTATCAAAAATGACAATTTTTAAGAACTTTTTTTTGTGTGATTTTGTGTCTGGGGGGTCTAAAAGGTGTACCTGTGAAGTTTCAGCTCTGTAGCATGTCCAGAACCAGAAAAAAAAGATCATATAGGTGTTAAAGGAGGGTCCCACATCCCTGTTCTACTGAAAAATTATCTTTTCTCTAGCGCTCATCGACAGACGTAGTCCTCGGTGATACACCACCTTCGGGTTATGTTACCTCCGCAGGAGCAGGACTAGACAGGAAATTAAAAAGCTCTGGCCACACCCTAGGGGCAGTCCCAGAGGGTATATCCTCTCTCTCTCTGCCTCAGCAAATCAGTTATTTTCTGTCTAGTTAGGAGTAAGGACCTAGACACCTTGCTGGGATCTTAGGTCCTGGCAAGAATTTTTTCTTAAAGGACAGCTTTTTCTCCAGTGTTCCTGTGAGATCTTCAAGCAAGAAAGCTGAACTGGGCGACGGGCTGGATGTTGAGATCCGGTGGTCACCCCAGTTCAGCCTACGAGCGCGTGCAGGCCATAGCTCCGCGCTGGGTCGGCCGCGACAAAGTCCCATTAAAAGGACTGAACCCGCGAGTTAAACGTCTCGCTGAAACGCCAAAGACCATGAGTCACGGCGTTCGTATCGGTCGACAGCCCTCCCGCCCCGGTGGAGAGGGGTACTGTCAGGAGTTGGTGCCCGCCTGGTTCCGGTATGGTGAGTAGTATGTTCCCCCTTTCCCTCTGACGGGTTTTGTGGTGAACGCGGGCCCCTCTCGGTATGGTAAGAAAGAGTCCTTTCTATCCTATAACATGTCACAGATCCTCCTACTTTGAGTGTGATTTTTTGTGTACAAAAAGCCAGGAGGCTTGGTTTGGGAGCTAACAATCTATTGTATACATGTTTAAAAGATGTAATCTGTGGCATTCTGGGAATCTTATGGGTTAAGTATAAGCTACCTACCAGTCAGAAGCCACGGACATGTAGACTGCCTTCCAAATCAGATCTCCAGCTATTAGCAGGCCTCCCGAACGGCCATGCGGTCCGCCAGGGGCCGATACCGCCAACCACGCCATATCCCCAGGCAGAGACAGTGTTGTGTGCAGCACACCGACATTCAGCAGGCCGCCGCCATTTTTTCTTGCAGGATCGCACGAGCCGCCATTTTGGCGTAGCCTCGTGTCTCCAGCATGGGGGCGGCCATGTTTGAGGTGATCCTACACCTCGTGGAGCTTGGGGGAGGCGCCGGAAGGCGTGCAGAGGGGCGGAGCCGCCTCCTTTCTTCCTGGGCAGCCAGCCAAAAGACTTCCTGTTTGTCAAGACAGCGCTGTAAGCTGTTGCAGTTTAACTCTGAGCATCAAGTGGTGAGCCTGGGGGTCTATCTCTCTCTCTCTCGATCGATAGGGATCCCTAAGCAGGTAACACTAAGGGGCTTTTTTGTGGCGCTGGGGGTCAGAAAAAAAAAAAAAAAAAAGTTTTTTTCTTTACTTTTGAATTATATTATCCAAGAAGTAACTGGAGTTATTATGGACCCTGCCACACATATTCCCCCACCTGTTTCCCTCGAGGGGGCCTCGGGACCCGCCGGTGCACAGAGTATAGAGTCATTTACAGCAATTTTGGAGTCTATGGTGGCTCGGGTGGAGGCGGCCTGTCAGGGACGGGGGTCAAGGAAGCGACCCCCGCCTACCCCTATACCATCTGACACCTCTGACTCAGATTCAGAGATGGTCACGGCAGTTGCAGGTTCCTCTGCAAGGGCTGTTATCCCAGGTAAAGCCCCCTCAGACAGTGAGGAGGACGCTTCTTCTCTTGCTATAATTCAGGAAGAAGCATTGGTGGACGCACTAGTTGTGGCAGTGCAAGAAACCTTAAAACTTGAGGCTTTACCGGCAGAGGCAACTGAAACAGAGAGGCCTTTTGGGACTAATAAGCCCATCAAGACGGCGAAGGCTTTTCCTGTACCTAAATGTTTTGGTAATCAGATTAAAGGAGAATGGGAGCATTCTAAACGTACCTTTACTATTTCCAAGCGTATTGCTAGACGCTATCCGTTTGAGGAATCCATCATTAAGAAATGGACGGTACCACCAGTCGTGGATCCGCCTATTTCCAGGCTGAATAAAGCCACAGTTATTCCAGTGGAGGACACTTCGTCCTTTAAGGATCCGGTGGATCGAAAGATAGAAGCAGAGTCCCGCACTATCTTTTCTCTGATAGGGTCAGCATTTAGACCAGTAATCGTTATTGGTCTAGTTTCCCAGACACTTACGGAATGGGCGAAGATGGTACGCCAAGATCTTAGGGGAAAAGATATTCCCCAGGAGACATCTGATTTGATGGAACAGATCATACAAGGGCTACGGTTTATCTGTGACGCAGCCTTGGACACTACTCCCCTATTAGGGCATGCATCTAAGTTAGCAGTGATCCTCAGACGTGTGCTGTGGTTAAGATGCTGGTCAGCTGACCTAGGTTCCAAAAAGACCTTGACCAATCTCCCCTTTCAGGGGAATCGTCTATTTGGAGCCAACCTAGATGAAATCATTAAGGATGCCACTGGGGGCAAGAGCACTTTTTTGCCACAGGCTGCAAAAGCTAAGGGACCTCGCAACAAGCGAGGACCTTTCTTTACCGCCCATAAAGGGCGCCCGGCTGGTACTAGCGGGAAAGGCAAGACTCCTCCAGGAGGGTTCAAGAAGGGGACCAACCCAGCCAGACCCGAAGCAAGGGAGTACACAGCCTGAAGGTGCGCCCCCACCCGGTTTCAGGGTGGGGGGACGTTTTCACCGGTATTCAGGACATTAGATCGAGCATCAACCACTACTACCGGTGCGATTCTTCCCTTCCAACATTTAAGTACCACAGGAAGCGGTAGTTACCGTTCCCTGAAAAGATCTTTTCCTTTACCTTTTCCTAAGATTAGTCCCGATACCTCACAGGAATCGGATCTGGTTGACCAGATAGGCCAAGTAGCCTCTAGTCGGGTGACTTCGGTCCCTGAGGTTCAACCAGAAAAGATCACTTTTCCTGATAACTATCAGGTATCTGATAAATGTGTGGGAACAGAAAACGACCAGACTTTCTCGGATGGTCGGGGCCAGATAGCTCTAGGGACGCCTGGTTCAGATCCAATCAGCGCCAGTGGTCCTAGAAATTCTAGGCTGGCCTCCTCAAGCCGGCCTGGCCGACTTGGACATGTTAGTCGCAGACGTTCCGTGGGAACTTCGTCTCAGGGAGTGTCTGTGGTCTCAAGGACCAATTTACCTTCGTGCTTTACAGTCGCTGGTTTTAATGGCCTGACCATTGAGACCCAAGTACTGAAGGACAGAGGTTTGTCTACTTCAGTCATTCCTACCCTTATTAAAGCAAGGAAAGCGACTTCCAGCAAAGTCTATTATCACACATGGAAGACTTATATTGCGTGGTGCGAATCTTTAGGATTTCCTCCACGTACCTATTCGGTGACTCGAATATTGGCTTTTTGCAACAAGGGGTTGAGCAGAAGCTAGCCTTGAGCACCATCAAGGGTCAAGTTTCAGCATTAGCAATCTTCTTTCAGAAGCCTTTAGCTACCAAATCCTTGGTGCGGAATTTCATCCAGGGGGTGCGGCACCTGGCTCCTCCAGTCCGCGCGCCCTTACCGCCCTGGGATCTTAATTTGGTTTTGTCGGTTCTACAGAAACCTCCTTTTGAAAACATCAGGGAGATTCCCTTGCTTACTCTATCCTAGAAGGTGGCCTTCTTGGTGGCTATTACTTCTGCTCGCAGGGTGTCAGAACTGGCTGCATTATCATGCCAGTCACCATACCTAGTGATTCATAGGGATAAGGTAGTACTTCATCCTAAGCCATCTTTTCTTCCCAAGGTGGTTTCAGATTTTCATCTGAATGAAGATATTGTACTACCTTCCTTGTGTCCTCAGCCCAAGCATCATCGGGAACATGCGTTGCATTCCTTAGATGTGGTTCGGGCAATCAGGGTATACCTGAAAGCTACGGAATCATTCCGTAAGACGGATTCACTTTTTGTGATCACGGATGGCCCCAGAAAGGGTTTGCCTGCATCTGCCGCGACCATTGCCAAATGGATTAGACAAACGGTGGTACAGGCTTATTCTATTAAGGGTCAGAGTCCTCCGTTCCCTGTTAGGGCGCACTCCACTCGAGCGCTCAGTACTTCCTGGGCCTTTCGCCATCAGGCGTCAGTGGTCCAGGTATGTAAGGCGGCCACCTGGTCGTCGGTACATACCTTTACAAAATTCTATAAAATTGATGTGACGGCATCGGCGGATGCCTCATTTGGCCGCAAGGTTTTGCAGGCCGCAATTTGAGGAGACCGGTGGTCTACCTCGAGGGTTTTTTTCTGTTTGAAAAAAAAAAAAAAAAAATTGTTTTCTCTTTTTTTTGGTTGAGTCTCATCATTAAGGATGAGCATTGTAAACTTCTAGTTGGCACCGGTTGGGCCTTCTAGATTGGGATTTGATTTCCATTTTCCCACCCCTCAGTTGTGATACTGCTCTGGGACGTCCCGAAGGTGGTGTATCACCGAGGACTACGTCTGTCGATGAGCGCTAGAGAAAAATGGATTTTTGTAAAATCTTACCGTAAAATCCTTTTCTCTTAGCTCATCGACAGACGTAGTCCCCGCCCCTCTGTTTTGGAGTTGGGTTGGGTTAAATTCTCTAAGCACTGCTTTTTCACATAACTGATTTGCTGAGGCAGAGAGAGAGAGGATATACCCTCTGGGACTGCCCCTAGGGTGTGGCCAGAGCTTTTTAATTTCCTGTCTAGTCCTGCTCCTGCGGAGGTAACATAACCCGAAGGTGGTGTATCACCGAGGACTACGTCTGTCGATGAGCTAAGAGAAAAGGATTTTACGGTAAGATTTTACAAAAATCCATTTTTTTTTTTTCATGGTTCTGGACATGCTACAGAGCTGAAACTTCACATGCACACCTTTTAGACCCCCCAGATACTAAATCCAAAGTCAAAATCAAAAAATCTCTTTTTTTTTTCTCCAAAATTACAATTTTAAATAACTTTTTTTGTGTGATTAATAGTTAATGGGGCATGACCCAGAACCCTGGGCACTTTTTAGGGGCGTTTATTGGGTTTTAGGGCTTAAAAATGGTGTTTTTTGATTACCAAAGTTCGGGTCCCATTGATTTCCATGGGGTTCTGAAATCCGGGCCGAACTTTCGGGAAGTTCGGATGTTCTGGCCGAACCGAACTTTTCAAAAGTTCGATCATCCTTATTCAGGAGAGCCACAGTCGGATCTGAAGGTAGGGGCATATCAAAGAAAGTTATTAGGATTTGGAATACTTTGATCCAGAAGGCTTGTACTATGGGAAAGTCCCCCCCCAGATATGATTGTGAGTTTCTGGGGTGTGACAGCCTCAAACAGGGAGGGGGCTCTGATGGACAAATTTGGAGATCCTGGCAGGGACCAGGTACCATCTGGTGAGCACCTTATAGTTGATTTCCAGCGCTACAATGTTGAAAGAATCAGATTTGGTAGCCTGCCAGATATGCGACCAGTAAACTGGTTCAAGAGTAAGATTAAGGTCTCTTTCCCACTTGTTCACATATGCGAGCGGTGATGTGGAAGGGTGCATAAGGAGTTGGGCATATAGGTCTGTGATAAGTCTCCTTCTATAGGGTCGGTTTGCAAGCTTATTCCAAAGTTGTGAAGAGTGAGGAAGTGGAGAGTCGAGAGGTGAACATGGGGAGAAGAAGTGTTTAATTTGTATCAAAAGAGTTCTGAAGAGGGAAATTCATGAGTTTTGCGGAACGATGGGAAGGGCGTAATAGTGTTGGTTTTGAAGAAACGATGGGCTCATAACAGGCCTGCCATGAGATCAATCAAAGAAGGAAGATGGTGAAGTACAAGCCGGGTAAAAGGAGGGGTTGCAAAGAGAGGCGAGGAGGGGGTTATGAGGGGATTGGAGGCCAAAGCAAAGTCTGAGTCTATTCCAATTGACCAAACCATGTCTAGTTATGGGCTTGTTGATGGATTGTTTTTGTGAGGAAGCTAGCCAAAGGAGATTAGCTGTGAAAAGGGGATCACCATCTACAGATTCAATCGCTACCCATACAGGCATTTCTTTTGCAGCATGATAATTGGATGGCTGTGCTAACTGAGCTGCATAATAATATTCTGCAAAGTTAGGTACGCTAAGGCCATCCCTAATTCTGGGGAGTGTAGTCAGTTTGGGTAGGCAGGGTTTGACTTTGCCCCAGATGAACTGGGAGGCCCTACGCTGCAGTATTCCCAGGCAGTGGGATAGAACAGGTATAGGGAGTACTCTGAAGAGATGGAGGATTTTAGGGAGGATGGACATTTTGAGCACTGTTATCCTTCCCATCCATGCTAAAGGTAGGGAAGCCCATTTGGACAAGAGATTGGAGAGGTGTGATAGCATTGGGGGGTAGTTTGTCAAACAGGTTTAGAGGGGAAGTGTCTGAGAGATTATTAGTAAGGTAGTCCTTGATAGTAATTTCAATTTGATATTCAATTTCTATGCAATGGGTCAGGTTAGCTAATGCTGTATACAATCGTTGATGGTCCCGGACTGGTGGTTAGGTCTAGGGACCAGGGAGGAGAGAGAGGTGACAACTGTGTTATGGTTGGACCAAGGGCAAGGTATGATAGTTGCAGGTATGGTGAGTGAGGAGGAACTTACACTGACAAAAATGTAATCTTGACAGGAAAACAATTTATGCGGGTTGGAATTTGGGGTATATTGTCATCTTGCAGGGTTCTATTCTCTCTAGGAGTTGAGCAAAAAATGCTGTTGCAAAATTTGCTGAAAGGAAAGGCGATGTGCATTGCGCAGCATTGGTGATTTGTCAAGAAATGGATAGATTACCTGATTGGCGTCACCGCAAAGCAAGAGTGTACCTCGCTTGTGGGCACCAACTACAGAGAACAAATGGGAGAGAAAGGAGAGTGGTTTCTTGTTAGGGGAATAATAGGAGATGATAGTTACCTCATAGTGTAGGAGGTAGCCAGTAAGAATAAGGTAATAATCTTCTGGATCTCTGATCTCCGCTAAGAGAGTAAATGGAGTGGTATGGTGGAAGATGATGAGAACAACTCTTTGTTTAGTAGAGGCTGAGACAGTATATACTTATAGGTACTGGCAACTGAAGAATTTAGGGTTTGAATTCGTCGAAAACTGGGTCTCCTATAAACAAACAACCTGGGCTGAAAGTGAAGTGAAAGAGCGGAATGCTTTTGGTGTGTTTAGCAAGGGATTTGAGGCCTTGAATATTAAGGGAAAGGGCGTTTAAGGCAGCCATTGTTGTCTGCGGAGGGAGCCAGGAAGAGACTCTACTGGGATGCTAATGGGTAAAAGTTCTTCTCTAGGGGGAAGGGATGAATAAGAAAGAAATGTAGGTTGGGGTTAAGATGTAGAATTTGTCTGAAAGGGGTATCAAGCATAGTAGAAGGAAGAGAATCAGTGTAGGAGGTATCCACTGGGTGTAGACAATCCTACACTATCAAAGGACAACAAAAAAAGGGGTGGTCCAAGGGGTACCCCCAAAAATAGAACGGGGTATTTGAAGACTAAGTAGGAGCACAGTGAACAGTCTCCAGGACTGTAACAACCTAAAAAAAAAAAAAATAAGCAACAATAACAGAAACAATAAACTGATCTTGGCAATGTTTAGATCACAGGATCCAGGACAAATTTTCAGGGGATCCATGTGAGCCATATAACAATAAACCAGCTTAAGCAATGTGGATATTTTGGTTTAGTTGGTTGGCTAAAGGAAGGTTTACTATAAAGCAACAGTTCTTAAAGGCGGAAGCCAATAAAGAAAACATAAATAGTAAATAACTGTATTCACAGTGACAACATAACGTAACAATACTAAACATGGGTAGTATGAACTTATGAGCTCAAACAGGAACAGGTAGGATTTAAAGAAAATGATCAATCAATTGAGACAGATCTGAATCACTGCATCAGCACTAAGCTTGCGAGGGGAGCTAAGTTTAAGGAGACTTTGAGGAGTAAATGGGCAGTGCACACTCAAGGCCCCTAAATATGTTCTTATTTTTACATCTTATTTGTGGGGGCTTATGAGGGCAGCCCCAGGAGTGGGACGGCATTTGTAAGGGCACCGAGGGTGTACATTCACCCAGACAAAAGCTTGGTATATTAGAGAACCATACAATAAAACCAGGATGGAAGGTGGTGTGGGGGGAAATGGAGAGGGGTAAAGGGTGGGTAATAAGGTATAGAAAGTGAATTGCTTTAAAGCTTTGAAAGGTACTGGAAAACAAAAGTCTGAAGCGGAGAGATTGAGAACAGGGTTCAGTCTCAGATCAGGGGTTGGCACTCGTAAAATTAGCCTGGAGGGCTAAGTAGAGCAGGGAACAAGGCGGTCCCCAAAAAAATCCTAAATGCCGTGGAAGAGGTTCAGTCCATTGAATCTTCCTGAGCAGGTGCTGGCACTGGATTTGGGGAGACATTCATAATCCCCCCCTTAATCAAATTATTTGGACCAGTGCACATAGCAAGGCCCATAAAGACATGGATGAGCGTGTATGGGGTGGAGGAACTTGAGTGGCCTGAACAGAGCCCTGACCTCAACATGATAGAACACCTTTGGGATGAATTAGAGCAGAGACTGCGAGCCAGGCCTCCTCGTTCACATCGGTGCCTGGCCTCACAAATGCGCTTCTGAAAGAATGGTCAAACATTCCCATTGACACACTCCTAAACCTTGTGGACAGCCTTCCCCAGAAGAGTTGAAGCTGTTATAGCTGCAAAGGGTGGACCAAATCAATATTGAACCCTACAGAATAAGACTGGGATGCCATCAAAGTTCATGTGCGTGTAAAGGCAGATGTCCCAATACGTTTGGTATTATAGTGCATACAGTATACTGTATGTGTGTATATATATATATATATATTATTTATATCATTTTTTTAATTATTTCCAGATTTAATATGCAGTTGCCTATCTTTAGTTTCAAAACAAGACATTCATTTTTTAATTCTACTTGCAGTGTGCTTGCTCTCTCCCTCCGATATGGTGGTCTTGATGGTGTGCTGAAAATCTATTATTTTAATTTATTTTAAATTTGAAACAGACATTGCTTTTTCCCTTCAGATGCTGTATTCTCTAAAAAATGGCACCCTTTCAAAAAAAGCCGTGGTGCAAAACTCAAAATTTTTCCTTCTTCAATCCCTATATCAATACACTTTTTTTTTATTTTTTTATTTCCAGATGTAATAGGCCCACTCAATTTCTCTGAAATTTGTGATGACAATATGTAACAATTTTCCATCTTCATTCTCCGAAAAAGTTCTCTGTCTTTCTAAATTTCCAGATGCAAAATACTCTCTCACACAGAAGTTGGGGTCTATCCAAGAAAGGCTTAAAAGATATGCTGCAAATCTATAATTTTTCCTTTTAAATTTGAAATGAAAAGACAATTTTAAATTTTATTTCCAGTTGCTCAGAAAGTTCAGCCTGTCCATACATGGTTAATATTGGTGGTGCTAAACAGTACAAGTTTGGCGTTGTAAGTCTCTGAATCTAACTATGAGGCTGGATTGAAAAGTTTTTAGCCTAATCACCAGAGGGCAAATCCATATCATTTTCAATAGGAAAAGAAAGTGTCCATTGTATATGTGCTTGGTTTTATTGTGATACGTGTATCAATTGCACCACTGAGGGAACATAACACAGCCCACACGCCACATTTCTTTAAAATGGAGAAGTCAAGCAGTGATCAAACAATGTGTGCATTTCCAAACATCATCTGACTTGCTAGTCCATTTTCAAGCTGACCCTGAAAACTTCATGTGCAGATTTGTAAACATTTATGAAACATAGGTCCACTATTGTCAGCCTTAATCCAAACAACAATCAAAACCGTGAAAGCATCACATTTAATCACCTCCAAAGAATGCCATGTCTATATGGTCAGCTGGAAAAGTGATGGCACTGAGATACACATTCCATCTCAGAACACAGACAGTATTAGCAATTTAGAACAGTCTAATTCTCCCAGTGTAGGATTAAATCTTCACATCTCTATATGAAGACATTGCTGACATTGCAGTACAATACACGTTAGCATCACTTGTAAATACAAACCCCATTTAAAGCAACCCAAACCACCAAGTATCTGATTTTTAAAATCATAGTGACGGTTAGTACCGTCACATCTCTTCCCCCCAAAGGAAGATTAATGCAGGTAGCAGACCTCCAACTGGTCTGTGCCTGAGTTAGTCGGGTAACAAGTCCCAAAGAGTCAATCCAGGGAGTTCCAAGTAAATCTGCCATGCCCCCCCCCTTCCCAAACTAAAACCTATCCCATATGACCGCACTCCATCCAAACAGTCAAGCGTCTGGACCTCAGAATGTAAGTAGGTCTCCGTGATGGGCCTGGGATCTGGACCGGCAGGAATGTTGAGGTCAAGTGGCCTAGGTCATTCCCCAGTAAGACGTCAGTGGGGAGCTCCTGTATCAACCCCACATCAATCAGACCTGACCCAGCACCCCAATTCAAGTGGACCCTCGCAGTGGGTATCCGGTGCACCCCTCCCCCTGCTACCCGTACCACTACTGAACCTCCAGTTCAGGCGGCATCTGGGACCAAATGTCGCTTGACCAAAGTGAGAGTGGCTCCCGTGTCTCTGAGACCTTGCACAGGCTTTCCGTTTAACTGGACAGATTGGCAATGGTGCTGTCGGTTCTCTGTAGCGGCTTTCACTGGGTCAGCTTCGTGAAGGGTACCCAATTGCTCCTCGTGGGTTTGAATATTGGTATGACTGGGGGAGCCTCTGCATGATAGTAGGGGACCGTTGTCATTACTGGAGGGGGTGACCCTGGTCGGATCCATGCAGCTTGGTCCCTGCTCTGGGTACAGTCTCATTGATAGTGCCCAACCTGCTTGCACCTGTAGCACTGTACCCCACTGTGGGATTGGTATCTGGGTGCCTGCGAGTTGGAGGAGTCCCCCCTCTCTGTGGTAGTGGTGGTTCAAGATTGGTAATCCGGGGCTTGACCATTGGTCTGAGGCTAGGTTGTTGCTGCCTGTGGCCATGGTAGTAGTGGACTGCTGTCTGTGTTGGGGAAGGTGGTCCTGCTCGAAGCCATGAATTGTGGTTCCTTCTCTGGTCACAGTTTCTTTGGTAGTGTCCGAACTGTTTGTACCGATGGCACTATACCTGGCTTTGCTGTTAGAAGCGTGGTGGTGGGCGATTGCAGGTACCTGGGCTTCGGGCTGGTGCCACTGGTCCTGGAGCAGGTCTTACAGAGGGTAGCTCCGTTTTTCTGGAGTCAGTATACTCATCAGCCAGACGAGCTGCTTCGGGTAAGGTGAGCGGTCGCTGATCCCGAATCCATACCTGTATCTCCGGCTGCAGGGTGTTGAAAAAATGTTCCAATAGAAACAGCTGTAACACATCCTCTCGTGATATGGCTTGACAACCGGTAATCCAGAGGGAGGCTGTTCTGTAAAGACGGCAGGCCCACTCGGTGTAGGAATCCCTGCTGTGCTTTTTGGACTCCTGGAACCGTCTCCTATACGCCTCGGGGGTGACTGAGTACCGGGCAAGCAAAGCCTACTTGACTGCTGGGTAGAGGTGAATCTCCTCATCAGGTATAGCTCTAAAGGCTTCGGCAGCTCTACCTGTTAATTTCCCGGCCAGGGTGGCGACCCATTCGTGGGTACTTTGTGTAAGGCACATTGTCTTTCAAAGTCAGCTAAGTAGCCATCTATTTCCCCCTCCGATTCCTGGTAGCTCTTAAAGGCTGCGAAGGGTACCTTTTTCCGTTCTGTTGGGGCTGGAGCATTCTCCACAGTTGGGCTCACTGGTCTCTGGATCTCCGCCATGCCCAACTGGTATTGTCGTTTCTCCCGGTTCTCAGCGATAGCGGCGTTCATCAACTGGGAAATGATGCCTGCAGGAGGATTGGGTCCATACAACACCAACCGCATGCGCACAGTCCGCATCAACTCATCCTCCAGGTTCGGGGTTACTGCTCCAGTCACACCGTCGTTTCGGTCCATTTCCTTCAGCTCGGCCAGTAGTTCCTTTTTGGTACGGTTATTTGCTCGTCGGCCACGGTTCTCCAACAAATCTTTCAAGGTTGACCACTTCAAGTTTCCGTAGCGATTCTCCATCTGCTCATTCCATTCTCGGAACCAGTTGTAGCATCTCCTCTAGGGGAAAAGAACCATCCCACCGCTTGCCACCAGTTGTAGCGGCTGCCCCCATGGAAAGAGGGGTTTCGCCGCCAGAGATGTTCTCTTCCCCCTAGTGGGAGGGATGCTGTAGAGTTGAGCATGAATCGCTCTTACCAGAGCTAGTGATTGAGCAATCCAAGCAGAAGAAAGATAGAGCTGGTATAGTCTTCTCCCACAAAGATGAAACTCTATGCTGAGGGTATCAAGAAGAACTGTTTATTAAACCCACACACACACATTATATACACTATCAGGTCAGATGAGTCTGATTACATTAGCATATGCAGATAGACCTGTATACAGAATAAAAATAAACTAATTATCTAGCCACCTGGCCAGAATAATGCAAGGTCATTAACATCTAACAATGGAACAGGAATACTTACCACAATACACATTCCATCTCAGAACACAGACAGTATTAGCAGTCTAGAACAGTCTAATTCTCCCAGTGTAGGATTAAATCTTCACATCTCTATATGAAGACATTGCAGTACAATACACGTTAGCATTAGGGATGATCGAACGGTTCGGGTCGACCATCGGTTTGACCCGAACATTGACTGTTCGAAATTCGGCCGAATTACGAACTTTTTGCTGAAAAAGTTCGGGATTCAGTAACCAGAACCGACCAAAATGAAATGGGACAGGAACTGGGCTTTAAAAGCCCATGATTGGACCAGAACCATAAGTAAAAGCCAATTGAGGGGGCAAGAGGATGCTAGGAATGTGATTGGAGTGACTTGGGGGTCCAGAGGCCAATCAGTAGTGAATACGCCCCCCAGTTTATAAGATAGCCCCGCCAAATCTCTAGCACTTTAATACAGGGCTGTGGAAGAGAGTGGAAGCAGTTCTGTTACTCCTGCTTCAAGTGTCATTTAGCAATTATTAATGTGAGGAAAGGGATATCTAGTGTAGTTAGGGTACTATTTTCCACTATAGTTAGATTTAATAATCTAGTTTCTGTAGGGAAAGTGTTAAGTGTCAGGGGGACCGTAGTGTAGTGTAGGGTGAACTGACTCTGACTGCTATGGCTGGGTGAACAAACCCTTCCATGTCAGGGTGACCGCCATAGAAAAAAGATTGTTTCTATTAGAATTGCAATAGAGCAGGATAGTGGCTCCGCTATTTTCACACCTGGCCGTTTTTGTTTCAGGCGTTTATTGGGCTTTTTTTGTGGACGTCTTTGGAGGCAGGCATGACATCTGAACTTCTGTGTAAGGGTATATACACACACACACATGTATGTATATATACACTTCTGTGTATACTGTGTACTGTGTACACTTCTACACTTCTGTGTAGGGGTATATATATATACACACACATGTATGTATATATACACATACACACATAGAGGTGTGAAAGTAGCAGAACCCTATGCCTGCACTAATGAAATTATTAGCAGGCATGGGGCTCCGCTCCTATCACACCTGTATGTGTGTATGTGTATGTGTATAAATACATATATGTGTGTGTGTGTATATATACCCCTATACAGAAGTTCAAATGTTATGCCTGCCTCCAAAGACGCCTAAAAAAATGCCCAAAAAAAACGCCTGCAACAACACACCTGGGCGTTTTTGTTGCAGGCGTCTTTTTGGGCATTTTTTGGGTGTCTTTGTAGGCAAACATAACATCTGAACTTCTGTATAGAGGTATATATAGACACACACATGTATGTATGTATGTATGTATGTATGTATGTATACACATACACACATATAGGTGTGAAAGTAGCAGAACCCTATGCCTGCGCTAATTAAATTATTTGCAGGCTTAGGGCTCCACTCCTATCACACCTATATGTGTGTATGTGTATAAATACATATATGTGTGTGGGTATATATACCCCTATACAGAAGTTCAGATGTTATGCCTGCCTCCAAAGACACCTAAAAAATGCCCAAAAAAAACGCCTGCAACAAAAATGCCCAGGTGTGTTGTTGCAGGCATTTTTTTTGGCCCATTTTTAAGCGTCTTTGGAGGCAGGCATAACATCTGAACTCCTGTATAGGGGTATATATACACACACACACACACACATATATATATACACATACACACACATATAGGTGTGAAAGGAGCGGAACACTATCCATGCAAATTATTTAATTAGCGCATGGATAGGATTTCGCTCCTTTCACACCTATATGTGTGTATGTGTATATATACATACATGTGTGTGTGTGTGTGTATTTATACCCCTATACAAAAGTTCAGATGTTATGCCTGCCTCCAAAGACGCCCAAAAAATGCCCAAAAAAACGCTTGCAACAAAAACGCCCAGGTGTGTTGTTGCAGGCGTTTTTTTTTTTTTTGGGGCATTTTTTGGGCGTCTTTGGAGGCAGGCATAAAATCTGAACTTCTGTATAGGGGTACATATACACACACACATATATGTATTTATACACATACACACATATAGGTGTGATAGGAGCGGAGCCCTATGCCTGCAAATAATTTCATTAGCGCAGGCATAGGGTTCTGCTACTTTCACACCTATATGTGTGTATGTGTATATATACATACATGTGTGTGTGTATATATATATACCCCTACACAGAAGTTCAGATGTCATGCCTGCCTCCAAAGACGTCCACAAAAAAGCCCAATAAACGCCTGCAACAAAAACGGCCAGGTGTGAAAATAGCGGAGCCCTATGCCTGCTCTACTGCAATTCTAATACAAACAATCTTTTTTTTCTGGTTCTGGACATGCTACAGAGCTGAAACTTCACATGTACACCTTTTAGACCCCCCAGACACTAAATCCAAAGAATTTTTTTTCAATAATTTTTTCAATAATTGGCTCTCTATCAAAAATGAGAATTTTTAAGAACTTTTTTTTGTGTGATTAATAGTCCCTGGGGCATGACCCAGAACCCTAGGCACTTTTTTGGGGCATTTATTGGGTTTTAGGGCTTTAGGTCTGTGCGGGAAAACCTCAGACCAAACAGGAATAAACATAACCACCAATTGCGCTCAACTTCCGTAAAACTAAGAGGGGTATATGCTAATGCCAGGAGCCTAGCTAATAAAATGGATGAGTTGGAAATATTAGTACATGAGGAGGACATAGACTTTGTGGGAATAACATAGACTTGGTTCGATCCCTCACATGACTGGCTGGCCAATATCCAAGGGTATTCGGTGTACCGGAAGGACAGGGTAGGAAAAAGAGGGGGAGGGGTATGTCTCTATGTCAAGAACAATATAAAGGTGATAGAAAGGAGTGACATTACGGAAGGGATGAGTATGGAGTTAGAATCTGTGTGGGTTGAACTCCATAGGGAAGGAGAAAAGGGGAAAGTAATTGTGGGGGTTTGCTATAGGCCACCTAACCAAGGGGAGGAGGTAGAGCTGGAATCCTTAGCACTAATGAGTAAAGTGGCAAAATTGGGATCAGTCATCATATTGGGGGACTTCAATTATCCCGACATTGACTGGGATGAGGGGACTGCACACTCACAGAAGGCCCGCCTATTCACAGAAACCTTACTGGATAATTACATGTCACAGTTGGTGGATTCTCCGACTAGAGAAAATGCAGTCCTGGATCTATTGATCACTAATGACCCAGACATAATCTCGGAGGTAGTAGTTCAGGACAACCTGGGCTCTAGCGATCACAGGATGATCACATTTAGTATAAATAACAATATAACAAGGCAAGTGGGGAACATAAGAACCCTAAACTTCAGAAGGGCAAACTTTCCGAAATTGTACTCATTGATGGAAAGGGTAAACTGGGACCAAACCCTGGGATCCCTGACCACAGAGGAAAAATGGGAATGCTTTAGGAACATATTAGGCAAAGGCATCTTGCAGTGCATTCCTATGGGAAATAAATTTAGAAGAGACAAAGCCAAACCTGGCTGGCTAAACCGTAGTGTTAAAAAACTTATTAGGGGAAAAAAATTGGCCTTCAAGAAATATAAATCAGAGGGCACTGTATTGGCTTTCGAGCAATACAAGGAGGCAAATAAGAAATGTAAACACGAAATCAAAATGGCTAAAATCAACTTTGAGAGTCAAATAGCGGAGGATAGTAAAAAAAACCCAAAGAAATTCTTTAAATATATCAACAGCAAAAAAACTAGGGCAGAGCATATTGCACACATAATTAGCGATGATGGGGGGATGGTTACAGAGGACACTGAAAAAGCAACCGTGCTGAATGCTTTTTTCTCGTCAGTCTTTACACAGGAAAAGGAGGGGTACACTGACCATGACTGTATGGTTAGTAGTAATACACAGGACTTGCCACTATGGCTAACAGAGGGTGAAATCAGGGAAAGGCTGGATAAACTTAACACAAACAAATCACCAGGCCCGGATGTCGTACATCCGAGAGTACTCAAGGAACTCAGTAAGGTTATATCCAGACCACTGTTCCTTATCTTTGCTGACAGTATTAGGACAGGAGATGTACCAGGGGATTGGAAGAAAGCTAACGTGATTCTGATATTCAAAAAGGGCCAGAGGCATATCCCGGGAAATTATAGGCCTGTAAGTTTGACATCAATAGTATGTAAACTTCTGGAGGGGATGATAAGGGACTATATCGTAGAGTTCGCTAAAGACAACAACATCATCAGCAGTAATCAGCACGGGTTTACAAATGGGCGTTCTTGTCAAACCAATCTCTTAGCATTCTACGAGGAGGTAAGCTGTGAGCTAGATAGGGGGAGACCAGTGGATGTGGTGTACTTGGATTTCGCTAAGGCGTTTGATACAGTTCCCCACAAGCGCTTAATTTATAAAATAAGGTCTGCAGGTATCGACAGCAGAGTTTGCTCTTGGATACGGAATTGGCTTAAAGGGCGTGTTCAAAGGGTGGTAATAAACAGCGCATACTCAGACTGGTCTGAGGTTGTAAGAGGGGTGCCCCAGGGCTCAGTCCTGGGACCAACCTTGTTCAATTTATTCATAAACAGCATTGAGGACGGGATCAGTAGTGCGTTATCAGTTTTTGCAGATGACACAAAATTGGCCAGGGCAATAACTGCACAGCATGAAGCAGATATCCTACAGAATGACCTGGACAAAATTAGAGTGGGCAACGACATGGCAAATGAGGTTTAACATGGAGAAGTGTAAGGTTTTGCACTTGGGGACTAAAAACATAAAAACACAATACACGTTAGGAGGGGAACCCTTGGGGGAATCAAAAATGGAGAAGGATCTGGGAGTCTTGGTTGATGATAGATTAGGCAACAGCATGCAATGTCAAGCGGCAGCTGCCAAAGCCAGCAGAATATTAGCATGCATAAAGAAAGGGATGTATTCCAGAGATAAGACTATAATCCTTCCACTTTATAAAACTCTGGTCCGACCGCATCTGGAGTATTCTGTCCAGTTCTGGTCGCCAGTCCTCAGGAGGGATGTGTTGGAGCTGGAGAGAGTCCAGAGAAGGGCAACTAAACTAATTAGGGGATTGGAGGACCTTGACTATGAAGAGCGTCTACAATCGCTCGATTTATTCTCCCTGGAGAAGAGACGTCTGAGGGGGGACATGATAGCAATTTATAAATATCTTAATGGGGATCCCAGCTTAGAAAAAAAAGCTGTTCATTCGAAGGGATTGCATGAGGACTCGAGGGCATACAATGCGATTAGAGGAGAAGCGTTTTAACCACAGGCAACGTGGGGGGTTCTTTACTGTTAAGGCTACAAGATTGTTGAATTCTCTACCACAAGAGGTGGTTTCTGCGGGTAGTATGGTGGCTTTCAAAAGACTCTTAGACTTACATCTCAAGGATCAGAACATCCAGGGGTATGTGAGATGAGTACAGCCACACACACCTACACAGGTTGAACTGGATGGACTATTGTCTTTATTCAACCTCACCTACTATGTAACTATGTAACTATGTAAAATTGTGTTTTTTGATTATTGAAGTGGGTCCCATTTATTTCAATGGGGTTCTGAAATCCGGGCCGAACATTCGGGAAGTTCGGGTGTTCTGGTCGAACTGAACTTTTCAAAAGTTCGATCATCCCTAGTTAGCATCACTTGTAAATACAGACCCCATTTGAAGCAACCCAAACCACCAAGTAACTGATTTTTAAAATCATAGTGACGGTTAGTACCGCCACAATGCTGATAAAAGATGTGCTGTTACACCAGGACAATGTTTGGCTGCATACTTTCACAGTAGTGATGAACAATATGAACATGAACAATCACAAGTCCTCATTTTAAAGGCTTAAATGTAAGTAACTATTAATCACCCGCTGGTCAGTAATTTATTCACTGCACCTGTGCAATTGATTATGGGGCGCTGGTGATGTCAGAGCCCTATAAAAGAGCTGTCAAACTCAGATAGAAGTTAGTTTGGCAGAGAGAGTCTTAGGTTAATCAGCTGGCTTGGTGGCATAGCTAGTAGAATAATGGGCTAGCAAATGAGATGTTGGGGGTTTGAATACCCTGACCAGCGGGTGATCAATATTAATTATGGATTTTAATTAAAACCTATTAATTGTCCCTGTCCTTCTGACGTGACATCAGTAATTTATTCACTGCACCTAAGCAGTGGATTATGGAGCGCTGGTGACATCAGAGCCCTATAAAAGAGCTGTCAAACTCAGATAGAAGATAGTTAGGCAGAGAGTCTTAGGTTAAACAGCTGGCTCAGTGGAGTAGGTGATAGAATAACGGGCTTGCAATTGAGAGGCTGTGGTTTTGAATGCCCTGGCCAGCGGATGAATAATATTATTTATGGATATTAAATAAAACCTATTAAATTAATTATGGATGCAGGGACTCAAATTTCCTGCAAAGAAGCCCATTTGTTCGCCATTTGGCTAACGGGCGAACAGGCAGTGTTCCAGTCGAACCTAAGTTCGACTCGAACATGAAGCTCATCACTATTTCACAGTTGCAATGGCAACAATTCATCAATGTGGCTTCAAATTAATATCCTATCCACCATATTCACCAGATCTAGCACCTTCAGACTTTCACCTCCTCCTGGATCTCAGTAGAACCAGATTTTCTTCAGTAGAGTTCTTCAATATTTTTTGCAGACTAGTAGTAAACCTTCTACCTAACTAGAATTATGGCATTGAAACATTGATGAACTAAGTGTAAATACTTTGAAAGGGGATCATGTTGAGAAATGACAAAGTTTGAAAAATCGAAGCAAATTATTTCTATTAATTAGATAAATAGTGTTGCGCAATTATTTAAATAGATAATTAAATAAATAAATATAGTGCTGAACAGTGAATAAGATCACAAAGATGTAGATAAATATAACAGATATACAGTGCGAAATGCATAAATGCAAAAATGCTAATTTATAAAGTGCAAATGCTGAAATAACTCTAAAATTGGATCAATACATGTATATAAAAAAATGATAAATAAAAGTACAAGATGATAGCATGTGCAAAATTGCAAGGAGAAAGTCCAGAGATGAATGATTCCCTTGATCCGTTTGGATTGTTTGTTTTTATGGCCAGTTGAAGGTGCATGTATGCACCTGCACATGTGAGTGTAATTGTTTACCTTTTATTCAATAAAGTTTTTAAGGATTTCATGCACTATTGTGAGCTTTCTATTCATATATGACGCTGTATTGAGGGATGGAAATCATCAGTCCAAGGTGTCTCGGATGAGAGGAATCATAGTGATCCGGATGGATTCGCACTAAATTCTCCTGTATATACTCTCTATTGTATATGCTTTAAGGTGAGCATCCAATCACAAGGGGGTGCACGGTTGTTTGCCTACTGTGACACTCTGGTCACTCACCTTTGGGAAGCACCAGCCACTTCAGTTGGCCAACTCACTGTTATAGGACTGTGATCTCAGCACTATTACTTCACGGGAATCATTTATCAATGGACTTTCTCCTTGCAATTTTACACATACTATCATCTTGTACTTTTATTTATCAATTTTTTATATACATTTATTGATCCAATTTTAGAGTTTTTTCAGCATTTGCACTTTATGAATTTGCACTTTTGCATTTATGCATTTCGCACTGTATATATGTTATATTTATTTACATCTTTGTGATCTAAGGCTCCGTTCACATGTTAGCGTATGGATCGCGGGCAGAACTGCCACGATTCCGCCCACGATCCGGAGATTATTGCAAATCGCGGGACGCCTGTGCGTTGCCCGTTGATTTGCAATAGCCCCCCAAACGCTGAGCGATGTTGCCGCGATTTCCGCCTGCCGAATCGCGGTAACATCGCGAAAAAAAAATTGCGGGACGCAATACGCTCCAAAGAAGCTCTTGTACTTTTTTGGGCGTAATGCGTCCCGCGATTTTTTTTTGCGCAATGTTACCGCGATTCGGCAGGCGGAAATCGCGGCAACATCGCTCAGCGTTTGGGGGGCTATTGCAAATCAACGGGCAACGCACAGGTGTACCGCGATTTGCAATAATCTCCGGATCGCGGGCGGAATCGCGGCGGTTCTGCCCGCGATCCATACGCTAACATGTGAACGGAGCCTTATTCACTGTTCAGCACTATATTTATTTAATTATCTATTTAAATAATTTCTCAACACTATTTATCTAATTAATATTGTCTACACTGGTATGAGTAGTGGAGTGTCTGCAGCAATTATCAATTTGTTTTTTAAATTTATTTTATTCATCACTAATAGGTTGTTCGCGGGATCTTTGTTGTTAAATTATTTCTATGCAAGGCTAAGAGCTTTTCAATCCAGTTCAAATTTTTATTTTACATTTCTGAATCAAGACAATACATTTTATTTCCAGATCCAATGTGCCCACTCAGTCACTCAGAAATATAACCTGCCCATATATGTTTAATATCTGCGGTGCTATACTGTACAATTTTGTCCTGTGTCAATTTTTTTTAAATGTACTTGCTCTCTCCCTCAGACATAGTGTCTTATCTCAGAAAGGCCTAAAAGGTATGCTGCAAATCTGTGCACCATGCACTATTTTTTACTTCCTAAATGCGAAATACCAGCTCAATACCTGGAGTCCCAAGTTGACAGCAGGGATGAGTCAATGCTTCTTAAAGGTAAACTCCACTTTCATGGGGAAAAAAAATAGCAAATAAAGAAAAAAAATAACATAACATATACAATTGCGTCACATTGTAATTGAATGTTATTAAAAATTACCTTTCCCTTTTAATCTTCAGCCGCTGTAATTTTCTGAAAATACAATGCAATATGGCTACCTGGAGTTTTTCTCTACACAGAATGTGTACTGACCACACCCCAGAAACATAATTTCCTGTTTGTGTGATTGGCTCACCAATTTTCCCAGAAGTCTGCTTAAGATACAAGTCAGATTTCTGGCATCCCTGGAACAAAAATGTAATTTTTTGTGACTTACTCCCAATAGGAACACGTCTAAAGGGATGCAGGCCCAACAGATTTCCTCATTAGTGCTCTGCAGCTGCACAGCTGGTTGATAATTATGAAACCACTCCCATTAGACCCACTCAGCATAGGGAAACAAACGGTTATTCTAAAGAAATCACTAAGTTAGGAATCTGCAACAAAGGTTGTTATAATCATTGTAATGTACATAGATCACCCAGAGGGGAATGTTTTTCCTCAACAAAAGTGGAGAGTTACGCTTTAAAAACCAGCTATTACTTTTATACATTCATTAAATAGCATGTGGCTAGACCCCAACTTATTTAACCACTTCAGCCCCGGAAGGTTTACCCCCTTTCATGACCAGGCCATTTCTTGCAATCCGCCACTACAATACTTTAACTTACAATTGCGCTGTACACAAATAAAATTGATGTCCTTTTTTTCCCCACAAATAGAGATTTCTTTTGGTGGTATTTGATCATCTCTGTGGTTTTTATTTTGTTTGCGCTATAAACAAAAAAAAAAGACCAATAATATTGAAAAAAAATATGTTTTTTTACTTTCTGCTAAAAAAAACATATCCAATAAAAAAATTTAAAAAATCTAATGTCTTCATCAGTTTAGGCCAATATGCATATTGCTACATGTTTTTATGTAAAATAAATCCCAATAAGCGTATATTGATTGGTTTGCACAAAAGTTATAGCATCTACAAACTATGGAATAGATTTATGGAATTTTTATTTTTTAATTTTTTTTTACTAGTAATGGCGATCAGCAATTTTTAACAGGACTGCAACATTGCGGCGGACAAATCTAACACTAAGTGACACTTTTTGGGGATTAGTGACACCAATACAGTATTCAGTGCTAAAAAAAATGCACTGCCACTGTACTAATGACACTGGCAGGGAAGGGGTTAACACCAGGGCCGATCAAAGGGTTAAATGTGTTTCCTGGGAGTGCTTTCTAACTGTGTGGGGGATGCTTTGACTGGGGAAAGACAGAGATCTGTGTTCCTGCTAAGTAGAAGCACAGAGTCTCCATCTTCCCGGAAATAGAAATCCCAGGTACATGATTTTGTGCAGGAGGGCCGCCCTGCCACAGTATATATGTGTGGGGTGGTCCGGAAGAGGTTATTGAATCTATTTTTTTGTGAACTGACCTTTAAATAAGTTTATGTAGCATTTGCCGCGCCTTTATTTTTGCGGTAAATTTTGCAAAAACTGATACTAAACTGAGATTATCAATATCTCTTGCGATATTTTGATCTAATTAGTCACATGATTCAATTATCACATGTGATATTTCTTGGTGAATTGAGCAGTGTGTTTTTTTATGTTCACCTTAACAACTTCCTCGCCTCAGGAATGTGGGTTTGTGGTTACTGTGAGGTTACTGTGTGATGTGTTTTGCCACAATTTGTATGGAATTGATAGCACTATATTTATTTTTTTCAAAATATATACTTTGCAATAGAGATTAGCTATATTATCTCTGCTACTTGCTACTTTCAGCACTCAATTATGATCTATCACTGCTACACTAAACAACTTGTCTTTGACAAAAAAATCACTGAATAAAAGCTATTTTCTTTTGGAAAATAACCACACTAGGTTGATAATGTAAATAAACCAATGCATAATGTAGAAGTAAGCAAAATTAATAAACATGTAGTTTTTATGATGCCTATAATAAAGTGAGCTAGGGGATAGAGACACAATTGTCCAAACAAAGACACCAATTGACTCATGTGGCATCTAAATAGTTTTAGATGCCACTATCTAGTTTATATAAGATACATTTCTTATTATAAAAATATATATAAAAACTATAATATATAAAATTGAATCACAAAGCAAAAAACACAATGCCTTTCACTAAACCTTAAATAAAAAAGACAATGTTGTCTTATTCAACACAAGTAAATGTCCAAAGGTCCTTTGCAATATCTCATGGCAATTATGTAATACACTACAATATTGGCACAAAGTGCCATCAGATGCCACATAGCTACTGCAGCTCCTGCTCTCACAACTCTCCTAGATAGCATCAACAATAATCATGCGCATAGAAAATGCATTCCTGTATCTATGAAACTCTCCAAAACAAAACAGCTATGTCCGCATTCTTTTGTGGCTTCAGACTCATCCTGAAAGGTGGGGGTGGCAGTCCTCATTTGGCACACCTGCCCTCTCCGGATTAAGTCATCTCGCCTTGATCCACGAGGGCGCTATATTATTTTGATATGTGAATACCTGTCTGTTCATTCTGTTCTTATAAATGTTTATGTTCCTAACACTGGGCAGATGGAGTTTCTCTCGGACGCCTTCGGGCTCTTGGAGAGATCCCCTCACCTATTCACTATTGTCGGAGGTGATTTCAATGTGGTTTTCTCTACCTCATGGGACAGGAAATCCTTGTTCCCCACTGGATCCCCCCTCTTACACAGACCCTATCTGCCTCCTTTCAAAGACTGATACAGATGCACGGCTTACTTGACCCAGTGGTGGTTGCAGACACGACATAGCCACGCCCCCAATGCCGGCCGGAAACGTTTCCTGTTACATGTGGGATGCCGCAGCTTTGAATGTGTATGGGATACATTGTTTTCTGCTTGCTTGTCTAGATATTGTAGTAAGTGCAATTTTTTTAAAATAAAAAGGGTTTTATTACGGTATCATGCTATGGGCCCTTTCTTCTTTCTGGACTATTCCCTATGGGTCTTATCCATCTCTATGTGAAGATTGGTTCTATAACATCTGCTCCAGCTCTCCCTGGATCTCCTACTCTGAGGAATGTCTTGTGTGATCCCTGAGACTGGCCCCTACTGTTAAGTGTGTTGTGGTCTATCTATTAAATTAGATGACCATAAGAGTCTGGTAAGCAGCCTATTATACATCTCCCTTGATCACGGGTGCTATTCAGTGGATGCACTGTTGGACATTCTGCTATATGCTGGGAATTGTGGTTCCTCTTAACTGTGATTCACCATGTCTCTCTTTTTTTCACCTAAGGACTTTTTTATAACTTTGTGGGATTACTTTTGTATTGAACAAAAAATTGTCCTGGCGCTAGTCCCTTAGACGTGTTCCTGTGGGGTCATGATAACAAATGGCTGTAGCATGAAGAAATTAAATCAATAGATCATGTAACACCTAGACTGCCAAATCCCTGACACAGGATGATGTGTGGACTACGGGGATGGTTGGAAAGAGGGATGGCGCACTGCGGTGTGGAAAATTGCCATGCCCCAATGAATCAAAACACTGGCAAGAAGTGTTACCCCACACAGTTTAACGGTCCTTATATAGAAACATATTATCAAGCAGTATACAAGGACCTTAAAAAAACTCTGTAAGTTCCCTAAAGATGATTTTCGAGGCAATCTCAACAAGGTAGAGAAACAGGCCCCCAAGGATCTGACCGAGAACAAACAGATCATTATTAAGCAAGCCGACAAAGGAGGTAGTCTGGTTGTCCAGAACAGAGCAGACTACCTCCAAGAAGCCAGTCGTCTCTTAGCTGACACCAATACTTACATTAAACTCATTGGAGACCCACTCCCTGGGTTCCAGCATAGTTTTAACAGCGGTGTCTCAAAATATATTGATTTCTTTCTCCAACCGCTTGAGTGCCAACTACCTTCCTACATTAAGGATTTATCCCAAGTAATTGACACCCTAGGGTCCTATACATGGGATGACGACTATATGTGGGCATCATTGGATGTCACGTCGCTATATACCTCCATCCCACATGAGGTAGGACTGATGGCCATATAACATTTTCTGATCCATTGAGGTTCCTTCAATTCTGAAAAATCCATCTTCATAGTTCAGGGTACTGATTTCTGTTTGCGGCATAGTTATTTTTCCTTTCTAGACCAGTTTTATTTACAGGTCAAAGGCACCGCCATGGGTGCGAATTTTGCCCCGGTGTATGAAAATTTAACTATGGGTCTCTGGAAGGAACAGTCCATTTGGAACAATAACCCGTTTGCTCATCATATCGTCTTTTACGGGCGTTACATTGAGGACGTCATTCTAATCTGGAGCGGGGGTGTTGAGGCATTCAACTCCTTTGTTGTTCATTGTAATACCAACTCCATGGGCCTTTCTTTCACACATGTGATTGACCCCACGGAGTTGGTGTTCTTGGATTTGGTCTTATCCCATGATGGTCCCCTTATCACCAGCAGGAACCACACCAAACCTACAAGTGGCAACTCCTATCTTCATTTCTCTAATTGTCATCATGCGGCCTGGAAGCAATTTCACATACTAGCTCATTACTAGCTTCGCATACTAGCTCATTATGAAATACTTACTTTAAAACGAAGCCCTGCAGTGCCGCCCGCTCCCCACTGAGACGGCCGTCGTTCTTTCTGGTTCGCGTCCTCCGGCCATCTGATTGGCCAGAGGCGCGATGACATCACTCCCGGGACCCGCCGTTCACGGCACAGGGCTCTATAGGAACGGCACGGGTGGCCGTTCCTTCAGGGCGCATGAGCTGATGATGTCATCGGCTGCATGCAATACAAATATCTCCTAAACAGTGAAGGTTTAGGAGATATTTACAGTACCTATAGGTAAGCCTTATTATAGGCTTACGTAAAAACAAAAGTCATTAAGGGGGTTTACAACCCTTTTAAGGGATTTTTGTATTTTTAGTGTTGTTCTTTAAGCCAGGTACACATAGGCGGAAAGTCGAGAGACATTTGCAGGTTAAAAAAAAAGGGCCGACATTGTGTGTCTGTCAGTCTGTTCTTCTGTCAGACGTGCATGATGGAAAACTAGCAGCCGACAATCTCTCGATCAGCACTACCAGCCAATGGCAGAGAGCGTGATCGGAGTGTTCTGGCGGGGGTCGGGTATCCCCCTGTCAGAACACAATAGCTCAGCAGGGGAAATTTCTATACTTTGCATAGTTAGTATAGCAGCTCTGACCGGAGCTGACCGTTTTTTTTGTTCAACCCGCTGGGTTGAATGGAAAAAAATATTAGTGTGTACTAGGCCTCTAAAAAACCTTCTCCCCGCTGAACAATCTTTTTTTTTTCATTGACACCTGTCCCCCAGGCTGCTGCCCAGCTCCACTACTATTTATTTCACATTCCCTTACTATCAGTCCAGCAAATAGCCACTACTGATTTGAGGATCTGAACTTCAGTAATGCTTGCCAAACCTGCATTGAACTGAACCAGGGAACATTCAGCACTGTTTTGACTTTTTAGCTCAATTATTTTTATTGAATTTGTATGTATATGAATACAGTGCAGGGTATTGGGTTATACAAAAAAGCAAATATGGGATGAAAAGAAAGCATGTTATCTTGTCAACAGAGCTCTTGCTCATTACTAGCAAAGTGAGCAGCAGAACCATATAACAATTACAGCAGGAAAACAATGTAACGGTATGCTCATGGAACGCACAGTTATCCATTTGTGTACCACAAAAAAGAAGTGCAATTACAAGTAGGTGGCTTATTATTTCTTATTATGGAAGACCTTATCATACCAAGGAGTCCAATTGTACTGGGCTGTGTGGAGGCAGTCCTTGCTTGAGGCAAACATGCATTCATACACTTTATGCGACTGAGTGGAGAAAACGACTTCAGAGTAGGAAGGACAGGAGTTTGATTGTGGATTATAGCCAACCTAGCTGATAATAGTATATTAGTGACTATACATCTAAGAGAGGGAGGGATTTTGTCAATACCCAAGTTTAAAATAGCTAATTCTGGTGAGGAGCTGATAGGAATGCGGGTGACATTTTGAATGAACCAAAATATGTCGGACCAGTAGCCATTTAGGGATCTGCACAACCAAAATATACTGTATGTAGGATGGTGCCATGAGAGCCACATTCTATCTAACAGAGAGGCAATAGGGAGGGGTTAATTGTGTGTATTATGTGTACCAGCAATGGGTGATTTTGTGACATAATTCCCATAAGCTAGCTGACTTGGTGGCCTTAAATGGGGTTTCTGTGAAGGGAATTCCAAGCTCTCTTTCCCATTTAAGCAGGGTGTTGGATTTGGTAAAGTTCTGTTTGTCTTGGAGGAGTTGATAGAAGAGGGATACAGTATACCCTTGATATAAAGATTATCTTCTGACTAAAGCTTTCAAGCTAGTTTAGAGATATGTTGGGGGAGTGAATAAGGCAGTGAGTAATATGGAGGTAATTAAAGTGCTCACTGGTGGAAAAACTATATTCTTTCTGAAGTGTTGGAAATGGTTAAAGCACTATGGAGGCATACAGATCTGATACTAGTGATATACCATTTGTCATCCAAGATTGAATATTGATATCAGGAGTGAGCAAAGGAATGGTGGATTGTGGAATCAGTAACTGGGTTGGTGATCTGCCCTTTGGTGTTTTATACACTAGATGATGAAAGGCTGATAATGAGGCCAGTAAAGTAGGGGATAGCTTATTTCTATGGTGTGTTCTAAGTGTGCTAATGAGCCAGTTGTAGAGGTTATGTCCAGGGACTTGGATAGCCTTAATCTCCTTCCATATATTTTGGGAATGGGGCATGAACCATGGTTTGAGTTGAGCAAGTAATGTGGCAAAATAATATTTCTTGAGGTCAGAATAACCCATGCCAGATGAAATGGCCTAGTATTGTTTGGGGTTTCCTAAAGTAAGAAGTGGGGATTGGGATCAGTAGGGATCTAAAGAGGTATAGTAATTGGGGGGAGTTTAAACATCTTTAAAGCAGCTAATCTACCCATAAAGGAAAGTGTACATTTGGAGACATTTGATAGGTCTGTTTGTAAAGATTGTAAGAAGAGAGGTCCGTTTGTAAAGATTGTAAGAAGGGAATATAATTTTCTCGAAAAAGAAAATTGGTATCGGCTGTGAGTTGCACTCCTAGGTATGTTATAGATTGTTTCACCCAGGAGTAGGGGAAATGGTTAGTGATGAGGGATTGGACATCTGGAGGTACACTGAGACCCAAAATGGAAGATTTGGAATCATTAACCTTGAAGAAAGAGATTGAGCTAAAATCTTTTAATATCGATTGCACTGCTTCTAAGGAGGATGTCGGCTTTGATAGCATAAGGAATACATTGCCGGCAAATAGATTAAATTTGTGTTCCCTATGGCTAATTGTAACCCCAGAAATTTGGACATGAGAGCATATTTTTTGAGCCAATGTTTCCATGAGAAGATTAAAGATAAGAGGCGATAAGGGGCAACCCTGACTTGTACCATTCGATATGGGGAAGGGTGTGGAGAGCAGAACTGAGCAGTAGACTTGAGCTGTTGGATTGGTATATAGTGCCATTATTGATGATAATATGGGGCACTAAAATCCAAATTTCCGCAGAGTATGCTCTATAAAGGACCAATGGACTCTAAAAAATACCTTCTCTGCATCCAAAGACAGGAGCAGAGAAGGCATTTTTTATGGTTTGCAAGGTGAATGATATCAATTAGATGTCTGGTAGCGTCCGCAGTTTGCCTCCATTTTGTGAACCCGAACTGGCCTGGGTGGATTAATGTGTGTAGAAAGTCAATTATCCTATTTGCTATCACCTTAGCATAAAGTTTTAGGTTTAGGTTTTTAATTAGATAATGAGAGTTAGGTTCTTTTCCAGGTTTTGGTTAGGTTATTATTAAGGCTTTCAACATGTCTTTTGGATACAAAAAGAAAAGAAGGTTATAAGCGCAGAAGCTTGGTCATAATACCTAATATGCAGGAAGTGTAGTTATAAGGTATATGTCCATAGTAAGTCCAAAAATGTCCAAGGCACTAGGGCAAGCTTCTTGGTGGAGTTTAGCAGACTCTGGATAATTTCAGACAAAAATAAAAGCAGAGAAGCGCCTCCAGGTGCAGTAAGACAATGTATTTTAATAAACCCCACAAACCCCCAAGCTTATATGAGTCCGGGACCTCATTCAACGTTTGCTGGAAAATCTGGAGCACTGAGGGATTTGAACATCCTGTGGCAATTTGTTTTGTCTGCGATTCTCAGAGGATGGATCTGGAGCTTCTGGGATTATGCCCCAAGACTGCAGACGTTGCAGCCCCTCATCTAGTGTGGCTGTAGCATATTTCACTTGGTTTTAGGTGACCAGCAGCTGTGAAGAATGGATCCATTGGTAAACAATGTTATGGTTTCTTAAGACTTTAGTGGTTGTGTTGAGCTCCCTGCGTTGATGGAGAGTGTATTGTGATAGATCAGCAAATATTTGGAGATGCGCATATGGATCTGGCAGGGATTGCAAGTGCCTGGAATTCTGCATCAGCTGTCCTTTGAAGTGATAGAAGTGTTATGCACAATATTACGTCTTGTAGAACAGTATCGGGTAGAAATGGTGGCTTCAGCAGGCAATGTATGCGATCAAGTTCCACACTTTTGAGATCAGGTAGCAGTGATTTGAGTAGGCCCTTAGCATAGCCAGCTAGTTCATGGTTTTGCACTGTTTCTGCAATACACCTGACTTTGATGTTATTACAGCATGACCTGTCTTCTAGGTCCACCAGTTTCCCTTCCATGCTTGTTCCTCTACTCTAGATTATCCTCATAAGCATCAACCAGGTAATTTACTGTTGCAGCAAAGTCCCCCTTCTGTTTTTTTTTAAAATGTGACACTCTGTTGGAGACTGAGGACATGTCGGAATTAAATCGCTGCATGGAATTTCTTGGGTGCATCTCTTTAAGAGTAGTGTCCAAGACTGGTTGGCCACTGGTAGGAAATATGGCAAAGGGATTAGGTGTATTGCTAATGCAGACACAGGTAATACTTTGCTGGCTTACCTCAGGAGTGACTGCCGAGGCTGTGTCCAGTCGTATTCTAGCTTTGGCCAGGCTTCTGGCCTGTGGTGTGCACGGGGGAGATGATAGTAGGTGCTGGAGGTCACCGGAGTGCTCTATTTCCCCAGGATCAGTGCCCACTCCAATAAGGGAGGCTGGGAGATGTGTAGGAAGAGAGACAGACTCTGCTGCCGCATGGCCATCTTGGCTGCCTCCCACGGCTGGCTGGAGAAGGAAGGTGGTGATCTTTTTAGGATGTCTCTCTCCCTTTTGTTTAGCAGACATGTCGCCAGCAACCTGCAGGGTAAGGGGAGATGCTGGCTGTGATTGCGACCAAAAACAGGGTCCCAGCGAGCATTTCACTGAGCTCAGAAGGAAGCGTCCATGCTGTGTGCTGGCCACTCCTGGAACTGTTTTGACTTTTAACAGTAAAGCTAGTCAGATTATCCTTGTGGTCATTGTTAACATTCATATATTGTTTATACTGTAGTAGCCAAGCCAGGACTCCTATATACATAAATATGTCACAAATATATGCATTCAGGCTACCGTTATTTAATAACGCAGCCAGAGTGCCCCTTTCAGGCTTTTACAAGTGATGGTCGGCTTTCTCCGGAAATGGATGAACTGGATTGTGGGAGATGTAGTCTAGATCTGAAGGCAGACTGTTGTGTGGATTGCAGGAGGGACACGGGAGGGTGAAGGATCATAGGAGAGCTGATATACCTCTCTGCTTTGCCAAGCGCGCGCTCTCTTGCTTCTAGGACTCAGGGAGGACAGATCAGTTGGAGAGGTGTGAGAGGACACTGTTAGTGACGGAGGCCAGAGAGTGCGGCCTAAGGAGAGTGGCAATCACACGGCGGTGATAGATCCAATGGAGCTGAGTAGAAAACAGGTGTGGCTGAACCGACTGACCGGGATAGCCAAATCCTGAACATCCCCAGTTACGCAGGAGCATGGGGAAACACATCGCCTGGGTGGCAGGATAATTACACGTGGATGTGTGGGAGAGTGCCTGGTGAAATCCTATATCGCAAGTATAAATCTACATCCATGATCCACTGACTGCAGATAGGATCACACATACACTATTACTCTGGGATTCCAAATATCACGCTGAAGAGTGATAAGAGCTCCAACTGCCGGCAAAGATTTAGCAAGACCTTGCTAGGACAGGAACTTCAGCATATGCTGATTTAAAGGGGACATGTTAGAATACTGTTGAATCATTATTAAGTGGAAATTAGATGTTGCTAGCCCTGATTCTAGAGGGAGTAAGCCAGAGTCACGAGTTAATACATGCTGCAATACCTTTGACAGTTAGAGCTGATAATATAGTCAGTTTACACTATTCATTGATAAAACACCCTGTTTGCTGAGTATTTACATTTACAGTGTCGGTTCCTTGAGCCCCATTGTGTTTGGTGGGGTTTAATTGATTGATACTGCTACACTTTGTTATTACTGAATCCAATTTGTTATCAATAAGTTATATTGTTTTACCTTCTTCCAGTAAAACCATAAGATCCGTATTTTCATTGTGTCATTGTGTCAGTGTGTCAGTGTGTCTTTGAAGATTGCAATTGAAATTACAATGTTCTAATATGCCTGGATTGCCATGTAGAATTAGCTAACACATCCCCGAACAGAAATAAAAAACAAAATTTAGTGCTTTATGGCTTACTGTATTTACCGTTAGAAATCTAATAAATTATACGTTGTTTTGTTAGATCCCATACAACTGTCATATTTAGTATTCTGTATTTTGTGGTATTATCATAATGAGTTTAACATTATTAGTCAAATGTTTTGGCCAGCTAAATTTACTCAAACATACTAATTCAAACCTGTGATATATATACAGTATATATATATATATATATATATATATATATATACAGTACCTTGCGAAAGTATTCGGCCCCCTTGAACTTTTCGGCCTTTTGCCACATTTCAGGCTTCAAACATAAAGATATAAAACTGTGATTTTTGTGAAGAATCAACAACAAATGGGACACAATCATGAAGTGGAACTAAATTTATTGGATATTTCAAACTTTTTTAACAAATAAAAAACTTAAAAAATGGGCGTGCAAAATTATTCAGCCCCCTTAATACTTTGTAGCGCCAGCTTTTGCTGCGATTGCAGCTGTAAGTCGCTTGGGGTATGTCTCTATCAGTTTTGCACATCGAGAGACTGATATTTTTGCCCATTCCTCCTTGCAAAACAGCTCGAGCTCAATGAGTTTGGATAGAGAGCGTTTGTGAACAGCAGTTTTCAGTTCTTTCCACAGATTCTCGATTGGATTCAGGGTTGGACTTTGACTTGGCCATTCTAACAACTGGATATGTTTATTTGTGAACCATTCCATTGTAGATTTTGCTTTATGTTTTGGATCATTGTCTTGTTGGAAGACAAATCTCAGTCCCAGTCTCGGGTCTTTTGCAGACTCCATCAGGTTTTCTTCCAGAATGATCCTGTATTTGGCTCCATCCATCTTCCCATCAATTTTAACCATCTTCCCTGTCCCTGCTGAAGAAAAGCAGGCCCAAACCATGATGCTGCCACCACCATGTTTGACAGTGGGGATGGTGTGTTCAGGGTGATGAGCTGTGTTGCTTTTACGCCAAACATAACGTTTTGCATTGTTGCCAAAACGTTAGATTTTGGTTTCATCTGACCAGAGCTTGTGGCAAACTTTAAACTACATTTTTTATGGCTATCTTTAAGAAATGGCTTTCTTCTTGCCACTCTTCCATAAAGGCCAGATTTGTGCAGTATACGACTGATTGTTGTCCTATGGACAGAGTCTCCCACCTCAGCTGTAGATCTCTGCAGTTTATCCAGAGTGATCATGGGCGTCTTGGCTGCATCTCTGATCAGTCTTCTCCTTGTATGAGCTGAAAGTTTAGAGGGATGGCCAGGTCTTCGTATATTTGCAGTGGTCTGATACTCTTTCCATTTCAATATTATCGCTTGCACAGTGCTCCTTGGGATGTTTAAAGCTTGGGAAATATTTTTGTATCCAAATCCGGCTTTAAACTTCTCCACAACAGTATCTCGGACCTGCCTGGTGTGTTCCTTGTTCTTCATGATGCTCTCTGCGCTTTAAACGGACCTCTGAGACTATCACAGTGCAGGTGCATTTATACGGAGACTTGATTACACACAGGTGGATTCTATTTATCATCATTAGTCATTTAGGTCAACATTGGATCATTCAGAGATCCTCACTGAACTTCTGGAGAGAGTTTGCTGCACTGAAAGTAAAAGGGCTGAATAATTTTGCACGCCTAATTTTTCAGTTTTTTATTGGTTAACAAAGTTTGAAATATCCAATAAATCATGATTGTGTCCCACTTGTTGTTGATTCTTCACAAAAAATTAGTTTTATATCTTTATGTTTGAAGCCTGAAATGTGGCAAAAGGTCGAAAAGTTCAAGGGGGCCGAATACTTTCGCAAGGCACTGTATATATACAGTTTATATATTGGGGCATGTGAGCTTCCATATTTGAAGTTGTATAACTTATAAGTTGTTGCCCTCTACTGGACATAAAAAAATACCTGATATTAAGCAGTGTGAACTGAAAGAGTTGAATTGGACAATTATTTTAAAGTATGAATACTAGTTAAAGAATGTGTGAGGAATTGTGTTAAAGTGCAATTGTCACAGTATAATCAATAGTGTCCATAGCTACTTTCCTAGTTGACTGCGGTCCGTACATATGCAATACACTGTGTTTGTGTGTATGTTTTTAAAACACAAAAATATGACTGTGCTCCTCTCAAATGCAAAAACTACATCTGAGAGTACAACTAAAGACCATTCCTAGCATCCCTGAACTTCATCAGGTTTACAGTGAAGTACAAATATAACAGAATCAGTAAAAATGAGTTTATACAAGGAAAAAAATCATCTGATAATTTAAACATTAGGACTGAAAAATTGTACACTGGCTAATCAGTTGATGTTATCAGAGTTGAACTCTCTGGAACCACCATCTGTGTATACCTTCCTGGGTCAAAAACAGTTGAGCTCATAGCCCTGTCTGTTTAAATTGCACTCAATTTATAGTAATGATAAAAGGTGAACATTAGAGGGCCGGTTCACACTCTTGCGAGTGCGGCGATCGCATGTAATATCGGAGCGCACTGCTCCTTCATTACATGCGATCGCATTAAAAGACGCACAAGAAGAATGATCAAACATTCTCATAGACACACTCCTAAACCTTGTGGACAGCCTTCCCAGAAGAGTTGAAGCTGTTACAGCTGCAAAGGGTGGGCCAACTCAATATTGAACCCTACAGACTAAAACTTGGATGCCATTAAAGTTCCCAATACACCTCCCAATTCCCAATTCTCCTTATTGTCCTGAAGATATACACCCGCAAGACTGCGGTGAAGTCCCTGCTGACTGTGTTGGTATCCGTCTGGGTTCAGCCTATTCCAGGCGCAGTCCCACATCTTAGGTTGCTAAATGCACTAACAAGGTCTGCTGGTACATCCTGGTCACTGAGTACCCATTGTGGCTTATCTATTGGTGTCATCGGTTCCCTGAGGCTACCTGCCTACATGCTGGGGGAGTGCATCAAGTGACTACACTGTATAAATCATCTGTGGTCTGTTAAGAGGCTTAAGTGTCTTTGGGTGTCTCGCTGGCAATAGGTGGTTTGAATACCTGAACTCTGCTGATTTCTATCTCAATCTGGTAAGAGGCTGTACGTTGGTGGTGGTTTCCCTTTCTTTTCTATCACTGGGACAGTTATTCACGTTGTGTTTAAATTTTTGTTAAGCTGCCTCACAATCGGTGAAGGATACTCACACACTATGTGGTGGAATAAGATTTGAATAATTTATTTTCCTGTACGGTATCACGCTATGGAATGTTTTCTTTTTTATATGGTTTATTACACTATACATCGAGTATCCAACGCATGAACTTCACGCAATCTCCTTGGCTTGTGAATCCTACCTCAGCATATGAATCTCGCAGATTTAAATTGTCTTTCTGGTAAGCACATTTCCTAAGGGACCTTGGAGACTGTTCAAGATTTTCAACGTTTTTTTTCTACATATTCATTTATTCACGTTCACTATTGGGACATTTACGTTTGTTGGACATTTATTTGTTCCTTATCACTCAGCGCGACTTATTGTATTATTATTGTTTAAGGGTGTGGTCACACTTGAAGTCGCTGCTTTATATTTATTTTATTTTTTCACCTTTAGCGCGGTTATTACCCTCTTTCTACATTGTTACTGTATTAATGTAACTGGTCCCCAAAAAGTGTCAAAAATGTCAGTTAGGGGCCCGATCTGTCCGCCGCAATGTCGCATGTACTAAAAAATGCTGATCACCGCCATTACTAATAAAAACAAAAAAAATAAATAAATAAATTCCAAAAATCTATTCCGTAGTTTGTAAACGCTATAACTTTTGCACAAACCAATTAAAATATGCTTTTTGGGATCTCCCCATTTCAAATTCCTCCATAACATTTCAATGGCATTTAGGTCAGGGCTTTGACTAGGCCATTCCATAACCCTCCATTTCCTCATCATTATCATTTTGAAAGATACCTTTCTGGTTTAATTTTACATTTTGGCAGATGACCTCACATTCAGACACACTTTGATATAATGCAGAATTCCCAGTTGACTAAATGACTACAAGCTGCCCATACCCTGAAGCAGCAATGCAACTCCAAATGATAACATATTCAATACCATGCTTCAAGTTTGGTTTAGGTTTCTTCTCTTTAAATGTTTTCTTTGGTTTGCAGCAAACCTATCTGCTGTTACTATAGCCAAACAACTCTATCTTTAATTCATAAGCTCATCATCCCATAGCACATTGTTCCAGAAGGCCTAGGTTTTGACTGTATTTTTAATGGCAAACTGTAATCCCATTTCAATGCTCTTTTTGAAAAAAGCAGGCCGCCTGAAGAAGGAGCGCATGCTCCGCAATCGGGTCACCGTAAGTGCCCCACATCGCCGCCAGGAAGTGACATCAGTATCCCAGGACACACGAGGCTCTGCGTTCCACCAGCCAATGGGGAGCCCACGGGCTCCACGAGGCCGCCCCATCACACACAGAGGAACACCCCTGCCTCTATTACCGGGACCCCCTGCCTCCACTACCAGGACCCTCTGCTCCAGTGATGCCCCAGATGAGAAATCTCAATTTCTTCATGATGTGCCTTTAACCCACCTGTCTATGTGAGTGTATTACTTCTTCACACCATATTAAAATGTGTTGCTGCACTTAGAAGGCGCTGCGTTATTTCCCTCTTGTCTCCCCCCAGAGATCACTTCTGTCTCTTATGCCGGCAGCCGCTACAGTGGGCAGCTATCCCTGACCCCCATGGCTTTTTTCCCCTCCCCTGCCTCCCCCCTCATGGTCCCCAGGACCAGCCCACACTGAGACTTCCACTTGCGCTAATTTACCACAAACTGAAGGTCAAATACTATACTGATGTATTTTGATATTACGTTGATTTAGTATAGTATTACATTTTCTTGATTGATACGATATATCATATTGTTTGTATGCTCTTTGTCACATGATCAATATTTTTATTGTGATTGTGCACCCCTGTGTACTAATCCCTTCTTTGGAAATATGTTATTACTTTCATTGTTTTCTACCTAATACTTTATGAACTCAATAAAAAAAGCTAACAAAAAAAAAAATGATCTGGGGTGGATCACTTTTTAGAGAGTTTGATAGGTTGCGATAGCTTCATTATTGCATGTTTTAACCCTGTAAATGCCGCACCACCATGCTGCAACCATGGGCATTACACCAGGTTGCTGGGAAGTTGAAGTACAGTCCCTTTCATTTGAATGTGACAAAATCCCCCATAACTCTTTACCGATCAGATCACTGTAAATATACATTTTCTACATAGCCTATAGGCTTTTAACAGAATGAGTCCTCTCATGCAGATTTTATTCCTCTAGACTTTAATTTGACCCTCTTTTTTGTCCCTCTGCTAAAATGAATCATCTACCAATGTTTCCCCCTCCCTCTTTATTCCTTCCACCTACGTACACTTTTCTTTGCAATTCAAGATACTGTCTCTAATCAACAAAAATGTCTATGCTATTATACGTAATCCATGATTTATTCCACACCATGTTAAAACAATCCAATTTTCACCTACAGACATATTTCATAGATAGATCCAAGATGGACTCGACCCCAACGATCTACATCCCTCCACCATTATAACTACCTGAGATCACTCAGAAAACTATTCATAAGCAACCATCTACCTGACTACCAACATAGCTTTTGGAAAAAATGTATATTTTGTTAACCTAGAGAAAGAATGCTATAGTAAAAAGTGTTATACTGTTCAATTTCTACCCTATTTTTCAAAATATGCTCTTTCCAAGTTCGATGAATTGTACATCCTTATGATGTTGTACTTTATATTTTTCTTCAATAAACTGGCTTTTATGGGGCAAAAAAAAAAAAAGAATGTAACGGAGGAAAAACTTTTGCTCCATCCGTGCCATATGTACAACTCCCATCCGGCTGCGTTTGCAGCTTAAAGGGGTGGTAAAAATGCAGCTTTTCCATCTGTTTTTACTGCCCTCTGACAGCAGGTGTCAAGTCCTAACTATTGCAAAAGTTACCTGTAGATCCCACAATGAAATGAGATTCTTGAAGACTTATTTTTCCATCAACTCAGGGGCTGGATTTGCTGGATTAGTCAGTCTTGAAAAATTGTTAGTCGTTCTAAACCTAATCCACTTGTATATTTTATTCCCTACAGTAGAATGATTGAAATGAAGTATTTAGGCAACCCTATTAAATCACTTGCCAAACTTCTAGGCATCTACAAAAAGAGGGCCTTTGGAAACTCTTTTAAACTTGTCATAAGCACACATTCAAATAGCAAAGAGAAAACCAGACCTTGATGTCTGAGGTTTAAAGTGGTTGTAAACCTTTACATATGCACACAGAGATGACACAAATCCTCTTGCTTGGACCATGCTAGAGAGGTGCATTACACTATCTTTAAAAGCCTAAAAACTAGTTGTGCTCTTATGTTTTGGACATGTTGGGTTCCCGAATCTGCTGATCATTGGGCAAGTGTATCTGTTCAATGGTACCTAGGCACTGTGGGTCTGTTCTGTAATGCTGAAAAAGCGTTTGATAGGATTCTTTGGGTTTTTTTTACGCCATACCCTATCCAAATTTGGTTTTAACCACAATATCCTGGCAACCATCATGGCCATAAACCCTACCCCATTGGCGCATGTGCTTTCAGATGGTTTCTTATCTCAAAAATGTATTATTACAAATGGCACACACCAGGGTGGCCCATTTTTCTCCCATAATCTATATGCTCCTAAAGGAGCCCTTGGCTCACAAAGTAACAAATCACACCTCCATTTCGGGTATATCCATAGAGGGCAAAGAATATAAAATTATGCTCTTTGCTAATGACATTATACCTACACTAAAGTACCTAGCCTATTTCCTGCCTGAAGTGTATAATATATTGAAGGTCTTTAACTGAATTTCTTACTATAAAATCAACTAACCCAAATGAAAAGCGCTTAGTGTAAACATCAATAAGATTTATAAATCCCGATTGCAAGTTTCCTTCTCCTTCCAAAGGACAGAATCTTCTATGCCCTACTTAGATATATCCTTAACATCTCCTAAAACTAACCATTTTACTGCCAATTACACTCCCCTACTCTCCTTTTGCAAAACCGAATTAGATAGAATTAGCAAATTCTACTTAACGTAGTCTGGAAGATTGGCGACATTTAAAATGTTGCTACTTTCCAAAATCTTAAATATATACCGAGCACTACCCTTCACAATCCCCTCTTCATTCTTTGCTGAACTGAAGCTCATTCTAAACAATTTCTTATGACAAGGGAAAAAAAACAAGGTGCCCCTTGGTCACATTTACTAAACTCAAAACAGTCAGAGCAATGGGTCTCCCAAATTTACACAACTACTATGTATTGCTGGACCAACTTCAATATTGATTCACCCCCTCTCCGGATAAGCATTGGAGGGCTATAGAACAACATTTTATGCCCAAGGGTCAACTAAACTCATTCCTTCACACCCAAACATTTCTTAAACACAGGAAAACAATTATCCATCCCATAACTTCGGCATCCACATAAGCCTGGAGATATATTCTTGGCTCCACATCCAACTGGATCTCTTTCAATTTTTGATTCCCAATATCTTCCTTGAGAATTGGTAATCTTTGGGTATGACTGGACCTCTTTCAATGTTTGATTCCCAATATCTTCCTTGAGAATTGGTAATCTTTGGGTATGATACATATACAAGACTTTATAACAGACAATAGAATCACTCCTGTTAATGTACTTCAAAGCAAATACCATCTTCTCCCCCTCGGCACCTATCTACACGTGCAAATTGCATCCTATCTACAGAAAAACCCCATTCCTTGCATTACTACACCTAGTGTGGCCTGGTCCCTCCGGTCCTCTACCCTACCCAGAAAGAAAGGTATTTTCACCTTCTACTAGCTTCAGCAAATCAAATCCGCATTTATTAAAGCTCCCGCTCTAGTGCACTGGGAGAGGGATCTGTGGGTCACATTTTCAGATTCACAATGGTTAAAAGCAATCCACTACAAAATTAAAACAGCCAAATGATTAATTACTGGAAAATAGCCCAAAATATTCACCATTGTTGGCATTTAACACCTGTTTGACTGGCTAAATATTTCAACCTTAACAATAACTTATGTTGGCGTAACTGTCTACAAGTGGGAACTTTTTTCCACACTCTTTGGGAGTGCCCCACATAAAAAAAGCTATTGGGGGAGGTTGTCCACACTTTCTGATATCATGGGTTGCTTAACAAAGCCTAATGCTGCTTTGGCCCTCCTCAGTATAGGCATAGATAAATTGCCGTTTGCTCTTCGATCTCTTATAATGCACATGTTATTCGCTGCAAGATTAATGATCTTCAGGAAATGGAGAGGATCCTTGATCCCCAACTTATCATATGTGCAGCTACAATTAAACTTTACAATTCACTATGAATGGTATCTAGAACTTAAGTTTGGCAGCTCTCACCAATTCCTTAAAGCATGGGGTCCTTGGATCTCTTTGCAAAAATCTGACTTTCTTCAGTCTCTGACTCAATGATTGAGTCTCTGACTCAATGAACCCGACTGTTCATTTTGGTAATAAGTCTTCTGTTATATTTGCTCTACAATAATGTGTTTGGCTTTGCCTGCAATGTCCGAACCACATGGTCAATGCTTTGTTTTTTTCATGACAATTGGCTTTGCTATTTGATACTTTTATGTATTTTTTCTTTGCTTTTGGTTTCCTTTGTATTCTTACTACTACTATGTAAATATAGTTTTTCCTGCTTAATTTTGAAAAACAATAAAAATAAAGTTAACAAAAAAAAAAAAAAATATATATATATATATACACACACACACATTATTTCACAAAAGTGAGTACACCCCTCACATCTCACATTTTTGCAAATATTTTATTATATCTTTTCATGTGGCAGCACAAATGACACTTTGCTACAATGTAAAGTAGTGAGTGTACAGCTTGTATAACAGTGCACATTTGCTGTTCTCTCAAAATAACTCAACACACAGCCAATAATGTCTAAACTGCTGGCAACAAAAGTGAGTACACCCCTAAGTGACAATGTCCAAATTGGGCCCAATTAGCCATTTTCCCTCCCTGGTATCATGTGACTTATTAGTGTTACACGGTTTCGAGTGTGAATAGGGAGTAGGTGTGTTAAATTTGGTGTTATCGCTCTCACTCTTGAATACTGGTCATTGGATGTTCAACATGGCACCTCATGGCAAAAAACTCACTGAGGATCTGAAAAAAAGAATTGTTGCTCTACATAGAGATGACCTAGGCTATAAGAAGATTGCCAAGACCCTGAAACTGAGCTGCAGCATGGTGGGCATGACCATACAGTGGTTTAAGAGGACAGTTCCACTCAGAACAGGCCTTGCCATGGTCGACCAAAGAAGTTGAGTGCACGTGCTCAGTGTCCTATCAAGAGGATGTATTTGGAAAATAGACGTATGAGTGCTGCCAGCATTACTGCAGAGGTTGAAGGGGTGGGAGGTCAGCCTGTCTTAGCTCAGACCATACACCGCACACTGCATCAAATTGGTCTGCATGGCTGTTGTCCCAGAAGGAAGCCTCTTCTAAAGATGATGCACAAGAAAGCCTGCAAACAGTTTGCTGAAGACAAGCAGACTAAGGACATGGATTACTGGAACTATGTCTTGTGGTCTGATGAGACCAAGATAAACTTATTTGGTTCAGATGGTGTCAAACACGTGTGGCGGCAACCAAGCGAGGAGTGTTCTTTCTACAGTCAAGCATGGTGGTGGGAGTGTCATGATCTGGGGCTGCATGAGTGCTGCCGGCACGGCGGAGCTACAGTTCATTGAGGGAACCATTAATGCCAACGTGTACTGTGACATACTGAAGCAGAGCATGATCCCCTCTGGGTCACAGGGCAGTATTCCAACATGATAACGACCCCAAACACACCTCCAAGACGACCACTGACTTGCTGAAGAAGCTGAGGGTAAAGTTGATGAACTGGCCAAGCATGTTTCCGGCCCTAAACCCTATTGAGTATCCGTGGGGCATCCTCAATCGGAAGGTGGAAGAGCGCAAGGTCTCTAACAACCACCAGCTCCGTGATGTCATCATGGATGAGTAGAAGAGGACTCCAGTGGCAACCTGTGAAGCTCTGGTGACATTATTGGCTATGTGTTGAGTTATTCTGATGGGACAGCAAATTTACACTGTTATACAAGCTGTACACTCACTACATTACATTGTAGCAAAGTGTCATTTCTTCGGTGTTGTCACATGAAAAGATATAATAAAATATTTTACAAAAATGTGAAGAGTGTATTCACTTTTGTTAGATACTGTATGTTTTCTTATGAGTACACACGGTGAAGGGCCATTATCTTTACATAATTTTCTTCATTTTATGAAGTGGTTTTTATAGTTTATTTAAAAATGGGCAGCTATTCACCTTTCAATGTCACATTTAGGGTGCCATTTACTTATTTTGTTACATTTGCTTTTACTGTGTTGCTTTCACACAGTTAAGTCCCTGCTTTAAACTGTTATTTTGTTGTTTTTTACTGTTATTTTGCTGTTACTTTATTGACATTAGCATGATTTCCATACTAAGATTTGCATGTAACATAGTTATGCTGTGGATTTAGCATATCCCTTGGTGTAATGAAAATGGAAGCTTATTTTTATTTTTTTCTTTGTTATATGGTATTTCTTTGATGAAAACTTTAATACAAAATTATTGAAGAAAAAATAATTATGTTAAATTTATAACCAAAGAGGGGCGTGGCTTGCGCGCGTGCTGAATGGACGCTTGAGCTGAGAGCTCTCTGTACCCGGCCGACTCTTTCCCCAGCATTACCGAAGCACAGCGGCTCCTGCTACTCGACACATACCGGACTATCTGGCCGAACACATCAGGGTGATGAATAACCGCAAGAGGAAGAATGAGCGGGGCCCGAAAAAGCTCACGGCCTTCTTCTTTCCCCAGCCGCTTCTCCCTGAGAGGATCCAAGATGGCGCCGCGGCGTGCCATGACGGCGGGAGCCCTGCGGCCTACACGGATCTCCCTGATGCGGTACCAGCGACATCGCCTGAGGACTCCACATAGCATACCCCCCATGCCGGATTCGTCTCCTGCTACGCCGGTGACAGGTAGTCCAGCGAAGTCAAGAATGCGCATGGACCCTATTAACCCTTCCGGGATCGCTGTGAGTACCTCCTTTGCCTCTATGCATACTATGTCTGCACTTCAATCTTCTATTGCTGCGTTCCCCACTACTGGCCAGCCTGTACTGGACACTACAATGAAGAATATGCTAATTACTTTCCAATCTTCTCTTATGGCTAATCTTACCAGCATAATGGACAGATTTGCAGGTGAAATGAGGCACATGAGCAGCAGGGTGTCACATATTGAGCATGGTATGCAGGAGTGTGCTGAAACTGTGAATGACCTTGTTGATGCTTATCAGGAGCAGAGGGAGGACACAGATTGGATTAAATCCAAGATAGCGGACTTAGAAGATCGTTCGCGCCGCAACAATATCAAGTTGCGCGGCATCCCTGAATCAGTTCAGCCGAATGATCTTCTCCAACATGCATCCACCCTTTTCACCACCCTGGTCCCAGAGCTGGCTCCCATCGAATTGACTATTGACAGGATACACAGAATCCCTAAACCACGCCACCTGGAAGATTCTGTGCCCAGAGATGTGCTTTTGCGCATGCACTTCTATCCTGCCAAGGAAAAAATCCTTAAAGTCTCCAGACAGCTGGGAACGCTACCTGATCCGTATGCAGAAGTGCAGCTCTACGCTGACCTGTCTCAGCATACACTGCAACAACGGAGGCAACTGAAAACCCTCACAAAGGCTCTCTTCAATCATAAAATTATGTATAAGTGGCGCCATCCGGCGACTTTGCTTGTCACTCACAATGGGATCCCACACACCATATCCACCATAGAGGGAGGGATGCGCCTCCTTCACTCCTGGGGTATCATCCCGGATCCCCCGAGGAACTTTCATGATGGCTCTCAACATTCTTCCTCAGCTCGCTCCAGAGCTCATCAGGGACAAGGACGCCAAAATCACCGTCCATGACATGCTGTGCTTCCTTACCTCCTCGTCCACTAGCCCGGCCGGGCTACAGTTCTTTCTTTATTGTGTACCAGTATCTGGTTTCTCCACCTTGGTGGAAGTCCCCTATCTCTTGGTCAGTAGGCCTTTTCACAGGATACTCCTACTGCCTCCCGGAGCACATTGGTGATTCAACCATCCACCTAGCCTAGTTTGAGCAACCTCAGTTGGTTGCCCGCCAAGAGAAATATTTCATAATTTTTGTTCTTTCTATTGTTTACTTTTATTCTTGCAGTACTTTACATTTAGTGCCTTCACACGTCATCGGCAGTGACTCTCGGAACTAGCGACAGCAACTGGACTCTCCTGCCTTTCTGGACACCCTTCTACACCTGGAATCTTCGCTAGTAGAGCAAGTTCAGCTATAAGCCACCTGTCATCAGGATTTCAGGTACTGTCTTCCTCTCCTTTGTCATATCCCTTCCTTCATCCACTCTCTTCTTCCAGGCATGTCTCTCAATGTGCTTTCTCTGAACGCCAGAGGCCTCAATCACCCAGCAAAAAGGTCCTCGTTATGGAAATCGGCTCTCTCCTTTCAGAGTGACATAGTATGTGTACAGGAAACGCATTTTTCCCAATCCGCAACCCCCAAATGCTCTCACACCCAATTTCCCCACATTTATCTGGCGTCAGGCAAGAAAAAGCGTAAAGGGGTTATGATAGCCATCAACCAGTCCTTGTCATACCAATTGCATGACTCTATTTCTGACCCGAAAGGTCGTTATATCATCCTCCGGTGCATTATCGACAATCGCAACTTCACACTGGTTAATATCTATGCGCCTAATACTCACCAGATGGCCTTTATCCGATCGATTGTGGACAAAGCTAAATCCCTCCAATGGGGATTTTTACTTATGTGCGGTGACTTTAATTTGGCTCCTGACAGTGCTATGGATTCATCTGCTTCCCCTAAGAAGCACAATTCTTCCCTGTCTAAGTTTTTGTGGGAATCTGACTTGTACGACGCGTGGAGGTGTTGTCATGCAGGGGAGAGGGATTACTCTTACCTTTCCCCTCGTCACGGCACCTACTCGCGTATTGACCTGTGTATTACTGACAAACATCTTTTGGATCATATATCGTCTATCGAGCTACACACTGCCACCTGGTCAGATCACTCCCCCTTACGCATCTCGATTGCCTTAGGTGCTCCTAAGATGCCCACATTCGTGTGGAGGCTACCTAGCTACCTTTTAAACAACCCGGGCTACGTGGCGGAGATCCAGAAACACCTAGAATGCTTTATTGCTGAAAACGCTTTACCAGATATTGACCCGGTGACAGTGTGGAACGCTCACAAGGCTGTACTACGTGGTTTGTTCTTACAGTTGGGCGCTAGGGAACGGAAAAGGAGAACGCAGCATATGGATAATCTTACCAACAAACTAGCGTCCCTGGAGGCACAAAATAAGACAGACCCTTCCCCAGTCCTCCAAGCTCATATTTTTGCGACTAGACAGGAACTTCGGACTTTCTTGCTGGAGAAATATAGTTTCTCCCTCAAGAAATGGAAAGCCAACACTTACGCCACTAGCGATAAAGCCACCAAGGCTATGGCCCTTCGAATTAAAGGTCAGCGGATCAAATCCAAAATCCCTTGCATGACTCATCCCACGACAAAAGAGAAATTGCTTAAACCTACACTTATAGCCAATGCTTTCAGTTCTTACTACGAATCCCTTTATAACCTTAAGATAGACCCCTTGACTTTTCAACCGACCCCTGCGGATATTGACGGCTTTCTCGCACAAATTGAACTCCCTTCCCTGGTACCCCAAGATATAGACTCTTTAAACAGACCCTTTTCCGACTTGGAAATCAAGACTGCTATAGCTTCACTTCCCAACATGAAATCACCTGGACCGGACGGATATTCTGCGGATTATTATAAGAAATTCAGTGACACCTTGACCCCCCTATTACGAACTGTATTTAATTCAGCTGCCTCCTCCTCATCCTTCCCGAAGGAAATGTTGAGTGCATTGATTGTAACCCTACCTAAGCCTGGGAAGGAACCTGATCAACCTCAAAATTTTAGGCCCATTTCCCTATTAAACATAGATGTAAAGATTTATGCCAAAGTTATAGCCGCCAGACTAGTGGACCTTCTTCCCCAAATTATACATAAAGATCAATCTGGTTTCACTAAAGGACGACAAACGTCGGATGCGACAAGACGTGTGATTAACGCTATTCACCATGTGGGCCTCAGTGGGACGCCTTCTCTGCTCCTTTCTTTGGATGCAGAGAAGGCGTTCGATAGGGTCTACTGGGGGTTCCTATCGGCCGTCCTTCAAAAATTCGGTTTTCGCGGATTTATTCACGATGCCATTATGGCATTATACTCCACGCCCTCTGCTGTAGTCCGTACAACGGAAGCTATTTCTACTTCGTTTAATATCACTAATGGCACTCGTCAGGGATGTCCACTCTCCCCCCTGATATTTAACATGATTATGGAAACCTTAGCCACACACATCCGCTCTAATCCCAAAATATCTGGTATACATATGGGAGATCAACATCATAAAATTAGTCTTTTCGCGGATGATGTGATACTTATGGTATCAGAACCAGCTACGTCCCTCCCGGAAATTCAAAGGATTCTTCAGTGGTTTGGTAAAGTCTCCTTTTACAAAGTCAATGAGTCCAAGTCCAACATACTGGGTATTGGCATCAATGCCACAATGCGTAACTTATTACAATACCAATTCCCGTATGCGTGGACAGATCAAAGCATCTCTTATCTTGGCGTGCAACTGACTGCATCCACGAAAAAGTTGTTCCACCACAATTTCCTCTTGGCTCGCACTAAATTGCAGGAAAATCTCAAACATGTGGCTTCCTTTGAATTCTCTTGGCTGGGTCGGTTAGCCGCGTTTAAAATGATGTATTTTCCCCAACTACTGTACCTTTTTCGTGCCCTTCCGATCCCCCTCCCAAAGTCTTATCTTAGCTCCCTTCAGTCCCTACTCTCCAAATACATATGGCAAAACAAAAAACCTAGATGTGCTCATGCTAAACTGATCAAACATCGTTTGGCGGGTGGGGCGGGATATGTGGACATCTCTGACTATTACTTGGCATCAGTATTGGCTCCACTGCAAGACTGGTTCAGGGAAACCCCTAATACATTGTGGAGTGCGATGGAGGCCACATATTGCACCAGACAGAAATTATCTGATTGGTTGCTGGCGACTACCCTAGGCACCAAATTGCCCTCCTTTCTCCCTCCGTTCATGACTGCTGCAGCTAGGGCGTGGAGAACCCTTGTATCACAAGATAATTCGAACTCTAAAGGTACCCCACTCAATATTCCATTGTCGACATTACACTCGCTTATACCCCACATTGACGTTTCTGTCTGGCTAATTAAAGGCGTTACCCATCTTGGGGACTTATATGAAGGCACCAAACTGATTCCGTTTAGCACACTACAAGCGAAATTCGACCTTCCCAGATCCGCTGTATTCACGCATCTTCGGGTGTCACACTTCCTTGATTCCGTGCACTCAGGGCCCGTGACTGTTCCTTCCCAGGCTTGGCAGTTCCTGTCAGATTCAGGACACTCTAACCAGAAAGGAATAACGGTCTTTTACAATCTTCTCCAGGGTAAGATTTTCTTCTCCAAGTCCGTTCCCCACGTTCAATGGGAAAGGGATATTGGTCAAGAATTTACTGACAGGCAATGGAGCAGGGCTATCCGTTCCATCTATTTGGCTACTAGTTGTGTCAAACTGTGGGAGTTACACATAAAGTTTTCCCTCAGGTGGTATCTCACGCCTTCCAGGATATGCAAATTCGACCCCCAAAACGACGGTAAATGTTGGCGCATGTGTGGACACGACGGTACACTTTTTCATGTCCTATGGAGCTGTCCAAAACTTGCCCGTTACTGGGCCCAGGTCTTTGATTTACTGGAAGAAATCTTACACTGTCCACTCACGATCAAACCTGGTCTAGCACTGCTGAATCTGGAGATTGAGCAGATTCCTACCCCCTACAGAAACGTTACGACTCACATTCTTCTGGCAGCCAGACTTACTGTAACACGTGCTTGGAAACAACCTGAACCGCCAAATTTTAGGGGAGTCATTGACCTTGTCAATACTCATCACACATTTGAAAGCTCAATTTCCCTCAAGAACCATGCTAAGGCCGCTGTTGTAGCCCGTTGGAAACCGTGGTGTGACTGGATGGAGCATTTGACACCAAATTCTGGTTTATTGTAATTGCCTACCTTGACATGTTTCCTACAGTACTATGAGAGGATAGGAGCGACCACCCAACCACGCTCCTCGCGCCTGGGCACAGTTTAGTTCCCGTTAGGGGTGCCCAGGGGCGAGGTGCTAAGCTAAGCTCTGTCTAGTATGATGGTGATCCCTGTGAATGTTCTAGAGGTACGTCCCCATAGGCTCTAATACAACGTGTATGACAAGGGTGTAACATTTTTACGGTGTGCAGAAAGGCGAGGGACCCTGTACACTATGTATGCATTGTCTAGTTGATCCAGAATGTGGTTGCTATTTTTTTGCTGTCTCTACCTAGCTCCTTTTGCTCAAATTAAGAGTATACCCATTCACTGCCACTGACTCACACAAAGCTCAATTACTGTTACCATTGTTATGACCGTTGAAATCTCTGTACCATCTCTTACTTTATTTACATTGATGTATGTGCCCCTGTTATGAGTACGACGGTGGTAGCTTGTACGCTACTTGTTTTGTTTTATATTGTTTTGAAAAATTCAATAAAAATAAGTTTGAAAAAAAAAGAAAAAAAATGTATAACCAAAAATCTGCAAGCACATGACAACAAACTATTAGCTATTCATTTTCAGGATTTATATAGCGCCAACAATTTGTGCAACACTTTACTATAAAGACAGAACAGTTTAACACAATTCAAGACAAGAGGGTTAGGATGGCCCTGCCCATGAAAGCTTAAACTCTATTAGGGAAGGGCAAGGTCATAACCGTGAGGGGATGAGTGAATGAAGAAAGAGAAGTCGGAGGTGCAATGAGTATTCAGGGATTGCCTAAAGGTGAACATATTAGGAGAAAACTGGACGGATTAACTCAGAGCTTTCCAAAGGATGGGAGAGCCTCTGAAGAAGTCTTGCATATGAAGATAACTTTAAAACCCAAGCACTCCAATGGGAATATTAGGCGTGCTGCTCTCCTCAGGCAGGGAACTCCAATCAGAAGTGCATAGAAAAGAAAAAAGGAGGCGCAAACACGTGGTTTATTACCCTTGGGCACCTTTAAAACTTTTATTAAAATACCTCCACATGTTGTGGACTCATTCAATGTGATTTATGCTCTTCCTGTCTGTGAGTATGTTTTTGGCTTTTAATAAAAGTTTTAAAGGTGCCCAAGGGTAATGCACTAGGTGTTTGCGCCTCCTTTTTTCTTTTCTATGCACTTCTGATTGGAGTTCCCCGCCTGAGGAGAGCAGCACGCCTAATATTCCCATTGGAGTGAGTGCTTGGGTTTTAAAGTTATCTTCATATGCAAGACTTCTTCAGAGGCTCTCTCATCCTTTGGAAGAGCATAAATCGCATTGAATGAGTCCACCACATGTGGAGGTATTCATCCCTGCATTTCAGGAGACAGCTCTGAGGAAGGGATTGTGTCTCCCGAAACGCGTCAGCTGTCCAATTACAGGGATGAATATCTCCACATGTGGTGGACTCATTCAATGCGATTTATGCTCTTCATGTCTGTGAGTATGTTTTTGGCTGTTAATAAAAGTTTTAAAGGTGCCCAAGGGTAATGCATTAGGTGTTTGCGCCTCCTTTTTTCTTTTCTATGCAAGTCTTAAATATGAGCATGGGAGGAGGAGACAAGAAACCCAAGAACACTATTCCTTTTAATAGAAAGGATAGCGTACATACTGTATAGACTTGGAGCAGTCTAATACATATTCGTTATTATTTTCTGGAAACACAGATCGAGCTGTATCTTTGAACAACTGCTATTTAGATCAGTCTTTTTGAGGTTCCTTTAGGGGTGCCTTGGCAAAATGCCTAAAAATTGCCCCAAAATTTTATATGAGCCAGCGTGTGGATGAAGTCTACCCGTTTAATTACACTAAGTCACAGGTTTGCATCATCAGTTGATAATGAGGATGTTAGTCGCCTGCATAGCATCCTTGTTTGACCTTCCCCTGCCCCTCTCGATCAGCAATGGCATCACAAAAGCTGAGCGATGAAGAAAAACTGAGGGAGAAGATTAACAATGGAATAATAGTCAGTACCAGTTTGCAAAAGTATATTTGCTTTGGAAGAAATAATCACCTCTAATGTTGGGTGTCCTACTTGGACTTGTGGATGTTGCTGCATTATGTAAAACTATTAGAAAATCTTTTACATTTTAGAATGGGGCGCCTCTAGACTGTCCATAATTTTTAAAGGGTGCCTCTACATTGTCCAAAGTTTTTAAAGGGTGCCTCAAGATTGCCAAAAGTTTTTAAAGGGTGCCTTGACTGAAAAAAGGTTGAGAAACACTGATCTAGATGATCAAAAAATAACCACCTTGTTTCACATCATAGTTTATGAAGACCAGGAGTTGAATATAGTTTAAATATAGCTAAGAGAATAAAATGTCTTAACAGAATTTATAAATGTTTGCAAACCCAGATAAAACAATGTGTTCAAATAGTGTGTCTGGGCATACCGAATGTCAGTCCCTTGAAGTACAGAAACATTTCTAAATGTGGTAAAGCTGAAAGCTAAATACTGTGAGATTAAACACATTGAAGAATGCATGCTTATAGATCAATTTTTGTTCAGTATCCACAACCATGCTTTGAAAGTAAATCTGCTAACTGATTTTGGTCTATTATTAGAAAAACTGTGTCTGCATAAACAAAGAGACTATAATACAAGTTGAAGCTTTGTTGATAGTGCATCTTAGAAGGTAGCGCAGGTTATGTAAAGGAAGACAGAATCTACAAATGTCAAAATAAATTACATGTAAAACTGCAAACAACATGGACCGAATGTACAGATTAAAATAGTAAAAACCTAATGAGGTAATGAATTTAGAAGTATGGAGAAAAGAACCAAGTTTTTAGGCGTTACAGGACCAGGAGTACTATGGTGTTAAAAACTGACAATATCAGACGGAATAAATCCAGTGTTCCTTTGTAAACTGCCCTAAATGGCTTATGAACCCGCAATTACATAAATCCTCGTATTCAGATTAAACTATTTGTTAGGTAAGCTTAAATCATTGCATCTACAAAAGTTAATTTGCAGCCCACTGATAAAAATTGCATTCACTAAATGATATTCATGTCATGTGGTCATATTCCCATGGTGGCCAATGCGTTCATACTATCAAAAGCATTTGGCATAAAAAGCATGATATGACATTTTATATTGAAATATTGAAAAAGTGGTTTACTCTTGTAAGTTTACAGCCCTGTACTTTTGCAAACATCATTAGAGAAATCTTAGAAAATAAAAGTTTTGTAGCAGTTAAAGTAAACTCATGCTAAATCTATCTTCTTTACATAGGGAGGGCATTGGTAGTTGAGGAGTGAATGGTGCCATAATGAAATCATTTTTTTTTTTAAAGTTGCTTTTTATAAATATTTTTTTTCTTTATTTATTTAGTTGCAAGGATAATGACACAGCCATAACTTCACTGTAAATGGAGTGAGGATATTCTATCATAGTGCAATGCAATAAAAGCAAAAGCTCATGTGTACAGAAGATTGCAGTACATGACTTTGCTCCCCTTCAAGCCCCTGTCAGCAGAGATGCAAACTTAAATATAGCATGTTCTCCATGGAAATACACAGAAACAGTACCCAAAACGCTGTGTCTGTAATTGAGAGGGGAGACAAGTCCCTTTGAAATGGGTATTGAAGCATGAGTTTTCTTGGGACATCACTCCGTCCCTGATATTTTCAGTAACAAATATAGAATAAAGCAAAGAAAAGGGTAGCATCTTGGAGGTTGTGCAAACTAAAGGGTATAAGTGAAAGGGGAAATTGTGTATTAAATGAAAAAAATGTGGTTTGAGGGGAAGGTAAGGAAGTGCTGTAAAGGAGTGGAGAATAGTGACAACCAAACTAATTCAGTTGGACATTAGAAAAGCCGACTCAGGCTTAAAAAAAGGAAGATGGGAAACTCTTGACTTGCAAAGCCTTGCATTCTGAAGAACCAATAAAATCTGGCTTCAGTAATGCCATGTTTTCTTAAACACCTCAAACATGCCCTGCTCAAGTTAAGTCTTTCATTGTTTAATGTGATTTATCCTGGAGAATCATATCTTTAATGTGTACATGAGTTCATCTGATATGGGGAAATTTGAGATCTGTTGTAAGATCTCTTATCTGGTTTATTACATTTTGCTTCACTTCTAAAATATATGAAATAGAGTACTCTCTTAAACACTGTATCTCCAACAGTGTGTTGGACTAATTCTAATGCAGCTGCATGTTATAAACCTGCATGTATATGTAGCAAGATTTCCAGGTCTATGGCCTGATGTGGGTCTGCCATTAGTACTGGTAATCTCTCCAGCCCATGTGAGCTGTGACCCTGGGTGTGACAACTGAAGCAACGACAACTCCGGCATCTTTGTTTGTGGTTTTTATTGGAATAAAGGGGATGGGAGAAGGGAATAGGTGGGATACTCCTTGAGGCTTGAACGAATTACAATTGGGACTTTACTTCTGAAATGCCTGTTGGCGCTTCCTTGATGCCAGCCAGCGCCAGCCAGCGCCAGCCAACGCTCACTGACACTGAGAACACTCTGTAGAAAAGAAGAAGTGCTGAACCCTCAACTTATAGTCCAGAAGATCCAAAACTGAGAACTGTAGAACTCCTGACACTGTTGTACTGTAAAAGTCACTGAATACTTTCCCCCCACCTGGCACAGCTTGAGGTAGTATGTAGTAGAACTCTGTATAGCTGTCTCTGTAACTGGCATGCTCTGTACAATTCAGGGCCCAAACTGCAGGTACCCCCTTTGACCTCAAACTCTTCAGGGTCCATTGACTAGGTACCCCCCTCTGTAGCTTCAGGGTCCCCAACCCAGATACCCCCTTTACAGCTAGCTGACACTGGATCCCAGAACCTCTTCTGGAGTGGTCCCCTCTAACTTCAGGCAGACCCCTAGGGGCAATCCTCAGTACTCATGACCTGTGTAGGCTTTCCTGGGACTGGACCCCTCTCTATCAGCAGGCTCTCGGCACACCGGATCCCCTCAGCTCAACTCAGCACTCTCTGGACACTCAGGCGACTCCCTGAGACATCCACCTTCCTCAGCCGCACTCTCCTTCCTTGGACTCTTCACCCGCCATAGACACCGCGTCTTGCACTTCCCCCCAAACTTATACCCACTCCCAGAATCCCTTGCAGCATAATCTGCCTTCTGGGGTAATTACAAGCTGGGACGTGTCCCCTTATTGGCATTCCCACACTGCCCTATGAGAATCCTCTCACAGGAGCCAGTGGGGATACGTCTCCACTCAGAAGGCACATCTGGAAGCTGTTAAGCAGACAAGACCCACTATACATTTACCTAGCACCTACCTGTAGGGTGCTACATATATAAAACATAAAGTTAGAGTAGTAACTTTCTATCTGTATTAAATGCTGAAAAGAATGGTCCAGGACCCCAGAATACAGGGGAGCTCTGGTCTGCTGAGTTTTGCAATTGCCACTTTACTGTTGGTACCTGAATGTGATGTACAGCCTCATGGACCATTAGCAATGTAGGAAGGCAGGTAGGGTAGGCCTGATTTCAGACATTGGAGCTGAAATTACTATATGTGCACCAGAACTTCATAGTTTTTGATGTGCACCAGAACTTCATAGTTTTTGTAGTTTCAAAGGCAGATAATTGATGTTTTGTGTAGGAAAATGTAGAAGCTGTGTTTTCATCTCTACAAGCAATGTATTACTTTATTATAAACAAAGATTTACTTGCCATTGTCAACTCACCTTACCTTGATGACCCAAGAATCATAAAGAAAGTACACCCAGATGCATGCTTGCCAGTTCAATTTACTTTCAGAGTGCCTGTGGAGCTTAAAGACCCAGGCACTCATTTAAGTGTAGCACCACCCCCGTAAGGGGCCGTTTGAAGATGACTGACCCCAAAGGTTGCTCTGACCTTGCAAACCTCCCGACATCTCTGACACCCTGGGTTCAGACATATTTTAAAGTGATAATGCAATTACACAGAGACCAGACTGTAGCAAGGTAAAGAAGTATTTTACTTGAGTTTCTTGAAGCAGATCATAACAAGAATGAATTAGGCAGGTATCTTTCAGTGTTAAACTCTTAGTCTTGGTAAATATGCAAAGAGTATTCAATGCAAAGGAAATCACAAAAGGTCGAAAAATAGTAACTAGTAGGTCCTGAAAAAAACCTATGACCCCAGGAATAAAAGGGAAGAGAATGACCTTTTATGTCAGACTGCTGCTTTCAAATCCTGATGCCACCGGCCCAACAAACTTTGTGGAACAATTATAAAACAACAAGTTACAAGAAATGCAAAACTTATTCTCTAAGTAGAGTTCTCCTTGAAGTGTGCAGATATTGTGCACAGAGTTCTTTAGGTGGGGGAAGAAGAGAAGAGTGGAGGAGTCCTTGTGATACAGATGTTCAGTGTCTTCAGCTAGCTCAACAAGGACCCACAAGGATTGCTGTGCAATGGCAACGAGCAACAGGAAATAGCTTGTGCAAAGTGTTTACCTTTTGAGGATTTATTGTAAAGAGATGGGATAAAGGTGTCGGAATGCAGGGTCTTTGTGGGGTGTACACAGGATGTCTTCTGCCCACTCACCGATAATAACAAGGCTCATGGGAATAAGGTGTCCCTGAACAGGCTCTTGAAGAATGTGCAACCAGTGAAGGGGGCCTGGCCGTGCATCTAGGGAGGCTGGGATTCTGCTGTAACTGTAATGGTGATGAATGGAGCGACCCCCTTCAGTCACTCGGCCGACAGGAAGCTGGCAATGGTGGATCTGCTAGCTCACTCACTGGGGATTCCCTATGCCATCTAGGCCATGGTGTCTGCTTGCATCCCCCAGCCGGGTCCCTGTTCTCAGCTGAAGATTGTGGTCCCAAGAGAAAGACTCTTCCCATGACCAGGCTATTTCCTATGTCCTCACCCAGAATTCTTCTCTTTCGCCCAGCTGGCTGTAACTTGTAGTCTGCAGAAGTCTGGCTCCAATGCAAATCCTGGCTCCTTGAATCACATATCCCATGATCCTCTGCTCTCAGCTATGGTCTCTGCCTTCTCTGCATTCAGAAGGTGATGACAGTGTCCAGGCTGAACATTAGAGAGAAACAGGCTCACTGCAGCTGGTGTTACAGAATGTCCCACAATGACACAGGCAAAGTTAACCAGCACCTGGCTACAACAGCAACTATCTAATAGAGTTTTTCAATTGATAATTGGCCAGTCTCTTTCTACTTCCGCAGCCTATTTTTGGCTACCAAATTCATTGGGAGACCTCACTTCATTAAAAAAAAAACACAGGAAATGAGAGGAGGTGAGACAGATAGCGACCAGAAAATGGGTTTGATAATTGTCTAAAAGGAAGTTGGGGTTTTGAAGATGCCCTGAAGATGCCCAGGCACTCTGAGCTGATGGGCAGACAAATGGAGGTGACTATATTTTGGTCCACCCCAGCTTCCAGTAAAATTATGCACAAGCCCATAGCTGTATTTTGACATCATGCTAACTTAGGCATGCCAAAATGAGGGTACCCTTTTACATAGGTTCAGTCAATTGTACTGTGCAATTTGTTTAGTAAAAACAGGTAGAATGAGCTTTTGTAAAAGCATGCTGTCCTGTTTATATTTGCAGCTGCATTTTCAATATACAGACCAGCAAACAAGAAAAAGGAGAAATGTTTTAATGTTTCTTGGACTATAATGAATTATCTAAATCTTATCAACTTCAATTAAAGAGCCTTTCTCCTATAGCTCATATGTTCAGTTTAAACTCAAATAGCCAGAGGAGGGAAACAAGATTAGCAAAACAAAATTGACTGCAAATTTCAACATTTATTGCATGTGGTGTTTCTGAAACACAAATAGACAAAGTTGGTGCTGCTGTGCTGTCGAATGACAACTACATAGTAAATGGGTGATCAGGGGAAAAGTATTGTAAGTGACAAATGTGCATAGAACGATAATAGTGTATGCAGTGCTAAATATGAGTGAAGGGATGCAAATAACATACATAAAAACAAAAGTATCACGCTAAGTGAATGCAAGTAATCAAAGCAATAATGTAGTGATAAGTAGCCGTGGAGATGATAAACCATGAACTAGATTTGCAGTCACCAATAAAAAAACATATTATATTGGTATATTGATCAATATATGTCCATAGCAGAATACATCAAACAATGTTCAAAAGGTGAAAAAGAACTGTAAAATCTGATTGCAAAAAAATTCAAATGTGTGTGATATCCCAACATAATGCAAAGAGATGAAAATTGTTACTGGTGTCTCGGTTATCCAGTGCAGTGACTCTGTGTGTGCTGGTCTCTCACCTTACAGCTGTAAGGTTACATCATGGATATATGTCTTTAGGTTGAATGATGTTATGTTTCCAGATGCCTCCGGTGGGCCTCCTAAACGGCCTCAACTGGTGACCCTCTGAAATGGGTAATATTCTATCTGTAATGGTCCGGTGGATGGTCCAGATATCTCTTCAATGTGAATGACGTGTAAAGGGAAATAAGCTCCACATAGTGTAAAAACGCTTCCCAAGTTTTCTTAAAAAATGGCTAAAAACACTCACTTTTTAAACAGTAAATGAGATAGATCATCCACGAGCAGCGAACTCGTCCTCCGGCGACACTTGCGGTTTGCCTATCGCTCAATCCCAGCTAGGGATTCTACTTATTAATACAAAACAGTAGAAAGGGCGCCAGGTAAGTATGGGTTAAAAGAAACAACAATTTCTTCCAAATCCGGCAGGAGTATGTCTGGGCGGCACGTGTGAGAGCCTGTGATGCCTGTGAAAGCCTTCCATGCAGCGGGTCCGTGCTTGTGCCTTGCAGCTGTCATCAATTCCACTGAGATCTCTGCTTGTTTCCTGCATACCACACCAGCCCGGTATTCAGCACACAGGTGTTTTTAATGTAAGCGTTTTTGGAATAAACTGTTGTTGCTTTTAAACCATACTTACCTGGTGCCCTTTCTGCTGTTTTGTTTGCTCTTGAGGGATTCCCAGACCCTGTTGAGGAGCTGCTAGTGACAGTATGTGTCTTCTCCACCCAGCTGTCCTGCCATCTCTCCTCCATTACCTTTCCAGCCCAGTTTGGACTTTATGGACTTATTTATTATCAAATTAATTTGCATGTCAGTGAAGCGCTGACTCACTTCCTTGTTTTTTTTTTTCAAAACAGTGAGGTTTATTGAAATTTTTGGTACAATACAAAAATAAACCGTGCATTGAAACTGCAATCAGGTTCATAACACATTGGGGTACAAAAAATACAAATATACAAAATAATCAGCACCGAGAGACAGAACAGGCATAGTAAAAAAACAAAACAGTAGTCAGTGGCTCTCCGTCGATCCAACCCTCGAACAGAAAATATTGAATTACCAGGGGCGGCCAACATAGAATAGTTACCCACTGCATTACCGAGCCGTATCAGGGCACTGCACCCATTTGTCCCAAATCTTGTTGAACTTCTGAGGGCACCCCCTATGTTTATACAAAAGTTTATGAAATGGGATGACACCATTAACCTCCTTAATCCACAAACCTAGAGTAGGAGGAGTAGGTCTCATCCACCTCCTGGCTATCAGTTTACGTACTATAAACAAAGTTTCCTGAAGAAATATGACAGTGGATTTGGGCATCTCTCCATCTGGGTAAACCCCCAGGAGACACTCCTTAGGGGAGAGTTGCAGAGGAGACCCCATCTTGTCATGGAGGAATGTGACTACTTGTTGCCATAGAGTCTGCAATTGGGGACAGCTCCACAAGAGATGAAAGAAGGAGGCGTCAGGGTCTCCACACATAGGACAAGAAGGGACCAAGTCAGGGTGATATTTGGACAGTCTAAGTGGGGTGAGATAAGCCTGGTGTATTATGAAGGTCTGAGTTAGGCGATCCGACAGTTTTGGCGACACTCTGCGGCACGTCTCCAGGGCATCCTCCCATTCCTCATCCTCCATGGCCCCCACACTGCGCTCCCAGCGGGTCTTAAGTGCAAAAGCCAAGGTGGTCGAGGAAGGTGTGTGAAGTTCAGAGTAGAACATGGAAATAAGGTGACTGGGTGCTGTACTTTTAACAATCTCAAGGGTGGTAACCGATTCTAGCTCAGGAGGGCCATCAGGGAATTGAGATCTATAGGCATGGGAGAGCTGTAAGTATCTGTAGTGCATGGGGCCCTGGATCGCAAACTGATCCTGCAAGGCCTCGTAAGACCGCAGACCAGTGGTCGTGGAGATATGGCTAAGGAGAAGGATGCCCCTCCCGCTCCATATCGACAGGTCAGGGATGGAAAGGAACTCGTGTAGTGCGCTGTTATGCCACAGAGGGGTGAATGTGTGAAATGGAGGGCACCGAAGCCTGGACGCTACCACCTCCCAGATCCGACAATAGTGGTATAGAAGAGATCTGGGGCACAAGGGCTCCGGTGAGCCCCTGACACCCCTAAGGATAACTAGGAGGGGGTCCCCGAGGGGATGAGCCCACCCAGGGCAGAGCAGGGTCAAAAAACGTTCTCTATCCGTTTTATCTATATGAAAGAACTGGGACAACTGAGCTGCCAGATAGTACAGATTAAAATCCGGCAGGGCCAATCCCCCTAGGTTTGTAGGATTCTTGAGTTTGCGCCAGGAGATCTTGTGCCGGTCAGCACCCCAAACAAAGGTCTTGAGGAGTGATTCCATCTGCTTAAACAGCTTGAGTGGCAGGTAAATAGGAGAGTGCCATACAACATAAAGTATTTTGGGAAGGAGAATCATTTTAATTAAATTGACTCTACCCATCACTCCCAGAGGTAATTTGGACCATACTTGAATTTTAGCCTTAAGCAGAGGGAACAGGGGTTGAACGTTATCCGGGACATAATCTGCTGAGTTAGCTGTCACTTGAATCCCTAAGTATTTAATACGGGATACACATTGTAGGGCTGGGCTTGCGGGGGTGATTGCCTGTGGGCTCTCGTCAAGCGGGAGAATTTGTGACTTATCCCAGTTTATCTGAAAACCGGAGAATCGTCCATACCGTTCAATTAAAGAAAGGGCCGTGAGTAGGGATTCCCGAGAGTCCTCCAAATATAACAAAGTGTCATCTGCATACATGCTGATCTTCTCCTCCAACGGTCCCTTACGTAGGCCTCGAATCCCGGGATGTGCTCTAATGGCCATCGCCAGAGGTTCCGCGGCCAGGGCATACAGCAGGGGGGAGAGGGGGCACCCCTGTCGAGTGCCACGGGATAAAGGGAAGGCGGTCGACTGCCAGCCATTTGCCAGGACCCTAGCTACCGGGGCGCTATATAAAAGTTTGACCCACTTAATAAAATTAGGTCCAAAGCCGTACCGGTCCAGACAGGTCCACAGAAACGGCCACTCTACCGAGTCAAATGCTTTAGCCGTGTCCAATGAGACCACCACCCTGCCACCCATTCCGTCGTGCCGTGCCTGGAGATTCATAAATAACCGGCGAAGATTAAATGAGGTGTTCCTCCCAGGCATGAACCCGGCCTGGTCCGAGTGTATGAGTGAAAGGATCACCTTGTTAAGGCGAAGGGATAAAATTTTCGCAAGGATTTTAGTGTCTACTGGGAGCAAAGAGATGGGACGGTAAGACTCTGGGGCGTGTACATCCTTGCCCGGCTTGGGAATGAGCACAATTAGCGCCTCCCGCATAGAAGGGGGTAGGGTTGCATCTTTGAATAGAGATTGAAACAAAGCCAATAATTTAGGAGAGAGGAGTTCCGAATATTGGGAGAAAAATTCAATCGGGAGGCCGTCCAGGCCGGGGGCCTTAGACCTAGGGAACTTGGACACGGCTGCTGCAATCTCTTCCACAGAGATGGGTGCCTCGAGGGTCGCCAACTGGTCGGGTGTCAAAGTGGGAAAGTCAATAGAGTCCAAAAAGTCATGCATGTCAGTGCAGTCAGCGGGAGCCCTAGAGGTGTAAAGAGTACTAAAAAATGAGCGGAAACACTGTGTCACCGCAGCAGGATCAGCGATCTCATTACCCAGGTCATCCTTCAAAGTAATAACTACCGGGGGCCTATCCTCACAATGGACTAAATATGCGAGAAGTTTCCCCGCCCGCTCACCATGTGCAAACAGATTCTGCTTCTGAAAAAACATCTTAGATTTCGCCCTCTCGTAGTCAAGTTGGGAAAGGACTTTAGAGGTCAATTTATACTGAGATTCATGTGCCGGAGTCGGGTCCCCCAGAAAGGCCTGTTCAGCTTCAATTAGATTTGTCGTTGCCCTGGAGATCTCCTCAGCAGCCCGCGCTCTAACAGCCTTGATTTTGGAAATCATAGTGGATCTGGCGAACAGTTTAAACGCCTCCCACACCGCAGCCGGGGAGGCAGTGCCCTCATTGTCAGAGAAGAATTGTGTCCAGGTCCCCTCAATGTCGTTCCCATCCGACACCAAGGGGAGCCAGGCAGGATTCAGGCGCCAGGCCGGGGGAGGTCTATTGCAGGGCAAGGACAACAGTATCCAATAAGGGCAGTGATCAGACAGAGTCCGTGGGGCGAAGCCTGCCGTCAGTAACCTGGGGAGCAGGGTTCGAGACAGCAATATCAGATCAATGCGTGACATAGAGTGGTGTGCAGCCGAAAAACAGGAGTACGCGCGCTGCGCGGGGTATTTGCTGCGCCAAGAGTCGGCCAGACCAAAGCTCTCCAACAATCGGGAGAACCTGGTCGGGGACGACCCCGGCGGCACCTGGGAGGCGCCACCGGACCTATCCAGACCCGAGTCCATCACATTGTTAAAGTCACCCAGCCAGATCACCGGGGCCCCTGGGCTCTGTGCCATAAACGCCAGTCCCTCCATAATAATCACAGCAGAGTAAGGGGGGGGCACATAGAAAGCCATCAGTAACATCAATTCCCCATAGACTGACGTTTTGAGAAAAACATATCTACCCATTGGGTCGACCTGAGATCCTAGGAGCTGGAATTGTACCGATTTGGCCACCAGTAGCGCCACACCCCTGGAGTGTGAGCTATAAGCAGAGTGTTGCACCCAACCAACCCAGGGACGTTTGAGGGACTGTTGTACACGGCCCTCCAAATGTGTCTCCACCAGAACTATAATATCAGCCCGTACACGGCGTAGGACATTAAAGACAGCCGTTCGTTTAATCTTATCACGCATACCCCTGACATTCCACGTCAACAATTTCAATGCGGCCATGGTAGGGGTAGTACAGTGCGCGGAGCGGAGGCTCCCAGGATCTCAGGCAGTAAGGCCGCGGAACCAATAAGTCCACGGTCACACACCAGCGGCGATATACAGCAGCAAAAGAGCAAATAATTATTACTTGAGGTCAATGTGCATAAAACAGAAACAGTATAGAGATTGTACCAAATATAAATCATAAACAATGGTAACACCCCAATCCCCCCTCCCTGCCCTGCACCAACCCCAACTTGTGCGGGCATGTTCCCAAACAAGTGCCTCAACCAGAACAGGCCCACATGCGACTGGGAAAGAGCAAGATCAGGAGGCCAGGGACCCCCAAGGTATGCAGCAAAAATACAGCAAAATACAAATAGAATAAACAAGGGGGCCCGGGGGCCCAGGTCCAGCAGAAGTCGCAGGGGGCAACAGGGGAGTTGGGCACAAACACACGCCTTAGCGGGTGTAGGGGGCGAAAACCAACAGGTGTATCGCTGGGTAGCAAAGCCTATGGGCAGGTGGAAGTCCATAGGAAGAGAACAGAGAAATCAGTTCCATCTGTGGAGCTAGGGCGCTCCGCCGGTCAAACACAGGAGCAATAGTGCAGGAAAATGAGGGGGGAGGGGGGGGGGAAGGGGGATGCAAAGTCTTGAGTTCCGCAGGATCTACAAAACCCCCTCCTCCGCTCTTGCAGCAGCTTAAGGTATAGGCCATCAGGGAGAAAGTATCATGAAGTCGCCAGGGCAAGGTGGTCAGGCTCTAGCTTCCAGGCCTTCTAGCCAGGAGATGGCGGCCTCCGGATCCTCAAAGAAGTGGGCTCGGTCCTCGCCCTCCACTCTAAGACGGGCCGGATACAACATGGAGTACTTGATATTCTTGATACGCAGTCTGCGTTTGACCTCCAAAAAGCTCTTGCGGCGCCTCTGGACCTCAGCAGAGAAGTCGGGGAAAATCGCTATTTTGTGGTTTCCAAATGGAATGTTCCCCTTAACCCTGGCCAGGCGCAATATGGCATCACGGTCTCGGTAGTTCAGGAATTTAGCGATGAACGTGCGGGGGGGTGCACCCTGAGGGGGGGGGCGCCCTGAAAGGCGATGTGCACGTTCCACAACAAAAGTGGGTGAAAAGGATTCTCTGCCATAAGTCTGAGTGAGCAATTGTTCCAAATATGAAGAGGGGTCAGCACCTTCAGAGCCCTCCGGGAGGCCGATGAACCGCAGGTTACAGCGGCGCAGCCTATTCTCCATGTCATCTTGTTTTTGGAGGATAAGGTGTACTTGTTGCTGCAGCCTGTCTGAGGAGTTTTGCAATGGGGGGAGGGAGTCCTCCACCTCACTAATTCTGTGTTCAGCCTCACCAACTCTGTCCCTCAGCTTCTGCATATCCTGACGCATCAAAGATATATCTACCTTCACCTCCTCGATTTTAGTAGTCAGCATGGTCTGGCAAGTAGCAATCGCCTCCAAAACCTTGGATGTAGCAGGGCTCTCAGGCTCCTCCACCACGAGCGACGGGCCGGCGCCATCTTGGATCGGGGCCTCCTTCTCCAGCCTCCGGAATGCAGCCAGTTTTGCCGCAGCTTCAGAGCCTTTCTTCGGCGGAGACATGCGGAGGTCGGTGCCGCGGGTGTGCGGGAGGTGAAGGAAGGATTATCGTGCCCGAAGGGCTGCAGGATTAGCGGTGAAGGATATCGGTCCGGCGGAGCTCCTCTCACACACGTCCTCTCACATGCTGCGCCAGGCCACGCCCCCGACTCACTTCCTTGTTTATTCATATAATAGTTAATTCATCATAACCTTCCTCTAGAATAATCTAGAGCAGCACGGCGATTCGTTTTTTTGCGGGCAATTTGTCGGGGCGTTTCAATCATCATGGCACCATGGTTGATATGGTGTCAGGATGATTACATTACATTGTGATATAAAATGAAATCGTTCAACTCACCATTTTGCAGGATCAGTGGGAGCTCAGAGTGTGTCACCCCCCACCGTTGCCTGCCACCAGATGCAGCTTGTCATGTCACCTGCCTTCAGATGTAGCTTGTTTTTTGCCACATCGTCTGCCACCAGATGCAGCTTATTACTTGTCATGTTGCCTGCCACCAGATGCAGCTTGTCACTTGCCACATCGCCTACCACCAGATGCAGCTTGTCACTTGCCAGGTTGCCTGCCTTCAGATGCAGCTTGTCGATTGCCACGTCGCCTGCCACCAAATGTAGCTTGTCACTTGCCATGTTGCCTGTCACTAGATGCAGCTTGTCACTTGCCACATCACCTGCCACCAGATGCGGATTGTTACTTGTCATGTCACCTGCTACCAGATGCGGATTGTCACTTGCCGCGTCGCGTGCCACATTGCCTGCCTGTCACTATTTTACAACAACAGTGACAGCAGAGAAAGACGCTTCTCTTCCAGCTTTTCAGCACATTGAGGGAGAGTAGTGAGAGATTATGTAATTTCTCTGCTGCCAATGGCTGCACAGTGAGGGTGGAACTGCAGTGATGCAGGGCAGGTGGTGAGAAATGATGTCATCTCTCTGTTTGCTAGCCCGCTCGCCTGCTTACTGGCCCGTTCGCTCTTTCGCTCGCGCACCGCTCCCAGGGCTCGGCTGCATGGAGGCCATGGCTTAGTGGTTGGGGACCTCTGGTCTAAAGATCTTCTGTGAAAAGTACACCAACCAAGTCATAGCTTAGGCAGCTCATAGAAGAGTCAGTTTTATTTTTTGTTCAACCAGTGGGTGGAGCAAAAACAAAAAAAAAATGGACTTGATTCCCCAATTCACACACATTTGAAGTGGATGGGGAAATCCTCTTCACTGAGCTATTATAATCTGACAGCGGAGAGATTTCTCCACCATCAGAATACACTGATCTGTATTGCAGGTCATATCCTGCAGTGCTGATCGAGCAAGGAAAATCTGACAGGGTGGTTGCATAGACGTCGATCAGTAGATTGACTTCTGTACAACCTTCCTGCCCAAACATGGATAGAAATACAGGCAGTCCTTGTTGAACCAGCCAAATTTCAATCTTTGTATGGCCAACCTTTACAAGATTCACAAGGGCTCAGAATTTTTCTTGAAACAGGCTAAAAGACCTCTTTTATACATTGTAGACCTTTTTTTAGCCCATTCCTACTGGTAAATTTATAAAAACTTGTATTGTCAGTAAAATCTCATGTTTATGATATAGGTGTTGAACAAATTACAGTAACTACCAGTGCAATCTTAGCAAACACAATGTACGGGGATATGTAAAACAATAGACGCACACACACACACACATACACATACACTCAGGTTGAACTGTATGGACTAGGGTCTTCATTCAACCTTACCAACTATGTAACAAGGAGACTAACAAGTGTATGTGTTAGCATTGGTAGGTAACAGATACTCTTTATGGAGACATCAGGGGTTTATTAGAGCCCCAATATCTCCCTTGCCCTCCACTGCAGCTAATCAAGCACAAATCATGCTAGATTAGCTGCATCCTCAGCTACACTTGCCAATGAATGAGCTGTGATAAATAGCTTCTGGGGTCATTAATTGCAGTAGGGATGGGGAAAAGAAGGTTCCCATGTCCTGGGAACCACCACAGACACCACCAGCAGGGACACACTTTGAAAGCCTCATAAAAGGGAATAGGCAACTCTAGAGCCTCCCAGGTCACTTTTATCACAAATCCCTTTGTAGGCAGGTGCAGTCTACTTTCTCCACTGTAGGTGGTGCTCATCCACAGCAGCATTTCAGTTGGAGAGGAAGTCAAGAGGAACACAGCTCCTCTATGATTTCCTGGGTCGTCGGGGAATCTATCTGATTGGATGTGGCCTTTCCATATGACTCCAGTAGCCATCTTGGGTTAAGCAGATCCTATTTAAGGCCCTGGCTTCCAGGCTTAGCATGCTTTTGTGAGTAGGTAGCTTAGGGACAAGTACCCCATCTTTCTGGGATAGTACTAGTGGCAAGGAAAGGTTCTGGATGAGGAGGGAAGGCATAGGGTTTGCAACTTTTCTGGACATCATCCAAATTGGGTTTGAGATGGACTGCCACAGTTTTCCCATCCTAACGGGTGCTGTCAGTTCACCTGAAACCTGCTCTCTACACACTGCTGCAATTTGTAAGTGTTCACTGTCTTTCCACTGGGTTTTTTGTATCGACTTACTACAATACAAGTTCTTTTTATTACATCTGGACTGTGTGTTATTTCTGCAGCACCATGCTGCACACGCCTACACTTTGCAAGCTGTTAAATCCGGTACCAAACTTACAGCTGCAGTAATAACTGTGAGCTTGCTTAACCACCTGATTACCATGCCATTTAAAAACTTACTTTAGTAGACAGGTGGTTAAAATATGTTCATGTATAGAAAGTATTGCTAATATTATATGCTCATCATTATCATACAGCCCTTTCTGATCTAGACAATGCTGCAAAATAGCAGTGCATTCTGTGCTAACTTGCCCATAGACTTGAGGAGATAGAGAAGACGATATCCTATTCCAAATCTTTGGCCAGATGATATGGAAATTAGAGTTGAGCGAACACCTGGATGTCCGGGTTCGTGTAACGCTCCTGCGTTTTTGTTATAGGCTGGATTTACAGCTGCAAAATCTCCACTCAGTAGTCATGTAGAGATGTGTTGAATACCAGATCCAACTCTCCAGGACTCATCACCGTGGGAGTGTCAGCTTCAACATACAGATATATACACACTCAATGAGATGTTCCTGGAGTGATAGGATGTATATGATAGTATGAAGGTGATGTGCTGAAGGGACAGGTGTGAACAGTGACAAGGATGGTAAGCACTTGATAGGTTTGTACAGGAGAGTTCAAGATGGTATTTAGGAATGCAGATAGGTTAGTATCGAGTATGCTAACAGGTGGTGAGGACAGCAGATGACAAATACAGGATAGACTAACCCAGTGCAAGGATAGATAGTAGTAGACAGGAGAGCTAGCAATCTATGCAGCAGTGCAGATGATAGATGGTAGTAGTCTCAAGAGCTAGCAATCTATGTAACAGTGCAGATGATAGGATAGTATGGATAGGTAGTAACAGTCCTTAATGCAATAGTAGTAGTGTAAGTTATGGAGGTTTCCCCTGCGGGGTACTTATCACTATAGTATAGTAGTAGAAGGGTCCAGTGATGAGGAAGTGATCCAGTAGCGAGATACAGGGATCAGTAGCGAGGTTCGGGTCTGAGGAAGTGATCCTGGTAGCGAGATACAGGGATCTGTAGTGAGGTTCCACAGCGAGACATGCTTGTAAGCATAGATGCAAGGCAGGTTGAAGAGTGAAGGGTGAAAGCAGCATGCCGGGAGTGATCGGGTGGCGAGACACAGGATCAGATATGAAACAAGTTCAGGTAGCGAGATACAGGAGCGAGTAACATCTGGTATGCTGACTTCAGACAGGGACGATCCAACCATGACGGTTGAACGAACATGTGAGTGAGAACGCCGGCGGTTGAAATAGCCACTCTGCGGCGCTTAGTGATGACAGCATCGGTCTTAAAGGTGTATGCGCACCTACCATAAGAGAATGGTGGGGCGCATACACGGAATGGAAAGTGGAATAAGGGTACCAGAGGTACCAGAACATTACAGTTCGGCTGGTTCGGCCGAACTTGAAAAAAAAAGTCCGGGTTCGTGCCCTGGACTTAACCCGAACTTGACCCCGAACACCATTGAAGTCAATGGTGACCCAAACTTTTGAGCACTAAAATGGCTCTAAAAAACACATGGAAAGGGCTAGAGGGCTGCAAATTGCAGCAAAATCTTCTTAAGAGCACAGCAAGTGCTCTGCAAACAAATGTGGATAGGGAAATAACTTAAAATAACATAAATACATAAAAATAAAAAATAATGATCTTGAAGGATGTAGGAGGAGGACGAGGCCCATATGGAGTAGGAGGTTGAGGTGGCGGTGGATATGACGGTGTAGGTGGAAGCGGTGGAGGCGGTGGAGGAGGAGGACAAGGTAGCCAACACTGGTTTTGGTTTTTAATTTAATTTTTTTTATATGAGGGTACACCCCAAAAGAGTAAGAAAGATCAAATACAACAATGGCTGGGTAAGGCCGGTACACATGTCTATTCTGCACAAGGTACGGACAAGTCCTGTGGAACCCATGCCTGGTTCATTTTAATGAACGTGAGCTTGTCCACATTGGCTCTGGACAGGCGGCTGCGCTTGTCTGTGATAACGCCCCCAGCCGTGCTAAATACACGTTCAGATAATACACTGGCTACAGGGCAGGCCAGCACCTCCATGGCGTAAAGGGCAAGCTCAGGCCATGTGCCCAATTTGGAGACCCAGAAGTTGAAGGGGGCAGACCCGTCATTTAGTACATCTAGGCGTGTGCACACATACTGCTCCACCATGTTAGTGCTGGGTCGTGGTGCTGCTGGTGGAGCTCCTGTTGCAAGGAGAGGACATGGTCGATCTGTGCCAGCTACATGCACAAGTGAAACACCTTTCTCAGCTGCGAGTAGGCGACAGAACCTGCAGCAGTATTTGGCAGGGCCTAATGCGCCTACAAATGTTGAGGCCAGAACAAGTACAGGCGATAGTAGATTGGGTTGCTGACAGTGCCTCCAGTTCCTTCACATTGTTTCCCACCGAGTCTTCTGCTGAAAGGGCAGAGTTGCCACCTGCAGCCGATGTCCATCAATCTTTCACCTCACCCCCTTGCAAATCAGCCAAGCAGTCTGAGCCCCAAGTCATGCAGCAGTCTCTTCTTCTTTTTACATAGTTACATAGTTACATAGTAGATGAGGTTGAATAAAGACAATAGTCCATCCAGTTCAACATGTGTAGGTGTGTGTGGCTGTAATGATCTCACACACCCCTGAATGTTCTGATCCTTGAGATGTATGTCTAAGAGTCTTTTGAAAGCCACCATACTTCCGGCAGAAACCACCTCTTGTGGTAGAGAATTCCACAATCTTGTAGCCCTAACAGTAAAGAACCCCCCACGTTGCCAGGTTAAAACGCTTCTCCTCTAATTGCATTGTATGCCCTCGAGTCCTCATGCAATCCCTTTGACTGAATAGCTGTTTTTCTATGCCAAGATCACCATTAAGATATTTATAAATTGCTATCATGTCCCCTCTCAGGCGTCTCTTCTCCAGGGAGAATAAATCAAGCGATTGCAGACGCTCTTCATAATTAAGGTCCTCCAATCCCCTAATCAGTTTACTTGCCCTTCTCTGGACTCTCTCCAGCTCCAACACATCTCTCCTCAGGACTGGCGACCAGAACTGGACAGAATACTCCAGATATGGTCGGACCAGAGTTTTATAAAGTGGAAGGATTATAGTCTTATCTCTGGAATACATCCCTTTCCTTATGCATGCTAATATTCTGCTGGCTTTGGCAGCTACTGCTTGACATTGCATGCTATTGCCTAGTCTATCATCTACCAAGACTCCCAGATCTTTCTCCATTTTTGATTCCCCCAAGGGTCCCCCCCCCCCAACGTGTATTGTGCTTTTATGTTTTTAGTCCCCAAGTGCAAAACCTTACACTTCTCCACATTAAACCTCATTTGCCATGTCGTTGCCCACTCTGTTAGGATATCTGCTTCATGCTGTGCAGTTATTGCCCTGCCAAAGTTTGTGTCATCTGCAAAAACTGATATCGAACTACCAATCCCATCCTCAATGCTGTTTATGAATAAATTGAACAAGGTTGGTCCCAGGACTGAGCCTTGGGGGACCCAGCTTACCACCTCAGACCAGTCTGAGTATGAGCTGTTTATTACCACCCTTTGGACACACCCTTTTAGCCAGTTCCGTATCCAAGAGCAAACCCTGCGGTCGATACCTGCAGACCTTATTTTATAAATTAAGCGCATGCTGACTCTGTTAGCATGGTTTCCCAGGGCCATCCACCTAGCCTTGCCCTAGAAGTGGAAGAGATTGAGTGCACCGATGCCCAACCACTTATGTCTCAAGATGAGTACATGGGAGGACCATCGCAGCACGTCTTGGATGATGACGAAACACAGGTGCCAACTGCTGTGGAATTCCAAATTGTGGAGACCGACAAGGAGGGCAGGGGTGAAGACTGGGTGGAAGATGATGTGGTAGACAATGAGATCCTCGACCCCACATGGAATGAACGTCATGCAGGTGACCTGAGTAGTTGGAGGAAGAGGCGGTGGTCGCACAGAGCCACCAGCTCAGCAGAAGAGGGAGCAGGGTGCAAAAGCAAAGCGGCCGTGCCCTAGACACTACGCCTGCTACTGCCCAATGCAGCAAGGGGCCAAGCACACCAAAGCCAGCTCAAAGGAGTTCCCTAGCGTGGCAGTTCTTTAGACAATGTGATGATGACAGGACACGAGTGGTTTGCACGCTGTGCAATCAGAGCCTGAAGCAAGGCATAAACCTTCTCAACCTGAGCACAACCTGCATGACCAGGCATCTAAGTGCAGTAGGAGTAGACACTTTAAATACCAAGAAAGGTTTCTGGCTCCTCCTGCTTCCTCTTCTGCTGCTGCAGTCTTGGCCTCTTCATCCACCTCTGTAGTGACAGTGGCACCTGCCACCCAGAAAACCGAGGATCTGCCAGCAACACCACCACCTGGGTCACCAACAACCATCTCCACAATGTCCCATGGAAGTGTCCAGCTTTCTATCTCCAAAAACACTGGAGCGGAAGAGGAAGTACCCCCCTACCCACCCATGATCCCTGGCCCTGAATGTCAGCATTTCAAAATTCCTGGCCAATGCTGTCATTCCGTCTGGTGGAGACGCAGAGATTTAAAAGCCTTATGGCGGTGGCTGTCCCACAGTACGTCATGCCCAGCCGCCACTACTTTTCCAGGCAAGCATCCCTTCCCTGCACAACCAAGTGGGTGACAAAATTAGGTGTGCACTGCGCAATGCCATCTGTGGCAAGGTCCACTTAATTACGGATACATGGACCAGTAAGCATGGTCAGGGACGTTATATATCTCCCTAACAGCACACTGGGTAAATGTAGTGGTGGCTGGGCTTGAGGCGGATAGCAGTTTGGCGCATGTCCATCCACCACCGAGAATTGCAGGGCGCTTCAGTTTGCCTCCTGTTCCTAACTCCTCCTACTCCGCTTCCTCCTCCTCTACCGCCTCCTCATGCAGTCAGCGTAACACCTTCACCACCAACTTCAGCACAGCCAGGGGTAAACGACAGCAGGCAGTTTTAAAACTTGCCTGTTTGGGGGAAAAACCCCACACCATGCAGGAGTTGTGGAGGAGCATTCAACAGCAGACTGATGAGTGGTTGGTGCCACTGAGCCGCAAGCCCAGCCTGGTGGTGTGCGATAATGGTCGAAATCTCGTAGCAGCTCTGGGCATAGCTGGTTTGACGCACATCCCTTGCCTGGCACATGTGCTGAATTTGGTGGTACAGAGCTTCCTTAAAAATTACCCTGATATGTCAGAGCTGCTGCAGAAAGTGCGGACCGTCTGTGGGCACTTTCGGCGTTCTCACCCTGCTGCTGCTCGCCTGTCAGTGCTGCAGCGCAACTTCGACCTTCCCGCTCACCGCCTCATATGTGACGTGCCCACAAGGTGGAACTCGACCTTGCACATGCTGGCCAGACTTATTGATTGACTTATTGATTGACTTATTGACTTATTTATTGATAAGCTTAATAGAACAACAGTATCCAATGGGTGTATCTCACTAACATATGCAGACTAGCCTGCAATTCAATTTTTTTCCCCTAAATGTTTTTTATTGATAAGCGGAATACAACAACAGTATCCAATGGGTGTATCTCACTGTAACATATGCAGACTAGATCGCAATTTAATTTTTTTCCTCTAAATGGGTTTTTATTGATAAGCGGAATACAACAACAGTATCCAATGGGTGTATCTCACTGTAACATTTGCAGACTAGGCCGCAATTATTTTTTTTCCCCCTAAATGGGTTTTTATTGATAAGCGGAATAGAACAACAGTATCCAATGGGTGTATCTCACTGTAACATATGCAGACTAGCCCGCAATTACATTTTTTCCCCCTAAATGGGTTTTTATTGCAAAACGGAATACAACAGCAGTATCCAATGGGTGTATCTCACTCTAACATATACAGACTAGGCTGCAATTACATTTTTTTCCCCTAAATGGGATTTTATTGCAAAGCGAAATACAACAGCAGTATCCAATGGGTGTATCTCACTCTAACATATGAATGAAAATTTTTTATTTTTCCCTTTAATTGGTGATTTTTGAAGAGCAGATTTGAACAGCAGTGTCTAAACGCTGTATGACAGTGTCACGGTAAAGTATGAATGAAAAACTGAAAAATAATTGTCCCCTTAATTGGTGCTTGTTGAATAGCAGATTAGAACTGCAGTGTCTAAAGTCACAGTAAAATATGAAGGAAAAAAGTTTTTTTTTTTTTTTTTAAATCCAGATTAAGCAGACACATATGCACTGAGCTTGCATTACATGGCCGCTGCATGCCGCACGCCGCAGGCCGCCCACCTAACAGACTGATAAAAGTTTTTTTTTTCTCCCTCCTCCTCACTGGGCTCAGGTCAGGGCAAAAAGATTGTGCACTGTACCCCAACACAATAAAATCAATGTAGATCGCTGTCTGATTAAAGAAGATTCTTCCTATTCTTTCCCTAAAAGCAATCTCCAGCCTGCCCCTACAATAATCTCCTATCTCTCCCTCAGCAGCATCGGGAACCTGTCCCTAGTATAGTTAGAGCAGAGTGACGCGCAGCGCTATGTGACTCCAGCTTATATAGAGGCTGGGTCACATGCTGCACTGGCCAATCACAGCCATGCCATTAGTAGGCATGGCTGTGATGGCTTCTAAGGGCACATTAGTTAAACGATTGCTGATTAGCTGCCTTGCAGCTGTTGAAACCGCGCCATTAAAACTGCGCCAAAACATGAAATAACACTACCGAACAACGGACTGTATCCCGAACATACAGTGAAATGTTCGGGTCCGTGTCCGGGTACCGAATATCCAAAAGTCTGGTACGATCCCGAACAATACAGTCCGGGTTCGCTCAACCCTAATGGAAATCTAATTTATATTTTATCAAGATGCCTGTGTCCCCTCTGTGCATTGTAATTGCTTTCCTATGACCTCCTACACTACTGATGAGTCATATACTGTCCTAGGAGTCAGAAGATGCAACCACAGTGTGCAGCGGGAAATATAGGCATCCTACACTGCAAGTTTTGATGGTTAATGCTGAACTGGAACATTAGGAGACATAGGAGACATAGGGCACTAATGCAGTGAGTATAATGGCTCTTCTTTTGAACAAATCCTCAGGTTTTCTTAGATTAAAAATCTAAAAAGCTAACTTGAATTGAAATATTCTATACAGCTGTGTAACATCACCCAGCTACACATTCACACTTCTTAATTTATTGGAATTAAAAGACTGGATTGTGCTTTCAATTTACCCGGTGGAGTAGAGAATATCACTAGACTGGATTTTCCTTGGTTTATGTGTATTCTGTCTCACAGGCAGTAGGGTACATAACAGTGTCAAAAGAGCACATACAGTCTGCCTTAAAGAAGGAAGCCTGCATGCTTCCAAAATGTTGCATCTGTTCACAGCTATGTACTTTAGGTATGCACAAATAAAGGAACCAAGTTTTTAAAGGAGATGTGCCATTCATTGGTCACTACAGAACAATTCACACAAGGTTTAGTACTGCTTTGATCTGAAATTATATTTCAATGATGTAAGGGGAGCTTCATCAGCACAGACCCATTAAACAAGGATAGATTTTGTAGTGTTATATTGTCAGCTTGAAGCAGCTGAAGTGAAGTACCAGTGGAGTACACATCAGCAGCTGAGACTGAAGCAGGTGGCAGACAGACAAATAACAGGAATCAAAAGAACAGCTGGGGTCATAACCAGAGCAATATTTAGAATTCACAAGATAAATGGCAAAGCCTGCAAGGACCAGCAAGAACCTTTTGCTTTAGATACAGAAACTGTGGAATGTGCCTGCACAACACTTCCCGATTTAAACCAGTGTTGGTGTGGTTGTACGGCTAAAAACAGCACACTTAGCCTAAAGGGAAACACACCAGCATGCGGCATGGATGGAAGACTGATGGCTGCCAACGGGACATGAGCAGGAGCTGCTGGTTCTTGGATTTTTTTTCATTGTGCCAAAGGAATGTCCTATTAGCCTTTTGAAGGCAGTGTTAAAAATAAACTGCTTTTTATTCAACATAAGGAAAAAAGACGGTAATGGGCTGTGGACTGAATAAAGAAGCCATCAGATAATTAAGGCTGGATGAAAGCCAAAAAGCATTCATGTATTTGTAGGAAAGTGGTTCACCTTGGACCTGCGTATTTTAAAAAGATTATTCATTCTCATCACTCCTCATTAAAACTGCATTTCGTGTATATTCATTGGAACTAGAAAAGAAGTCAGAAATGGCAAATTGAGTTTTCAGCACTTATCAGTTGTGGGTTTTTGTAAAGAATATCTACCTCTTGCACTTTAATATTGCTGGTTTGTTTTTGTACACATTTCATTGTGTATTGTTTTAAAAAAAACAATGGTTTTCTAAATAACTAACAACCAGATAAGTTCATCCATAGTTATTAGCGGTGATCATTTTTTTAAAATAGATGGTAATGGCATTAATTTAAATGTTATATTAAACATCTCTTCTGGATGCTCCTGTTAATCCTCTTGCACACTGCAGCTTGAAAAAGCTCAGTACAACTTTTTTTTACTAAGCTAAAATACAGCCCATTAATTGTAATGTGCCTATGCACACAGACGCATAAACAAGCGATGCGCATTCTTCTTCAAATAGAAAAATTGCATGTGCAAATGCGCATAAACATGCGCAAATGATCATAACGTATTATGCAGAACAAGAACGTGAGAATAAATTTGTACGCAAATGCGAAAAATTCCTGAAATGATGTCTGAAAAAATAGATCACCCAGCAATATGGGCTGTTCCAAACATCCAAGGACACGGTAACACTCCACTGGCCTCAGGCCGTCACTTCCGGTAGTGTACACCCTTGTGCCAATTCTCTTTTCTTGGTGAGCTGGATTTTCCTCTCAGGAATATTCTTTTCTTCCTTGTATAGTCTCAGATTTCCTCTCAGACCAGAAGTGTGCACTTCCTCCCCCTTCTCCCAGGAACACACAGTGTGCACAGCGCCCCCAGAGGACGGAGGACTGACTGACCTCTAAGGGCTGCACTGCACTGCATATTGCTGGATGATACAAAGTAGCCTACTGTGACCTCCCGTAATAGGAGGTCTACTGTGACCTCCCAAAATAGGAGGTCTATGCTCTCTGGTAAGAGTACATCTTGTATATGGTGGCAGTGAATTCACAAGGTGAAGGGACCCCATTTGAACCTGGAACACAGAGATGTTCCTATACTTATTATTTCAACCCTTGGACTTTTCACTTATGTTATGAGTTTGACACTTGGATGCACTGATTGATAATATTTGATTTTAATTTAGCGCAACGCTGTGTTTGACAATAATCTTAATTTTGGAAAATATCTCATAAGAGTGGTGCAGCTTTGTTTTTGTTTATATATCACAAGTGCAATATTCCTTTGTTAATTGAAAAAATAGATTCTCCAACAGGAGTATAATGTGCAATAGGCCTTAAGATGTATTTACCATGCTAAATCAAGTTGCAATCACTTATCCGGGGTTGAAGTTGAAATGCAAAGGTGGGGCATCTGATGAGGATTTATTTGTATCCTTAAAAGTGTGAATAATGTGGTTGTAATAAATTGAAATTCGTTTTTCTATTGTGTTGTAGCCTGAACTACCTTTCCTGTGTTACTTTGCAGCTTATGTATACTGTTTTCCTGGTAGAAAAGAGGAGAAAGTTCTGGGTCATTGGATGGGAGCAAACACTGGCATCTATACCTTCAGATCACAGGTGGTAACAGCATGCACAGATTTGTGTGTTTTTTCAGGTATAATCTAGTGATCGACCGATATCAGTTTTTGTTGCCGATATTTTGGCCATCGCATATCGGTATCAGCCGATATTGGCCGATATTTTTGTACATTTAAAATTCTTTTTAAAATCCACTGTCTAGCTTTTTTTCTAGCAGTCTTGCACTGACTGCAGCGCAGCATGCAGACTCCAGTGTGGCCGCGGCGGGAAAAACACACTGTAACAAGGCTGAGGGAGACAGCCTAAGAAGGCCGCAGAAGCTGCCCAGTGCGCAGAGGAGCGTGGCGAAACATATGCGATAATGTCACGACAATATCGGCAATATCGGTAAATCCAAAGGCCGATTCTGATATATTGGGGAAAGTGCATATTGGCCCTTGATATATCGGCGTTGCTGATAATCGGTCGATCTCTAGTATAATCCACGTCTGCTAATTCAGAGAAAGAGGATTTCTGACACAAACATTCATCTAACAAGCATCTGAACTAATAAAAATGTATACCTCCCAACTTTAGACATTGAGAATGAGGCACACGTACCCACAGCATGCACAGCGTGCAGTGTCAATAAATGGACGTGGCTAAATTGCACTCAAATATGGCGGTGCTTAACAGAATCTGAACCTACATATTATATACACCACACATGTATGTTAGATACCTTTTACTCACAAAAAAACACTGCTTAAAGTAGAACTATTGCCACAAATTTTATTTTAGTATTGGATAGAGCAAGGGAAGGTAGCAACCCCTGTCAGATTTATTTTCTCAATCTGTGTCCCATTGCAGAGATTTCCCTTCACTTCCTGTCCCATAGATAAGCAGGAAGTGAGAGGAAATCTCTGCAAATTGAGGGAATTCCATGGGGACCCCTGGGTCACCAGAACTAGTGTCCTCATTGGAACATTTTCCCCCTATTCATTTTCTGGGGACAACCCAACATTTTGTGATTTTCACTTTCAGTGATAATGGAAAACAGGACAAATAGAGAGGGTGAATCTCCTTAACAGGGTCACAGACACCAATAAAAAATGACAAGTGTTCTAATCCCTCCCCGCTCTAATCCCTTTCCACTCTAATCCCTCCCCACTCGCTTACACTTTGCACGGTAGCCAATCAGCTTCCAATTTCAGCTTGTTCAATTAAGATTTGGCAAAAAAAAAAAAATGGAAGCTGATTAGTTTGGTATGCAGAGCTTCACTAGTTTTTGCATTCTCCAATTTTAGTAAATAAACAATTTTGTCTCATCCTACCTTGAAAAAACAGTTGGGGACTACATACAGTAGTTACATGGTTAATCTGATTGAAAAAAAGACACAAGTCCATCCAATTTAACCACTTGCCGACCGCCCCACGCAGATATACTACAGCAGGGTGGCTTGGCTGTGCATAATCACATAGATCAACGTGATTATGTGCATGCGGTTTTGGCGGCGCATGCGCGCCGTTGGAGCCACGCTTCCACTGTGATTAGACACAGTGGGAGCCAGACCATGGGAGGTCGCTCGATCGCCGCCGGCCTCCCACGATCTTCAGCTAGAATAACAGAAGAGCTACCTGTCTATGTAAACAAAGCAGGCGGGTATTCTGTCAGAGGCAGATAAGATTGTGTGATTCAGCTAAGCTGAATAACAGATTTCTCTCTGCCTCTATCCAACCCATCCCCCCACATAGTTAGTAAGCACAATAGGGAACAAATTTAACCCCTTGATCACCCCCAGTGTTAACACCTTCCTTGCCAGTGTCATTTATACAGTTACAGTGCATATTATTTAGCACTGTTTACTCTATTAATGTCACTGTTCCCCCAAAAATGTCAGTTAGGGGTCTGATCTGTCCGCCACAATGTCATAGTCCCGATAAAAGATGCTGATTGCCGCCATTACTAATAAAAAATAAATAAATAAATAAAAAGTCCATAAATCTATCTCGTAGTTTGTAAACGCTATAACTTTTGCGCAAACCAATTAATATACACTTTTTGGGATTTTTTTTTCCCCAAAAATATGTAGCAGAATACAAATTGGCCTAAACTTTACATTTTTTTATTGGAAATGTTTTACAGCAGAAAGTAAAAAATATTGTTTTTTTTTTTTTTTCAAAATTGTTGCTCTTTTTTTGTTTATAGCGCAAAATCTAAAAACCTCAGAGGTGATCAAACACCAGCAAAGGAATGCTCTATTTGTGGTAAAAAATGACATCAATTTATGTATTTGTGTATATCGTCACACGACCGCGCAATTGCCAGTTAAAGCAACGCAGTGCCGAATCACAAAAAATGGCCTGGTCATTAAGAGGGTAAAACCTCTCGGAGCTAAAGTGGTTAAACAAACACACAAACCGAAAACTTCCATATACACTATCCTATACCCACAGTTGATCCAGAGGAATGAAAAAAAATTAAAGCGTGATCCAATTTGCTCCAAAGGGAAATACAAATTCCTCCCTGATCCCCCATGAGTAGGGTTGAGCGAACACGGACTGTATTATTCGCGTTCGTACCGAATAATTGGATTTTTGTTACCCGAACACGGTCCCGAAAACTTTACTGTATATTCGGGTAAAAATCCGTGTTCGGTCGTTTTATTTCCGGGTTTTGCATGCTTTGGCGCGCTTTTCATGGCGGGCTTTCAACAGCCAATCAACAAACGTTTAACTGGTGTGCCTAAGCCATCCCAGCCATGCCTACAAATGTATCAGTAGCTGTGATTGGCCGTCTGAAGCATGTGACCAAGTCTTTATAAGTTCGAGGCAGCGCCGCTGAGGCGTCATTCTGCTGTTTAGTTCAGGGAGAGAGCACACATCAACGTGCTGGCTGCTGATTAGGGACAGACAGGAAAAAAAAAACATTTGTGTCTGGATAGAATTGAGGGACAGGTCGGAGTGTGTTAGGCAGGGCGAGTTGTAGGCATTTTAGGGAGAGAGTCTGCTGATTTTTAGGGTCAGTGTGTTCTACAAACTACAATCGATATTGCTGTGTGGGGTGGGGTTTGCAGTGACCGATCTACGATCTTAGCAATCCTTTTAGGGACAGAGTCTGCTGATTTTTAGGGTCAGACAGTGTGTTCTACAAATTACAATCGATATTGCTGTGTGGGGTGGGGTTTGCAGTGACCGATCTACGATCTTAGCAATCCTTTTAGGGAGAGAGTCTGCTGATTTTTAGGGTCAGTGTGTTCTACAAACTACAATCGATATTGCTGTGTGGGGTGGGGTTTGCAGTGACCGATCTACGATCTTATCAATCCTTTTAGGGAGAGAGTCTGCTGATTTTTAGGGTCAGTGTGTTCTACAAACTACAATCGATATTGCTGTGTGGTGTGGGATAGGAGATAGGCAGGTGTCAGTGGTCCACATCTATTTTGCTGTGTGTGGGCTGCAGTGAACACAATCTTTTTGGGCTGCAGTAAACACAATCTTTTTGGGCTGCAGTAAACACAATCTTTTTGGGGTGCAGTGAACACAATCTTTTTGGGGTGCTGGCTGCTGATTAGGGACAGACAGGAAAAAAAAAACATTTGTGTCCGGATAGAATTGAGGGACAGGTCGGAGTGTGTTAGGCAGGGCGAGTTGTAGGCATTTTAGGGAGAGAGTCTGCTGATTTTTAGGGTCAGTGTGTTCTACAAACTACAATCGATATTGCTGTGTGGGGTGGGGTTTGCAGTCACCCGATCTACGATCTTATCAATCCTTTTAGGGTCAGACAGTGCGTTCTACAAACTACAATCGATATTGCTGTGTGTGGGGGGGGGGGGTTTGCAGTCACCCGATCTATGATCTTATCAATCCTTTTAGGGACAGAGTCTGTAGAACACACTGTCTGACCCTAAAAATCAGCAAACTACAATCGATATTGCTGTGTGGTGTGGGATAGGAGATAGGCAGGTGTCAGTGGTCCACATCCATTTTGCTGTGTGTGGGCTGCAGTGAACACAATCTTTTTGGGGTGCAGTGAACACAATCTTTTTGGGGTGCAGTGAACACAATCTTTTTGGGGTGCAGTGAACACAATCTTTTTTGCCCACTGAGGAGGAGGGAGAAAAGTATTTTTCTATCAGGCACTGTGTGCAGCATTTTTCCTTCAGCTGTGCTGTGCTGAGTGACTGATCATACACTGCTGTGTTCAGTTCACATGTGCTAATATTGAGTGGTTTCAGAAATCATACACTTTTTTTCTATTCCACTATTCAATATACAGCCTTGGGTAAAAAAAAATTAAATTGTGGCCTGCAGCAGAGCTGAATGATATTTGGGGTTTTTGGGGTTCATCTCATATTTCTGAAGATTTGAGGGTGCTGCCTGTTCCATACTCCTCCTACTCCTCATTCAGCCTTTTAGGGGTACAAACAATAGTAATTGGGGCCTAGTGTGCTTCTGTACGTGTGAGATACATACACTTTTTTTGATCATATTTCCTATTCCGCTATTCAATAAAAACCTTTGGGGATCAATTAAATTGCGGGATAGTTTGTGTTGGTACATGTGAGATCCACCTTTCCAAGTTTTTGGGGTTCATCTCATACTTCTGAAGATTTGAAGGTGCTGCCTGTTCCATACTCCTCCTACTCCTCATTCAGCCTTTTAGGGGTACAAACAATATTAATTGGGGCCTAGTGTGGTTCTGTACGTGTGAGATACATACACTTTTTTTGATCATATTTCCTATTCCGCTATTCAATAAAAACCTTTGGGGATCAATTAAATTGCGGGATAGTTTGTGTTGGTACGTGTCAGATCCACCTTTCCAAGTTTTTGGGGTTCATCTCATACTTCTGAAGATTTGAGGGTGCTGCCTGTTCCATACTCCTCCTACTCCTCATTCAGCCTTTTAGGGGTACAAACAATAGTAATTGGGGCCTAGTGTGCTTCTGTACGTGGGAGATACATACACTTTTTTTGATCATATTTCCTATTCCGCTATTCAATAAAAACCTTTGGGGATCAATTAAATTGCGGGATAGTTTGTGTTGGTACGTGTGAGATCCACCTTTCCAAGTTTTTGGGGTTCATCTCATACTTCTGAAGATTTGACGGTGCTGCCTGTTCCATACTCCTCCTACTCATTCAGCCTTTTAGGGGTACAAACAATAGTAATTGGGGCCTAGTGTGCTTCTGTACGTGTGAGATACAGTGGGTACGGAAAGTATTCAGACCCCCTTAAATTTTTCACTCTTTGTTATATTGCAGCCATTTGCTAAAATCATTTAAGTTCATTCTTCTTCCTCATGAATGTACACACAGCTCCCCATATTGACGGAAAAACACAGAATTGACATTGTTGCAGATTTATTAAAAAATAAAAACTGAAATATCACATGGTCCTAAGTATTCAGACCCTTTGCTCAGTATTTAGTAGAAGCCCCCTTTTGATCTAATACAGCCAGGAATCTTTTTGGGAAAGATGCAACAAGTCTTTCACACCTGGATTTGGGGATCCTCTGCCATTCCTCCTTGCAGATCCTCTCCAGTTCTGTCAGGTTGGATGGTAAACGTTGGTGGACAGCCATTTTTAGGTCTCTCCAGAGATGCTCAATTGGGTTTAAGTCAGGGCTCTGGCTGGGCCATTCAAGAACAGTCACGGAGTTGTTGTGAAGGTAATATACACCCTGTTTGAGTGTAAAAAATTAAATTGCGGGATAGTCTGTAACGGTACATGTGAGATACACCTTTTTAAATTTGTTTGGCGCATTTCCTTCTCCCGCCGAGGATTGCAGGGCTCTTCAGTTTGCCTCCTGTTCCCAACTCCTCCTCCTCCTCTTCCTCATCCTGCCTTTAGGGTACAAAAAATTGTAATCGGGGCCTAGTTGGTGTTTGTACGTGTGAGATACACCGTTTTGTAAAATTTGTCCTATTCCGCTATTCAATATACACCCTGTTTGAGTGTAAAAAATTAAATTGCGGGATAGTCTGTATTGGTACATGTGAGATAAACCTTTTTAAATTTGTTTGGCGCATCTCCTTCTACCGCCGAGGATTGCAGGGCACTTCAGTTTGCCTCCTGTTCCCAACTCCTCCTACTCCTCTTCCTCATCCTGCCTTTAGGGTACAAAAAATTGTAATCGGGGCCTAGTCTGTGTTTGTACGTGTGAGATACACCGTATTATAACATTTTTCCTATTCCGCTATTCAATATACACCCTTTTGGAGTGTAAGAAAATTAAATTACGGCATAATCTGTATCGGTACGTGTGAGATACACCTTTTAAATTTGATTGGCGCATCTCCTTCCACCGCCAAGGATTGTAGGGCGCTTCAGTTTGCCTCCTATTCCCAAATCCTCCTACTCCTCTTCCTCATCCTCCCTTTAGGGTACAAAAAAATTTAATCGGGGCCTAGTCTGTGTTTGTACGTGTGAGATACACCGTTTTTTTATCCTTTTTCCTATTCCGCTATTCAATATACACCCTTTTGGGGTAAAAAACATTAAATTGCGGCATAGTTTGCATATTTGACTGTCAGATACACCCGTGCGATACTGTTGTTGTTTTTTTCCGCTATTCAATAAACACCTTTCTAGGGCAAGATCATAAATTACAGAAATATGAGGAGACCGTCAAATAGGGGCCGTGGCCTGGGTCGTGGTGCTGCTGGTAGAGCTCCTGTTGCAAGGAGAGGACGTGGTCGATCTGTGCCAGCTACACGCACAAGTGAAACACCTTCCTCAAGTGTTAGTAGGCGACAGAACCTGCATCAGTATTTGGTAGGACATCATACGCCTCTAGAAGTGATGAGGCCAGAACACAGAGAGGCGATAGTAGATTGGTTTGCTGCTGACAGTGCCTCCAGTTCCTTCACATTGTCTCCCACCCAGTCTACTGCAGAAAGGTCAGAGTTGGCACCTGCAGCCGATGTCCAACCGTCTTTCACCTCACCCCCTTGCAAATCAGGCAAGCAGTCTGAGCCCCAAGCCATACAGCAGTCTCTTCTTCTTTTTGAGGACTCTGTCAGTAGGGTTTCCCAGGGCCATCCACCTAGCCCTGCCCCAGAAGTGGAAGAGATTGAGTGCAGCGATGCCCAACCACTCATTTCTCAAGATGAGTACATGCAAGGACCATCGCAGCACGTCTCCGATGATGACGAAACGCAGGTGCCAACTGCTACGGCGTTCAGCATTGTGGAGACCGACAAGGAGGGCAGGGGTGAAGACTGGGTGGAAGATGATGTGGAAGACGATGAGGTCCTCGACCCCACATGGAATGAACGTCATGCAGGTGACCTGAGTAGTTTGGAGGAAGAGGCGGTGGTCGCACAGAGCCACCAGCACAGCAGAAGAGGGAGCAGGGTGCAGAAGCGGAGCGGCCGTGCCCTAGACACTACGCCTGCTACTGCCCAACACAGCAAGGGAACGAGCGCACCAAAGTCAGCTCAAAGGAGTTCTCTAGCGTGGAAGTTCTTTAGAAAATGTGCTGATGACAGGACACGAGTGGTTTGCACCCTGTGCAATCAGAGCCTGAAGCGAGGCATAAACCTTCTCAACCTGAGCACAACCTGCATGATCAGGCATCTAAGTGCAAAGCACGAGCTGCAGTGGAGTAGACACCTTCAAAACCAAGAAACGTCTCTGGCTCATCCTGCTTCCTCTTCTGCTGCAGTCTCGGCCGCTCCAGCCACATCTGTAGTGATACCGGCACCTGCCTCCCCGCAAACAGAGGATCTGTCAGCAACACCACCACCTGGGTCACCAACCATCTCCACAATGTCCCGTGGAAGCGTTCAGCTTTCCATCTCCCAAACACTTGAGAGGAAGAGGAAGTACCCTCCTACCCACCCGCGATCCCTGGCCCTGAATGCCAGCATTTCAAAATTCTTGGCCTTTGAAATGATGTCACTCCGTCCCACAGTACGTCGTGCCCAGTCGCCACTACTTTTCCAGGCAAGCAATCCCTTCCCTGCACAACCAAGTGGGGGAAAAAATCAGGTGTGCACTGCGCAACGCCATCTCTGGCAAGATCCACCTAACTACCGATACGTGGACCAGTAAGCACGGTCAGGGGCGTTATATCTCCCTAACGGCACACTGGGTAAATGCAGTGGCGGATGGGCCTGAGGCGGATAGCAATTTGGCGCATGTCCTTCCACCACCGAGGATTGCAGGGCGCTTCAGTTTGCCTCCTGTTCCTAACTCCTCCTACTCCGCTTCCTCATCCTCTAACCGCCTCCTCATCCGGACAGCGTAACACCTTCACCACCAACTTCAGCACGGCCAGGGGTAAACGACAGCAGGCAGTTTTAAAACTTGCCTGTTTGGGGGACAAACCACACACCGCGCAGGAGTTGTGGAGGAGCATGGAACAGCAGACAAATGAGTGGTTGCTGCCAGCGAGCCTCAAGCCCGGCCTGGTGGTGTGCGATAACGGGCGAAATCTCATAGCAGCTCTGGGCCTAGCCGGTTTGACGCACATCCCTTGCCTGGCGCATGTGCTGAATTTGGTGGTGCAGAGGTTCCTTAAAACTACCCCGATATGTCAGAGCTGCTGCAGAAAGTGCGGGCCGTCTGTGTGCACTTTCGGCGTTCTCACCCTGCTGCTGCTCTCCTGTCAGCGCTGCAGCGTAACTTCGGGCCTTCCCGCTCACCGCCTCATATGTGACGTGCCCACAAGGTGGAACTCCACCTTGCACATGCTGGAAAGACTGTGCGAGCAGCAGCAGGCCATAGTGGAGTTTCAGCTGCAGCACGCACGCGTGAGTTGCTCTGCGGAACAGCACCACTTCACCACCAATAACTGGACCTCCATGCGAGACCTGTGTGCCTTGTTGCGCTGTTTTGAGTACTCCACCAACATGGCCAGTGCCGATGACGCTGTTCTCAGCTTAACTATCCCACTTCTATGCCTCCTTGATAAAACAATTCGGGCGATGATGGAAGAGGATGTGGCACAGGATAAGGAGGAGGATGAAGAGGTAACATTTCCAAGGCTTTCAGGGCAGTCATTCGCAAGGGGCTCCGAGGGTGGGTTCCTGCACACACAAACGCCAGGGACACAATTGTCCAGCAGGGGCACAGTTCTGGAGGATGAGGAGGAGGAGCTGGAGGAGGAGATGGAGGAGGAGATGGAAGCATGTTCACAGCAGGGTGGCACCCAGGCCAGCTCATGGCCATCACTGGTGCGTGGCTGGGGGGATACAGAGGACACGGACGATACACCTCCCACAGAGGACAGCCTTTTGTTGCCTCTGGGCAGCCTGGCACACATGAGCGATTACATGCTGCAGTGTCTCCACAATGACCGCCGAGTTGCCCACATTCTAACTTGTAATGGGGATCCAGCAGCGTGGCCACCCAGTAATCAGCACAAGGACAATGTACCGTCCTTAATTCACTCACTGGAGCGCGATCGCAAGATGCGCGAGTACAAGCGCACGCTGGTAGACGCCATGCTGCTGGCATTCCCACCTGACAGCGGGGCCACAGTGGAAGCACAAGGCAGAGGAGGAGGAGGAGGAGGAAGAGGTCGCCAACGCAACCAGGGCACCGCCAGCACCTCAGAAGGCAGGGTTAGCATGGCCGAAATGTGGAAAAGCTTTGTCAGCACACCACAACAAACAGCAGCACCAGCAGCTCATATGGAACGTCTTAGCAGGAGGCAGCATTTCACCAACATGGTGGAGCAGTATGTGTGCACACGCCTAGACGTACTGAATGAGGGGTCTGCCCCCTTCAACTTCTGGGTCTCCAAGTTGGGCACATGGCCTGAGCTTGCCCTTTACGCCTTGGAGGTGCTGGCGTGCCCTGCAGCCAGTGTATTATCTGAACGGGTATTTAGCACGGCTGGGGGCGTTATCACAGACAAGCGCAGCCGCCTGTCCAGAGACAATGTGGACAAGCTCACGTTCATTAAAATGAACCAGGCATGGATTCCACGTGACTTTACCGTACCTTGTGCAGAATAGCGATGGATACCGACCTTACCCAGCCATTGTTCCATTTTTGCTCTTTCTCACTCTTTTGGGGTGTACCCTCATTTAAAATTTGTGAAAAGAAGCAGTGTTGGCTACCTCGTCCTCCTCAGGGCCAGATTAACGTAGGGGCTATTGGAGCTGCAGCTCCAGGCCCCTACCTTTATATAGGCCCCAGGTTGGCCATATTCACTGTTACCGCTCTTCTGTCACTTGTAAACACAGAAGTCTGGCTTCTATGCTCGCTTCCCCAGGCAGCTCCCTCAGAACCTCCCCACACAGCACGAAGGCCGGACAAGGAGGGACAGTTGCCGATGCATGGATGTGTTTATGGGCTTCAGAGACAGCATCCCATGTGGAATTAGGCATGCATGGCTGCACCCTTCCTCCTCTGGGTGCATGCCAAGGCACGGCCCTTAAGGCCCTTCAAAATCCTCAGCACCAAGCCCATGATGCTCTTAATCCGGCCCTGGTCCTCCTCCACCGCCGCTTCCACCTACACCGCCCATAGGTGTGCGCAGCCTATTGCATTAGGGTGTGCACCCCGAAGTTTAAATACACATGCATGTGTTTGCCTACATGTACATGGCCCCGATACATTACTCTCCCTGCTGTCAAAGTGAAATAGAGCAGAGCAGGTCCGAGGGAGATCTTTCCCATCTCCTCACTGGCAAACAGAGCGATAATGCTATGTGCCCTAGGTGATTAGGGTGTGCCCAGGCACATCCGGCACACCCTGTGCGCACGCCTATGACACCGCCACATCCACCACCACCTCAACCTCCCTCCTACTCCATATGGGCCTCGTCCTTCACAGATGAAGAACATTGTTTTATTTTTCTGTTTTTTTTTTGTTGTTTTAAGTTATTTCCCTATCCACATTTGTTTGCAGAGCACTTGCCATGCTCTTAACAATGTTTTGCTGCCATTTGCAGCACTCTAGCCCTTTCCATTGGTGTTTTAGAGCCATTTTAGTGCCTGAAAGTTCGGGTCCCCATTGACTTCAATGGGGTTCGGTGTCCGGGAAAAGTTTTTTTTTAAAAGTTCGGCCGAAGCCGCCGAACACGGACATCCAGGTGTCCGCTCAACTCTACCCATGAGGCAATTTGATATTACCTGGATCAACTTTATATATAAATATTAGTATCCAGTTATATTTTGTGCATTTAGGAAAGAATACAGGCCTTTTTTTTTAACCACTTAAGCCCCGGAAGATTTTACCACCTTCCTGACCAGGGCCCATTTTGCTATTCGGCACTGTGTGACTTTAACGGACAATTGCGCGGTCGTGCGACGCTGTATCTAAACAAATTTGACGTCCTTTTTTCCCCCAAACAGAGCTTTTTTTTGGTGGTATTTGATCACCTGTGCGATTTTTTGATCATGCGCTATAAACAAAAAAAGAGCGTCAATTTTGCAAAAATAACAAAATTTTTCACATTTTTTTATATGAAATTCCCCCCAAAAAATGTAAAAATCAAAATTTTTTAACATTTTCGGCCAATTTGTTTTATGCTACATATGTTTGTTAAAAAAAATTGCAAAAAGCATATTTTGATTGGTTTGCGCAAAAGTTATCGCATTTACTAACAAAGGGAAAGATTTTTGTCATTTTTGTTCTTTTTTTTCTTTTTAACGAGTAATAGCGGCGATCTGTGATTTTTTTTTTTGTGGGACTGCGACATTGCGGCGGACAGATCGGACCCATGACGGACATTTTTGACACTTTTGGGGTTACCAGTGACATTACTACAGTAATCAGTGCTATACATATGCACTGTTACTGTAAAAATGACACTGGCAGTGAAGGAGTTAACTGTATTGGAGAGGGAGGGGTTAAGTGTGTCCTAGGGGCGTGTTTATAACTGTGATTGGCTGTGGCTACTAGTGTAAGAACAGAGATCAACGGTCCTACATAGTAGAACCGTCTGATCTGTTGGGATTATTGGGGGATGATTAATATAATAATAGGTAAAAAAAATGATTTTAAAAGCCATGTATATTCATATCTTATGATGCTGAACAGTACAGCATGGCTTCCATTTTGTTTTGAAGGTGAAAGAAAGTTCACATATGTACTTGTTAAACAAAATGTCTCTTACAAGCTTACAATAGGGTTTTATAATTTCAACAGAGGTCTTTGTATCTATGTAATCGTAAATAAGGTAATACATTGACATCTCATCAGATAACGGACAATTAGCGAGACACCATACTAGTCTAGCTTGTAATCTTATCTGTATATAACAATGGACAATACCCCAGTATACTCTATCAGACATATGAACTATAAGTATTTAGAGATGCATTATTATGTGTGTGAGGATATTAGCACTAATTATGTCATTATATTATGTAAGGCATATACATATATATTTAAGAATGTTATATTACCTTTTGGTTTTATATTCTTACAGTAGTAATCTTAGAATTATTATTAAGTGTAAGAACATGTGTATCTCGTCACTAATTACCTCATTTCAGAGAAGTTTGTGTGTAGGTCTAGTGTAAGTTTTTATGACACTATAGATCTTCCTATCCTAGACGAGATGTCTGACAGCCTATGGCATGGTCAAATAAGTAATGGCTTTTCACTAGCCAACAGGTCAAAGATCATCAGATAAGGATATAGTGGTAATTATTGTTAAGCACGAAATTTAATGAACGGTACGATACTGCCCTCTGTATACGAAATACCAAATGCAGTCTTGGGATTATTCAGATATTCCCATATAGAAATATTATATTGTATTAAAAATATAGTTATCGAAATGGCATTAATTGCCAAGGAGAATGATGGAGATACAGATGGACATTTACAGTGCCTTGCGAAATTATTCGGCCCCCTTGAACTTTGCAACCTTTTGCCACATTTCAGGCTTCAAACATAAAGATATAAAACTGTAATTTTTTGTGAAGAATCAACAACAAGTGGGACACAATCATGAAGTGGAATGAAATTTATTGGATATTTCCAACTTTTTTAACAAATAAAAAACTGAAAAATTGGGCGAGCAAAATTATTCAGCCCCCTTAAGTTAATACTTTGTAGCGCCACCTTTTGCTGCGATTACAGTTGTAAGTCACTTGGGGTATGTCTCTATCAGTTTTGCACATCGAGAGACTGAAATTTTTGCCCATTTCTCCTTGCAAAACAGCTCGAGCTCAGTGAGGTTGGATGGAGAGCGTTTGTGAACAGCAGTTTTCAGTTCTTTCCACAGATTCTCGATTGGATTCAGGTCTAGACTTTGACTTGGCCATTCTAACACCTGGATATGTTTATTTGTGAACCATTCCATTGTAGATTTTGCTTTATGTTTTGGATCATTGTCTTGTTGGAAGACAAATCTCCGTCCCAGTCTCAGGTCTTTTGCAGACTCCATCAGGTTTTCTTCCAGAATGGTCCTGTATTTGGCTGCATCCATCTTCCCATCAATTTTAACCATCTTCCTTGTCCCTGCTGAGGAAAAGCAGGCCCAAACCATGATGCTGTCACCACCATGTTTGACAGTGGGGATGGTGTGTTCAGGGTGATGAGCTATGTTGCTTTTACGCCAAACATAACGTTTTGCATTGTTGCCTAAAAGTTCGATTTTTGTTTCATCTGACCAGAGCACCTTCTTCCACATGTTTGTTGTGTCTCCCAGGTGGCTTGTGGCAAACTTTAAACAACACTTTTTATGGATATCTTTAAGAAATGGCTTTCTTCTTGCCACTCTTCCATAAAGGCCAGATTTGTGCAGTATATGACTGATTGTTGTCCAATGGACAGAGTCTCCCACCTCAGCTGTAGATCTCTGCAGTTCATCCAAAGTGATCATGGGCCTCTTAGCTGCATCTCTGATCAGTCTTCTCCTTGTATGAGCTGAAAGTTTAGAGGGACGATCAGGTCTTCGTAGATTTGCAGTGGTCTTATACATGCTGGCTCATATGCTGAATTACAGGGACCGTGAGATCATTATGTGGCTGGCTAGAGAAAAAGCAAATATTCAATAGAATGGCGTGAAAGCCTTCTTTTACCCAGATTTTTCAGCGGAAGTTCAGCACAAGAGTGCAGGATATGAAATATTTGTCTCCAACTACCGTATGCGATGCTGTACAATGGCAGGTTGAGAATTACAGCTAGGGGCCAAATTCACTTCTTTGAATCTGCTTGTGACACGTCTTCTTGGCTGGATCACAACGATCAGTCTACGAAACCGTTGTGCCGCTGTGGATGAAGGCTGACCTATCCTGTCATACTCCACGCTGGGGGATATGTGCTTTCCTTTTACTGGATACCTACCTTCCAATTTCTTTGTGTCAGGAGGGCCATTTCCTAGCCTTAATATTTAGCAGAAAACTTTGTAGATCTAGCTCACATTGTTGTTACTGAGGCTATTGCCTCTCTGACATCAAGACCTTTCTTTTGTCTCAGTTCGTCCTGTTGACCTGGTAAGCTGTGGCAACCTCTGTTCGGTCTGCTGAGTTCAGTGTTACCTGTACTTGCATGACTCTGAAGGTTAGTTATGGAGCTGCTATGGAGCTTCTGTGTGCATCCTGTAGTTATTTCCTTTATGTACTCATCGGGTGGTTTTCCACACACGACATTTACTCATTGCCTGTTTGGACTTCTGCTATACTGGCGTGCATCCAGGCGGCTGCTTGGGGACCAGGTCATACTTACAAACTCATCCGGCTCCTGTCCTGAACTGGTCTGGACTTATAGGCTTGAATCTCCCCTCTTGAGTCCACCTATGCATATGATAATAATTTTGCCTTACTATGGCTGATGTCCCTCTGCAGTGTTTATGACCCTTTGAAAAGGACTATGATCTCCTCCTGTATAAGACAATTCCAGACAGCCATAATACAGTATGTTTCCAGGAGACTCGCCTTAATTATTCCTGGCTGCTTAAGAGCTATCATTCCACAAATATGGCGTATTCTCACAGGGTCACTGTCCTGATCCATAAGGCACTGGCCTTTCAGGAATTAATTTTATCTTTTTATATTGCAAGCTGTATACCCTTACTATTGTGTTATCTTTTGTATGTATATGTTTCTTTCACAAGCTCAAGCTCCAGTCTCCAACAGAATGTATATATGTTCACATAAATATGACAAACCACTTAACACTGACAGGGGTTATTAAAATATTCTGCTCTTTTTTATTCATGCAAAACCTTTATTTCAAAAGGGAAAAACCATCTGCGGTCTGCTGTGTCTCCTATTCTCATTCTTCCAGAGTTGAGTCTTACTAACAAAGGTGGTGTGTTACTGGCCAGATAATCAGGTGAAAACAGGAAAAAAAATACAAAGAAAACAAAACTGATACAACAGCCACAACTAGTGATTGATACGTTGCAATATATTACATTTTTGGGTTTAATATTGTTTTAAATTCATTAGGCTCCTGCTGCACCTGTGGTGTGGCTCAAAGTACAGGCAGCATTTATAAGAATAATGTCTTGGAGGTTCTTTTTTTACTATAGCCCCTAAGTCCCTGAAATCATTTTCAGGACGCTTCATCTTCCTTTAATTTTGTTATTGGTACCGATATGTACCATGACAGTTGGGTCTTCCTGAGCACCACAAAACAATCTGTCCATTCGATCTGTGATCTGCTGAACCCAAATTCCCGGTAAACAACATACTGTTAGTCGATCACAGTCTTTGAGACAGATTGCCCTATCTATCCTTCTAATAATTGAGTCCCCTACCACCAATATCTGTTTAGCCTTTCCTATAATATTGCCCCCATCCTCACTGGAGAAGATGTTCCCCTGACAGCTGGAGTCTCTCTGCTCCAGCAATGTCACTCCTGTACTGAAATCCCCAACATCACGCAACCAGGTGTATTTACTGGGATTTGACAGCTCAGGGCTAGACTCTCTAACACTTTTCCCTCTTCCCTCTCTTACTGTCATCCATCTACCCTGTTCTGATGCCTGCACCTCCATATTTCAACCCATGTCTGCACCTGACCGGTGCGGTCCAAACTTCCTTTCCGGTTGTCAATGCCTCACAGTTTTTCCAGCTGCTTCCTTAGATTCAGGATCTGCTCACATTTTGTGCAGCAGTATTAACCATTGAATGGTTGCTCATGGAATTCATACATGGCACATGATGGGCACCAAATCACAACAGCATTCCCATTGGACATGTTACCCGCTAACATAATGGGGATAATCCTGGAAAGATTAAGATTTATATTTGACACAATTTAGTGTTAAACTTCATTCCTGCCTTTATTTTATTCTGAGCACTAATTGTTCTCTAGCTGTTTGGGATCTCCCACTTACTGATCACCACACGACCCCCCGACATCCTCTTCTCCTGTTCCCACTCACTGACCCTTACTCATTTGTGTCCTCTCCTTTTGCTCCCGCTCACATGGCCTTTAGTGTCTGCTCCTAATGCTCCTGCTTGATGATCACACAGCCTTTCCCCCTGCTCATGCTCACAGTGCCCCTATACCCAGTGCCCAGTTACTCACAGTCCTTTTTACTCACAATTCCCCAGTTACTCAAAGTCCTCAGTACTCAAAGTACTCAGTAAATCAATGTCCCCAGTTACTCACAGTCCTTAGTACTCACAAATTTCCAGTACAATTCTCCCAGTTACTCAGTACTCACAAATTGTTCTTTTAGCTATCTGTTGTTATCACTACCTACTATGACCCTTTCCCTATGGAGTATTTCTACTGTAATGTCTAGCGGTTTCAGTTTATATTGCAGTTTCTGATTCCCCACACTTTGCTTTCTGTCAATTAAGTGTTCTTTAAAATTTTGTTCGGCTATATCAATTCTGGCTCTACTATCTATGTCAAGAGAATTTTGAAAGGAAGGAGCAAGATTAACCTTTTTGCTTCCCCTTCTAGAGAACTAATTGCTAGTTTTGCCTGTTGAGTGGGCAGTATCCTATATGATTGGATCAGGCAGAGCAAAAGGGCCTCTCCAAAACCCTGATGTCTTGTTAAAGAGAATCTGTCTTTAAAATATTAAATCACATAGGGGATTTTTGTCGCCTACGTGTTATAAATAAAGCTTTAGTGAAAGTAAAAAAAAAATAAATAAAGTTATACCAAAGCACATATATCTCTCCCCCCCCCCAAAAAAAAAAAACGTTGAGCCCACCCTGACCCACGTGCATGCACACTCAAACATAAATGCACCCATCTGGCACACATGTATGAAAACATCACTTGCAGTACACAATACATGGAAAAAAGTTGATAAAGATGCATTGATTAGAAGCTGTGCTATCCTAGAAGATGCATATATAGCATTAAATATCTTCAATAAAGTGAAATATCGGATGTGTAATAAATACAAAAAAATATATAAAAATACAAATACACAAAAATGCAAGTGATATGTGGTTATACACTTCTATACAATGTGTCAAAGGTGTTAAGTAAATATGCTATTAAGAAACAGTTGATAGAGAAAAAGGGTCCAATCCCATGTGTAAAAACAGGAGAGATTTCACTGCCAGTGACACAGAGTGAATTACTAGAATGAATTGCTCCAGTTGCTCCTAGATCCACCCAAGTGTGGAGTAAAATAATGGCCACTTACCAAAAGGCAGCAAAAAAGACCAAACTTTCCAGTGCAAGGTGATGGTCCCCTTCTGATCAGATTCTAAAACCGGCATCCATGACAAAGCAGCTAATGGGCTCCATATGTAATGAAGGACATGCGTAAAGAGAAAAAGGGGAATCCAAACCATGGAATAAAGCAAATGGTGCATGGTATTAGCAAACACGGCCGCCTGCAGTGCGAACCGTGTGAAGTGACAGGCGCTGGTTACTCAGTCCAACGCGTTTCCCCTTCTGGCAGGCGTCAACACGTTACATATCACAGCACATGCTGGAGTGAGAACAATAATTCTAAGGCCACTGTTCATGGGTAACTCTGAATACCTGTAGGGGCTTTTTAATCATTGCCTATGAAAAATATAGGTTACTGAAGTCTGTCGTCATTTTGCAGGTGTGTGCATATTTACAGCTTGACATGTTTGGTATCTATTTACTTGGTACAACCTAATTTTTTATAATTTACAAAAAAACATTGTGCTTTTATGCCCTAAAATGAACTTGTAATATGTTTTTTAAAGAAACTTTGCATTTGCTAAACTGTTAAGCAAATATCGCTTGACATAACACATTAGAACTTCCACAATTTTATTCTCCCAAGTCTTTCAGAAAACATATACTTCTTCGGGGGGGTTAAATAATCTTTAGGCCTCAAATTATTTTTTAAACATGTTCAAAAATGTTATATCTTTTCATGTGACAACACTGAAGAAATTACACTTTGCTACATGGTAGTGAGTGTAAAGCTTGTATAACAGTGTAAATTTGCTGTCCCCTCAAAATAACTTAACACACAGCCAATAATGTCTAAACCGCAGACAACAAAAGTGAGTACACCACTACGTGAAAAAGTCCGATATTGGGCCCAAAGTGTCAATATTTTGTGTGGCCACCATTATTTTCCAGCACTGCCTTCTTGGGCATGGAGTTCACCAGAGCTTCACAGGTTGCCACTGGAGTCCTCTTCAACTCCTCCATGATGACATCACGGAGCTGGTGGATGTTAGAGAACTTGCGCTTCTCCAGGATGTCCAACGGATGCTCAAAGGGTTTAGGTCTGGAGACATGCTTGGCCACTCAATCACTTTTACCGCCTGCTTCTTTAGCAAGGCAGTGGTTGTCTTGGAGTTGTGTTTGGGGTCATTATCATGTTGGAATACTGCCCTGTGGCCCGTTCTGAAGGGAGGGGATCATGCTCTGCTTCAGTATTTCACAGTACATGTTGGCATTCATGGTTCCCTCAATGAACTGTAGCTCCCCAGCGCCGGCAGCACTCATGCAGCCCCAGACCATGACACTTCCATCACAATGATTGATTGTAGGCAAGACACACTTGTCTTTGTACTCCTCACATTATTGCCGCCACACACGCATGATGCCATCTGAACCAAATAAGTTTATCTTGGTCTCATCAGACCACAGGGCATGGTTCCAGTAATCCATGTCCTTAGTCTGCTTGTCTTCAAAAAACTGTTTGCAGGCTTTCTTGTGCATCATCTTTAGAAGAGGCTTCCTTCTGGGATGACAGCCATGCAGACCAATTTGATGCAGTGTGCGGCATATGGTCTGAGCACTGACAGGCTGACCCCCCCATCCCTTCAACCTCTGCAGCAATACGGGCAGCACTCATATGTTTTCTTCCCAAAGACAACCTCTGGATATTACGCTAAGCATGTGCTCTCAACTTCTTTGGCCAACCATGGCGAGGCCTGTTCTGAGTGGAACCTGTCCTGTTAAACCGCTGTATGGTCTTGGCCACCGTGCTGTAGCTCAGTTTCAGGGTCTTGGCAATCTTCTTATAACCTAGGCTATCTTTATATATAGCAACAATTCTTTTTTTTCAGATCCTCAGAGAGTTCTTTGCCATGAGGTGCCATGTTGAACTTCCAGTGTCCAGTATGAGATAGTGAGAGCGATAACACCAAATTTAACACACCTGTTTCCCATTCACACCTGAGACCTTCTAACACTAATGAGTCACATGACACCAGGAGGGAAAATGGCTAATTGGGCCCAGTTTGGACATTTTGACTTAGGGGTGTATGGTGTGACATTTTGACTTAGGGGTGACATGAATGGCTGTATATTGAGTTATTTTGAGGGGACAGCAAATTTACACTGTTATACAAGCTGTACATTCACTACTTTACATTGTAGAAAAGTATAATTTCTTCAGTGTTGTCACATGAAAAGATATAATAAAATATTTACAAAAATGTGAGGGGTGTACTCACTTTTGTCAGATACTGTGTGTATATATATATATATATAAACCGTATATGGTCTGGTGTTCTTTTTGCTATTGACAAGTACAATACCATCATACTGAAATAAAAAGAGCTCTCTAAGGCCCATGAAAACCTCATAGGGTCACTTAATTGCAGAGTGTTCAGGTAACTCCTGCAACAATTGCGGTCAAAGTGCAAGCATCTACTAGAAATGGGCTGAACACCTCCCTATTTGGTTCACAGTAGAACTCTTGAACAGGGGAAATGTTCTTACCCAAACGGCAAACCCAATTGAAGCCTGTGGGTGCCGAACAGGAAAAATCAAAAGTGCCCATTTTGAAGGCTTATATGCAAGTAATTGGCCATAAAACGGGTATGGGAGTACTGCCTTGGGGGACATGTATCAATGTTTTTTTTTTTTTAAACAATAGTTTTTTCAGGAGCAGTGATTTTAATGACGCTTAAAGTGTAACAATAAAAATTAAAAATGTCTTTAAATATAGTGCCTAAGGGGTCCCCTTAGTCTGTAAACTGGCACAGCTGTAGCATGCATAGAACATGCTGCAGCAAAAATGACATTTCTAAAGAAAATAAAATGGAGTCAAAACACATTAAAATTGACTCATGGTTTCAGTTGCTGGCACTCGGCTATTGAAAAAATAAAAATAATAAAAAAAAACAGCTTGGGGTGCCCCCCCACCAAGACCATACCAGACCCCTCAGGTCTGATATGGATTTTAAGGACAATCCCACACCAAAATGTAAAAAAAAAAACAAAAAAAAAAAAATAGTCCCTGATCCAAGCATGCGGCCTGGTAGGTCAGGAAAGGGGGGGGGGCAAGCGCCCTCTCCTCTTGAACCCTACCAGGCCACATGCCCCCAACATAAGGGGTTGGGTGCTTTAGGGCAGGGGGGCTTCCCCCCCGCCCTAAAGCACCTTTGTGCTTGATGGGGACAAGGGCTTCATCCCCACAACTGTGGCCTGGTGGTTGTGGGGGTCTGAAGGGGCATATCAGAATCTGGAAGCCCCCTTTAACAAGGGGGCCCCAGAACCCAACCCCCTCATGTGAATGGTACCCCTACCCATTCACTAAAAAAGTGTCAAAAAGTAATAAAAACACAGAGACAGTTTTTGATCATTCCTTTATTAAAAAAAAAAGTGTCCCCCAATGTAAATCCATCATCAATCACACCGCCTGCCCCACCCAAAAAAATTAAAACTGCTCCAGCCATTCATGAAGGCTGGCGGCCTACAGAGGGCTCCTCCTATGTTTGACAGTTGTTTTATAGGGAAGGATGAGGCCACCTACTGTCAAACAGCAGAGCCTGCAAACGGTGGCTAGCCTTCACGGACCGCGGGAGTGTCTTGTTATTATTCGGGTGCGGTGTGATTGACAGTGGAAATACATCAGGGGACAAAGGAATTGTCAAAAACTGTCTGTTTTTATTTTACTTTTTGACACTTTTTTGGTGAATGGGTAGGGGTACTATGTACCCCATACTCATTCACATGGGGAGTGGGATCGAGGGGGCCCCTTGGTTAAGGGGGCTTCAAGATTCTGATAAACTTCCTGCCCGCAGACCCCCACAACCCCTGGCCACGGTTGTGGGGATGAGGATCTTGTCCCCATTAACATGGTGCTTTGGGGTTGGGGGGCACAGACCCTCCCACCCGAAAACACCCACTCCCCCATGTTGAGGGCTTGTGGCCTGATATGGTTCAGGAGAGGGGGGCACCTGCTTGCCTCCCCCTCATTTCCTGACCTGCCGGGCTGCATGCTCAGATAAGAGTCTGTTATGTATTTTGGGGGGGGGACCCCACATTGATTTGTATTTTTTTGGCTTCCAGACCAGGGCCTGGGGGGGGGGGGGTACACCACATTGTTTTTTCTTTATATTTTTTCAATAGCCGGGTGCCAGCAATTGAAACCGAGAGTCAACTTAAATGTGATTTGACTAATTTTTTGTTTTTTTCTTTAGAAGTGTCAGTTTTGCTGCTCTGCATGCTACAGCTGCACCACTTTACAGGCGGACTAAGGGGTCTATATTTAAAGGATTTTAACATTTGTGTTGTTGCACTTCAAGCATCATTAAAATCACTGCTCCTGAAAAAACTATTGTAAAAAAAAAAAAAAAAAAATGTTGGCATTGATTCATGTCCCCCAAGGCCCCATACCCTTTTATGGCTAATTATTTACATATAAGCCTTCAAAATGGGCACTTGGATTTTTCCTGTTCAGCTCCCATAGATTTCTGCTGCGACCCAAATAGAAAGGGTATTCTGCCCTGCGAGATCTGCGAGAGCATCTCATGCGAGATGCTTGCGATAACTCAGTGCAGGTTTTCATGCCTTATTTAAGGCATACTTGGGAATGATAACGCATGCAAGTTTTTAAAGAGTGTTTCTTCGTGAATTGCAGAGTATTTTTTTTTCAAGACTTTGTGCGGTATTTTAACGCATACTCTGATGCAGTAATATATCGCTTAGTGAATTGTGCCCAATATGAATAGTAGCACTTTGTAAACAGTAGCAGTCATGTCCAACTTGCCATGCTAGGAGCTAAAAAAAGTCACTGTTCACTATTTCTCTTCAACTAGACTGCAAATATAAATTAATCGTAATTATAAAAAAATATATACTAAATCCCGAGCTATGGAAAAATTCAGTGAGCTTTGATCCAAATAAATGTGTTTCTAAAAAATGTGTTGCTTGTTTAGCTAGAATTGTCTAAACTGGCTTTCTTCTTCTTCAAAATACACAAATTTAAAACTGGAAATGGACTCTCCCCGTACACATCGAACGTCCTACTCCACTCTCCCTGGTCCACTCCTCTCTACCCTCACATCTTCGTAACAACGTACTTTTCAGAGATACAGTTATCACCTGGAGAGAGATCAGGAAAAAGCTCAAACTTTCACCTTTCGTCTCAAGACTTGAACCCCATACAAGGAAACCCCATGTTTCCTCAAAGCTCTAATTACACAGCCTATAATCTTTGGAAGGACTATTCACTTAAACTTGCTGTGCAATTGTTTAACCCTGATTACAGAGGTTATGACAAAATTCAGCTTACCATCTTGCCATAGGTTTTACTATAACTGGCCCATTGCCTTTGTTCAATCTAAATGCCCATCAAAGCCCAAGAGATTTTCTCCCTCCTTTTTTGATGACCTTATTCAACTACGCTCCTACTCCATCTCTGACGTTTACAAACGTCTCCTGCTACACCAGTCTGCTTCTCCTGGAAAAAAACGTACAACCTCGTGGAATAAAGACTTCCCTGACCCTTTTATCAATGAACAGATCATACGTGGATACCTCAGGACTTGCAAGCATTTGATTAACAAAAATTGGAGGGAAACTCAATTCAAAATTGTACATAGAGCCTATGCCCCGTTCATCTCTTCTGATGAAAATAAGCCTTTCCACATCCAATGTCCTAAGTGTGGCCTTCATAAACCTTCTTTACTACACAGGCTTTGAGAATGCCCACCTATTGCAGAGTTTTGGGACCAAATATCCATCTATCTCACCAACATCTCTGGAAAGAACACTCCCAAGTCCCCCCTCCTTTACCTTTTCAGCTGTGAAAATCCCCCCCAATCTAATACCCGTGACGGGCATGACATGGCTATTAACTCACCTTGGACTTACATATGCATACTTGCTGCCAGGAGGGCCATTATGAAAACATGGATTGTCTCAACCTTCCCCACGGTTTCCATGGTACGCAAAGACCTAATAGATCTTCTATTCAAGGAGAAATTGGACAAAATTATTCTCCCACCCAAAAATATTTTTCTCGTTGGCAGAATTTTATTGAGAATTTTTTCTCCAGCACAGAAATAACTGCACTTATGTCTTCTTTCCGCTATACGGACTGGTACTGAAAGGCTGACACATCCAATTCTCTTGGTATACTTCGACAGAGTCAGAAGGAGTGACTTGCCCTATCTCTTCCACCCTTTACCCCTTCCTCCCTACTCCCCTTCTACCCTTTTCTCCTAACTACTCATTAGTAGTCAGAAGACTTCAGGACTCGTTATTCTTCTCAATATGATATTTCTAACGTACATGTCTAGAGCATAGGTTGTTTTAATTGCACTAAACTAGATTTCCAGGTCTCTAGTTTTGATAGGCTTTTTCCCCTTAGCCTCCTCTGAGAGAAAACTGTTATTTGGTTTACATGGCTAAATGTATATTTGGATTTAGATTTCTGAGTATTACTTTTTACAAGATGCAGCTTAAGGTCATCCCCTTGGCCCCTCAGGGGTCCAAGTATAGAATCCTGCCTTCCTACTGTCCCCCCCACCCCTGTAGGCTTCCTTGCTCCTTCATATAGTTTGGTGGGCAATTCCTTTACTGTATATGGTGAGCGCTGTCTTGTTACCTACAATGTTATAAATTTTATGTTATGTTTGTTATTGCTTTTTCTTGTAAAGAAAAATGTCAATAAAAGTATGATTTAAAAGAAAAAAAAAATGTGTGTGCAAAATATACAGATGCTGTGAATATCACCTTTTTTATGAGACATGGCAGTCAATGGCCCTTGAATGAAGTGAATATGTACACAGCGCTGCTCACTTCCAAAATCCTTCTCATACACTAGAATATATAACACCAAAAGTCCATATATAACCAAGTGTCCATCAAATTAACTTGTGTAGGTAAAAATTAAATAAACTAAAACAACTAAAAAAAATCCAAAATAAAAAAATCCAAAATGCATCTAACAATACTTTGTTAGGGTCAACAACACTAGGTGAGCGTGGGACCATATGAGGGGAGCATATCTGATTATTCAAAGTTTGAAGAGCGGAAGAACTATTTTTTATCCCACTAGGTTTTTTAGGTGAGTAAAAGTCTTTAGTAATAGTAGTCCTGCGATGTCTGCCCTTCTTGCTCTTTGGTCTATGAACATAAGGAGATGAGACCAAGTGGTGTTAAACTACAAAGCCCAGCAGTTCAAATTTGTTTTCACTGTGGATGACACAAGCACCAGTGGTTTCTTTAATCCTTTATGCCTGGAGGAGTAAGCTGACGAAACATCGTAGAGATAAGGGTATATTGCTCCCAGCAAGCCCAGGATGTCTGCAATCTAAAGCACATCTGACTTCTAAAATGTATTTGTTGGGGTCCACAACACTTGGTGAGTGTGGGACCATATGAGGGAGCACATTTGATGATTTAAAGTCTAAAGAGTGGAAGAACTCTTATTTATTTCAAGGTTTTTTTTTTTTGTTTTTTTTTCAAGTTTTTCAAGTTTTTTTTTTATTTTATTTTAACCTACACAAGTTGATTTGTTGGACACTTGGTTATATAGGGACTTTTGTTGATATATGTTTTTGTGTATGAGAAGGATATGGGCAGTGAGCAGCGCTGTGTATATATTCTTTTAATCTTAATTATAAATGAATATAAATATATATTTATAAGAATATATAAGTATATATATATTATGTATAAGTCTGCATAAATATAGATTTATACAGATAAACTGTGTATATTAAGCATTATGTTTACCTATCTATCTGTCTGGATAAAATTGAATAGTGAAGGAAAGATCTAGGAGCCATGTCAATTTACTTGTTGATGTGAGTTTCCCTGACTTCTGCCTGATCAGAATCTCACAGTTGATGCCCAGCTTTTGCTTGAGTTGTTTGATCACACAAATAGCAGTTCCTTTAGTAGATGCCTTAAATGCACCAAAAAAATGTCAGTGAAGACTCTGTTAACCACTTAAGCCCCAGCCCTATTTCGGACACTTTTTGTTTACAAGTTAAAATCAGTATTTTTTCCTAGAAAACTACTTAGAACCCCCAAACATTATATATATTTTTTTAGCAAAGACTCTGGACAATAAAATGTCGGTCATTGCAATATTTTTTGTCACGCGGTATTTGTGCAGCTGTCTTTAAAAATTTTTGAAAAATCACATTTCACTGCATTTGAAAAATACTAAATAGTAAAGTTAGTCCATCTTATTTGTATATTGTGAAAGATGATGTCACGCCAAGTAAATAGATACCCAACATGTTACGGTTTAAAATTGCCCCCCCCCCCCCGTGGGATGACGACAAACTAGGGTCAATAGAGATCTCAATAGGCGACGCATTAAATTTGTTTTAACGGTTACCAGTTTAGAGTTAGAGTGTAGCTCTTTTTTTTAATTATTGCTCACGCTCTGGCAATCGCGGAGATACCTCACATGTGTGGTTTGAACAGCGATTTCATTCACGGCTCGACTTCCGTATACGTTTTTTTTTGTGCGCGAGCTAACGGTGAGGGGGGCGGCTAAATTTTTTTTTTCCTATTTATTTTATTTTTTTTAACTTTATTACAGGTTTTTTTTAAAAAAAAAAATCTGATCACTTTTATTGCTGTCACAAGCAATGTAAACATCCCTTGTGACACCAATATGCAGCGACAGGTACTCTTTATGGAGGGATCGAGGGTCTAAAAGACCCTAGACCCCTCCACTACACTTTCAAAACGGCGTTTTTGCATACAGCCGTTTTTTAAAACTGCCGCCTTTTGCAGCAGAGTAACCCAGAAGTGACTTCATGGACACCGCCTCCCGGTTATGTCATCGGAGACTCGATCGAAGTCGTTTCCGGCTTTGATCGGGACTCCATCCAGCCAGCAGACGTGCCGGCTGAGTGCTCGGGGCTCCCGGTGGGATGGGAGCCCCGAGCAAATTCGTGGAAGGCGGCAGGAGGGGGGGGACATCCCCTCCCGCTCACCCGGGTAACGATCGAGCAGCTCCCAAGCCACATCGGTCGTTACCGACGGAAAGCCGACCGTCGGCTGTTAACCATGGTACCGGGATGGTGTCTCTAGCTAAAATGGGACTATATTCAAGAATTTGCTTATGAAAACATTATCTAGTAGTAATCAGCATAGATTTATGAAAGATAGTTCTTGCCAGACCAACTTGTAACATTCTTTGAGGAAGTGAGCTGTCATCTAGATAGAGGAGGGCCTGTTGGTGTGGTGAATCTAGAATTTGCCAAAGCATTCAATACAGTTTCAAATAAATACTTTATTTACAAAGTGAGGTCTGTTAGCAGGAACAATAGTGTATGTACTTGGATCGTAAACTGGTTACAGGGGTGCGTTCAAAGGGTGTTGATAAATAGCATGTTGGCAGAATGGTCTGGAGTTGTGTACGGGGTACCCCAAGGCTCTGTCCTGGGACCGTTTCTGTTTAATTTATTCATGCATGATATGGAAATTGGTATAATTAATTAAACCTTAGTGTTTGTGGATGATACAAAGTAGGGCATTAAGGTAAAAACTGTTTAGGGAACAGTATCGTCCCCTCACACCCCTGTATACAGTTCTTACCTGCATTTTCATTTGATCTATCTTTGTGCCTGGCTATTAATGTTCTCTTTGCTATAACAGGCTTTGCTAAGGCAGTGGGAGGCATTGGCTCCCTCTGCTATCATTAAAATCCTGTTACAAGGGAGCAGGGGGTAGGGCAAGCAGTGCTGTCTGTGTCTATCACAGCAGGCAGCACGGCTAAGAAGCAAGCTTAAAGGTGGTACCCCATAGGAAGCAGCTTCCTGTGGGGTACCACCCAAAAGAGGAGGAGCCAGGAGCGCCAGCTGGGGATCCGAGAAGAGGAGGTTAGGTGCTGTTTGTTATTAAAAAAAAGATAACTCTACAGCCACTTTAATGTTAAAAATATAAAGTAATGCACTTGAAAGCTTAAAAAAAAAAAAAAAAAAAAAAGAAAGCTAATTACTTAGTGGTGGTATGCCTTTTAAAGAAATACAGGATGGGAAAATATCTGGGAGTCCTATTAGATCACAGGCTCAGCAATAGTATGCAATGCCAAGCTGCAGCAAGCAAAGCTAGCAGACTAATGGCATGCTTTAAAAAGGGTATTTACTTAAAAGATAAGACTGTAATCCTATCACTTTACAAAACTCTGGTCCAGCCACATTTCAAGTATGCTGTCCAGTTCTGATCACCAGTCCTCAGGAAGCATGTGCTGGAACTTGAGAGAGCCAAGAGAAGGGCAACAAAGCTAATAACAGGACTGGAGGACCTTAATTACGAGGAATGACTACAAGCATTAAACTTTGTCTCCCTGCAGAAGACACTTAAGAGGAGATTTGATAGTGATATACAAATATCTCAATGGTGATTCTAGCATAGGGGGATACCTATTCATAAGAGGACCCATGGCCACTCAATGAAGTTGAACAAGAAGCGCTTTAACCTTAAACTGCGTAAGGGTATCTTTACTGTCAGATGTCTTTACCTTGACACCTCTAATATATTATGTAAAATAACTTCTACATTATTTTCTATCCTAGATTTAGAAGATGTGTATTGTATTTTTATGATTCTTGGAGATGCCTTCACAGCAATGAGGAAGATTTCACTTTTTTTCCACAACCACAACAATCCTATTCAAGGATTGATTTGTTTCTTGTTAACAATCTCACACTCCAACATGTATCAAAAGGAGAGATTGGCCGTATTACATGGACAGACCATGCTCCTTTATCTATAAAGATTTTTACTATACCATTAAACAAAAACATCGCCATGTGGAGGCTTAACTCTGCTTTGCTTACAAACACACACCACAGGGACCAAATCAAACAAGAATTGGTTTCCTTTTTTCAAACTAACACTACTGAGAATGTTGAAGATTTTTTTTAATGTGGAACATGCATAAGGACTTGATGAGAGGTATACTTATTAATCTTGAAAAACACAAACATAGCCTTGATGTTAACACATATGAGTAACATTATAAACTACACCACAAGTTGCTGCTATGTCTAATTAGTCAATATGTCTTTCTGCTTAGAAGTTTGAAACTTTTTACACTAAATACAACAAAGTGGGAGCCTTTCTAGTGAAACAATTTAAACATAAACAAACTAAGCCCGAAATTGAATTTCTTTATCAGACCTTATTAGAAGCAATCTAACCAACCCCCTGGACATAGCTATTTCTTTAGGAAAATTATATGCCTCTCTTTATAATTTAAAATATTCCTCAGATGTCCTCCCTTCCACCAATAATCAGATTAAAAGCTTTCCAGATTCTATTAATCTTCCTAAGATCTCCCCTATGCAATTAACTCTTCTCTCTGAGCCTTTCGCTATTAAAGAATAATGTGTAATCATCCATAACCTCCCTTCCCATAAACTTCCATGCTTGGAAGGCTATACTATTGAATATTTCAAAATGTTTGAGACTGTCCTCTCTCCCTATACTTATGTGCAATAGTAAACCCAGTGGCCACTATATGGTCTATCCTCAGGGAATCCCTGGAAGCACTTTGTTAATGCTATTCTGAAACAAGGGAAACCCCTACTGAACCTGTTATTTTCCAACAAACCTCCAGATATAAAAATATAAACTATACACATATCTAACAGAATACAACTGCCTATACCCAGTTTAATGCACCCAGATCTGGGGGGGTTTGTCCAATGGTTGTCAGTTGTGGCTTGATGGCTCTAGGAGATTTATTGATCTCATTCAATGGGCTGATCAGCATTGAACACCTTCTCTGCTTCCATCTTAGATGCAGAGAAGGCATTTGACAGAGTATACTGATGGTACCTTAAATTTGTATTGACTAAATTTGGTCTAGGATCTTTTTGGACTGCCTTCTTGGATCTATATTCTAGTCCCAGCCCTAAAGTTTGGATTTTAGGTATGCTGTCAGATCCATTTTCAATTAATGGCACTAGGCAGGGATATCCCCTTTCACCCCTTGCCTTTGCCTTCGTTATCAAACCACTAGCTGAAGCTATTCAGGATATCCCAACCTCAAAGGCATCATGGTTGGAACTGTGGAATATAAAATTGGACTCTACAGAGATGATATCTTGTTAGCCATAACTGACTACATGAACTCCTTACCTATTCTGCATGCAGTCCTTTTCAACTTTGGCCCTTTTTCCTTATATAAAATAAATTAATCTAAATAATTTATGCTACATATGCACCTCTCGTCCCCACTGCAAAAACACATTTTGCAGATTTCCTCTTTCTCATGGGTACATTCCTCATATATACATACATTTGCTATAAAACTGAAGTCTCCAGGCACTACAACTACCAACTACCCTGAAGTACTTACCAACATTTCAAACTATGTTAGATTTTATCCAGATCTACAATGTACAACTTTTAGGGCTGGAAAAATGGCTCTCACCAACATGTTAATCCTGCCTCACATATTCTACTTGTTCCATACACTACCCATCCCTGTTCTTTCATCCTACATCAAAAATCTGCAAAAAAAATATTGATAACTTTATTTGGGAGAACAAAAACACACAAGTAAACAAAATGTCCCTATATGTTCCTAAATCTCAAGCAGAAATGGGTGCTCCAGATTTAAGGCATCACTAGATCAAATGCAACACTGGGGGTCTCCCTCCTCGAATAAAAGCTGGGTACAAATCCTACAGCAAGTCTTTTCAGTAAACCTATGGGCTTTGTTAGGCACCATCTTTTTGACCCACAGAACAAATAGATACCATTTGGACACTGTTAATACTGCTTTATATACTTGGGTATCTCTTCTTAAGTCCTCTCTGGTTGGAATCCCCAACAAATTATGCTTTTGTCCCTCTGACTTGTTTATCAGTGGCATTACTGGATATGGATCTGTCAATTTGGAATGCATCAGAGATCTGCTTAATTTGCTAGCTACATACATAAGGAACTTGATATTATGAAGACATTAGCTTTTCTTGGTCTATCACTAAGTGAGATGTGTATAAATATCTCAGTATTCAACATTTGCTATCATCGTGACTAGGGATAGACCAATTTAGTTTTTCCAGGGCCGATACAAATATTTTGGTCACAACGTCTGTCTGCACATTCAATCACACATACAATGCAGAGTGACCAGTGCCCCCATCAATGCAGAGTGACCAGTGCCCCCATGAATGCAGAGTGACCAGTGCCCCCATGAATGCAGAGTGACCAGTGCCCCCATCAGTGCAGAGTGACCAGTGCCCCCATCAGTGCAGAGTGACCAGTGCCCCCAACAATGCAGAGTGACCAGTGCCCCCATGAATGCAGAGTGACCAGTGCCCCCATGAATGCAGAGTGACCAGTGCCCCATCCAATGCAGAGTGACCAGTTCCCCCATCAATGCAGAGTGACCAGTGCCCCCATCCAATGCAGAGTGACCAGTGCCCCCAACAATGCAGAGTGACCAGTGCCCCCATCAATGCACAGTGACCAGTGCCCCCATCAATGCAGATAGTTACATAGTTACATAGTAGGTGAGGTTGAATAAAGACAATAGTCCATCCAGTTCAACCTGTGTAGGCATGTGTGGCTGTAATCATCTCCCATACCCCTGAATGTTCTGATCATAATAAGGCGGCACTCTAATTACCACCCCCCTCCCCTCCAGAGGCAGCCCTACCCTAAGAAAATATCAGTCATATCGGGCAAGTTTTTGGCCGATACCGATACTTTCAAAAAAGTGAATATTGGCCAAACCGATAATCGATCAATCCCTAATCTATACCGCTTGGTGATGATCCACTCATTTTTTCCTTTCTATGCGTCTACTAAATTAAATCAAAGAGGGGTCTCCCTTATCTATACTTTCCTTTCCAAATGAATGTTACCAGGAAAACTACTAGCAATGCTCAAATCAGAATATGATTTGGGGTTTTCTTTAACTAATCAATATTTTTTTTTTAATCAATATTAATACTATGCTCTTCACTGGCCTAAGAAAGTCTCTAGATGTTTATCCCATTCAATTATGGTCCAAAACATTTTACATGGTATTTCACACCTCAACTCTTGGCATATCGCCCCTCTTCTCTCAGCCGCAATCTCTATTGTGTTGGAGAAATTGTGGACATATAGGGGAAGATTTACTAAAGCTGCTGCTCATAGAATCTGGTGCAGCTGTGCAAATGAACCAATCAGCTTCTAAGATTGTCAACATTTTATTGAACAAGTTGAATTTATAAGCTGAGTGTTTACTATGCACAGCTGCACAAGATTCCGGGTGCACCAGTTTTAGTAAATCTCCCCATAGGCTCCTTAGTCCACATTTGGTGGTAATGTCCAAAAATGCTAGCTTTCCGGAATAGTATTTTTCAATTGTTAGCATCATTTACCCATGTTGCTCCTACCTCAGATCCTATTTTAGCTCTGTTTGGAATTACTCTTGATAATTGGCCCCCTTTTACTAGACATTTTCTCATACATGCTTTGATTACATCTAGACTTGCCCTAACAAGATTATTTATTATAGTGGCCTTCACCTTCTGTTGCCACTGATTGTGTGATTCTTTGTATGCCTTCCTTTTTTATATGTATATATACAGTATATGGTTGTGTTTAGTGTTGAGCGAACACGGACTGTATTATTCGTGTTCGTACCGAATAATTGGATTTTTTGTACCCGAACACGGACACGGACACTTTACTGTATGTTCGGGTAAAAATCCGTGTTCGGTCGTTTTATTTCCGGGTTTTGCATGGTTTGGCGCTCTTTTCATGGCGGGCTTTCAACAGCCAATCAACAATCGTTTAACTGGTGTGCCTTAAGCCATCCCAGCCATGCCTGCAAATGTCTCAGTAGCTGTGATTGGCCGTCTGAAGCATGTGACCAAGTCTTTATAAGTTCGAGGCAGCCGCAGCGGCGTCATTATGCTGCTTAGATTCAGGGACAGAGCACACATCAACGTGCTGGCTGCTGATTAGGGAAAGATAGGCAGGAAAAAACCATTTGTGTCCGGATAGAATTGAGGGACAGGTCGGAGTGTTTAGGCAGGGCGAGTTGTAGGCATTTTAGGGATAGAGTCTGCTGAATTATAGGGTCAGTGTCTTCTACAAACTACAATCGATATTGCTGTGTGGGGGGTGGGGTCTGCACTCAATCCTGATCTACGATCTCTTCTCAATCCTGTTAGGGACAGAGTCTGCTGAATTTTAGGGAAACTGTGTTCTACAAACTACAATCGATATTGCTGTGTGGTGTGGGATTGGAGATAGGCAGGTGTCAGTGATCCACATCCATTTTTCTGTGTGTGAGCTGCAGTGAACACAATCTTTTTGGGCTGCAGTGAACACAATCTTTTTGGGCTGCAGTGAACACAATCTTTTTGGGCTGCAGTGAACACAATCTTTTTGGGCTGCAGTGAACACAATCTTTTTGGGCTGCAGTGAACACAATCTTTTTGGGGTGCAGTGAACAAAATCTTTTTGGGGTGCAGTGAACACAATCCTTTTTGGTGTGCAGTGAACACAATCTTTGTGGGGTGCAGTGAACAAAATCCTTTGTGGGGTGCAGTGAACACAATCTTTTTGGGGTGCAGTGAACAAAATCCTTTTTGGGGTGCAGTGAACAACATCCTTTTTGGGGTGCAGTGAACACAATCTTTTTGGGGTGCAGTGAACAAAATCCTTTGTGGGGTGCAGTGAACACAATCTTTTTGGGGTGCAGTGAACACAATCTTTTTGGGGTGGAGTGAACAACATCCTTTTTGGGGTGCAGTGAACAAAATCCTTTTTGGGGTGCAGTGAACAAAATCATTTTTGGGGTGCAGTGAACACAATCTTTTTGGGGTGCAGTGAACACAATCTTTGTGGGGTGCAGTGAACACAATCTTTTTGGGGTGGAGTGAACAACATCCTTTTTGGGGTGCAGTGAACAACATCCTTTTTGGGGTGCAGTGAACACAATCTTTTTGGGGTGCAGTGAACACAATCTTTGTGGGGTACAGTGAACAGAATCTTTGTGGGGTGCAGTGAACACAATCTTTGGGGGGTACAGTGAACACAATCTTTGTGAGGTGCAGTGAACACAATCTTTGTGGGGTGCAGTGAACACAATCATTGTGGGGTGCAGTGAACTCAATCTTTGTGGGGTACAGTGAACACAATCTCATACTTCTGAAGGTTTGAGGGTGCTGCCTGTTCCATACTCCCCCTACTCCTCATCTAGCCTTTTAGGGGTACAAACAATAGTAATTGGGGCCTAGTGTGGTTGTGTACGTGTGATATACATACACTTTTTTGGGATCATATTTTCTATTCCGCTATTTAATCAAAAACCTTTGGGGATCAGTTAAATTGGGGGATAGTCTGTGTTGGTACGTGTGAGAGAGATCCACCTTTCCAAGTTGTTGGGGTTCATCTCATACTTCTGAAGGTTTGAGGGTGCTGCCTGTTCCATACTCCCCCTACTCCTAGCCTTTTAGGGGTACAAACAATAGTAATTGGGGCCTAGTGTGGTTGTGTACGTGTGATATACATACACTTTTTTGGGATCATATTTTCTATTCCGCTATTTAATCAAAAACCTTTGGGGATCAGTTAAATTGGGGGATAGTCTGTGTTGGTACGTGTGAGAGAGATCCACCTTTCCAAGTTGTTGGGGTTCATCTCATACTTCTGAAGGTTTGAGGGTGCTGCCTGTTCCATACTCCCCCTACTCCTAGCCTTTTAGGGGTACAAACAATAGTAATTGGGGCCTAGTGTGGTTGTGTACGTGTGATATACATACACTTTTTTGGGATCATATTTTCTATTCCGCTATTTAATCAAAAACCTTTGGGGATCAGTTAAATTGGGGGATAGTCTGTGTTGGTACGTGTGAGAGAGATCCACCTTTCCAAGTTGTTGGGGTTCATCTCATACTTCTGAAGGTTTGAGGGTGCTGCCTGTTCCATACTCCCCCTACTCCTAGCCTTTTAGGGGTACAAACAATAGTAATTGGGGCCTAGTGTGGTTGTGTACGTGTGATATACATACACTTTTTTGGGATCATATTTTCTATTCCGCTATTTAATCAAAAACCTTTGGGGATCAGTTAAATTGGGGGATAGTCTGTGTTGGTACGTGTGAGAGAGATCCACCTTTCCAAGTTGTTGGGGTTCATCTCATACTTCTGAAGGTTTGAGGGTGCTGCCTGTTCCATACTCCCCCTACTCCTAGCCTTTTAGGGGTACAAACAATAGTAATTGGGGCCTAGTGTGGTTGTGTACGTGTGATATACATACACTTTTTTGGGATCATATTTTCTATTCCGCTATTTAATCAAAAACCTTTGGGGATCAGTTAAATTGGGGGATAGTCTGTGTTGGTACGTGTGAGAGAGATCCACCTTTCCAAGTTGTTGGGGTTCATCTCATACTTCTGAAGGTTTGAGGGTGCTGCCTGTTCCATACTCCCCCTACTCCTAGCCTTTTAGGGGTACAAACAATAGTAATTGGGGCCTAGTGTGGTTGTGTACGTGTGATATACATACACTTTTTTGGGATCATATTTTCTATTCCGCTATTTAATCAAAAACCTTTGGGGATCAGTTAAATTGGGGGATAGTCTGTGTTGGTACGTGTGAGAGAGATCCACCTTTCCAAGTTGTTGGGGTTCATCTCATACTTCTGAAGGTTTGAGGGTGCTGCCTGTTCCATACTCCCCCTACTCCTAGCCTTTTAGGGGTACAAACAATAGTAATTGGGGCCTAGTGTGGTTGTGTACGTGTGATATACATACACTTTTTTGGGATCATATTTTCTATTCCGCTATTTAATCAAAAACCTTTGGGGATCAGTTAAATTGGGGGATAGTCTGTGTTGGTACGTGTGAGAGAGATCCACCTTTCCAAGTTGTTGGGGTTCATCTCATACTTCTGAAGGTTTGAGGGTGCTGCCTGTTCCATACTCCCCCTACTCCTAGCCTTTTAGGGGTACAAACAATTGTAATTGGGGCCTAGTGTGGTTGTGTACGTGTGATATACATACACTTTTTTGGGATCATATTTTCTATTCCGCTATTTAATCAAAAACCTTTGGGGATCAGTTAAATTGGGGGATAGTCTGTGTTGGTACGTGTGAGAGAGATCCACCTTTCCAAGTTGTTGGGGTTCATCTCATACTTCTGAAGGTTTGAGGGTGCTGCCTGTTCCATACTCCCCCTACTCCTAGCCTTTTAGGGGTACAAACAATAGTAATTGGGGCCTAGTGTGGTTGTGTACGTGTGATATACATACACTTTTTTGGGATCATATTTTCTATTCCGCTATTTAATCAAAAACCTTTGGGGATCAGTTAAATTGGGGGATAGTCTGTGTTGGTACGTGTGAGAGAGATCCACCTTTCCAAGTTGTTGGGGTTCATCTCATACTTCTGAAGGTTTGAGGGTGCTGCCTGTTCCATACTCCCCCTACTCCTAGCCTTTTAGGGGTACAAACAATAGTAATTGGGGCCCAGTGTGGTTGTGTACGTGTGATATACATACACTTTTTTGGGATCATATTTTCTATTCCGCTATTTAATCAAAAACCTTTGGGGATCAGTTAAATTGGGGGATAGTCTGTGTTGGTACGTGTGAGAGAGATCCACCTTTCCAAGTTGTTGGGGTTCATCTCATACTTCTGAAGGTTTGAGGGTGCTGCCTGTTCCATACTCCCCCTACTCCTAGCCTTTTAGGGGTACAAACAATAGTAATTGGGGCCTAGTGTGGTTGTGTACGTGTGATATACATACACTTTTTTGGGATCATATTTTCTATTCCGCTATTTAATCAAAAACCTTTGGGGATCAGTTAAATTGGGGGATAGTCTGTGTTGGTACGTGTGAGAGAGATCCACCTTTCCAAGTTGTTGGGGTTCATCTCATACTTCTGAAGGTTTGAGGGTGCTGCCTGTTCCATACTCCCCCTACTCCTAGCCTTTTAGGGGTACAAACAATAGTAATTGGGGCCTAGTGTGGTTGTGTACGTGTGATATACATACACTTTTTTGGGATCATATTTTCTATTCCGCTATTTAATCAAAAACCTTTGGGGATCAGTTAAATTGGGGGATAGTCTGTGTTGGTACGTGTGAGAGAGATCCACCTTTCCAAGTTGTTGGGGTTCATCTCATACTTCTGAAGGTTTGAGGGTGCTGCCTGTTCCATACTCCCCCTACTCCTAGCCTTTTAGGGGTACAAACAATAGTAATTGGGGCCTAGTGTGGTTGTGTACGTGTGATATACATACACTTTTTTGGGATCATATTTTCTATTCCGCTATTTAATCAAAAACCTTTGGGGATCAGTTAAATTGGGGGATAGTCTGTGTTGGTACGTGTGAGAGAGATCCACCTTTCCAAGTTGTTGGGGTTCATCTCATACTTCTGAAGGTTTGAGGGTGCTGCCTGTTCCATACTCCCCCTACTCCTAGCCTTTTAGGGGTACAAACAATAGTAATTGGGGCCTAGTGTGGTTGTGTACGTGTGATATACATACACTTTTTTGGGATCATATTTTCTATTCCGCTATTTAATCAAAAACCTTTGGGGATCAGTTAAATTGGGGGATAGTCTGTGTTGGTACGTGTGAGAGAGATCCACCTTTCCAAGTTGTTGGGGTTCATCTCATACTTCTGAAGGTTTGAGGGTGCTGCCTGTTCCATACTCCCCCTACTCCTAGCCTTTTAGGGGTACAAACAATAGTAATTGGGGCCCAGTGTGGTTGTGTACGTGTGATATACATACACTTTTTTGGGATCATATTTTCTATTCCGCTATTTAATCAAAAACCTTTGGGGATCAGTTAAATTGGGGGATAGTCTGTGTTGGTACGTGTGAGAGAGATCCACCTTTCCAAGTTGTTGGGGTTCATCTCATACTTCTGAAGGTTTGAGGGTGCTGCCTGTTCCATACTCCCCCTACTCCTAGCCTTTTAGGGGTACAAACAATAGTAATTGGGGCCTAGTGTGGTTGTGTACGTGTGATATACATACACTTTTTTGGGATCATATTTTCTATTCCGCTATTTAATCAAAAACCTTTGGGGATCAGTTAAATTGGGGGATAGTCTGTGTTGGTACGTGTGAGAGAGATCCACCTTTCCAAGTTGTTGGGGTTCATCTCATACTTCTGAAGGTTTGAGGGTGCTGCCTGTTCCATACTCCCCCTACTCCTAGCCTTTTAGGGGTACAAACAATAGTAATTGGGGCCTAGTGTGGTTGTGTACGTGTGATATACATACACTTTTTTGGGATCATATTTTCTATTCCGCTATTTAATCAAAAACCTTTGGGGATCAGTTAAATTGGGGGATAGTCTGTGTTGGTACGTGTGAGAGAGATCCACCTTTCCAAGTTGTTGGGGTTCATCTCATACTTCTGAAGGTTTGAGGGTGCTGCCTGTTCCATACTCCCCCTACTCCTAGCCTTTTAGGGGTACAAACAATAGTAATTGGGGCCTAGTGTGGTTGTGTACGTGTGATATACATACACTTTTTTGGGATCATATTTTCTATTCCGCTATTTAATCAAAAACCTTTGGGGATCAGTTAAATTGGGGGATAGTCTGTGTTGGTACGTGTGAGAGAGATCCACCTTTCCAAGTTGTTGGGGTTCATCTCATACTTCTGAAGGTTTGAGGGTGCTGCCTGTTCCATACTCCCCCTACTCCTAGCCTTTTAGGGGTACAAACAATAGTAATTGGGGCCTAGTGTGGTTGTGTACGTGTGATATACATACACTTTTTTGGGATCATATTTTCTATTCCGCTATTTAATCAAAAACCTTTGGGGATCAGTTAAATTGGGGGATAGTCTGTGTTGGTACGTGTGAGAGAGATCCACCTTTCCAAGTTGTTGGGGTTCATCTCATACTTCTGAAGGTTTGAGGGTGCTGCCTGTTCCATACTCCCCCTACTCCTAGCCTTTTAGGGGTACAAACAATAGTAATTGGGGCCTAGTGTGGTTGTGTACGTGTGATATACATACACTTTTTTGGGATCATATTTTCTATTCCGCTATTTAATCAAAAACCTTTGGGGATCAGTTAAATTGGGGGATAGTCTGTGTTGGTACGTGTGAGAGAGATCCACCTTTCCAAGTTGTTGGGGTTCATCTCATACTTCTGAAGGTTTGAGGGTGCTGCCTGTTCCATACTCCCCCTACTCCTAGCCTTTTAGGGGTACAAACAATAGTAATTGGGGCCTAGTGTGGTTGTGTACGTGTGATATACATACACTTTTTTGGGATCATATTTTCTATTCCGCTATTTAATCAAAAACCTTTGGGGATCAGTTAAATTGGGGGATAGTCTGTGTTGGTACGTGTGAGAGAGATCCACCTTTCCAAGTTGTTGGGGTTCATCTCATACTTCTGAAGGTTTGAGGGTGCTGCCTGTTCCATACTCCCCCTACTCCTAGCCTTTTAGGGGTACAAACAATAGTAATTGGGGCCTAGTGTGGTTGTGTACGTGTGATATACATACACTTTTTTGGGATCATATTTTCTATTCCGCTATTTAATCAAAAACCTTTGGGGATCAGTTAAATTGGGGGATAGTCTGTGTTGGTACGTGTGAGAGAGATCCACCTTTCCAAGTTGTTGGGGTTCATCTCATACTTCTGAAGGTTTGAGGGTGCTGCCTGTTCCATACTCCCCCTACTCCTAGCCTTTTAGGGGTACAAACAATAGTAATTGGGGCCCAGTGTGGTTGTGTACGTGTGATATACATACACTTTTTTGGGATCATATTTTCTATTCCGCTATTTAATCAAAAACCTTTGGGGATCAGTTAAATTGGGGGATAGTCTGTGTTGGTACGTGTGAGAGAGATCCACCTTTCCAAGTTGTTGGGGTTCATCTCATACTTCTGAAGGTTTGAGGGTGCTGCCTGTTCCATACTCCCCCTACTCCTCATCTAGCCTTTTAGGGGTACAAACAATAGTAATTGGGGCCTAGTGTGGTTGTGTACGTGCGAGATACATACACTTTTTTTGATCATATTTCCTATTCCGCTATTCAATAAAAACCTTTGAGGATCAATTGAATTGCGGGATAGTCTGTGTCGGTACGTGTGAGAGAGATCCACCTTTCCAAGTTGTTGGGGTTCATCTCATACTTCTGAAGGTTTGAGGGTGCTGCCTGTTCCATACTCCCCCTACTCCTCATCTAGCCTTTTAGGGGTACAAACAATAGTAATTGGGGCCTAGTGTGGTTGTGTACGTGTGATATACATACACTTTTTTTGGATCATATTTTCTATTCCGCTATTCAATAAAAACCTTTCTAGGGCAAGATCTTAAATTACAGAAATATGAGGAGACCGTCAAATAAGGGCCGTGGCCTGGGTCGTGGTGCTGCTGGTAGAGCTCCTGTTGCAAGGAGAGGACATGGTCGATCTGTGCCAGCTACACGCACAAGTGAAACACCTTCCTCAAGTGTGAGTAGGCGACAGAACCTGCATCAGTATTTGGTAGGGCATCAAACGCCCCTAGAAGTGATGAGGCCAGAACAAGTTGAGGCGATAGTAGATTGGTTTGCTGCTGACAGTGCCTCCAGTTCCTTCACATTGTCTCCCACCCAGTCTACTGCAGAAAGGTCAGAGTTGGCACCTGCAGCCAATGTCCAACCGTCTTTCACCTCACCCCCTTGCAAATCAGGCCAGCAGTCTGAGCCCCAAGCCATACAGCAGTCTCTTATTCTTTTTGAGGACTCTGTCAGCAGGGTTTCCCAGGGCCATCCACCTAGCCCTGCCCCAGAAGTGGAAGAGATTGAGTGCAGCGATGCCCAACCACTTATTTCTCAAGATGAGTACATGCAAGGATCATCGCAGCACGTCTCCGATGATGACGAAACGCAGGTGCCAACTGCTGCGGCGTTCAGCATTGTGGAGACCGACAAGGAGGGCAGGGGTGAAGACTGGGTGGAAGATGATGTGGAGGACGATGAGGTCCTCGACCCCACATGGAATGAACGTCATGCAGGTGACCTGAGTAGTTTGGAGGAAGAGGCGGTGGTCGCACAGAGCCACCAGCACAGCAGAAGAGGGAGCAGGGTGCAGAAGCGGAGCGGCCGTGCCCTAGACACTACGCCCGCTACTGCCCAACGCAGCAAGGGAACGAGCGCACCAAAGTCAGCTCAAAGGAGTTCTCTAGCGTGGAAGTTCTTTAGAAAATGTGCTGATGACAGGACACGAGTGGTTTGCACCCTGTGCAATCAGAGCTTGAAGCGAGGCATGAACCTTCTCAACCTGAGCACAACCTGCATGATCAGGCATCTAAGTGCAAAGCACGAGCTGCAGTGGAGTACACACCTTCAAAACCAAGAAACGTCTCTGGCTCATCCTGCTTCCTCTTCTGCTGCAGTCTCGGCCGCTCCAGCCACATCTGTAGTGATACCGGCACCTGCCACCCCGCAAACAGACGATCTGTCAGCAACACCACCACCTGGGTCACCAACAACCATCTCCACAATGTCCCGTGGAAGCGTTCAGCTTTCCATCTCCCAAACACTTGAGAGGAAGAGGAAGTACCCCCCTACCCACCCGCGATCCCTGGCCCTGAATGCCAGCATTTCAAAATTATTGGCCTTTGAAATGCTGTCATTCCGTCTGGTGGAGACGCACAGTTTTAAAAACCTTATGTCGGTGGCTGTCCCACAGTACGTCGTGCCCAGCCGCCACTACTTTTCCAGGCAAGCCATCCCTTCCCTGCACAACCAAGTGGGGGAAAATATCAGGTGTGCACTGCGCAACGCCATCTGTGCCAAGGTCCACCTAACTACGGATACGTGGACCAGTAAGCACGGTCAGGGGCGTTATATCTCCCTAACGGCACACTGGGTAAATGCAGTGGCGGATGGGCCTGAGGCGGATAGCAATTTGGCGCATGTCCTTCCACCACCGAGGATTGCAGGGCGCTTCAGTTTGCCTCCTGTTCGTAACTCCTCCTACTCCGCTTCCTCATCCTCTACCGCCTCCTCATCCGGACAGCGTAACACCTTCACCACCAACTTCAGCACGGCCAGGGGTAAACGACAGCAGGCAGTTTTACAACTTGCCTGTTTGGGGGACAAACCACACACCGCGCAGGAGTTGTGGAGGAGCATGGAACAGCAGACAAATGAGTGGTTGCTGCCAGCGAGCCTCAAGCCCGGCCTGGTGGTGTGTGATAACGGGCGAAATCTCATAGCAGCTCTGGGCCTAGCCGGTTTGACGCACATCCCTTGCCTGGCGCATGTGCTGAATTTGGTGGTGCAGAGGTTCCTTAAAAACTACCCCGATATGTCAGAGCTGCTGCAGAAAGTGCGGGCCGTTTGTGCGCACTTTCGGCGTTCTCACCCTGCTGCTGCTCGCCTGGCAGCGCTGCAGCGTAACTTCGGCCTTCCCGCTCACCGCCTCATATGTGACGTGCCCACAAGGTGGAACTCCACCTTGCACATGCTGGAAAGACTGTGCGAGCAGCAGCAGGCCATAGTGGAGTTTCAGCTGCAGCACGCACGCGTGAGTCGCTCTGCGGAACAGCACCACTTCACCACCAATAACTGGGCCTCCATGCGAGACCTGTGTGCCTTGTTGCGCTGTTTTGAGTACTCCACCAACATGGCCAGTGGCAATGACGCCGTTCTCAGCTTAACTATCCCACTTCTATGCCTCCTTGAAAAAACAATTCGGGCGATGATGGAAGAGGATGTGGCACAGGATGAGGAGGAGGAGGAGGATGAAGAGGTAACATTTGCAAGGCTTTCAGGGCAGTCATTCGCAAGGGGCTCCGAGGGTGGGTTCCTGCACACGCAAACGCCAGGGACGCAATTGTCCAGCAGGGGCACAGTTCTGGAGGATGAGGAGGATGAGGAGGAGGAGGAGCTGGAGGAGGAGATGGAACCATGTTCACAGCAGGGTGGCACCCAGGCCAGCTCATGGCCATCACTGGTGCGTGGCTGGGGGGATACAGAGGACACGGACGATACACCTCCCACAGAGGACAGCCTTTCGTCGCCTCTGGGCAGCCTGGCACACATGAGCGATTACATGCTGCAGTGTCTCCACAACGACCGCCGAGTTGCCCACATTCTAACTTGTGCTGATTACTGGGTGGCCACGCTGCTGGATCCCCGTTACAAGGACAACGTACCGTCCTTAATTCACTCACTGGAGCGCGATCGCAAGATGCGCGAGTACAAGCGCACGCTGGTAGACGCCATGCTGCTGGCATTCCCATCTGACAGCGGGGCCACAGTGGAAGCACAAGGCAGAGGAGGAGGAGGTCGCCAACGCAACCAGGGCACCGCCAGCACCTCAGAAGGCAGGGTTAGCATGGCCGAAATGTGGAAAAGCTTTGTCAGCACGCCACAACAAACAGCAGCACCAGCAGCTCAGATGGAACGTCTTAGCAGGAGGCAGCATTTTACCAACATGGTGGAGCAGTATGTGTGCACACGCCTACATGTAGTGAATGACGGGTCTGCCCCCTTCAACTTCTGGGTCTCCAAATTGGGCACATGGCCTGAGCTTGCCCTTTACGCCTTGGAGGTGCTGGCGTGCCCTGCAGCCAGTGTATTATCTGAACGGGTATTTAGCACGGCTCTGGGCGTTATAACAGACAAGCGCAGCCGCCTGTCCAGAGACAATGTGGACAAGCTCACGTTCATTAAAATGAACCAGGCATGGATCCCACGGGACTTTTCCGTACCTTATGCAGAATAGCAATGGATACCGACCTTACCCACCCATTGTTCCATTTTTGCTCTTTCTCACTCTTTTGGGGTGTACCCTCATTTAAAATTTTTGAAAAGAAGCAGTGTTGGCTACCTCGTCCTCCTCCTCAGGGCCAGATTAATGTAGGGGCTATTGGAGCTGCAGCTCCAGGCCCCTACCTTTTATATAGGCCCCGGGTTGGCCATATTCACTGTTACCGCTCTTCTGTCACTTGTAAACACAGAAGTCTGGCTTCTATGCTCGCTTCCCCAGGCAGCACCCTCAGAACCTCCCCACACAGCGTGAAGGCCGGACAAGGAGGGACAGTTGGCGATGCATGGATGTGTTTATGGGCTTCAGAGACAGCATCCCATGTTGAATTAGGCATGCATGGCTGCACCCTTCCTCCTCTGGGTGCATGGCAAGGCACGGCCCTTAAGGCCCTTCAAAATCCTCAGCACCAAGCCCATGATGCTGTTAATCCGGCCCTGGTCCTCCTCCACCGCCGCTTCCACCTACACCGCCCATAGGTGTGCGCAGCCTATTGCATTAAGGTGTGCACCCCAAAGTTGAAATACACATGCATGTGTTTGCCAGCAGGGAGAGTAATGTATCGGGGCCATGTACCTGTAGGCAAGGAGAAATAGAGCAGAGCAGGTCCCAGGGAGATCTTTCCCATCTCCTCACTGGCAATGCTATGTGCCCTAGGTGATTAGGGTGTGCCCAGGCACACCCAGCACACCCTGTGCGCACGCCTATGTCACCGCCACATCCACCACCACCTCAACCTCCCTCCTACTCCATATGGGCCTCGTCCTTCAGAGATGAAGAAGAACATTGTTTTATTTTTCTGTTTTTTTTTTGTTGTTTTAAGTTATTTCCCTATCCACATTTGTTTGCAGAGCACTTGCCATGCTCTTAATTACGTTTTGCTGCCATTTGCAGCACTCTAGCCCTTTCCTTTGGTGTTTTAGAGCCATTTTAGTGCCTTAAAGTTCGGGTCCCCATTGACTTCAATGGGGTTCGGTGTCCGGGAAAAGTTCGGTAAAAGTCCGGGACACGGACCCGGACTTTTTTTTAAAGTTCGGCCGAACCCGTCGAACACGGACATCTAGGTGTTCGCTCAACCCTAGTTGTGTTATGTTTTTTTACTTATTTATTATGTGTTTCCCCTTCCCTATTCTCTTTTTTACCAATGAAATTATGTAATTTCCATAGATCAAATGATATGATATTTTCTACTTGAATTTTCATATCATCATATCATTTTATAAATGAATGATATGATATTTTCTACTTTTATTTTTTAGAATACGCTTTGGTAATTATTTTTAGGTAATTGTATTGATTCATGTTTTTTGATACACTAGACATGGGTGGATTGTAGGACTATGGAAGCCTACCCACTTTTTTGCTCCTTTTTATATATGTAATTTTTCACTTGTCTTTTAAATTATGGCCTTTGGCGATCCTCCACACACTCCATCCGGATCGCTGCTTGATTCTTAGCTATCTGGATGCTTCTGCTGAGTGTTTTGTAGGACAGCCATACTTCACTCATTCTTTCCCTCTGGGGGGGTCAGCCTTAAGAAGGAGGCTGGGCCTCGGAAACTAGCTGCGGCCCACCCCCTCCCCAGCTTGTGTGCCTTGTCTTGTTGCAGCCAGTAGTGGTGCGTGAGAGCCTGTGATGCCGCCATCCTCCCGCTCTCTTATGCAGCGGGTCTGGACTTGTGTGAGCGGTGCTCTTCCTGTTGGCCGGTTTTATCTTTGCTAATGTGATTAGCCCCAGTTGTCATCCTTAGCAGGTCCAGACATCTTCAGCAGCCCTCCAGCCCACCCTGTCTACCGTCTTGGATTACCACACACAATGCCACTGCACCTCTACATGCAGTCTGCAAGTTATTCAGATGTAAGTGGATATTGGAATAAAGTGTTGTTGTTTTTACTCGCACTGACCTGGCGCCCTGTTTTCTCTTTTTAATTTTATTCTCGAGGGAATCCCATACCTCAACAAGGAGCACTTGTGAGTGTTCTGTCCAGTCACCACCTGTTGTTTTCCATTTGGCCTGGTTATCCTGTGGTTCTCAGCTATTTTTGGACTAAATTGACTTAAAACACCATAATATTCTTTTTATTGTCATTTTTTCTCTATTCCTATCATTCTGCATATTTTTACCTTTATTTTTATTTTCATTTCATCTCATAAAGATCTCATCTAATGTCAGTGAGGGCTGACTACCTTGCAGTTGGTGATGAATTGTTTGCACATTTGATTCAAACAGGGTTTGGTGAACTTCAAAGAACGTTGGATGCCAAATCTGTCAAATTAAAAATACCAATTTTCTGAGCCAATAGGCAAGGGGTTGTAAAAAAAAAAAAAAAAAACAAGGTGAGTGGGCACTGCCCTAGGGAACATGTACAGATGCATTAAACATTTTTGAAAAAATCCATTTAGCCAGGAGCAGCAATTTTTTTAACTTCCTAAAAAAGATGCTGTCAATTACATTTCTGCATGTACATCATAGAGATGTTCCCCTTCTCTTGCAGGATAAGGATAAGGATATACCTTCCAGGCATGTTATTTAAAATAATTGTTATTATTTCACTTTAAATAGCAAATACTAAAACGTATGTGCTCTCCCGAGTCCCTAATCCCCTCAATCCAAGCTGCTGTATAAACATTTAAATATTATAAAACTTTATTTGCAACATACAGTGCTACCAGTAATTAAATCTAAAAAAAATAAATAATAATAATTCCTCCCCTCACAAATAATCTAAACAAATGAAAAGAAGTGCAGTAAATCAATACATTAATAAATATTCCATAACAGAAACTTCTATGCAAATCAATAAAGTTCGCAGGGGCACGTTTGGGGAGCAGAATTTTTTTAATTAATTTATTTTATTTTATTTTTATTATGTACTAGCAGATTTACATATGCTAACAAATTGAAAATTGAAGCCAAACTCCAGCTAACACTATAAGCAGTTACAGAAGCATTTTTTTTCCCTATTGGAATAAAGGTTTTACATAAATAAAAGCTGATCATTGTAAGCAACCCTGTCAATTTTAAATGGTTTGTCTCATCTCTGTAACTGTTATATCTGCAGGACAGCTTGTTATTTTGAAAAACAACAAACTTACTTGCAGGATCACCAACTGAAAATGGAAGAAAAAAAGACTAAAATCGAGTATAGCCATCATATCTGAAAATTGGTAAGCTGCAATATAATAAATGTTTACTGTTGGGTATAATACTGCTTTAAAATAGAATATGTAGTGGTAAGAGTAGGGATGAATGCTTCTTTTAAATGGATTCTAATGTTTCTGTGTAATCACATTTGCAGTAGGCCCCTTTTACATCTGTAAGTTTTATTGCTCCTCTAAGTTTTTTGGGGGTCTGAAGAACAGACACACCTTAAATTCATTTCATACTTTAAGCAGTGGCGCTTTTGCTATATTATTAAAGTTTTTACTGTTTTCAGCGGTTTCTGAAATAAATCCTATATCGCAAGATGGGTCAGTAGCTCTGGATTTAGGCAGAACTTTATATAATGACATCATAAATTTAAGTGCACACTCCATATTGTGGCAAAACAAACTATATTGTAGTCTGATGATGCATACTGTAATGTGTAGACAATTTCAGGTCATATTTAACTGTGCTACTCAGTGAACTGAGCAATAAGTGATGCAGATATCCTCATAGTCACTGAGCACCTTGTATACATTAAAACATAGTGTACAATGCTTTAAGAGCAGGGAAGCTTTTTCAGGTTAATTACCCACAACAAGCTACTTGTCTGAGAACCCCTTGGACTGAGTCCATTTTACCTAAGGTAAACATGTTTAACCACTTTACCACCGGAGGAATTTGCTGTCTTACGTCTGGGCCACTTTTTGCGATTCGGCACTGTGCGAATTTAACTGACAATTGCGCAGTCATGCAATGCCATACCCAAACGAAATTTACGTCCTTTTTTTCCCATAAACAGAGCTTTCTTTTGGTGGTATTTGTTCACCTGTGTGATTTTCACTTTTTGTGCTATAAACAAAAAAAGAGCGACAATTTTGAAAAAATAACAACATTTTTCACATTTTTTTATATGAAACCCCCCCCCCCAAAAAAAAAATGTAAAAATCACAATTTTTTATCATTTTAGGCCAATTTGTTTTCTGCTACATATTTTTGTTTAAAAAAATCGCAATAAGCATATTTTGATTGGTTTGAGCAAAAGTTATTGCGTTTGCTAACTAAGGGAAAGATTTCTGTCGTTTTTGGTGTTTTTTTTTTAACGAGTAATGGTAGCGATCTGCGATTTTTTTTGCGGGACTGCGACATTGCGGCGGACACATCGGACCCTTGACTGACATTTTTGACACTTTTGGGGGTACCAGTGGCATTACTACAGTAATCAGTGCTATAAATATGCACTGTTACTGTAAAAATGACACTGGCAGGGAAGGGGTTAATTTTTATTGGTGATCAAGGGGTTAATGTATGCCTGGTGCTTACTAACGTGTGTGGGGGGAGGGGACTGAGTGACACAGGGACAGATCGCAGGTTCAGCTATGCTGAACCCTGCAATCTGACCCTGCCTGTCACTTGGGAGATCCGCCCGCTTTGTTTACACAAGCGGGCGGATCTCCACACTCGATTCCCCGACGATCGGGGAAGAGCGGTGGTGATTACCACTGCTCCTCCCCTGGCCCGACTCCCGCTGTGACTGAATACAGAGGGAGTGAGCCTCCGGCGGCGCGCGCGTGCCGCCGAGAGAGGGGAATGTCTGGCGACGTAGGTCTACGTCGCCAGACGTTATCGAGCCACTTTGCCGCAGTAGAGCTCCAGTGAGCAGCGGTAAAGTGGTTAAAGCTGAGCCTTCTACATGTTTTCTAGAAAACAACCTTCTCTAAGTTGCAAAAGTATATTGCGATTGTGAGCTCAGATATCCTACTATATTCAGACCAAAAGATGTTTTTCCATCTTGTGTATTAGCCAGCAACACATATTCCCAATTTATACATTTCTATATATTCTCTGGGATGGAGGATCGTGGAGACTATAGTGAGGATTCACCCTAATGCAGAAGGGCCTTGCTGAGGCAGTGTGGCTTCCACGTATATTTGCAAATGCTGTGCAACTAAATTATTAGTAAACCGCAGCAACAAAGAAAATAGAATTGGGCCCTGGGCAGTTTAAGTCATAATATGCTAGTATGCAATGCATACTAGCACATTATGAAAGACTTACCTGAAAACAAAGCCCTCCAGCGGTGCCCTGTCACCATTGTAGGCTCTTCCATCTTGACCTGGTCTTCCTTCTGGATTTGTGGGCTTCGGGGGTATGAATGACCGAGCCGCAATGACGTCACTCCTGCACATGCATGCAGGAGTCACTGTTTACAGCACAGGGTTCTGAAAGAACAGCATGGGTATGCTGTTCCTCCAGAGTGCATGTGCCGCTGATGTCACAGACTGCTTCTAAAGTAAATATCTCCTAAACAGTGCACGTTTAGGAGATTTTTCCTGCAGCTATAGGTAAGCTGTATTATAGGCTTACCTATAGGTAAAAATCAACCAAGGGAGTTTACTCCTACTTTACCACAAATTGTAAGTGTAATGCGTTTTTTTGTTGGCTAGCTGATAACATGCCTTACTGGCCAGATCACCAGGTAAAAGCAGAGGGAAAAAAGCCTAATAAAAAAGAAAATGAATGCAGCCACCATATCTAATGACTGGTAAGCTGTAATATATTATATTTTTGGTTTAATACCACTTTAAGTGTAATGTTGACATTTGCCACTACCGTCACAAATTGCAGTTAGACTATGCATATAATGGCTGCTTTACTGGCCAATGGCCAATAGGAATGTGGATGCTCAAGCTTTGTTACTATCAGGAAGTGCTGAAGCATGAATCAGAAATCCTGTCTTTACAGACTAGCTGCAGTAAAAGTAATTATTTTACTTTAATTTGTATTTCTCTTTAGACCACTCTACCATTCACATTCAAAAGGGTGCAACAATGACCTTCTAAAGGGAGCTAGCAACATTTATTTGCTGTAGAAAAACTCCAAAAACCAGTAAGACCATCCCCTCTGTATCACCAAACTTTGCGCTCAGTTATTCCTAAAAAAAATACTTCCCACTTAAAAAAAGCAAAAAAAAAAAAAAAAAAGATTTTTCACTCACTATGAAATAAATGCAAAATAAAATATGGACTTGCAGCCAAAAATTTCTCATTGTTCCCCTTCTTTTAAATCTAGAGGTTGCAGCACTTTACACCCTTACAGTTCATTAGCTTTCAGATTGTGAAGCACTCACAGATTTCATCAGGTAAAGGCTTCTGCTAAAAAAAATAAAATAAAAATGTTCTGTCCTCCTTTGTAGAATATGCTTCAAATGCCTAATAGCAGGAAATATTTTGATTTTTCCTTGCTAAATGATTTGTTGCCCCAAACAGAGAAGAACCCCCAATACACCTCAAATCATATTTGAAATATTATGTTGTATGACTCCTAAATTCAAAATGCTCATTTCTATCTTATATATCACTGTACAACTGTAACGCTCCTGCGTTTTATGTATGATGTGGATTTTCAGCTGCAGAAATATTCCACTTCAGTAGTCATGTAGAGAAACGCTGAGACACCATTCCCAACTCTCAATGACTCATCATGTGTGGATGATCTCAATTCAGCAAGTAAATACACACACTCAATAAGATGTTTCCTAGAGTGACTTATGTATATAGTAACACACTGATGATAGGCTGAAGAGACAGGTTGGGTAGAGATGGTAGATGACAGACACTTGAAAGGAAATGTTCTTGAAAGTAAGATAGTAGCAGATGGGATGCAGATAGGTTTAGCAATCATGTATGGTAGCAGATGACAGAGTAGCAGGTGGACATACAAGAGAGATCAACCCAGTGCAAGAACAGGTGGTAGTAGGCTCAAGAGCTAGCAATCTTAGATAATGCAGATGTAGTAATAGTCCTTAGTATGCAGAGCTAGATAGTGTAAGCTTTAGTATGAAAGTTATAGAGGTTTCCCCTGTGGGGTACTTATCACTAATAGCAATGTAGCAGAGGAGAGGTTCGGCAAGAGCGGATGATCCGGTAGCGGGATACAGCGATCAGCGCAGCGTGGTTCCGACAGCGAGGTATGCTTGCAAGCATGAGAGCTTCAAGACAGGCTAGCATCAAGGCACAAAGCAGTTCGAACGAACACATGTGAGTGAGAGCCTGCGATCTAAATAGCCATCCAGTCCGGCGCTCAGTGATGACAGCATCAGTCTTAAAGGTGTATGCGCACCTTACCAAAAGAGAATGGTGGGGCGCATACACTTATGAAAGAGTAATTAGGATACCCGAAGGTACCAGAACATAACAACAACATGTCTATTACAAGGTATTTTCTACTTGTGTAGCCAAATAGGAGAAAACATCTTTTTGAGCAGTTATCAGTGATAGTAGTCTCCCCAATACTCTATGGGGGGGGGGGGGGGGCTTACTAAAACTAGAGAGTGAAAAATCTGGTGAAGCTGTGCATGGTAGGCAATCAGATTCTATCCTCCTTGTTCAATTTAGCTTTGACAAAAAAAATAAAAAAAACCTGGAAGCTGATTGGTTGCTATGCAGAGCTGCACCAGATTTTTCACTCTCCAGTTTTAGTAATTCAACCCCCTATGAAAGTCTTCTCCTTTAGTTCCCCTTATTGATGGCAAACAAAAAGATTCATATGAGCATATCTGGTGAGATTTCCAATCAACTATTTATTTTGAAATTATATTTTTAAAGTATTGAAACAGAGATGGTTTTTGCCTTTGATTGTGCCATTGAACACAAACATCATGGATTTGTCAAAAGCTCAAAGAAAATTTAGAGAATGTATCATGACAGCAGCTAGATGGACTATAGGAGTTTGAACAACCAGATCTCTAAATACTGTACATTGTTACATAGTTAGGTAAAAAAAAAAAAAAAAGGCACTAGTCCATCTAGTTCAAGCCGTTAAATAAAAAAAAAAAAAAGAATTATTACCGTATTTATTACAGCTTTGCAATTTAATGAGTGCACTTTAGGTGTCTTATCAGATAAAATATCATATTGGAAAATTAGCAACAATAGGTAATTGTAAAGAACATTTTTTTTTACCCACTTCTTCCCCACCTCTCTCTCTTCCCCCTATTTTGGGGGCGTTTAACATATTTTACTGAAGAATTGTAAAATCTAAAAAAATAAATAAAAGGAACAAAAAATTCTTAAAGACAGGGTTTTATGGGCTTGCTGACACTCCTCTCAATCCCCTTAAACCAAAAAATTTATCATGAGGGGATACAATTCAGTTGTCTCTTTTTCTGTTTTGTACAGTGATTGGGTAAAGTGCTGTTTCTTTGCATACTGTATAGTGTGCTTTTTGAAACTTACAGTATATCTTTATTGCTGTATTTAAAAATGGAAAAACTAAAGGGTTGTGCTGGCATCATTGGCTGTTTAATTAAATTGTCTATAAAGGAATGAGAGTATTATTTATACACTTGAGAAAGGTCATTGCTATGCCCAAAACGTGCACTTTGTGAACTGTGGATGAAACAGTAAAGGTTGTTGGCAGGAATAAGAATAGAGGGAGGATGAAGGATAAAAGAACATGCTGTATGATGAAAGCATATCTACAATAAACCCAATAACAGAAATTCAGCACATTGCAGCTTACCGGTCCTTAGATTTGCTGGCTAAAGTCTTTTTCTTTTTTCAGGCTAAAATAAGAAGAGAGAGAGGCATACTTAAAAAAAACCCTCACTGGAGCCCTCCAGCCTGAACAAATTAGGCTTAGTCTACAACCTTCATGACCCCTTACAGTTCAGCTTTCACTTACTACACTCCACTGAATCTCACTAATGATCTACTAACTGCTAAAACCAGTGGCTACTACTCAATACTCAGACTGCTAGACCTCTCTGCAGCCTTTGATACTGTTGACCATCCCCTCCTCCTCAAAAAATGCCACTTTCTTGGCCTTCAAGTCTCTGCTCTCTCCTGGTTGGCCTCCTACCTATCACCAGTGTTAATTTTGTCAACAAAAACTTTTTGTCAACAAAAACTTTTTGTCAACAATTTCGTCAACAGCATTTTTCAAGTGACGAAAACTAAACGCAAAGTATAGCAAATTTTCAACAAATGAGGACAACTATGACGAAAATCAAATCCGTTTTCATTAACGAATGAAAACTAGATTTAAGGTGTGTCACTAATAGGATAAATATAGGAAAACTTAGCACAGTGGTACCAACATCCCTAATAAACTTGTTTAGAGTGTATCTCTGAAATTACAGAGTTCTCGCCTAGGCGAGAAAAAAAGGGGGGAGGGCTTGGCAAAACCAATTTGAATGGGATTTTAACGGTACCAATAAAGATTAGGGATGATCGAACGGTTCGGGTCGACCATCGGTTCGGCCCGAACATTGGGTGTTCGAGGTTCGGCCGAATTTAGAACTTTTTGCCCAAAAAGTTCGGAATTCGGCAACCAGAACCGCCCAAAATGCAATGCTTCAGGAAATGGGCTTTAAAAGCCCGTGATTGGACCAGAACCATTAGCAAAAGCCAATTGAGGGGGCAGGAGAATGCTAGGAATGTGATTGGAGTGACTAGGGGGTCCCTAGACCAATCATTAGTGAATACGCCCCCCAGTATATAACATCGCCCCCGCCATATTCCTAACATTGTTATACTGGACATGGAAGAGAGTGGAAGCAGTTCTGTTAATTTTACTTTAAAAGTGTCATTTAGCTATTTTTAGTGTGAGGAAAGGGATATCTAGTGTAGTTAGAGTGCTCCTTTACACTTAAGTTAGCTTCAAAAATTGAGTTTCTGTAGGGAAAGTGTTAAGTGTAAGGGGACCGTAGTGTAGTGTAGGGTTAACTGGCAGTGACTGCTATGGCAGGGTGACAAAACCCTTCCATAGCAGGGTGACCGCTATAGAGAAAAGATCATTTCTCTGAATAGCTTCGGCACACCCATATGGCTTCTCACCAGCCAAGCATTTTTTATGCTGCAGGGGCTGCCACTGCCAGTGCTTTTTTGAGGACATGTTTGATGTCAGACATGACATCTGAACATGTGTATAGGGGGTATATATAGACATATATGTCTGAATATATACCCCTAGACATATATAGGTGTGATAGTAGCAGAAATAAATGCTTGCGCTAATGAAATCATTTACAGTAATATATTTCTGCTACTATCACACCTATATATGTCCAGGGGTATATATTCAGACATATATGTGTATATATACCCCTATACACATGTTCAGATGTTTTGCCTGCCTCAAAAGAACCCAAAAAAATGCCAAAAAAACGCTAGCGTCAAAAAAAAATGCCCAGGTGTGTTTTTGCTGGCATTTTTTGGGGGGTTTTGGAGGCAGGGAAAACATCAGAACTTGTGCACAGTACCACTATACACAAGTTCAGATGTTTTTCCTGACTGCAAAGAACCCCAAAAATGCCTGCTTTGAAACCGGCAAGGTGTGGAGAGAAGCTAACCCCCTGAGCTGAAAGTTTTCTAATACATACAATCCTTTTTTTTTTCTGGTTCTGGACATGCTACAGAGCTGAAACTTCACAGGTACACCTTTTAGACCCCCCAGACACAAAATCACACAAAAGAAAGTTCTTAAAAATTTTCATTTTTGATAAAAAAGCCAATTATTGAAAAAATTAAAAAAAAAAGAGATTTTTTGATTTTTACTTTGGATTTCAGATCTGGGGGGTCTAAAAAGTGTACATGTGAAGTTTCAGCTCTGTAGCATGTCCAGAACCATAAAAAAAAAGATTGTTTGTATTAGAAAACTTTCTGACAGGGGGTTGGCTTCGCTGCTGTAACACCTTGCCGGTTTAATAGAAGGCATTTTTTTGAGTTCTTTGCAGTCAGGAAAAACATCTGAACTTGTGTATAGTGGTACTGTGCACAAGTTCTGATGTTTTGCCTGCCTCCAAAAACCCCCCAAAAATGCCAGCAAAAACACACCTGGGCATTTTTTTTTTTTTGACGCTAGCGTTTTTTTGGCATTTTTTTGGGGTTCTTTTGAGGCAGGCAAAACATCTGAACTTGTGTATAGTGGTGTATATGCACACATCCATATATTTATATACACACCTAGACATATATAGGTGTGATAGTAGCAGAAATATATGCTTGCGCTAATGAAATCATTTATAGTAACATATTTCTGCTACTATCACACCTATGTGAAAAAACTAATTTAAACCCGCGCTTATGGATTTACAATTAAAACCACCAAATAAAATTATATATCTCCAAGTGAGCAAAAGTGTATAAAATTCTGTATAAAAAAGGTGTGTATATATATAAAAGAGCAGCTGCTGCGACACTAAGAAAATCTTAGGGATAATAGACAACACAAATTTAAGCAGCGCTGGCCCTTAGTATTGTTGAAAAAAATATATTAAATAAATACCACTGTGTTTCTCCAGAAAAAAATATAATATGTGACACTCTAATAATATATGTGAGTGTTTAAAATTCCTATTAAAATGTGTGAAACAATTATACAACAACTGTATACCAAATATATTAAATACGGTATTAAGGTGATAAGAATATAGTGCTAAGAGATCGTGCAAAAGTCCATAGAAACATGTGAAATATAAAAGTCCTTAAGTGATCCAAAGTTAAGGTGCTCCAGTGCCGGTAAACAATATAGTGCTCCAAAGTGAAAAGTGCCCCTCTTGGTTCACTACTCACCACAACGCCAATATTTGAGAGCCTCAATTATATTGCACATAAGCCTTGGCACCAGGATAATTTTCTCCGTACGCCTTTCACTATAAATAAGGGTCTGCTTGCGCATCCACCATTCAAAATAGAAAACAAAGGGCGTACATAGTGAAGTATGTAGGTATGGGTTTATTTCTGCTTTATAGCCAAATGCATACTTACAACAAGTAAGAAAAAGTAGGCATGTACAGCGTAGAGCCTCGTGGTTACGCCGCTCGGCGTGCGTTCCACGGGCAGGAAGTGATAGGCCGGAAGTGACGTGCCTCTCCGTGCGTGACAGGAAATACGTCAACGCGTTTCACCGTAAGTTCCGGCATTTTCAAAGACATCATTTCCTGTTTACACCGGCCTTTTATATGGTAGGCAACCCGATCGTCATATCCGGATGTCATATTATTTCGGAACTTTATCGTGCAAAAACATAACAAATCCTCAAATACAATATCAAGATTGGTATATTGGCACTACCAACCGATATTCTATATTTACAACATATAATTTTTTAAAACATTAGATAAATTGCGGTAGGTAAGATCCGGGCTTCACTTCCTGTTTACATCAAATTGACATACAAATACTGAACATATACATTTCAATCATACTAAAAAATCTAAATTAATTTGTTAATAGTTTTAAAAATTCATTTATTATTAGAAAGAATTACATATTATGTGGATTTATGGGAAATAAAAGAAGGTTTCTGAATTAATATTATTATTATTATGCATATATTGTGGACTACGATTAAAATTATATATTAAAATTACTTTGAATTTAAAATTAATTGAATATTAATCAAATCTAAAACAAAGAATAACTAAAGGATAAATGGCAATGTTAATATGGCATTATTTTTAATATTATATTGATTATATACATGGAGGAGAATAAAATTCATTAGGTCAATATCTATATTAATAAACTCTATGGTTATATTATAATCAAAAATTTTATTAATTTTTAATGTAAAATCATCCAATATTTATTCTATATATTGGATTTTAATATTTATTATATATAAATTATTTTATTAATTTAATTTTGATTATATTTAAGGAGATTTAAATATGGGTTCCAATATGAGGTTTGGTAGGGAGAGGAATCATTTATTTCATACATATACTGCGGGGAAGGGGGGGGGGATAGAAAAAATCTTGGGTTACCAGTTGGATAGAAAGCAATTGACATCAACATCCACGTTTAACCCCTTTGGTTTTAATGTCTCTAAACGGTGGATCCATTGTGTCTCATTCTGTGAAATAGCTTTTTTGAGATTACCGCCCCTTCAATGGGGCTCAATTTTGTCAATACCACAAAAAATTAAAAAGGCAGGATTGCTCTGGTGTGCTAGCTTAAAATGGTGGGAGAGACTGTGGTTTTTAAACCCTTTTTTAATGTTTAGAACATGTTCTCTGAGTCTTGTTCTCAGTTCTCTCGTGGTCCTTCCCACGTACTGCAACCCACAAGGGCAAGAGAGAAGATAAGTTACGTGGGTGGACGCACAGGTAATGAATTTGTTAATTTTGTAAGTTTTACCATTATAAGAGGATTTGAAGTCGCTGCTTTTCCTTTTTCTATATCTCGAGGTTCTGCAAACCATGCACCTACCGGAGCTGAAAAAACCCACCTGATCTAAGAACGTGCAGGTTTTTGTGGGTGGGTTAATTACATTGTGCGCCAACTGTAACCTCAGGGTCTTAGGTTTCGTATAAATAAATTGAGGTTTCGGGGGTAGAAGGGTCTTTAAAACGTTATCTTTTAATAGAAGCTGCCAGTGCTTTTTAAATATTCTTTCAATTTGGGAATGCTGTCTTGAAAAGCTTGTTAGAAAGTCTAGACTGAAGTCTTTTTCTTTATTTTTCTCCTTTTTTCTGAATAAGTCTTTACGTTCAATATTTCTGACCTTATTTTTAGCTGCTAAAAGATCTCTTGTTTTGTACCCTTTTTCTTGAAAAGAAAAGAGACGAAGAACTAGAGGATGTAGAGGATGTAGAGGAGGGCAGAAAAAGAAAAAGAACCAATTAAATGAAGGAATCTTTAATCTAAGTAGTGTCACATTTTCAGAAGATGAGTTAAAAGTTTTAAGCTTAAGGTTGAAATATGCGCCAGAAAAAAGTCTTAATAAATTCGATACTTGTATCGACCTACAAAAATTCATCAGAAAACTAAATATTAAAAAATACTATGCTGGAAAAACCTCAGAGAATACTGTACCCACGGGAGATTTTACATACACTAAATTAAGAAACAAGTCTGTTTTTAACCCTAAATTATTGAATAACCAGTTTTTAGATGTATTTTTAGCTATGGTAGAAAACGATCTAGAGAGTATGAAAATAAAAAACTCAAGGAAAAAAGAGGATATTGAAAGGGGTCTTAAATCCTTGGAAAAGAGGAAAAATATAGTAATCCGAGCCGCCGACAAGGGAGGTGGCCTTGAAATTTTAAACAAAAAAGATTACCTAGATGAATTAAACCGGTTGGTTAGTGACCCAGACACATATGAACTACTAAAAGGAAACCTTACTAATAAATATAACGCCAAACTAACAAAGCTGGTCAAATGGGCAAGCAAAGAAGGTATTATAAACAAAAAAGAAAGTCGGTATCTGGTACCCGATGCACCTAGGGTGCCAGTTATATACCACCTACCGAAGATTCATAAAAACAAGGAACACCCACCGGGGAGGCCCATAGTAAGTGGGGTGGATTCCCTCCTATCAAGGCTAGGAGAATACCTGGATTGTTTTTTCCAGCCCCTGGCACAAGAGGGTTTGGCTTATTTACGCGATAGCAAACATCTAATGGAAATCTTAAAAGATCTAGAGGTAGAGGAGAATGACATTCTAGTGGGAGTAGATGTCAATTCCCTCTACACCAATATCAAGCAAGAGCATGCCTTAAGAGCAGCAAAATGGGCCCTAGACCAAACTGAAATAAAAACGAAACAGAAAGAATTTTTGTTACAAGGATTGGATCTCGCAATGAGCCACAACTTCTTTTGGCATGAGAAAAAGTTTTTTAGACAAAAAAAGGGTGTGGCTATGGGAGCCAAATATGCTCCTTCCATAGCTAATATTTTTATGCAAAAATGGGAAAGCGAACAGATTTTTAAAAACAGACCAAAAGAACTCATCACATACAAAAGATACATAGACGATATTTTTATTGTATGGAGAGGTACGCAGAACTCATTGGATCGGTTTTTAACATTTATGAATAGTAATCAGTATGATATCTCCTTCTCCCATGTTTATAATTTTAATAATATTAATTTTTTAGACTTGTGTATTTTTAAAAATTCCAATAGGCTTTTTACTAAAACGTATTTTAAAGAAGTCGATGCCAATGGCTATATCCCCGTGGGAAGTTGCCATCACCCCAGATGGCTAAATACAATTCCAAATAGCCAGCTAATGAGGATAAGGAGAAATTGTAACAGAAAAAGTGACTATGATGTACAAGCTGATGTAATTATAAGAAAATTTCAAGAAAAAGGGTACAAAACAAGAGATCTTTTAGCAGCTAAAAATAAGGTCAGAAATATTGAACTTAAAGACTTATTCAGAAAAAAGGAGAAAAATAAAGGAAAAGACTTCCGTTTAGCCTTTCTAACAAGCTTTTCAAGACAGCATTCCCAAATTGAAAGAATATTTAAAAAGCACTGGCACCTTCTATTAAAAGATAACGTTTTAAAGACCCTTCTACCCCCGAAACCTCAATTTATTTATACGAAACCTAAGACCCTGAGGTTACAGTTGGCGCACAATGTAATTAACCCACCCACAAAAACCTGCACGTTCTTAGATCAGGTGGGTTTTTTCAGCTGCGGTAGGTGCATGGTTTGCAGAACCTCGAGATATAGAAAAAGGAAAAGCAGCGACTTCAAATCCTCTTATAATGGTAAAACTTACAAAATTAACAAATTCATTACCTGTGCGTCCACCCACGTAACTTATCTTCTCTCTTGCCCTTGTGGGTTGCAGTACGTGGGAAGGACCACGAGAGAACTGAGAACAAGACTCAGAGAACATGTTCTAAACATTAAAAAAGGGTTTAAAAACCACAGTCTCTCCCACCATTTTAAGCTAGCACACCAGAGCAATCCTGCCTTTTTAATTTTTTGTGGTATTGACAAAATTGAGCCCCATTGGAGGGGCGGTAATCTCAAAAAAGCTATTTCACAGAATGAGACACAATGGATCCACCGTTTAGAGACATTAAAACCAAAGGGGTTAAACGTGGATGTTGATGTCAATTGCTTTCTATCCAACTGGTAACCCAAGATCATACTATAAGTTCTTCTCTCTGTTTTTTTCTATCCCCCCCCCTTCCCCGCAGTATATGTATGAAATAAATGATTCCTCTCCCTACCAAACCTCATATTGGAACCCATATTTAAATCTCCTTAAATATAATCAAAATTAAATTAATAAAATAGTTTATATATAATAAATCCAATATATAGAATAAATATTGGATGATTTTACATTAAAAATTAATCAAATTTTTGATTATAATATAACCATAGAGTTTATTAATATAGATATTGACCTAATGAATTTTATTCTCCTCCATGTATATAATCAATATAATATTAAAAATAATGCCATATTAACATTGCCATTTATCCTTTAGTTATTCTTTGTTTTAGATTTGATTAATATTTAATTAATTTTAAATTCAAAGTAATTTTAATATATAATTTTAATCCTAGTCCACAATATATGCATAATAATAATGATATTAATTCAGAAACCTTCTTTTATTTCCCATAAATCCACATAATATGTAATTCTTTCTAATAATAAATGAATTTTTAAATGAATTTTTAAAACTGAATGAATTTTTAAAGCTAATATTAACGAATTAATTTAGATTTTTTAGTATGATTGAAATGTTTTTACTAAAACGTATTTTAAAGAAGTCGATGCCAATGGCTATATCCCCGTGGGAAGTTGCCATCACCCCAGATGGCTAAATACAATTCCAAATAGCCAGCTAATGAGGATAAGGAGAAATTGTAACAGAAAAAGTGACTATGATGTACAAGCTGATGTAATTATAAGAAAATTTCAAGAAAAAGGGTACAAAACAAGAGATCTTTTAGCAGCTAAAAATAAGGTCAGAAATATTGAACTTAAAGACTTATTCAGAAAAAAGGAGAAAAATAAAGGAAAAGACTTCCGTTTAGCCTTTCTAACAAGCTTTTCAAGACAGCATTCCCAAATTGAAAGAATATTTAAAAAGCACTGGCACCTTCTATTAAAAGATAACGTTTTAAAGACCCTTCTACCCCCGAAACCTCAATTTATTTATACGAAACCTAAGACCCTGAGGTTACAGTTGGCGCACAATGTAATTAACCCACCCACAAAAACCTGCACGTTCTTAGATCAGGTGGGTTTTTTCAGCTGCGGTAGGTGCATGGTTTGCAGAACCTCGAGATATAGAAAAAGGAAAAGCAGCGACTTCAAATCCTCTTATAATGGTAAAACTTACAAAATTAACAAATTCATTACCTGTGCGTCCACCCACATAACTTATCTTCTCTCTTGCCCTTGTGGGTTGCAGTACGTGGGAAGGACCACGAGAGAACTGAGAACAAGACTCAGAGAACATGTTCTAAACATTAAAAAAGGGTTTAAAAACCACAGTCTCTCCCACCATTTTAAGCTAGCACACCAGAGCAATCCTGCCTTTTTAATTTTTTGTGGTATTGACAAAATTGAGCCCCATTGGAGGGGCGGTAATCTCAAAAAAGCTATTTCACAGAATGAGACACAATGGATCCACTGTTTAGAGACATTAAAACCAAAGGGGTTAAACGTGGATGTTGATGTCAATTGCTTTCTATCCAACTGGTAACCCAAGATCATACTATAAGTTCTTCTCTCTGTTTTTTTCTATCCCCCCCCCTTCCCCGCAGTATATGTATGAAATAAATGATTCCTCTCCCTACCAAACCTCATATTGGAACCCATATTTAAATCTCCTTAAATATAATCAAAATTAAATTAATAAAATAGTTTATATATAATAAATCCAATATATAGAATAAATATTGGATGATTTTACATTAAAAATTAATCAAATTTTTGATTATAATATAACCATAGAGTTTATTAATATAGATATTGACCTAATGAATTTTATTCTCCTCCATGTATATAATCAATATAATATTAAAAATAATGCCATATTAACATTGCCATTTATCCTTTAGTTATTCTTTGTTTTAGATTTGATTAATATTTAATTAATTTTAAATTCAAAGTAATTTTAATATATAATTTTAATCCTAGTCCACAATATATGCATAATAATAATGATATTAATTCAGAAACCTTCTTTTATTTCCCATAAATCCACATAATATGTAATTCTTTCTAATAATAAATGAATTTTTAAATGAATTTTTAAAACTGAATGAATTTTTAAAGCTAATATTAACAAATTAATTTAGATTTTTTAGTATGATTGAAATGTATATGTTCAGTATTTGTATGTTTTTAATAGCCTATGCGCTAAATAAAATATGTTTTTATATATGTATATATGTCAATTTGATGTAAACAGGAAGTGAAGCCCGGATCTTACCTACCGCAATTTATCTAATGTTTTAAAAAATTATATGTTGTAAATATAGAATATCGGTTGGTAGTGCCAATATACCAATCTTGATATTGTATTTGAGGATTTGTTATGTTTTTGCACGATAAAGTTCAGAAATAATATGACATCCGGATATGACGATCGGGTTGCCTACCATATAAAAGGCCGGTGTAAACAGGAAATGATGACTTCCGGCGAAACACGTTGACGTATTTCCTGTCACGCACGGAGCGGCACGTCACTTCCGGCCTATCACTTCCTGCCCGTGGAACGCACGCCGAGCAGCGTAACCACGAGGCTCTACGCTGTACATGCCTACTTTTTCTTACTTGTTGTAAGTATGCATTTGGCTATGAAGCAGAAATAAACCCATACCTACATACTTCACTATGTACACCCTTTGTTTTCTATTTTGAATGGTGGATGCGCAAGCGGACCCTTATTTATAGTGAAAGGCGTACGGAGAAAATTATCCTGGTGCCAAGGCTTATGTGCAATATAATTGAGGCTCTCAAATATTGGCGTTGTGGTGAGTAGTGAACCAAGAGGGGCACTTTTCACTTTAGAGCACTATATTGTTTACCGGCACTGGAGCACCTTAACTTTGGATCACTTAAGGACTTTTATATTTCACATGTTTCTATGGACTTTTGCACGATCTCTTAGCACTATATTCTTATCACCTTAATACCGTATTTAATATATTTGGTATACAAATGTTGTATAATTGTTTCACACATTTTAATAGGAATTTTAAACACTCACATATATTATTAGAGTGTCACATATTATATTTTTTTCTGGAGAAACACAGTGGTATTTATTTAATATATTTTTTTCAACAATACTAAGGCCCAGCGCTGCTTAAATTTGTGTTGTCTACTATCACACCTATATATGTCTAGGTGTGTATATAAATATATGTATGTGTGTATATATACCACTATACACAAGTTCAGATGTTTTGCCTGCCTCAAAAGAACCCCAAAAAATGCCAAAAAAAACGCTAGCGTCAAAAAAAAATGCCCAGGTGTGTTTTTTGCTGGCATTTTTTGGGGGGTTTTGGAGGCAGGCAAAACATCTGAACTTGTGCACAGTACCACTATACACAAGTTCAGATGTTTTTCCTGACTGCAAAGAACCCCAAAAAATGCCTGCTTTGAAACCGGCAAGGTGTGGAGAGAAGCTAACCCCCTGAGCTGAAAGTTTTCTAATACATACAATCCTTTTTTTTTCTGGTTCTGGACATGCTACAGAGCTGAAACTCCACAGGTACACCTTTTAGACCCCCCAGACACAAAATCACACAAAAAAAAGTTCTTAAAAATTGTCATTTTTGATAAAAAAGCCAATTATTGAAAAAATTAAAAAAAAAGAGATTTTTTGATTTTTACTTTGGATTTCAGATCTGGGGGGTTTAAAAAGTGTACATGTGAAGTTTCAGCTCTGTAGCATGTCCAGAACCATAAAAAAAAAAGATTGTTTGTATTAGAAAACTTTCTGACAGGGGGTTGGCTTCGCTGCTGTATGTAAGGTTCTGGCACTCTCAGTGCCTCCTATCACATTATTTCCGGGTGATTTCCATCTACCTAGATAGAAGAAACACATATAGGTGTGTTTCCCTTTATGACTGATGCTGTCATCACTCAGCGCCGGACTAGATGGCTATTTAAATCGCCGGTTCTCACTCACATGTGTTTGTTCAAACACCCTTACCTGGATGCTAACTTGGCTTGAAGCTTTCATGCTTGCAAGCATACCTCGCTGACGGAACCTCGCTGCGCTGATCCCTGCATCCCGCTTCCAGATCATCCGCTCCTCCTGAACCAACCTTCGGCTGTATTGCTATTAGTGCTAAGTACCCCGCAGGGGAACCCTCTATAAACTTATACTAAGCTTACACTATCTAGCTCTGCATAGTAAAGACTATTTATCACATCTGCATATCTAGATTGCTAGCTCTTAAGACTACTGCTACTTATTCCTGCACTGGGTTGATCTCTCTTGTATGTCCACCTGCTACTCTGTCATCTGCTACCATACATGATTGCTAAACCTACCTGCATCCATCTGCTACTGTCTTACCTTCAAGTGTCTGTCACCTACCACCTCCACTCAACCTGTCTCTTAAATCTTCATCACTGTGTTACTACATACATAAAGTCACTCTAGGAACCAGCTTGTTGAGTGTGTGTATTTACTAGCTGAATTAAGACCTTCCACACATGATGAGTCATTGAGGTTGGGAATGGTATCTCAGCATTTCTCTTACATGACTACTGAAGTGGAATATTTCTGCAGCTGAAAATCCACACCATACATGAAACGCAGGAGCGTTACACTGTAACACCTTGCCGGTTTAATAGAAGGCATTTTTTTGAGTTCTTTGCTGTCAGGAAAAACATCTGAACTTGTGTATAGTGGTACTGTGCACAAGTTCTGATGTTTTGCCTGCCTCCAAAAACCCCCAAAAAATTCCAGCAAAAACACACCTGGGCATTTTTTTTTTGACGCTAGCGTTTTCTTTGGCATTTTTTGGGGTTCTTTTGAGGCAGGCAAAACATCTGAACTTGTGCACAGTACCACTATACACAAGTTCAGATGTTTTTCCTGACTGCAAAGAACCCCAAAAAATGCCTGCTTTGAAACCGGCAAGGTGTGGAGAGAAGCTAACCCCCTGAGCTGAAAGTTTTCTAATACATACAATCCTTTTTTTTTCTGGTTCTGGACATGCTACAGAGCTGAAACTCCACAGGTACACCTTTTAGACCCCCCAGACACAAAATCACACAAAAAAAAGTTCTTAAAAATTTTCATTTTTGATAAAAAAGCCAATTATTGAAAAAATTTAAAAAAAAAGAGATTTTTTGATTTTTACTTTGGATTTCAGATCTGGGGGGTCTAAAAAGTGTACATGTGAAGTTTCAGCTCTGTAGCATGTCCAAAACCATATAAAAAAAGATTGTTTGTATTAGAAAACTTTCTGACAGGGGGTTGGCTTCGCTGCTGTAACACCTTGCCTGTTTAATAGAAGGCATTTTTTTGAGTTCTTTGCAGTCAGGAAAAACATCTGAACTTGTGTATAGTGGTACTGTGCACAAGTTCTGATGTTTTGCCTGCCTCCAAAAATCCCCAAAAAATGCCAGCAAAAACACACCTGGGCATTTTTTTTTTGACGCTAGCGTTTTTTTGGCATTTTTTTGGGTTCTTTTGAGGCAGGCAAAACTTCTGAACTTGTGTATAGTGGTATATATACACACATACATATATTTATATACACACCTAGACATATATAGGTGTGATAGTAGCAGAAATATATTACTGTAAATGATTTCATTAGCGCAAGCATATATTTCTGCTACTATCACACCTATATATGTCTAGGTGTGTATATAAATATATGGATGTGTGTGTATATACACCACTATACACACGTTCAGATGTTTTGCCTGCCTCAAAAGAACACCAAAAAATGCCAAAAAAAAACGCTAGCGTCAAAAAAAAAAATGCCCAGGTGTGTTTTTGCTGGCATTTTTTGGGGGTTTTTGGAGGCAGGCAAAACATCAGAACTTGTGCACAGTACCACTATACACAAGTTCAGATGTTTTTCCTGACTGCAAAGAACCCAAAAAAATGCCTTCTATTAAACCGGCAAGGTGTTACAGCAGCGGAGCCAACCTCCTGTGCTGAAAGTTTTCTAATACAAACAGTCTTTTTTTTCATGGTTCTGGACATGCTACAGAGCTGATACTTCACATGTACACTTTTTAGACCCCCCAGATACTAAATCCAAAGTAAAAATCAAAAAATCTCTTTTTTTTTTAATTTTTCAATAATTGGCTTTTTTATCAAAAATTAAAATTTTTAAGAACTTTTTTTTGTGTGATTTTGTGTCTGGGGGGTCTAAAAGGTGTACCTGTGAAGTTTCAGCTCTGTAGCATGTCCAGAACCAGAAAAAAAGATCATATAGGTGTTAAAGTTAAAGGAGGGTCCCGACCCACATCCCTGTTCTACTGAAAAATTATCTTTTTTTTTTTTTCATGGTTCTGGACATGCTACAGAGCTGAAACTTCACATGCACAAATTTTAGACCTCCCAGATACTAAATCCAAAGTAAAAATTAATTTTTTCAATAATTGGCTTTTTTATCAAAAATGACAATTTTTAAGAACTTTTTTTTGTGTGATTAATAGTTAATGGGGCATGACCCAGAACCCTAGGCACTTTTTAGGGACATTTATTGGGTTTTAGGGCTTAAAAATTGTGTTTTTTGATTACCGAAGTTCGGGTCCCATTGATTTCAATGGGGTTCTGAAATCCGAACCAAACTTTTGGGAAATTCGGGTGTTCTGGTCGAACCGAACTTTTCAAAAGTTCGATCATCCTTAATAAAGATATGGACATGGGGAATTTAAAATGTTTAAACTTTTATTCATACAAGTAAAAACTCAGCTAGCTGGAAGCTTGATGAGTATTGTGACATACAAAAAAAACAAAAAAGGCATCAGAAGAAAAAGCACACACACATAAACATAGATAATAGAATGGATCATATAGATAGATATAAACATGTGTACATGACCAAATAGCAACAGTATACAAATAGCTGCTCAAAGTAAATTTTCCAATGTTCATCCACTGTGGCAGCACTCAGCGGCCAACATGTTTCGCCGGAGGCTTCTTCAGGGGCGTATAATGAAATACAACAATGGTCGTGATGCTACATGAAACATAAAAGAAGAAAAGTAATAAATATCACAAATATTTAAACTTTAACATAGAGTTGGTTACATATGCGTGATACCATACGGGTCCCAAGAGGAAAAACCCCACCTGCTGGAAAGATCCCAACCACCGCAGGGCAAGCCAGGGCAGAGTGCATGTGAGGAGGTGGCAGGAAACGCAGAAGAGAAACTGGGGACGGGGACGGGTGCGGGAGCGGATATTGCGTAGTATAGGTGGTAAGTATGACCACGTGGTAAACCATAGTGTGCAATGTCTTAAATGCATGCAACATGCATATATAGTTGTATGAATGGGGCAAACATACCTTGGTCAAAACCTATTGGATGAATATCTTCATATGGGATACATTCTAATTATCATCATAAAATTGGAAGAAGAGATCGTGGGGAGATAGCTACAGACGACATTAAAGGTGGGCAGCCACTCTGCAATGTGATATACGTGGATAGAATATAAGGAGCCAGAATGAAATTCTTACTCTATTAGATTATATACGCTACTATGCATGTCTCTTATGGAAGTAGGAAAGTATATACCTGAAAAAGAACCTGCAATCCGATAACTAGGATAGTGGTATGGTAGATAATATGTAGAGGCCAAAGTGGTTCATCAGTATCTGGCTATTGGCTAGATATGGCTTCGATGGATGGAAAAAGAGCATGCTATAAAAAGGCAGGATGGAAGCAAACAGCTCCGCATTAGACATAAAATATAATTCCAAAAAAGATATCATAGATAGAATAGTGAGTGGTAATGCCTACCGGTGTGCGCTGGGCATCTCAAATCCCCACGAACTGACGCCATAACGCATGGTGTCAGTTTATATAGCCGCTCCAACCCGACCGCTCACTAACAGGAAGTGACGACGGTCGGGTCCGGTCTCAAACGGCGCATGCGCCGTGATCGCGGCGCATGCGCAGTGCTCACAAAGGGGAAGAGGGGATGCCCGAGTTCCTATAGCCATGGGGCGGCCGGGGATGCCAGAAGGGGCATAACCGCCACCCCATGAAGAGACCGCACACCCGCCCCCACCAGATAGCGTCTCCAAAACCAAAAACCAAACGTACACACCTCCAAAGGATGTCCCCCAGAAGGGAATTGCCTCAAATTGAGACCAGCACGGTATCAGCATATGTCAAACAATCGACTGTGTGAATTTACACATACAGCAATGATATCAATATATATCGGCATGAAAAAGCGCTTAACAGGAATAGAACAATATGGTTAGATCTGGAATGTAATGATGTAAATAAACATAAGCAAATATTTTATATATCAAAAAAGTTTGAATCAAAATATAATCGAGGAACAATTACAGAAAAGGAATAGATGCAAATGGGCATTAGATCAATAGATCAGAACTAGTGTTGAGCGAACACGGACTGTATTATTCGTGTTCGTACCGAATAATTGGATTTTTGTTACCCGAACACGGACACTTTACTGTATATTCGGGTAAAAATCCGTGTTCAGTCGTTTTATTTCCGGGTTTTGCATGCTTTGGCGCTCTTTTCATGGCGGGCTTTCAACAGCCAATCAACAATCGTTTAACTGGTGTGCCTTAACCACTTGCCGACCGCCGCACGACTATCTACGTCGGCGGTCAGCCCCTCACAGGCAAACTAACGTAGGGCTACGTTGCTTGCTTGTGAGGGTCTAGGGAGCGAGCGCGCGCCCCCCGGGGCGCGCTCCCGCTCCCGCGTGGTCACGGACCCCCCCGCGCGTGTGACCAGCGGACCCGATGTCCGCCGGTCACTCGGCGATCGGCGGGGGAGAGGGAGAATGTCAGGCAGCTTGTGTAAACAAACTGCCTGTCATTCTCCTCGCTGCAAAGACACTGATAAAACGGATCTGGTATGTAGATCCGTTGATCAGTGTCCTTACAGCTAGAGCCACAGCCAATCACAGTAGAAACCACGCCCCTAGGGACACACACAGCCCCTCCCTTCCAAATAAAGTTAACCCCTTCACTACCAGTGTATTTTTACAGTAACAGTGCATATGTATAGCACTGATTACTGTAGAAATGTCACTGGTAACCCCAAAAGTGTCAAAAATGTCAGTCAAGGGTCCGATCTGTCCGCCGCAATGTCGCAGTACCGCAAAAAAAATCGCAGATCGCCGCCATTACGCGTTAAAAAAAAAATGACAAAAATCTTTCCCTTTGTTAGTAAACGCGATAACTTTTGCGCAAACCAATCAAAATACGCTTTTTGCGATTTTTTTTACCAAACATAGGTAGCATAAAATAAATTGGCCGAAAATTTTTAAAAATTTTGATTTTTACATTTTTTTTTGGGGGAATTTCATATAAAAAAATGTGAAAAATATTGCTATTTTTGCAAAATTGACGCTCTTTTTTTGTTTATAGCGCGTGATCAAAAAATCGCACAGGTGATCAAATACCACCAAAAGAAAGCTCTGTTTGTGGGAAAAAAAGGACGTCAAATTCGTTTAGGTACAGCGTCGCACGACCGCGCAATTGTGCGTTAAATTCACGCAGTGCCGAATCGCAAAATACCCCCTGGTCGGAATGGGGGTAAAATCTTCCGGGGCTTAAGTGGTTAAGCCATCCCAGCCATGCCTGCAAATGTCTCAGTACCTGTGATTGGCCGTCTGAAGCATGTGACCAAGTCTTTATAAGTTCCAGGCAGCCGCAGCGGCGTCATTATGCTGCTTAGATCAGGGACAGAGCACACATCAACGTGCTGGCTGCTGATTAGGGAAAAATAGGCAGGAAAAAACCATTTGTGTCCGGATAGAATTGAGGGACAGGTCGGAGTGTTTAGGCAGGGCGAGTTGTAGGCATTTTAGGGATAGAGTCTGCTGAATTATAGGGTCAGTGTATTCTACAAACTACAATCGATATTGCTGTGTGGGGTGGGGTCTGCACTTAGTTCTCCTGATCTACGATCTCTTCTCAATCCTGTTAGGGACAGAGTCTGCTGAATTTTAGGGAAAGTGTGTTCTACAAACTACAATCGATATTGCTGTGTGGTGTGGGATAGGAGATAGGCAGGTGTCAGTGATCCACATCCATTTTTCTGTGTGTGGGCTGCAGTGAACACAATCTTTTTGGGGTGCAGTGAACACAATCCTTTTGGAGTGCAGTGAACAAAATCTTTGTGGGGTGCAGTGAACAAAACCTTTGTGGGGGTACAGTGAACACAATCTTTGTGGGGTGCAGTGAAGACAATCCTTGTGGGGTGCAGTGAAGACAATCCTTGTGGGGTGCAGTGAACAAAATCTTTGGGGGGTACAGTGAACACAATCTTTGTGGGGTGCAGTGAACAAAACCTTTGTGGGGTGCAGTGAACACAATCTTTGTGGGGTGCAGTGAAGACAATCCTTGTGGGGTGCAGTGAAGACAATCCTTGTGGGGTGCAGTGAAGACAATCCTTGTGGGGTGCAGTGAACAAAATCTTTGGGGGGTACAGTGAACACAATCTTTGTGGGGTGCAGTGAGCAAAACCTTTGTGGGGTACAGTGAACACAATCTTTGTGGGGTGCAGTGAACAAAACCTTTGTGGGGTACAGTGAACACAATCTTTGTGGGGTGCAGTGAAGACAATCCTTTTGGAGTGCAGTGAACACAATCTTTGTGGGGTACAGTGAACACAATCTTTGTGGGGTGCAGTGAACAAAACCTTTGTGGGGTACAGTGAACACAATCTTTGTGGGGTGCAGTGAACACAATCTTTGTGGGGTGCAGTGAACAAAACCTTTGTGGGGTGCAGTGAACACAACCTTTGTGGGGTACAGTGAACACAATCTTTGTGGGGTGCAGTGAACAAAACCTTTGTGGGGTACAGTGAACACAATCTTTGTGGGGTACAGTGAACACAATCTTTGTGGGGTGCAGTGAACAAAACCTTTGTGGGGTACAGTGAACACAATCTTTGTGGGGTGCAGTGAACAAAACCTTTGTGGGGTACAGTGAACACAATCTTTGTGGGGTGCAGAGAAGACAATCCTTTTGGGGTGCAGTGAACACAATCTTTGTGGGGTACAGTGAACACAATCTTTGTGGGGTGCAGTGAACACAATCTTTGTGGGGTGCAGTGAACAAAACCTTTGTGGGGTGCAGTGAACACAATCTTTGTGGGGTGCAGTGAAGACAATCCTTGTGGGGTGCAGTGAAGACAATCCTTGTGGGGTGCAGTGAAGACAAACAATCCTTGTGGGTTGCAGTGAACACAATCTTTGTGGGGTGCAGTGAGCAAAACCTTTGTGGGGTACAGTGAACATAATCTTTGTGGGGTGCAGTGAACAAAACCTTTGTGGGGTACAGTGAACACAATCTTTGTGGGGTGCAGTGAAGACAATCCTTTTGGAGTGCAGTGAACACAATCTTTGTGGGGTACAGTGAACACAATCTTTGTGGGGTGCAGTGAACAAAACCTTTGTGGGGTACAGTGAACACAATCTTTGTGGGGTGCAGTGAACACAATCTTTGTGGGGTGCAGTGAACAAAACCTTTGTGGGGTGCAGTGAACACAACCTTTGTGGGGTACAGTGAACACAATCTTTGTGGGGTGCAGTGAACAAAACCTTTGTGGGGTACAGTGAACACAATCTTTGTGGGGTACAGTGAACACAATCTTTGTGGGGTGCAGTGAACAAAACCTTTGTGGGGTACAGTGAACACAATCTTTGTGGGGTGCAGTGAACAAAACCTTTGTGGGGTACAGTGAACACAATCTTTGTGGGGTGCAGAGAAGACAATCCTTTTGGGGTGCAGTGAACACAATCTTTGTGGGGTACAGTGAACACAATCTTTGTGGGGTGCAGTGAACACAATCTTTGTGGGGTGCAGTGAACAAAACCTTTGTGGGGTGCAGTGAACACAATCTTTGTGGGGTGCAGTGAAGACAATCCTTGTGGGGTGCAGTGAAGACAATCCTTGTGGGGTGCAGTGAAGACAATCCTTGTGGGGTGCAGTGAAGACAAACAATCCTTGTGGGTTGCAGTGAACAAAATCTTTGGGGGGTACAGTGAACACAATCTTTGTGGGGTGCAGTGAACAAAACCTTTGTGGGGTACAGTGAACACAATCTTTGTGGGGTGCAGTGAACAAAACCTTTGTGGGGTACAGTGAACACAATCTTTGTGGGGTGCAGAGAAGACAATCCTTTTGGGGTGCAGTGAACACAATCTTTGTGGGGTACAGTGAACAAAACCTTTGTGGGGTACAGTGAACACAATCTTTGTGGGGTGCAGAGAAGACAATCCTTTTGGGGTGCAGTGAACACAATCTTTGTGGGGTACAGTGAACACAATCTTTGTGGGGTGCAGTGAACAAAACCTTTGTGGGGTACAGTGAACACAATCTTTGTGGGGTGCAGTGAACAAAACGTTTGTGGGGTACAGTGAACACAATCTTTCTGGGGTACAGTGAACACAATCTCATACTTCTGAAGCTTTGAGGGTGCTGCCTGTTCTATACTCCTCCTCCTCCTCCTCATCCATCCTTTTAGGTGTACAAACAATAGTAATTGGGGCCTACATAGTTACATAGTTACATAGTTACATAGTTAGTGAGGTTGAAAAAAGACACAAGTCCATCCAGTTCAACCCATGATGCGTGTGTGTGTTTGCTTTTAACCGTACATTGTGTACCCCTGTATGTTGTGGTCTTTAAGGTGTACATCTAATAGTTTTTTGAAACTATCTATGCTCCCCGCTGATACGACTGCTTGTGGAAGAGAATTCCACATCCTTACCGCTCTTACAGTGAAGAACCCCTTACGCACTTTAAGGTTAAACCGCCTTTCCTCAAGTTTTAGTGAGTGGCCACGTGTCTTATTGTATTCCCTTTCTCTGAATAGTTTGTTCCTTATGCTAGGGTCGCCAGTACAGTATTTGTACATTGATATCATATCCCCCCTCAATCGTCTCTTCTCCAGAGAGAATAGGTTCAGTGCTTGTAGTCTTTCCTCATAGCCGATGTCCTCCATTCCCCTAATTATTTTTGTTGCCCTCCTCTGGACTTTCTCCAGTTCCAGCACATCCTTCCTGTGGACCGGTGCCCAGAACTGGACAGCATACTCCAGATGTGGCCGGACCAGAGTCTTGTAGAGCGGGAGAATAATCTCTTTATTTCTGGAGTGAATCCCCTTTTTTATACATCCCAGTATTCTGTTGGCTTTGCTGGCGGCGGCTTGGCATTGCATGCCACTGCCAAGCCTGTTGTCTACCAGTACCCCCAAGTCCTTTTCCATCCTAGACTCACCCAGAGGTTCACCCCCTAGTGAATAGCTTGCTTTCTGGTTTCTGGCACCCAAGTGCATTACTTTACATTTTTCTACATTAAACCTCATCTGCCAAGTGGTTGCCCACCCCGTTATTTTGTTCAGGTCTGCTTGCAAGATTTCCACATCCTGCATAGAAGATATTGGCATGCCTAATTTAGTATCATCTGCAAATACTGAGATTGTACTAGATATCCCCTCCTCTAGATCATTTATGAATAAATTAAACAGGATTGGTCCCAGGACAGAACCCTGGGGGACCCCACTTTCCACACCCGCCCAATCCGAGTACTCCCCATTATTCACCACCCTCTGTACTCTCCCCTGGAGCCAGGTCTCTATCCAGGTACTCACCTTATGGTCCATACCTACCTTCCTTAGTTTGTACAGTAAGCGTTTGTGAGGAACGGTGTCAAAGGCCTTTGCAAAGTCCAGATACACCACATCCACAGGCTTACCTTTATCTAGGTGGCAGCTCACTTCATCGTAGAAGGTTAACAGATTGGTTTGGCACGAACGATTTTTCATGAATCCATGCTGATTTCTACTTATAATACCATTTTCATTACTAAAGTCTTGTATGTGGTCCCTTATCATCCCCTCCAAAATTTTGCAGACTACAGATGTTAGGCTGACCGGCCTATAGTTACCCGGGATATATCTCGGCCCCTTTTTAAATATTGGTACCACGTTGGCTTTTTTCCAATCAGCTGGCACCATACCCGTCTGTAAACTATCCTTAAAGATCAAGAATAATGGTCTGGCAATCACCTGGCTGAGCTCATAAGGAACCCTCGGGTGCAAGCCATCCGGTCCCGGGGATTTATTTATGTTAAGTTTCTCTAGTTTAGCTCTAAGTCTATCCTCTGTTAGCCATGGCGGCACTTCCTGAGGTGTATTATTTAGTTCGGCCTTACAAGCGGGTTTCGTGTAGCCCCCCGATTCCTTTGTGAAGACTGAAGAAAAGAAATTATTTAACACTTCCGCCTTTTCTCTGTCCTCTGTGGCCATTTTTCCTTTATCATCTTTTTATGGGGCCAATGTGCTCTGGCCTGGCTTTCTTACTGTTTATATACTTAAAGAACTTCTTGGGGTTCTTTTTACTCTCCTCCGCTATATGTCTCTCGTGTTCTATTTTAGCCGCCCTGATTTCGTCTTTACATTTCTTATTACACTCTTTGTAGTGCTTAAATGCTGCCAATGACCCCTCAGTCTTGTATTTTTTGAAGGCCTTTTCTTTAGCTCTAATATACATTTTAATGTTGGAGTTTAGCCACCCAGGGTTTAGTTTTGCTCTTTTAAATTTATTTCCCTGTGGAATGCACTGGCCCACTCCCTTGTTAAGTATGCTCTTGAAGCACTCCCATTTTTCCTCCGTGTTCTTTGTTCCCAGGGTTCTATCCCATTTGATATTTTCTAGCAGCGAGCGCAGTTTAGGGAAATTGGCTCTTGTGAAATTCAGCGTTTTTATTATTACCCTTGTGTTTCCTATTACTGTAATTAATACTGAAACCAATTGACCTATGGTCACTGTTCCCTAAGTTGTCCCGTATTTCTATATCCGTGATCAGGTCTGTATTGTTGGTAATCAGTAGGTCAAGTACCGCATTGCTTCTTGTCGGTGCATTCACCATCTGACCCATGAAATTGTCCTGCAAAACATTTAGGAACTGCCGAGCCTTGGCTGAGTGTGCGGTTCCTTCTGCCCAGTCTATATCTGGATAATTAAAGTCCCCCATTATAATGACATTTCCCATCCTTGCTGCCAATCCTATCTGTAACATGAGGTCCGCCTCACCCTCCTCCCTCTGGTTGGGGGGCCTATAGCATACGCCCAATATTACCTTCCCCGCCGTGCCTTCCCTTTGAAGCTCTACCCATAGGGATTCTGCCTCGTCCATAGCTCCATTATTAATATCATCCCTCATATTTACCTGTATACTGTTCTTAATATACAAACATACCCCTCCCCCTTTTTTACTTTCTCTATCTCTGCGATAAAGGGAATACCCCTGAATGGACGCCATCCAGTCATGAGAGCTGTCAAACCAAGTCTCAGTTATCCCCACAAAATCTAAGTCCTCCTCAAACATCAGCAGCTCCAGCTCTCCCATCTTGTTGGCCAGGCTTCTGGCATTGGTATACAAACCTCGTAATTTTGATCGGTTATATTTATCCTCTTTTGATGTTTTTAGGCTGCTCTCTTGATTTTTCCCCGTACCCACCCTGGGTATAGGAGCTCCGCACACCCTATCGCTAATGCCCCCATTTCTGCCCTCTGAAACTTGCTTTCCACTGGGTAATTCTACATCTGTACCCTCCCCCCCATTCCCTAGTTTAAAAGCCCCTCTAACTCTTTGGCCATCCTCGCACCCAGTACGGCTGCACCCACCCCATTTAGGTGCAATCCGTCCCTACCAAAGAGCCGGTGACCGACTGAGAAGTCGGCCCAGTTCTCCAGGAACCCGAAACCCTCCTTACTACACCAGCTCCTCAGCCACTCGTTAACTTCCCTAATCTCCCGCTGCCTCTCTGGTGTGGCTCGAGGTACAGGTAGTATTTCGGAAAATATTACCTTGGAGGTCCTAGTCCTCAACTTAGCGCCTAAGTCCCTGAAATCGTTTAGGACTCTCCGTCTTCCTCTGCCTATGTCATTGGTACCCACGTGTACCATGACAGCTGGGTCTTCCCCAGCCCCACCCAATAATCTGTCCACCCGATCCGCTATGTGCCGAACCCGAGCGCCCGGCAAACAACAGACTGTTCGGCGCACACGGTCTATGTCACAGATTACACTGTCTGCCCTTCTAATAATTGAGTCCCCTACCACCAGCACCTGTCTTTCCTTTCCCTTTCTCCCAGCCTCACTGGAGGAGTTCTTCCCCTGGCTGCTAGGGGCGTCGCTCTGCTCCAGCAATGCTGGTCCCTGACTGGTTTCCCCAACATCACACAACGGGGCGTATCTATTGGGGTGCTCCAGCCCAGGATCAGCCTCCTTGCCTTGTTCCCTTCTACTCCTCCTAACTGTCACCCCTCTACTCTGCTCTGATGCCTGCACCTCCGATACTCCGCCCACCTCTGTGCAGACCCCTGCCTGCACCTGATTGGTACAATCCTGGCTCTCCTCCGGTATGGACATTCGTCTCAGTGTTGCCAGTTGCTTCCCTAGATTCAGGACCTGAGCTTCCAGGGAAGCAACGTGCTCACATTTTGCACATTTGTATTCGCCCTCGATCACATGACCGAGGAACGCATACATATCACAAGATGTACACCGAGTCGCACCTCCACACCCGCCGGGCATTGTACCTACTATCTAATCTAATGGGGATTCAGCGATTTAAGCCTATCCTATGTGGCTATTTCCTGGCTTCCTAACGCTACCTTCTCACCCTCTGGTATTCCGCTCCACTCACTTGACACTCAGTTGCACAACACTCACAATCTCACAGCCAGGTCAGACGCACAACACTGAGTCGCACCGCCCGGTCAGACGCACAACCCTCAGTCGCACAGCCAGGTCAGACGCACAACACTAAGTCGCACAGCCCAGTCAGACGCACAACACTAAGTCGCACAGCCCAGTCAGACGCACAACACTAAGTCGCACAGCCCGGTCAGACGCACAACACCGAGTCGCACAGCCCGGTCAGATGCACAACACCGAGTCGCACAGCCCAGTCAGATGCACAACACCGAGTCGCACAGCCCAGTCAGATGCACAACGCTGAGTCGCACAGCCCGTTCAGACGCACAACGCTGAGTCGCACAGCCTGGTCAGACGCACAACACCAAGTCGCACAGCCCTGTCAGACGCACAACACTGAGTCGCACAGCCCGGTCAGACGCACCACGCTGAGTCGCACAGCCCAGTCAGATGCACAATGCTGAGTCGCACAGCCCGGTCAGACGCACAACACTAAGTCGCACAGCCCGGTCAGACGCACAACACCGAGTCGCACAGCCCGGTCAGACGCACAACGCTGAGTCTCACAGCCCGGTCAGACGCACAACGCTGAGTCGCACAGCCCGGTCAGACGCACAACGCTGAGTCGCACAGCCCGGTCAGACGCACAACGCTGAGTCGCACAGCCCGGTCAGACGCACAACCCCGAGTCGCACAGCCCGGTCAGACGCACAACCCCGAGTCGCACAGCCCGGTCAGACGCACAACGCTCAGGTAGTAACAGGTACTCCCAGATACTCAGGTACTCACAGATACTCAGGTACTCACAGGTACTCACAGGTACTCAGGTACTCACAGGTACTCACAGATACTCAGGTACTCACAGGTACTCAGGTACTCACAGATACTCACAGATACTCAGGTACTCACAGGTACTCACAGATACTCAGGTACTCACAGATACTCAGGTACTCACAGATACTCCCAGATACTCAGGTACTCACAGATACTCAGGTACTCACAGATACTCCCAGATACTCAGGTACTCACAGGTACTCACAGGTACTCCCAGATACTCAGGTACTCACAGGTACTCACAGATACTCCCAGATACTCAGGTACTCACAGATACTCCCAGATACTCAGGTACTCACAGATACTCACAGGTACTCAGGTACTCACAGGTACTCACAGATACTCACAGATACTCAGGTACTCGCAGATACTCAGGTAGTAACAGGCACTCACAGGTACTCAGGTACTACACTACACCCTCAGTCAGTGTACAATCTCAGTCACCAGTCTTACTTACCTAGTGTATGTCCCTTTATGTCTGACTCTAGCAGTTCCTGGCTTTTTTTTTTTTTCCCTCAGACGGTCAGTCTCCGCTCTGCACCCGCCTCCCTCTGTCACTTCCCGGTCAGCCTTTGCTCCGCTAGTCTCCTCTGCTCCCTCTCTGTCGGGGGGGGGGTCCGCACCACTCGCCGCCCGCCGCAAAAAAAAAGGGGGGGGGGTTTACTGTACCGCTCGCCACCCGCTTGCCGCTCGCTTCTGGGGGGGGGGGGTTCGAGCGCCGCTCCCCGCCGCTGCTCTCCTGGGGGGGGGGGTTACTCACACGCGGTCGGTCGGTCGGTCAGTCGGTCACGCACAACACACTCCTCTCTCCTGCACGCCCTGACAGCCTCTGATCCCGCGCTCTGCTCCTCTGCTCCACAGCACCACCTGCCTAGTGTGCTTCTGTACGTGTGAAAAACATACACTTTTTTTTGATCATATTTCCTATTCCGCTATTCAATAAAAACCTTTGGGGCTCAATTAAATTGCGGAATAGTCTGTGTCGGTACGTGTGAGATCCACCTTTCCAAGTTTTTGGGGTTCATCTCATACTTCTGAAGCTTTGAGGGTGCTGCCTGTTCTATACTCCTCCTCCTCCTCCTCCTCATCCATCCTTTTAGGTGTACAAACAATAGTAATTGGGGCCTAGTGTGCTTCTGTACGTGTGAAAAACATACACTTTTTTTGATCATATTTCCTATTCCGTTATTCAATAAAAACCTTTGGGGCTCAATTAAATTGCGGAATAGTCTGTGTCGGTACGTGTGAGATCCACCTTTCCAAGTTTTTGGGGTTCATCTCATACTTCTGAAGCTTTGAGGGTGCTGCCTGTTCTATACTCCTCCTCCTCCTCTTCCTCATCCATCCTTTTAGGTGTACAAACAATAGTAATTGGGGCCTAGTGTGCTTCTGTACGTGTGAAAAACATACACTTTTTTTTTATCATATTTCCTATTCCGCTATTCAATAAAAACCTTTGGGGCTCAATTAAATTGCGGAATAGTCTGTGTCGGTACGTGTGAGATCCACCTTTCCAAGTTTTTGGGGTTCATCTCATACTTCTGAAGCTTTGAGGGTGCTGCCTGTTCTATACTCCTCCTCCTCCTCTTCCTCATCCATCCTTTTAGGTGTACAAACAATAGTAATTGGGGCCTAGTGTGCTTCTGTACGTGTGAAAAACATACACTTTTTTTTGATCATATTTCCTATTCCGCTATTCAATAAAAACCTTTGGGGCTCAATTAAATTGCGGAATAGTCTGTGTCGGTACGTGTGAGATCCACCTTTCCAAGTTTTTGGGGTTCATCTCATACTTCTGAAGCTTTGAGGGTGCTGCCTGTTCTATACTCCTCCTCCTCCTCCTCCTCCTCATCCATCCTTTTAGGTGTACAAACAATAGTAATTGGGGCCTAGTGTGCTTCTGTACGTGTGAAAAACATACACTTTTTTTTGATCATATTTCCTATTCCGCTATTCAATAAAAACCTTTGGGGCTCAATTAAATTGCGGAATAGTCTGTGTCGGTACGTGTGAGATCCACCTTTCCAAGTTTTTGGGGTTCATCTCATACTTCTGAAGATTTGAGGGTGCTGCCTGTTCCATACTCCTCTTCCTCATCCTCCCTTTAGGGTAGGAAAAAATTTAATCGGGCCTAGTCTGTGTTTGTACGTGTGAGATACACAGTTTTTTATCCTATTCCGCTATTCAATACACACCCTTTTGGTGTAAAAAACATTAAATTGCGGCATAGTTTGCATATTTGACTGTGAGATACACCCGTGCGATACTGTTGTTCTTTTGTTCCGCTATTCAATAAAGACCTTTCTAGGGCAAGATCTTAAATTTCATAAATATGAGGAGAGCGTCAAATAGGGGCCGTGGCCTGGGTCGTGGTGGTGCTGCTGCTAGAGCTCCTGTTGCAAGGAGAGGACGTGGTTGATCTGTGCCAGCTACACGCACAAGTGAAACACCTTCCTCAAGTGTGAGTAGGCGACAGAACCTGCATCAGTATTTGGTAGGGCATCATACGCCTCTAGAAGTGATGAGGCCAGAACACAGAGAGGCGATAGTAGATTGGTTTGCTGCTGACAGTGCCTCCAGTTCCTTCACATTGTCTCCCACCCAGTCTACTGCAGAAAGGTCAGAGTTGGCACCTGCAGCCAATGTCCAACCGTCTTTCACCTCACCCCCTTGCAAATCAGGCATGCAGTCTGAGCCCCAAGCCATAGAGCAGTCTCTTATTCTTTTTGAGGACTCTGTCAGCAGGGTTTCCCAGGGCCATCCACCTAGCCCTGCCCCAGAAGTGGAAGAGATTGAGTACAGCGATGCCCAACCACTTATTTCTCAAGATGAGTACATGGAAGGACCATCACAGCACGTCTCCGATGATGACGAAACGCAGGTGCCAACTGCTGCGGCGTTCAGCATTGTGGAGACTGACAGGGAGGACAGGGGTGAAGACTGGGTGGAGGACGATGAGGTCCTCGACCCCACATGGAATGAAGGTCATGCAGGTGACCTGAGTAGTTTGGAGGAAGAGGCGGTGGTCGCACAGAGCCACCAGCACAGCAGAAGAGGGAGCAGGGTGCAGAAGCGGAGCGGCCGTGCCCTAGACACTACGCCTGCTACTGCCCAACGCAGCAAGGGAACGAGCGCACCAAAGTCAGCTCAAAAGAGTTCTCTAGCGTGGAAGTTCTTTAGAAAATGTGCTGATGACAGGACATGAGTGGTTTGCACCCTGTGCAATCAGAGCCTGAAGCGAGGCATAAACCTTCTCAACCTGAGCACAACCTGCATGATCAGGCATCTAAGTGCAAAGCACGAGCTGCAGTGGAGTACACACCTTCAAAACCAAGAAACGTCTCTGGCTCATCCTGCTTCCTCTTCTGCTGCAGTCTCGGCCGCTCCAGCCACCTCTGTAGTCATACCGGCACCTGCCACCCCGCAAACAGACGATCTGTCAGCAACACCACCACCTGGGTCACCAACAACCATCTCCACAATGTCCCGTGGAAGCGTTCAGCTTTCCATCTCCCAAACACTTGAGAGGAAGAGGAAGTACCCCCCTACCCACCCGCGATCCCTGGCCCTGAATGCCAGCATTTCACAATTATTGGTCTTTGAAATGCTGTCATTCCGTCTGGTGAAGACGCCCAGTTTTAAAAAGCTTATGTCGGTGGCTGTCCCACAGTACGTCGTGCCCAGCCGCCACTACTTTTCCAGGCAAGCCATCCCTTCCCTGCACAACCAAGTGGGGGAAAAAATCAGGTGTGCACTGCGCAACGCCATCTGTGCCAAGGTCCACCTAACTACCGATACGTGGACCAGTAAGCACGGTCAGGGGCGTTATATCTCCCTAATGGCACACTGGGTAAATGCAGTGGCGGATGGGCCTGAGGCGGATAGCAATTTGGCACATGTCCTTCCACCACCGAGGATTGCAGGGCGCTTCAGTTTGCCTCCTGTTCCTAACTCATCCTACTCCGCTACCTCATCCTCTACCGCCTCCTCATCCGGACAGCGTAATACCTTCACCACCAACTTCAGCACGGCCAGGGCTAAACGACAGCAGGCAGTTTTACAACTTGCCTGTTTGGGGGACAAACCACACACCGCGCAGGAGTTGTGGAGGAGCATGGAACAGCAGACAAATGAGTGGTTGCTGCCAGCGAGCCTCAAGCCCGGTCTGGTGGTGTGCGATAACGGGCGAAATCTCATAGCAGCTCTGGGCCTAGCCGGTTTGACGCACATCCCTTGCCTGGCGCATGTGCTGAATTTGGTGGTGCAGAGGTTCCTTAAAAACTACCCCGATATGTCAGAGCTGCTGCAGAAAGTGCGGGCCGTCTGTGCGCACTTTCGGCGTTCTCACCCTGCTGCTGCTCGCCTGGCAGGGCTGCAGCGTAACTTCGGCCTTCCCGCTCACCGCCTCATATGTGACGTGCCCACAAGGTGGAACTCCACCTTGCACATGCTGCAAAGACTGTGCGAGCAGCAGCAGGCCATAGTGGAGTTTCAGCTGCAGCACGCACGCGTGAGTCGCTCTGCGGAACAGCACCACTTCACCACCAATAACTGGGCCTCCATGCGAGACCTGTGTGCCTTGTTGCGCTGTTTTGAGTACTCCACCAACATGGCCAGTGGCAATGACGCCGTTCTCAGCTTAACTATCCCACTTCTATGCCTCCTTGAAAAAACAATTCGGGCGATGATGGAAGAGGATGTGGCACAGGATGAGGAGGAGGAGGAGGAGGATGAAGAGGTAACATTTCAAAGGCTTTCAGGGCAGTCATTCGCAAGGGGCTCCGAGGGTGGGTTCCTGCACACACAAACGCCAGGGACACAATTGTCCAGCAGGGGCACAGTTCTGGAGGATGAGGAGGAGCTGGAGGAGGAGATGGAACCATGTTCACAGCAGGGTGGCACCCAGGCCAGCTCATGGCCATCACTGGTGCGTGGCTGGGGGGATACAGAGGACACGGACGATACACCTGCCACAGAGGACAGCCTTTCGTCGCCTCTGGGCAGCCTGGCACACATGAGCGATTACATGCTGCAGTGTCTCCACAACGACCGCCGAGTTGCCCACATTCTAACTTGTGCTGATTACTGGGTGGCCACGCTGCTGGATCCCCGTTACAAGGACAACGTACCGTCCTTAATTCACTCACTGGAGCGCGATCGCAAGATGCGCGAGTACAAGCGCACGCTGGTAGACGCGATGCTGCTGGCATTCCCATCTGACAGCGGGGCCACAGTGGAAGCACAAGGCAGAGGAGGAGGAGGAGGAGGTCGCCAACTCAACCAGGGCACCGCCAGCACCTCAGAAGGCAGGGTTAGCATGGCCGAAATGTGGAAAAGCTTTGTCAGCACGCCACAACAAACAGCAGCACCAGCAGCTCAGATGGAACGTCTTAGCAGGAGGCAGCATTTTACCAACATGGTGGAGCAGTATGTGTGCACACGCCTACATGTAGTGAATGAGGGGTCTGCCCCCTTCAACTTCTGGGTCTCCAAATTGGGCACATGGCCTGAGCTTGCCCTTTACGCCTTGGAGGTGCTGGCGTGCCCTGCAGCCAGTGTATTATCTGAACGGGTATTTAGCACGGCTGGGGGTGTTATAACAGACAAGCGCAGCCGCCTGTCCAGAGACAATGTGGACAAGCTCACGTTCATTAAAATGAACCAGGCATGGATCCCACGGGACTTTTCTGTACCTTGTGCAGAATAGCAATGGATACCGACCTTACCCAGCCATTGTTCCATTTTTGCTCTTTCTCACTCTTTTGGGGTGTACCCTCATTTAAAATTTGTGAAAAGAAGCAGTGTTGGCTACCTCGTCCTCCTCCTCAGGGCCAGATTAACGTAGGGGCTATTGGAGCTGCAGCTCCATGCAGGCCCCTACCTTTTATATAGGCCCCGGGTTGGCCATATTCACTGTGACCGCTCTTCTGTCACTTGTAAACACAGAAGTCTGGCTTCTATGCTCGCTTCCCCAGGCAGCACCCTCAGAACCTCCCCACACAGCGCGAAGGCCGGACAAGGAGGGACAGTTGCCGATGCATGGATGTGTTTATGGGCTTCAGAGACAGCATCCCATGTTGAATTAGGCATGCATGGCTGCACCCTTCCTCCTCTGGGTGCATGCCAAGGCACGGCCCTTAAGGCCCTTCAAAATCCTCAGCACCAAGACCATGATGCTCTTAATCCGGCCCTGGTCCTCCTCCACCGCCGCTTCCACCTACACCGCCCATAGGTGTGCGCAGCCTATTGCATTAGGGTGTGCACCCCAAAGTTGAAATACACATGCATGTGTTTGCCTACATGTACATGGCCCCGATACATTACTCTCCCTGCTGGCAAAGAGAAATAGAGCAGAGCAGGTGCGAGGGAGATCTTTCCCATCTCCTCACTGGCAAACAGAGCGATAATGCTATGTGCCCTAGGTGATTAGGGTGTGCCCAGGTACACCAGGCACACCCTGTGCGCACGCCTATGACACCGCCACATCCACCACCACCTCAACCTCCCTCCTACTCCATATGGGCCTCGTCCTTCAGAGATGAAGAACATTGTTTTATTTTTCTGGGTTTTTTTTGTTGTTTTAAGTTATTTCCCTATCCACATTTGTTTGCAGAGCACTTGCCATGCTCTTAACTACGTTTTGCTGCCATTTGCAGCACTCTAGCCCTTTCCATTGGTGTTTTAGAGCCATTTTAGTGCCTTAAAGTTCGGGTCCCCATTGACTTCAATGGGGTTCGGTGTCCGGGAAAAGTTCGGTAAAAGTCCGGGACACGGACCCGGACTTTTTTTTAAAGTTCGGCCGAACCCGTCGAACACGGACATCTAGGTGTCCGCTCAACCCTAATCAGAACTATAGATGGTTCCAATCAGCTCTGTGTTTCACCGAACATAGATACATGAGCGAGAGAGCACGCCATAACTAAGCCCATGGAATCACAATAGGATATCCAGGGGGCCATGGTGGCATGGTCTTTAGCCCAATTGGAATTGACAACATATAGGACACATACAGGACAAAAAGGGACAAATGAGAACATAGGATAGGGAAAAGTAGAAAAGAAGGAGGAAAGGACAAATGAACAACGCCACAGACAAGCAATCAAAGAAAAGAAAAAAGAGAAAGCAAAAGGGAGGGGAAAAGAAGCATAAGTGATAAGCGAGGCCAGCTAGGACCATCCAGTCAAAGCACTGAGAGCTTGAATTGCAATTTAGAAAATGGTGAGAGGAAAGAAAAATAAGATTGCACTATTATTTATAGAAAGGGTTTGTATGTGAGCACCTCATTGATACCGGGAGATATGGTGGCAGCAAGGTACTCTATCCAATACGTTTCTCGTTGCAAGATTTTCCTATCCCAATCCCCACCTCGAGGGTCAGGGGATACCACCTCTAAGACATAGAAGGAAATAACGGAATTATCGTATTTGTGATGCAGGCCGATATGGCGTGTTACCGTTGGGAGAATTTTCCCTCCCTCTGAGTAATAGAGGTGGTCGCCTATGCGTTGATTAAATTGTCGGATGGTCTTACCGACATAGTAAGCTTTACAAATGCATTGCATTAAGTAAATAATGCCTTTGGTTGTGCAATTAGCATGTTGCCTGGCTCTGTGCCAACTCCCATTGGGTAGACGTATTCTCCTACCCTCCGTGACCCAGCAGCATCGTGAACATTCCCCACAGCGATAAGTGCCCTTACGTGCCACCTGGTGTGATACATCCGTTTGAAAATGGCTAGAGGTCGGACTATCCCGTATTGAGGGGGCACGTCTAAAGACCAATTCAGGGTAAGGTTTCAGATATTTGTTGAGCGTGTAATCGTTTGTTAAGACATGCCAATGTCTCTCCATGATTGCACGCAACTCCTTTTCATGTGCAGAGAATTTGGTAATAAAACGCACCGAATTGCCCTGTACTTTAGGGCGGGTGCTGTATATTAGCTCCTCTCTGGGACGTTTTTTAGCTCGATTGAAGGATTTTCTCAACAAGGACTTGGAGTAGCCCCTTTCCAAAAGGCGATCCCTAAGCTTGTCAGATTGGATCTGAAAATTAGTTTCGCTTGAGCAATTTCTTCTCAAGCGAATGAATTGAGCATAAGGGATACTCTTGACCAGGGGGGTGGGGTGGGCACTTGCTGCGCATAGTACGGTGTTGCCCGCACTCGGTTTCCTGTAAAGGTCGGTTGCCAGTTCACCACTCGGCAAAATGTTGATGGTCAGGTCGAGGAAAGAGATCTTCTCAGGGCTTATGGCATAGGTAAATTTTAAATTGAGATGATTAATGTTAAGGCTTTCAAGAAAAGTATTTAAGTCTGCAGATGTTCCTGTCCATATAATAAATAAATCATCTATATACCTATGCCAACATAGGATATAGGGTAGCCAAATATCCATGTGTTCTCCTCCCAGCCTCCCAAATAAAGGCTGGGAGGGAGATCTCTCTCTCCCAGCCTCCCAAATAAAGGTTAGCGTAGGATGTTGCGCAGCAAGTGCCCATAGCCACCCCCTGGGTCTGTAAGTACAATTGATCTCCAAAAGTGAAGTAATTTTTAGTCAGAACAAAACGTAAAAGCCTGAGAACAAAGTCTATCAAAGGCCATTCTCTATGGTTAGTTTTCTTTAGAAAGGATTCGGCCATCCGGATACTCTGCTCGTGCCGGATGCTCGAGTAGAGTGCCTCGATATCTACCGCTACGAGCAGGGCATCCGGAGGGACCTGAATCCCCTCAAGATGTTTGAGCAGGTCCGTAGTGTCACATATATAGGACGGCAGACTGAGAACATGTGGCATAAGATAGGAGTCCACGTATCTGCGTGCTTTCTCTGTAAGAGAACCGATACCGGACACTATGGGCCTGCCCGGTGGCTGGGTAAGGTTCTTATGGACCTTTGGAATAGTGTAAAAGGTAGGGGTCCTAGGGTGTTTGGGTATAAGGAACTGCATTGTGTCCTTGTTGATTAAGCCATGGGAAAATGCTTCCGCGACCATTCCAGATAGTTCACACTTGAAATCTTGTATGGTCACCTCTTCTATTGCAGTGTACCAAGTAGAGTTGCTAAGGACATCAAGGCACATGTTGGCATATTGATTAAGAGTCATAATAACAATATTGCCCCCCTTATCGGAGGGTTTAATGATTATAGATTGGTTAGTTTGAAGTTGTTTTAAAGCTGAAAGCTGTTCATCAGTCATATTTCTTTCAAAAGGGGGCCACTGCATGTCCTTAATGTCCCTAGCAACACACTGCACAAATGTCCAAATATGGGGGTTCTGCGTCAGATCGGGAAAGCGCTGGGACTTGCTCTTAAATTTGTCCACCGATGCAGCTAAGTCAACTGGTGGGTCCGGGGCAATAACAGTGCCATCACCATCAATGATGGAGATAGCTTCCGGGTTACCCTCCTCGTAGAGGAGGATGAGGTCCCGGAGGGCTCTACATTCTGCCATGGTATAATTCTTAGTTTGTTCAGCTAACTCTCTCTCTAGTTTACTTTGTTTACGTTCCTCGTCAAAAAGGAATTTGTAAGTAAGATTGGGGGCAAAAAGGTGGAGATCTTTTATGGTCTCCCTAGGGTCGATGGAATTAGAAGGACAGAAGCCCAAACCCAATTGCAGTACTTCTATCTGAGTCTGGGTAAGTGTAACATTAGATAGATTTATAATATTTAATTTGTTAATGTCGGTGCTGGTCCTGGAGTGTTGGTTTGTTGTACATAAGTGTCTAAACTCCCCTGTCGTGAGTTCCTGGGGAGGGGAGTTGTGGCTTGGCCTAAAAAAACCCCATCGACTATGGTTTGTGTGTTAGGTGCTCCCGTGTTAGTTTTACTAAGGACTTTTTGTAATATCGGAGTAAGGTTCGTGTGTGGTGATGTTTTATCTTGTGGAGTACGTAAATTAGAACGTTTGTAAAGATGAACAGTGTCAGTAGGTGAAGGGCCATTGGTAGGGCGTCCTCTTTTTTGTGATTTTTGGCATGAATTTTGTGTTCCTAATTTTTTGGGTCTAGTGCTTTGTGACATGGTGCTCGATAAGGATGAGTCCGATTCCATAGTGTCTTCCACAGTTCCACGTGTCTGACGTTGGTCAGGTTTACGTGTACGTGTGGAGCGCCCTCTATCTGTCCAACGATAAACATGGCCTTCACTGAAGGCCTGCTTGTCTCGATTAAATTTGGCTAGTTTTTTGGATACTAGCTCTTTATTTAGAATTTCTAATTTGTTTTTGATTTCCTGCCATTGGTTGGCAAAGGACGGTAATTCAAAGACATGTTTGAATTGGACTCCCAGATTATCAATCTCGGCGTCCAGGGCAACCATGTCCATGGTGTAATATGTAATTAGAGTTTTCATCAGATCTTTGCTGCAGGTGTTTAGGATAGATGAAATGAATGAAAACTAAACGAGATTGTGAGGCAGGGACATTTACCCAACTTCCGGTTTTCACGGAGCTCCGCCTGCTTCCACTCCCAGTAAGCGACTGTGTGGTGTCTGGCGTGGTGTGCCCCATGACGTCTGACGTGATGACTACAAGAAAGTCAAGACCAGTCACCTCACAAGAGCACTACAGCCAGAGCCAGGCCTCCGGACTCCAGACCCGACTCCATCACATCATCATCACACGGCAGACGACCACCCAGGCAGTGGCACCCACCACCACATCCAGATCAGAGCACCCACTGAGTGAGTTACAACAGCCAGGCCAGCCATTACTGCCTCCCCTGAGTCCCCTCAGACCACTGGCATCCACCATCCAGCACTGTGTGTGTGTGTGTGTGTGTGTGCGTGCGTGCATGCGTGCATAGGCCTCTGAGGCCGGCCCATCCTGTTTAACTTCAGAGTCAGACCACCCTAAAACCTGAGACCCTCATCCAGCACTCTGAGCAGCACTGTGCTGTGTGCACTGCAGGCAGCAGCATTACAGGCCTCTTCTCTGACCTGACCACCGAAGGCATCCGGCACTGTGCAATGCATACATGCCATCCCTTAGACCACCTGAGACCACCATCCATCCAGCACAGTCCATGTCCAGCAGCATTACAGGCCTCCTCTGACCACCGCAGGCATCCAGGGCACTGTGCATTACAGGCCATCCCTTAGACCTGAGACCACCATCCAGCACTGTGGGCATTACAGGCCATCCCTTAGACCTGAGACCACCATCCAGCACTGTGCAGCAGCATTACAGGCTTCCACTGACCTGACCACCATAGGCATTACAGGCCATCCCTTAGACCTGAGACCACCATCCAGGCTCCAGCACTGTCCAGCAGCGTTACAGACCATCCCTTAGACCTGAGACCACCATCCAGCACTGTGCATTCAATTACAGGCCATCCCTTAGACCACCATCCAGGCTCCAGCACTGTCCGGCATCATTACAGGCCTCCTCTGTCTGACTTGACCACCACAGGCATACAGGGCATTACAGGCCATCCCTTATACCTGAGACCACCATCCAGGCTTCAGCACTGTCCAGCAGCATTACAGGCCTCCTCTGTCTGACCTGACCACCACAGGAATCCAGGGCATTACAGGCCATCCCTTAGACCTGAGACCACCATCCAGGCTCCAGCACTGTCCAGCAGCATTACAGGTCTCCTCTGTCTGACCTGACCACCACAGGCATCCAGGGCATTACAGGCCATCCCTTTGACCTGAGACCACCATCCAGCACTGTGCATTAGATTACAGGCCATCCCTTAGACCTGAGACCACCATCCAGCACTGTCCAGCAGCATTAGCCCTCCTTTGAGTCTGACCACTGCAGGCATCCAGGGCACTGTGCATTATTTACAGGCCATCCCTTTGACCCGAGACCACCATCCAGCACTGTCCAGCAGCATTACAGGCCTCCTCTGACCACTATCATCCACACAACACTATCATCCAGAGAAATGTCCGTGACCGCTTCTGTCTCTGTGACTGGTAGAAAGAGAAGAGAAGATCTATGGGTGTACTTTACATTTGATGTTAAGGACAACAAGACCCTTTGCAAACCATGTGGAGTGACACTAACTGGTAAAAATACAACAAACTTGAAGCGTCATTTGCGGATAACTCATCCCGAAATTCATACAAAGGTAAGCAGTTCATGATAGCACTTAACTCCACTTTTGTATAAAGAGACAACTTGGAGCTGAGTGAGAGAGAATGTAAAATCAGAATAACTAGAATTTGTCCCCCTAATTTAACCCCACAGATACAGAAAACCTCAAATGATGGACCAAGTCAAGCCAGTGCACCACAGCAAACTATTTACACTGCTCTTTTAGTTGCTTCAAAATACAAAATTGACTCTAAGGAGTAACAGGCCAGGGAGGAGCAAGATGGTTCGAGCGCTCTGGATTACCAGTCAGAATGATGAGGACTTTGTTAGCATAATGGAGACAGTAGATAGAAAGCTGACTGTTCCAAAGAATACTAAAATAAGCAATCTGATTGACAAACAATATGAAGATGAAAAACAAAAATTCAAAAAGAGACTGACTGCTGCTCGGAGAGTATCTATTTTCACTGATTTGTGGACCAAAAAAGGACTCTCTGCTTCATTCCTGGCTATAAGTGCATGCTACTTTCATGTTGAACAACATAAACCTGAACACATATTGTTGGCCCTTGAATAAGTAGCCCACCCACACACTGCACAGTCAATTAAAACATGTGTGGACAAATGCTTGCAAGAGTGGGACATACGAAAGAGGAAGATCCTCACAGTGATAACAGACAATGGGAGCAATATGGTGGCAGCATTTAAACAAACTGCAGCAGCAGAAGAAGAACCACCCAGCTCTAGTGAGGAAGACTCCCCCATGACGGAAAGTGACTCTGAGGCGGAGTCTGAAATTGATGATCTGCGGTGAGCCAATTTTAATATTATTTTACATGACACGGTTCGGTTGACACCAGTTAATTATCACATGCATATGAGATGATTGATATGGGGGCACTAGTATCTGCTCTAGTCTACTCTATGGGTGCATCTTTGTTATTTTTCCAGTGGTCTTATGGAAAAGTATTCCCATAAGATGTTAAATGTTAAAATAATAGAATGGAATAGAATGGAACAGAAAGCTTTTCTATACTTTATGCTTATTTGGCTGTGTTCCACTGTTAAGTACCAACAGATCGACATGGACCGGACACCATGTGTTGTGCATACCTTACAACTAGTGGTCCACATGTTGCAGAAGGAGGCAAGTGTGAAGAGAATACTGGATAAAGCCAGAGATGTATAGTAACGAAGTAGAACTACTTAAGTACTGTACTTAAGTACCGAAATGCGGTATCTGTACTTTCCTAGAGTAGAATTTTTTTCTCCTACTTCTACTTTTACTTCACTACATTTTTTCGATGATTTCAATACTTCTACTCAAGTATTTTTTTTTGTGCTGCATAGTTACTCGTTACTTTTAAAAAAATTACCACTGCCAGAACAGTAGATGGCAGGTTGCATAAAGCTCAAAAAAATGTGTATAATGTCATTTGTAAATCAGCGCATACGAAAATAAAGGCTGTGTATAATAAAAGCTGCTATACCAAATCTTTCCAATAAAAAGAAAATATGAAACAAACAAATAAATGGTGCTACAGCGCTTAAAGTGCATCAAGAAACTACTAACAAACACAGGTTAATCATTTGAATAAATCATTTGAAATAATAAAAAACAATATGATGTTCAAACTTTTGACTTATTTCTTTAATAACTACATAACACAGTACTTGTACTTCTACTTTCAGTACTTGAGTAGAAATTTTTTTTCAAAACTACTGGTACTTTTTACTTTTAGTACTTAAGTAGCAAATTTTTTGAAAAAAACTACTTGCAATACTTAAGTAAAAAAAATGTTGAATACTTTAGTACTTCTACTTAAGTAACTTTTTCTGTGAGCACTTCCACTTCTACTCAAGTCACTTTTTGATCGAGCACTTGTACTTTTACTCAAGTAGAAATTTCGAGTACTTTATACAACTCTGGATAAAGCAAGATCAATAGTGAACCTCTTCCGCAAGTCTTCCATCGCAACACAGAAGATATTGGGGCATTGTGGCCTGACCCTTTTTAATGACTGCCCCACACGCTGGTCAAGCACATTCAACATGATCGCAAGACTCCTCAAACTAAAAGTCAGCCTGCCAAATCGCGAACAACATGGGATGGGACAGCTTGCTCCCTAGTGAATGGCAAAAGCTCACATCATGACCTACTGCTGCCTTTTTCAGAACATACTAACACCCTCCAGAGTGACACCATGTCCATCTCCCTGGCTGCCCTGCTCTCTTTGATCTACTCAGCCACCTTGAGGACTTTAAACAGAACACTAGCTACCAAGACCTTGCCACAATTGCACAGAAAATGAAAGGGAGTGTGAACCAGCGTCTTGCTTCATTTTTAGATCCAACGGATGAAATGTTTTCGCCACTTGCAGCAGCTGCTTGTTTTGTCAACCCTACTGTCTGTGAAACCCTTGTTGATGTGGCAGATCATGAGAATATTCAGGAATTGCCTAAAAAGGCAGAGGAGTATGCGATAAGAAAATCCACTTCGCCCCACATGCAACATCATGAATTGTCTGAAGATGATGTGGAACTAGTGGAACAGGAGAATATTGAAAAATCGGAGGAAGTTGAAGAAGCACCGGCATCCACATCTAAGCTGCCAATCTTTCAGTTTCTTTTTAAATGCAGCAGAAGACCCAGGCAGAGGATCTCCCCAAACAGCATAAAACAGCAGATTAGAAAACATAAGGAAGAGCTTTTGCATCAAGTTGAGGACAACACTGCAACATATTTTTGGCTGTCAAAGATTGACACTATTTATCACCAGCTAAAACCTTTTGCTTTAGACCTGCTGGCTATGCCAGCTTCTCAAGCCTTTGCAGAGAGGGTATTCAGTGTCACAGGTGACCTCTCTAAAGGCCGGCAGAATAGAGCAAGGGTCATTTTGGCACAAAGTGCTTTCTTTAAAATGAATCGAAACAAATAGAAGTGTTTTATTATTGTTATTTCTATAAGAAGCATAACTAATACTTGTGCTTCAAAAACAGTTGTAATTGCCAATTTAATTTATTGGAAAACTGCACACAGGCTACAAATGCCATTTGTATGTGGAACAATAACAATAACCACCACTTATAACTCCTCTCTCTCTTAGCATTGACAAATGTTACAATAGAGACAAATATCACACTAATGAAAAAGAAAAATAGGTCAGTAACGGTCAAAAAGGGCAGCCTTACATCGGGGTCCTGCTGCAGTTCTTTTTAGTGTAATATTTACCTCTATTGTCATTGCAAATGCTGAGACTGAGAAAGAGGAGAGATGAGTTGATAAAAAGTGGTAAGTCTGTTATAATTCAGACCCTAATGGCATTATTGTGGACTGTGCACATTTTTATTGAATACACCTGAGAATTAGAACTATTAAAATAATAAGCTGACACTGTAAATGGGTTCTTATTGTAGAAATAAGCATTGCCCTCCTCAAGTTACCGTATTGGTTTATTATGCAGTGCCAGTGCCAGACTGGCAGTGACAGTGCCTGTGCAAGTGTGCAGCTGTTCTTGGGTGGTTGAGGCGGGAAGTTGTTCTCCCTGAGGGTGTTTTTGTACCATTCTTTATTCATGGCTGTGTTCTTAGGCAAAATTGTGAGTGAGTAGTGAGCACGCTCCCTTGTTGGCTGAGAACTTAGCAACCCCCCCCCCCCCCCTCCACAGTGGTCTCAGGTCTCAAGATGCTGTACTGTTGCCATGAGCATGACACAGGGCTGATGAAGTGAGCTGATGTTTATTTTTTCTTCCTTGGAGTCTCTGCAGCTGTTCTTGGATGGTTGAGGTGGGAAGGAAGTTGTTCTCTTCTCTGAGGATATTTTTGTACCATTCTTTATTCATGGCTGTGTTCTTAGGCAAAATTGTGAGTGAGCACACTCCCTTGTTGGCTAAGAACTTAGCAACCCCCCCTCCACAGTGGTCTCAGGTCTCAAGATGCTTTACTGTTCTTGGATAGTTGAGGTAGGAAGGAGGTTTTATTGTGTTCTGTTCAGTTTCTTGAACTGTTAAAGTTCATGTAAATGTGCACTGCATGACTGGCATCATCACGAGTCGACGAGCCTGCAAAATTTTTTATTTTTTTGTATTTTTATTAAATTTTTACATTTTTATGTTACCACCTTTGGTCAAAAAAGCAATATTCTTGGCAAAACAGTTTTGCCTTAATAAACACTTAATGACTAAATCTGTGTCTGTGTAGTGCTGTGCTAGTGCATGCTCAAGGCTTAATACCATAAATGATAACATATTTGATTTTTCACTCCAGCAGTAGAATATAATGAGTTTGGAAATTGTAGAGAAATGCCTAAATAATGCATTACAAATTACAATTGAACTACACCCATTCGATTATAGATGACTAAAATGAGTTTTAGTCGACTAAAATGTAGGACGTTTTAATCGACTAAAATGTAGGACGTTTTATTTGACTAAAATGTTGGACGTTTTAGTCGACTAAAATATACTGGAGTTTTAGTCGACTAAATACGACTAAAACTAAAACACTTGCAGAGGACTAAAATGGGAGTAAAACTAAAATGCAATTTTAGTCCTAATACTAAGACTAAAACTAAATTGAAATTTGCTGCCAAAATTAACACTGCCTATCACAGAGCTCCTTCAGTGTTAACTTTAACTCTGGTTCCTCCTCTCCACTTCCTTTTTCTGTAGGTGTACCCCAAGGTTCTGTCTTGGGATCCCTCCTCTTCTCCATTTACAACTCCTCCCTTGGTCAATTAATAAACTCCCATGGCTTTCAGTACCATCTCTATGCTGACGACACACAAATCTATCTCTCTACTCCTTACCTCACTCCCTCCGTCTCCTCTCACATTATTACCTGAGTAACCAACATATCAGCATGGATGTCACACCAGTTCCTCAAACTCAATCTTTCTAAAACTGAGCTCATAGTTTTTCCTCCGGCCTGTGCCCCCTCCTCCCCTGACTTCTCCATCACAATCAATAATACAACCATCAGTCCCTCTTCTCGTGCCAGGGTGCTAGGTGTAATCCTGGACTCTGACCTGTCCTATAAGCCCCAAATTAAATCGCTGTCCAAATCTTTCAGACTTCACCTCTGTAACATCTCCAAAATATGCCCCTTTTTAACCGTTGAAACCACTAAGCAACTTATTCACTTCCTTGTTATCTCTCGCCTTGACTATTGTAACTCCCTCCTCATTGGCCTACTTCTCTGCAAGCTATCCTCACTTCAGTCTATCATGAATGCCGCTGCCAGACTTATCCACCTTACCAACTGTTCAGTATTTGCCACCCCTCTCACCCCCTCTGCCAATCCCTTCACTGGCTTCCCATTGTCCAACAGATAAAATTCAAAACACTAACAATAACATTTACCACTCTGACCCGAGCTACAAACTTACCTCCAAATATCACCCAAACTGTCCTCTCCGTTTCTCTCAAAACCTCCTGCTCTTTAGCTTTTCCCTTGTCTCCTCCTCCCATGCTCATCTCCAGGACTTCTCCAGAGCCTCTCCCATCTTCTGGAACTCACTACCCCAATTTGTCTGGTTATTTTCTACTCTGTCGAATTTTAGGCGATCCCTGAAAACTCATTTCTTCAGGGAGGCCTATCCTGCCTTTAGCTAACATCCAAATCTTCTACTACCCTTTTGTTTCACCAGCCCTTCCCTATTAGACTGTGAGCTCACAAGAGCAGGGCCATGCTAACCCTCTTGTAGTAAATTGTGTTGTTGCTTTATTGTCTCCCTTTATATAGCACTGTGCAAACTGTTGGTTCTATATAAATCCTGTATAATAATAATATAATAATAATAATGTAGTCAGGAGAGCAGCCTACGGTGACAACACTTTTCCTTCATAGATACAGTTTATTGACAGAAAGGAAGCATGCTATTGGTATGACTACCTGGTAAAAATAGCTTAAAAACGGAAATTAATGTAGCACCCACATGAGTTATATTTTCATTTTTTGGGTTAAGATACACTTCTATATATGCAAGTGTAATGTTGCAAGGGATTGAATGTGCCCTGGAGTTTGCACTCAGCTTTGGTAAGCTTTGGTAAGCATGATAAAGGGGAGCCTGGTGCTGTATATGTTTCTGCTATGTCATAAGCCCAGCATAGTATAACAGGCATGTCCATTTGTCAGTAGAAAAAAAAAAAAAACATAGGCTTTCAGATAAATAAGCTTGCTATGATGGTGAGCACAGTCTCATGAATTTCCAAAAAAAATTACAATGTGTGTGGTCACTTCTGCAATGCATAAATACAAAAATGACATATTTATCTGGATATAAAATCTAAAACAAAGTTGGAGGAGAGTTGTTTATATTAGAGATGTGTTCCTTTTCTCTCTTGCTGTGTCCATTTGCAGGTTCTTTGCTGATTTTAGTAAATTTGAATGCACACTACCCAAGTAACAATAGTGCTCATAGGAGACTGAGGTTTTTGTTATCTATAACTGCCTTGGGAGTTAGAGAAGTACATTAGAAAGCAGAAATTTCAATTAGCACAAGTGAAGCAAATCACAATTATCCATTGAAATCTTTGAGACCATGGATTAAAAGAGAAGTGCATGAATCGAAAAAAAACAAACATTCATACCTAGTTATTGAAATCCAAAATGAAAAAGGTTTGTGGCGCTGCCTGAATTACTATATCAACATTCCAAATACTGTAAATGAAATACAAAGTGCTCCGTGGTACATTTGAAAAAAAAAAAATAATGCTGTTCACATAATATTCAAATTCATACTGTGCAACAATACAACAAAGTGCTCCGTGCTGTGACCAGAAAGAACGTCCACATTCAACATTAATATTTTAGGCTGGATCCTCTATGCAAAGTATTTCTATGTCAAGAGAGATTCACATTTTCATTTAAAGAGGTATGCCAAACTCTTTCTTGTCTCAATAGATTCAAATGAAGTGTAAAAAATAAAATATAAAAAATAAAAAGACATTTTATTACCATATCATACCAATTCAACTATATTTAGATGGGAGGGTTCCTATTTATCATTTAACCACTTAAGCCCCCCTTGAAGATTTTACCCCCTTCCTGACCAGGGCCTATTTTGCGATTCGGCACTGCGTGACTTTAATGGACAATTGTGCGGTCGTGCGACGCTGTACCTAAACAAATTTGACGTCCTTTTTTTCCCACAAACAGAGCTTTCTTTTGGTGGTATTTGATCACCTGTGCGATTTTTAATTTTTGCACAAAAGTTATTGCGTTTACTAACTAAGGGAAAGATTTTTGTCATTTTTGTTGTTTTTTTTTTAACGAGTAATGGCGGCGATCTGCGATTTTTTTGCGGGACTGCGACATTGCGGCGGACAGATCGGACCCTTGACTGACATTTTTGACACTTTTGGGGTTACCAGTGACATTTCTACAGTAATCAGTGCTATACATATGCACTGTTACTGTAAAATTACGCTGGCAGTGAAGGGGTTAACTTTTTTGAGAGGGAGGGGTTATGTGTGTCCCTAGGGGTGTGATTCTAACTGTGATTGGCTGTGGCTTGAGGTGTAGGAACAGTGATCAACGGTCCCACATAGTAGAACCGTATGATCACCATTCCTACACAGGGGAGAATGACAGTCGTGTTTACATCAGCCGCCTGCCTTTCTCCCTCTGCACTGGCGATTGCCGAGTGACCGGCGGACATCGGGTCCGCCGGTCACATGCGTGGGGGGGTCCGTGACCATGCGGGAGCAGGTGCGAGCCTCCGGCGGCGCGTGCTCACTCCCTAGACTCTCACAGGCTAGCGACGTAGCCCTACGTCGCTCTGCCTGTGAGGGGCTGACCGCCGACGTAAATAGTCGTGCGGCGGTCGGCAAGTGGTTAAAGAGGAACTTCAACATTCTTCTTGTTTCAATAAAAAAATAAAAAATATATATACAATGGAAAACTTACTAAAATAGGAAAAATAATTTACGCCAATACTACAGATGAAGATAGGAGAGCTCCATTGATCTGGAGGATGGGTAAATGAATTAGAGGGGATTTTATCCTGTATTATTCTTGTAGCTGTTGTTGTATTTCCAAAGAGAAATATTTTGTTATTTTATTTCCAGTCAACGGGAAACTGGGATTTTTTTTTAGCTTGGAGAGTATTGGATCTCGGTATCAAGGTATGATAGGTGGGGGGACTGCATTATTAAAGGGAAACTCCAGTTGGAAAGTTACTTACTCTTTGCAATTAACCTAAAAGGGAACCCTACCCTATAGCCTCCTGTGCCTTAGTAATAAAATGAGGACTCCTGGACTATCTAAAAATCTGATATAAAACAGTTTAGATCAGTGATAGCGAACCTTGGCACCCCAGATGTTTGTAACTACATTTTTCATGATGATTAACTACACTGCAGAGTGCATAAGTGTAACGCTCCTGCGTTTTTTGTAGTAGGCTGGATTTGCAGCTGCAGAATCTCCACTCAGTAGTCATGTAGAGATGTGTTGAATAACCAGATCCAACTCTCCAGACTCATCACTGTGGGCCTGTCAGCTTCAGCATACAGATATACACACTCAATAAGATGTTCCTGGAGTGATAGGATGTATATAATAGTATGAAGATGATGTGCTGAAGGGACAGGTGTGAACAGTGACAGAGATGGCAAGCACTTGATAGAAATGTTCAGGAGAGTATTAGATGGTATTAGGTGGAATGCAGATAGGTTAGTAATCGAGTATGGTAACAGGTGGTAAGGACAGCAGATGACAAATACAGGATAGACTAACCCAGTGCAAGGATAGATGGTAGTAGACTCAAGAGCTAGCAATCTATGTAACAGTGCAGATGATAGAATTAGTATGCATAGATAGTAACAGTCCTTAATGTGCAGAGGTAGATAGTGTAAGTAAGGTTATGGAGGATTCCCCTGTGGGGTACTTATCACTAGTAAGGTTAGTAGTAGAAGGGTCCAGTAGTGAGGGAGTGATCCAGTAGCGAGATACAGGGATCAGTAGCGAGGTTCCGGTCTGTTTCCAAGTAAAAGAGAATATCTGGAGGTTCCGGTAGCAAGGCAAGCTTGTAAGCATGTGGACACACGGCAGGTTGAACGAACAATGTGAGAGAGAACGCCGGCGGTTGAAATAGCCACTCTGCGGTGCTCGGCGATGACGTCATCCGTTTTTTTTTTTTTAAATGATTTTTATTGGATTTTCAAGAAAGTACAAAACATGTAGTACCATGGTATACAAAACAACATACATATTTGACTTGTGAACATATTGATAGAACGAGTGTAGAAAACATTTTTAACCACAACTGTCAGTGATTTGGCTTTGATTGCCATGCATTTCAGAAATTTGCATAGTAGACCATACACAAAAAAAACAGAAAAAGAAGGGGAGGGGAAAAACAATTAAAAAATGGTGACTAGCAAGACGAGGTAGTAACCACACCACTCCACGTTGCCCGCCATCTGTTGTAGTTATCACGGGACACGCGCAGACCCCAGGAAGCACCCAAATGGGAACATTTCCGCCCCCCAGGGTCGCACCCGCCCAAGAATTATATTTTTAAGGAAAAGGAAAAAGAACAGGGTTACATTCTAGATGCTCGGAAAACCTCCCATAATTGCCACCTGCTGTTGAATTGTTTGAAGTTTTGAGCAGAGCGGGAAATAATTTTTTCGTATTCATATGACTCTCCTACGATCTGCAAAACTTCTCTTTTGGAGGGCAATACCTGGCTTTTCCAGTTGCGAGCTATCGCCAATCTAGCTGCATAGAGGACATGTTGGACTATTACTCTGCAGGAAGGCGGGTACCAGTCTAGCCCAATACCCAGTAAGGCTTGTTCCACTCTTAGTTTGTTGAGAATACCCGTGATATCAGCTATCAGTCTGTGTATTGAAGTCCAGAAACTTTGTAAGGATAAGCATGACCACAACATGTGCACTAATGTACCGACTTGCCCGCATCCCCTCCAGCACAGGTTAGAGCAGGAGCCACCGTATTTAGCTAAAACATAGGGAGTCCTATACCACCACAGGTGGATCTTTTGTGCCCCTTCCCTGAAGGTGGAGCATTTAGTAAGTGAGTAGTTCAGCTTAAAGGCTTTCAGCCATTGGGCATCAGTAAACGTCTGTTGTAGGTCTTTTTCCCATTTCAGTAAATGGGGAAGTTTTAAAAATGAGGATCTGTCATGCAGAGAGTTGTAGAAAATGCTGATCCCCCTCTTGCCTACGATGTCAGTAAAGCAAAACTTGTGAACTAGGCGAGGGAAAGTGATATGCAGCTCCGGTAGAGTGTGTAAAATATGTGAAACTCTGTGGTATGTCAGAAATTCTGTCTTAAAGTCTGGGAATCTCAGGCATAGGTCAGCGAACGGTGTCAAGGTGGAGTGAGTGTACAGATCTGGGACCTGATGTAGTCCGTATTTTCCCCAATGTGCAGTGCATAAGTCTAGGGACAGTGCTCTCAACGTGGATAATGCAATAGGTGTCTGAATCTGATCCCCAGCCCTAGACCTGTGTGCATAAAAGAATTTCCATGCTTGAATCGTGGCCGAGATGGTGGGGTGGTCAATCGTCTTTGGTTTCTCTGTAAAGGGGAGTGCCAAAATTAGGTCCCTCAGTGAGGGTTGTGGCGCATATGAATGCTCCAAAGAGCACCACAGAGGCGCCTTCCCTGTAGAGAACCAGTGCTTGGACTGTGCCAATATAGCCGCCATGTGATAGTCTTTCACATCTGGAACTCCCATGCCCCCCACCAGAACGTGCCTGGTGAGAGTCTTGTGAGGTGTTCTAGGCGGTTTACCGGACCAGAGAAATTTACTGATCAGTGTCTGCAGCGCTTTGTAAAAATGGTTTGGGATCTGAATAGGTAGCGCCCGGAAAATGTACAATATTTTTGGTAGTATCAACATCTTGAAGGCCGCATTTTTACCCGACCATGAAAGATAAAACTTCTGGAGTCTGAGAGTGTCCTGAGTTGTGGAGGTCAGAAGGGGAAGAAAATTAGCCTTGAACAGGGATGTCGTGGAGTTAGTCAGTTTGATGCCCAAATAGTCCATGGATTCTTCCTGCCATTGATAATGTACCAAGCTCCGGAGCCGTGCTCGGAGCCTGGGGTCCATTGCTACTCCAAGGAGATTAGATTTAAGCTCATTCACCTTGTAGTAGGAAACCGACTGAAATTCCTCTAGTATGCGTCTAACATGTGTCAATGATGTCTCTGGGTCTGTGCAGGTCAATATGACGTCGTCTGCAAACAATGAAATAACATGAGGAGTTCCTCCAACACATATACCCGTAACCCCAGGGTGGGACCTAACCCTCTCAGCGAGGGGTTCCATGAGCATTGCAAAAATAATTGGTGGCAGTGGGCACCCTTGACGTGTGCCATTGGTTATGTCAAAACTGTCAGAAAAAAGGCCCTCAGTGAAAACCCTCGCCGAGGGGGAGGAGTATAAGGCCATGATAGCCTGGGATATCGCTCCCCGAAAGCCAAATTTGTCCAGAACCTGCCTCAGGTAGCCCCAGTGAATCCTGTCAAAGGCTTTTTCGGCATCCAAAGACAGAAGTACCGTGGGAACCTTGTGAGTGGAGACTCGATGGATTAGGCCAATTAATCTCCTAGTCGCATCTGTGGCTTGACGCCCCAGAACAAAGCCCACCTGGTCAGGTTTAATTAGGTCAGGAAGGAACCTAGAGATACGGTCAGCCAAAATTCTAGCGTAGACCTTTAAGTCCACGTTTAACAGTGATATGGGCCTAAAATTTTGTGGTCTATTAGGTTCCTTGCCCGGCTTCGGTAGCGTAATCACTGTGGCCTCTAGCATCTCAGCTGGAAAAGGGACCCCACCGAGTGCCTTCTGGAACACCCGTGTAGCATAGGGAACTAAAGTATCTGCGAACAGGCTGTAGTACTCGGGAGTGAATCCGTCAAGACCCGGGGATTTCCCCTTGGGGAGAGATTTAACCGCTTTCAAAATCTCTGCATCAGTAAAAGGGGCATTCAGGGTTTCCAGATCCCCAGGCAACAGACTCGGAAGAGAGATGGAAGACAGAAATTGTTGGATGTCTGATATAGTGGGTTGAGGAGTTGATGCGTCCTCGCGTAGGTTGTATAGGGAGCTATAGTATTGGCTAAAGGCGTCCGCTATATCCTTTGGGTTGGTCAGACGTTCTCCCGTAGCATGGTGAAGCATGTACGGTATTTTCTGTTTGTTCAGCTTAGCTTTCAGTTGGTTAGCTAGTAACTTTCCGGCCTTATTGCCATGAGAGTACTGCGAGGCCTTGAGCCGCCCAATGGCTCTAGTGTGCTGACCAATCAAAAGGACCCGGAGTTCAGATTGACATTTGAAAAGCTTCTCCGCGCAAGCCGCGGATGGAAGCAATTTGTTTTCAGCTTCTAGATGTTTGATAGAGGTGAGAATGTCATCCAATTTCTGTCTCCTCTGTCTCCGAACCCTCGCCCCTCTAGCCATCAACACACCACGTACAAAAGCTTTATGTGCATTCCATACGGTGTATGGACAAATCTCAGGGGTATCGTTAATAACAAAAAATTCAGTCAATTTAGAGAGGGTCTCCGTATAAGCCTCCTGGTTGGTCAGGAGGGTAGCATCAAACCGCCACCTGTTTGCTCTGGTGGTGTAGGGCACGTCCCCGAATGTTAAAATAACAGGGGCGTGGTCCGACCACGTTATGGAGCCCACCGATGCGCGTGTGACCCTTTGTAACAGAAATTTATCCGTGAGGCAGAGGTCAATTCTGGAGTATGAATGATGGATCCTGGAATAGTAAGAATAGTCTCTTTCCGAGGAGTTGTAACATCTCCACACATCGTGCAAGTCCGCAGATGTCAGAAATGCCGACAAGTCCGCACGATGATGGCGCCTCGGATAGTTCATGGACACATCCAATTGGTAGTTGGGAACAGCGTTAAAATCACCACATAGCAGCACATGGCCCTTGAGCATAGGTTGTAGTTGCTGCCACAGGCGTTTGAGAAACGTAATTTGTCTGGAATTGGGGGCATAGATTGTCACTATCGTGTATGTAGAATTGTTAATGGAGCAGGATATTACCAGGAACCTGCCCTCTGGGTCCGCAAACTGCGAGAGCAGCGAAAATACCTAAGTATCCCTGAAGAGCAATGCCACTCCACATCTCTTTTTGGGGTTGTTGGCGTAAAAGGCGTGTGGGTATTGCTTTGATGTGAGTTGTGGGTGAGCTTGGGCCATGAAGTGCGTTTCTTGCAGGGCAACCACATCACAATTCTGGGCTTTAAGTTCCCTCCAAAGCATATGTCTCTTGTGGGGGCTATTAAGACCATTTACATTAAGAGAGAGCAATTGGAAAGACATCTTGTGGGGAAGATCAGGAGCAGTGTTATGTGAAGGTGTATTGAAGTACACTCACTGAGTTCACGCCAGTTGCCAAGTCGCAGTCCCTCTCCGAAGGATCCCGGGAGTTATGGAAGTAGGTGCGAGACAGATCAAGGCGGAGGTCTTGAGTCGTTAGTGCTTGGCAGTTCAGGAGGTTATTGTAGAGCTGGATAGAAAAATTAAAAATAAAACAGAAAAAATAAAAGACAAGGCAAAAGTGCGTGGGAATAGGCACTCTGCAACAGCAGAGATCAGGAAAAATAAAAAAGGACGACTCTACTGGAGAGTCTGCACGGTACACTTTACCGTTAGGTGGGGGTGTAAATAGAACAAACATTAGCCGAGCATGTCACTCGGAGCTTCGTAGTTGTAAACACGTATAACTAGGAGGGTCACATTAGAGGAATCAACTTGATAAGGCCGCACACATAAAAAGAAAAGTCATTCCACAGCTGGGGCCTGGTGGTCCTCTGGGTTCAAGATGCCCCACCGTTGTAGTAGTGCTATGCCATCATCCAGCGAATTAATCCGGTAGTCTCTGTCCCCCCTAGTAACCACTAAGGTAGCGGGATCATTCCAACGGTATGTGACCTGATGATTTCTAAGAGGCTTAGTGATAGTTGAGAGGTTGCGGCGTCTATTCATTGTATGAGCCGAGAGGTCTGCATAAAAGGATAAGTTGTTTAAAGCAGGTGGAAGATTTGTACCCCTCCGAACCAAGGACATAAATTTTACTTTCACTGTAAAAAAATGAATCCGGGCAATGGTGTCCCGGGGCAGTGATGCGGCAATGTGTTTCGGTTTGGGCAACCTATGTATGCGGTCAATAGCCATGTCACAGAGTGGGACGTCTGGGAGGACTTCCTGCATCAGTGAAGTAAGATAGTCTGTTAGTTCTTGAGGCTTAACCGACTCAGGGATCCCCCTGATCTTTATGTTGTTGCGTCGTGATCGATCTTCAAGATCTGCGACTTTCTATTTAAGCCATGTGATATCATCGTCGTGTTCGTTGTGGGCATCTACCATAGTATTAAAGGTGTCCGCAAATTCTCCCATCTTATTTTCGATTTTTTCCACCCTTGTATCTACTGCCTTAACATCCCTGTTGCACTGGGACATAAGCTGTAGCATGTCTGCATGGATGGAGCTCCTGAGGGACATCATCATGTCTTTCAGCAGGGAGTCCATAACAGGTAGGCCTTTAGTGGGGAAAGATGAGATGGTGTCATGAAACTCTAAAGTATCGTCCACTGCTTCACCTGAGGCCCTGTCTTCATCTGTAAGCTGCAGTTTCATCTTAGATTTAGCGGGGCTGGCACAGGGAGAGCGAGGGGTAGAGGTGATATGTGTCTCCCCCTGTGAGTCCGCAGCCGCTGCAGCACCTCCCTCAGACTGTACAGAGCGAGCAGGGGCCGCCAGAGCAGGCAGCGAGGCACCGCTACTAGAAGAGCCGGCGCCATCTTGGCTGCGCGGCCCGCCCGTGGGATGGAAGAAGTTTAGTAGCTTACCGGGTTTATTCTTCCCCCTCCTCTTCCCCGGTATGTGCTGCTGACGTCCGGCCATCGTGGAGTGTAAGTGGGATGTGAAATAACTGACCCTCGATCCGTAGATTCGCTCCGGTGTGACTGCTTAGCGAGGAGCTGTGCAGCTAAGCGTCCATCTCTCTCGCCGGCCGGCTCCGCCCCCACGTCATCCGTCTTAAAGGTGTATGCGTACCACCTAATTAGAAAGGTGGGACGCATATTTGAAAATAAAATGGAAAATAAGGGTACCAGAGGTACCAGAATCTTACAATAAGCATCATGGGAAATGTGGTTCCAAAGCATCTGGGGGTGGCAAGGTTCCCCATCACTGGTTAAGATCTACACTTTATTACCAAAAGTATTGGGACGCCTGACTTTACACACACATAAAATTTTAATGGCATCCCAGTCTTAGTCCGTGGGGTTTAATATTGAGTTGACCCACACTTTGCAGCTATAACAGTTTCAACTCTTCTGGGAAGGCTGTCCACAAGGTTTAGGAGTGTGTCTATGGGAATGTTTGACCATTGTTTCAGAAGCGCATTTGTGAGGTCAGGCACTAATGTTGGACGAGATGGCCTGGCTCTTAGTCTCCATTCTAATTCATCCCAAAGGTGTTCTATCGGGTTTAGGACTTTATACAGGACAGTCAAGTTTCTCCACCACAAACTCTCTCCACACTATATTGCCAAAAGAATTGGGCCACCCTTCCAAATAATTTGGTGGAGGGATGATTATGGTGTGGAGTGATTTTTCAGGAGTTGGGCTTGGCCCCTTAGTTCCAATGAAGGGAATGCTTAAGGCATCAACATACCAAGACATTTTGGGCAATTTCATGCTCCAATCTTAGTGGGAACAGTTTGGGGATGGCCTCTTCCTGTTACAACATGACTGCGCACCATTTCTCAAAGCAAGGTCCATAAAGACATTGATGAGCGAGTTTTTTGTAGAGGAACTTGACCTGCACCGGGTCCTGACCTCTCCTTTGGAATGAATTAGCAGAGATTACGAACCAGGCCTTCTCTTCCAACATCAGTGCCTGACCTCACAAATGCGCTTCTGGAAGAATGGTCAAACATTCCTACAGACACTCCTAGACCTTGTGGACACCCTTCCAAGAAGAGGTGAAGCTGTTATAACTGCAAAGGGTGGTCCAACTCAATATTGAACCCTATATACTAAAACTAAGAATGTACATGTAAAGGCAGGCGTCCAGATACTTTTGCTAATATAGTGTATATCTACATAGTCAAGTTATCCTTCAGGGACCAATGTTTCTAATATATTGATCCAGTGGGTTTCATTCTTGGGCACATTATATACCATCCCTTTGGGGTTTCTGCCACAATGTTTTCTGAAGTGTTTGGATAGATTATGTCCTCTGAATCCTTTTTTGACACCCGCAATCGTTCCCCGGTGAAAGAGAAGAACGGTCACATGTTGTAAACACACCTTACCGTTCTTCTCTCTGGAATGATCATAGAGCCCATGTGATCCTTCTATATAGGATCACATGTCTCACATGTCTCTATGGTCATTTCAGAAGCCACAACCCCCACAGTTAGAATAACTCCCCTAGGCTCACATTTAACCCCTTGATCACCCACAGGGTTAACTCCTTCCCTGACAGTGGCATTATTACAGTAACAGTGCATATTTTTAGCACTGATTACTGTAGTAATGTCACTGGTACCCCCAAAAGTGTCAAAAATGTCAGTTAGGGGTCTGATCTGTCTGCCGCAATGTCGCAGTCCTGCAAAAAAAAGCAGATTGCCGCCATTACTAGAAAAAATAGAAATTACATAAATCTTTCCTGTGGTTAGTAGACGCAATAACGTTTGCGCAAACCAATCAAAATACGGTTATTGTGATTTTTTTTTTTTACCAGAAATATGTAGCAGAAAAGAAAATGGCCTAAGATGTTAAAACATTTTGATTTTTAATTTTTGTTGGGAGTGTTATATAGCAGAATGTGAAAAATATTGTTTTTTTTTTTTTTTTCAAAATTGTCGCTCTTTTTTTGTTTATAGAGCAAAAAAAAAAATTGCACAGGTGATCAAATACAACCAAAAGAAAGCTCTATTTGTGGGAAAAGAAGGACATCATTTTTTTTTAGTTACAGCAGCGCATGACTGCGCAATTTTCCATTAAGTAACGCAGTGCCAAATCGCAAAATATTTCTTGGTCATTAAGGGGGCAAATCCTTCAGGTCTTAAAGTGGTTAATATTGTTTATTTGTTAATTTTTGCCTGGCACCTTTAATCCCTCTAATTTCCCTACCTTCCTGTTTCTCCTGAGAGGGAGAAGGGAGTGGTGGGCCTCCCTTTTTATCCTTATCTGTTTAATTGAGGGATAGTGCCTGGGCATACAATTTACATTTCTTTCTTGTGACAAAGCAGAATCTCTCCCCATCTCCCCCCATCACTACTAATTGTACTTCTCTATGTTTGTTACTCAAATACTCAATAAAAAGGTTATGGTTAAAAAAAAAAAAAAATCCTCCCAATCCTTTTTACCTACCTGCTGTTTTAATCAATCTAACTTAATGTTGTGGTCAGGGAATCAAGAGTTAATTATACCATTTAATGAAGTACGGTTGAAGCGTGCCGAAACCGTGGTTCGGGCAGGCCTGTAAATAAAGAGGGCCCACCAAGATGGAATTATTGAAAAAAGGGGAGTGGAGGGAGGGGTACCCTAAAACGTCAGCCCAGGAAGGAGGGCGGCCTGACGTTAAAAAGGCCGGCCCCTCCCCTCCCCTCCCACAACTGCAGGCTCCACCTGCCCATTTGTGGTCAGAGAATCAAAAGAGTGAATTATACCATTTATTGAAGTACGGTTGAAGCGTGCCGAAACCGTGGTTCGGGCAGGCCTGTAAATAAAGAGGGCAAAAGTATAAGCTTAACCAAAACAACCTTTAATACACACATCCCTAAAACGGAAAGAAGCGAAAACTGTAGTGCTATGTGGCCAGTTCTCTGAAAGCCAGTCTGAGTTCATTCTCCGGCTGGGGAATGTACCAGCTGTAAGCAGAGGACTTCCATTGGCCCATCCTTTTAATTATATGCACTGGTATGTTGTGACTAGACGCGGCCGAAGCTGCCCCTATGCGAAAGGAATGACCTGAGAATGCTGCGGGGTCGCAACCTATTTTAGACAGCAAGGCTCTCACGTACTGCTTAAATTTTGAGGTGGTGAGTGGCAAGCCATGTAGACTCAGAAGGGGGCATATGGGCCACGACCTGTCAAGGATGGGAGAAGATGGTCCAGTAACCGGACTGGGCACCACTGATTGCCTGTAGGGTACAGGGGAACGTCAACCGGCGGCCCCTCCTTGTTGGTTTTGGAGTGTCGTAGTGTCAGGAGGAAGTGATCCCCCACTTTGATCAAATCTGCCACCCCACCCAGCAAGTTGGAGGCCCCATTTAACCTCCCCGCGGTGAACTCGCTGGGACGCAAGAATCCGTAGAAGGCCAGGTATATGGCGAACTTGATGACACTATTTGTTCCTGCTTCAAACTGCCGTGTGTCCAACATGTCAGACAAGGCCCTAAACCTGAAGCTGTTGATCGGTTGATGTCTCGCGGGCTTGCAGCCCTCCAAGCGAAGGATGCCTTTTAAGATGTTTTTTTATTGGCCTGGAAGACATGAAAGCACTGTGACTGGGGTGTGTGTTGATCACATGAAATTGCACCCCTGAGAGATAAAGCTTGACCGTGCTGTGGGCGAGCTTCAGATTTAAGTGGCAAAAAGAGGTGAACGCCACCATGGTGTCTAAGGAAAAAGGATCTCAGATGCTGAACTCCGTAATGAATCTGGAGAAGATGGTCAGAGCCCGATCGTATGAGCGCCTAGTGTTTACCGAGAGTGCTGATTGAGCTAGCATGCTCCCATGGGCCATGAGTTCGGCTAGTCCAGGATGAGATCTTGAAACCGAGGTGGCGTGTCAGGAATACTCACGGCTGTGGGGTGCAACTGGAAGAAGACATGCAATTTGCAACGAGAAAGGGCATCAGCTGCTGAGTTGTGGGAACCTGGCACGTGCTCGCAAATAAGGTGAAAATTTAGAGTGGCTGCGAGCCAAGTGAGTCTCCTAACTAGGCTCATGATGGTGAGAGATGAGGAATGGCCCTTGTTGATTATGTCGCAGGCCGCCATGTTATCCGTCAAACATTTTACTGTCTGACCTCCCCACCGGTGTCCCCACACCCGGGCCTGCTGCCACTATGGGATGAATTTCTAAAAGGGTGGAAGTGCGGTTAAAAGATGGTAGATTGGCAGTCTCGGGTGGTCAAAAATCTCAGAACCAGTTGACCCCGCAAATGGCTGCAAACCCTCAATGAGCTGCCGCATCGGTCCATAAGACTGGAGAGCTGTCAGAAAAAGGCGGGATGAACATGTTCACCCCGTTCCAATGTGCCAGGAACTGCCTCCACATGGACAAGTCTGCCTTGGCCTGCCCGTCCAACGAGATAGTGCTCCCGTCATGCGGGAGGCCAGGGAGCAGACAGTGGAGCCTGGAGACAAAAGCACGGTCTTGAGGAATGATTCTCATGGCGTAGTTCAGGGAACCCAGAAGAGACAGGAGGTCTTTCCGAGATGCGGAACCTCTAACGAGGAACCCCTCAATCTCTGCCTTGATCCTCTGAACTTTGTCCGGGGGCAGGCTTGCCTACATGGCGACCGAGTCTAGGCAAATGCCTAGGAAGGTCAGTTTGGTGGAGGGACCTATTTTTTTGTCCTTGGCTACCGGAACCCCTAGAGCCGAAAAGAGTGCCACCGTTTTTACCAAGCTGAGCGGATGTGGGACTTTCCACTGTCAGGAAATCATCTAGGTAATGGATGATGACTGGACAGCAACTGATATTAATTAGGAGCCAGCACAGAGCCTCTGCGAATAAATCAAAAATCTTGGGGCTGCTTTTGGCCCCGAAGGTCAGGCGAATGGCGAAATAGTAAAACCCCTTCCATTTCGCACCATGCAGATGCCATAGTGATGGATGTATGGGCAGCAACTTGAAAGCATTGGAAATGTCAGTTTTCCCGAGCCAAGCCGCTTTCCCAGCTTTCAGGATAGCCTGAATGGCGTGATCCCCTGTGGTGTACTGCAGCGAAAACTCTACGGAGGGAATTAGTGAATTGAGGCTGGGCTTGGAGATGGAATGAGGAGCCGAGAGGTCTATGATCAATCGTTTTTTATTGTTATATTTTCCGGTGGCTACCCCCAATGGGTTGGTTCACCAGCAGGAAAAAGGAGGGGTACAGAAAAGTCCTAACATGAAACCCTTGTCTACTTCTGCTTGCAACAGAGTGTCGACTACAGCTGGGTCAGCCGAGGCTGATTGTAGGATTTTACACTCGATTGTACCTGACAGCAGTGCCACCAGACCCGTGTGGAACCCTCTCGTGAAGACAGAGATTAAAAACTCAAATAAGTCCAGAGAGGGATGGGATTTCAGGAAGAAGGCCAGGGAATCGACCTGTACCTCGGTCAGTCAGCTTTTGGGGAAAAGACGACTGAGGCACATGGACTTGGCATGTGCCTGGAAGCAGGTGGAGCAGATATGCAACAACCTGCAGGCACTGAAACTGCAGCCCCCCACGTTGACATTGTTGCATACCTGCGCCTTGCCCAGGAACACTATTGGTCTCCCTAATTTGTCTTTGGCGGACCTCTGATCAGATCTGCTGGGGCCCGGGGTGACCTCGCCGGCGGCAGGAGAACTGAGCTCGACGGCACACAAGTTGGTGGAGTGGGAGTTTGACACGCAAATAGCGCATGCCGGTGGCACAAGCCCGGCAAAGTGGTAACAAAACAACTCAGTGTCCAGCTGACCCCAATCTACCCTGATGTTGAACTGGGCAAAGGTGGCCGCCTCCTTGGCCGAGAACGAGCGGTGATAATCGTAAAAGGTGGTTCCGCCATACTTGTGCAGATACAAGTCCAGTTCTTCTCTGCGATGAGGGGAGTTAAAGCAGACCACATCCCTGAACAGACCGAAGGCCAAGACGAACTCGGGAATGGACAGCTTCCTGTTCAGTCTGGGGTCCCTGGCCTTCAGAACCACCGACAGGTCCCCATAGTTTTAGGTCTTGCTCTCGACTATGTCTTGGGATGCAATAAACAGAGACATAAGATTCACGTCCTTCCCCTCCAGAATGTCTTTCCTGATGTTGTGCGGAACCATGTGCGTTGGTGTAATAATGTGAGAGATGGAGCCTGAAGGAGTTGGCATACCTGTGAAGGTGCCCTGAGGGGCTGGCAAGCCAAAGACCTGAGAGGGCAGGGAACCTGGGGAAGCTGCGGAGGCCGGTACTGGGGATTCTAATTTTTTCAACCTCTGATTTAGGCTACTAACGGATGCCAGAACAGACGCCATAGTGGCCTGAATTTTGGCTAAAGCGTCCTTGACACCTGTGAGTCAGTCCCTGTTTGCATGTAGACAGCGTTGGATACCAAGATCCTGTACAACTTCGCCTTCATGGCTGTGGCCGGAAATGGTATCACCCTCCGTCTCAACTCGGCGGCAATCTTGGGAATGGTCCATGTCCTCAAAGAACCGGGACTTGACGGAATCCGGCTACCTTCTGCGGCAGGAATGGAAACTGGAGTGGGTGGCCTGGCTGGCGTGCTAGGCAGGGAGAAGTTGTCTCCTTGGTCTGATGCGTGAGACATGCTGAGATGACATAGAAGGAAATGGGGGATGAAAAACTCATACGACAGGGCGTTAACTTGCGCTTTTTTTTTTACCTGAGAGACAATTTGGAGAAACGGGACGTGAGGCCCTGCTAAATCCCGGCGGCTGGTAGAGGCGCTATCTATGATTTGGACCTAAGCTGTGCCATGAATGATGGCGGGGTGTAGGCCTCTGGGAAGGTGAAGCCCTGACTACCCTGACCAAAACAGCGAAACACTAGCTATGATTTTGGCCGATGGACGAAAATAACCCCGTGTGAGGATGGGTGTTGGTCTCGCGATAACTAAGAAGTGACATGCCTAAGCTCCTGACCCCCCGCCCCTGCCCACCGCGCCAGTTAACGAAGAGGGGGTACTCTTGGTAATGGAACAGCATACCTTGATGACTCTTGAGGGGTCTTAAGCTTGGATGAACGTCTGGTAATGTTCAAGCGAACTACCTGTGGGTGAGCAAAACTGTGGTTGACACTATGGATGTGAGATGATATGAGAAACTGACTCAAACGAAGTAATAAGACCTACGACCGCCAACTCTAATGTGCGAGGGGGGCCGGCCTGCGTAGGTGCCCCCCTGGATCTATAACTAAGGGGGGGGGCTGAAAAACAGACTGAATGAACCAGGAGATGGTGTGACCTGGCAGCAACGTGTGCCAGTTGCGTGTACGTGCGGTTTGATGGACAAGAACTGTCGATACGTATGGAAGGTGGGTCTCAAATGGTCAAAGACCCGTGGCGTGGAGACCGGAGAAAGGAAGCGAACGGCAGGGGGGGTGCGCTGCGGATCGTGTGAGTAACAGCACGGGTGAAAGGTGGAGAGGCAGCCCAGGGGAAGGTGTGGAGCGTATAACCTGCGAGACCCCCCCTCACCCCTCCAGTTTGATGTATGAACGATACCAATCCCCCCCCCCCCCCGGTTTGATGTGTGTATGAATGATACCAAAAAACACCCCTCCCATGGAACCAGGCGAGGGAAACTCGAGCTTGGTATGTCAGCTCATCTGGCTGCAGAGGCTGTCAGGGCGCAGTACCACAACTGGCCTGGGTGGCAGTGTGACCCTGAACCTGTGTCCCTTCCTGTGGAGACGGCTTGGTGTGTGTGTGTGTGTGTTTTTTTTTTTTCCTCTTTCCCCTCTCTCCATCTGAAAGCAGCCTCCGGCCGAAGGAGGAGAAGGGGGGGGAGTCCCACGGAGAGGACTGGCGGGGGGGGGGGGCAGCAGCAAGGGGAGAGTGAGAGAACTCTGCAGGCTGTGCACAGCACTGCTCGAGCTGCCTGGAACTTGGGACAGTGAGCAGGGAAAGGGCTGGAGGTGGAAGCAGGCAGGGCTACGTGGAGATCACCGGGGTGGAGGTGGGATGGCAGGGTGGCGATGTGATGCCTGTGTAACGAAGTAGTGCGGCATGAACCCTGATGATCACCCCCCCGCACGGCGGTGGCATGCTCCCCCCTCCTTCCCTACTCAACGATACCCAGGAGTCCGGGACCTGCATCCTGAAGTTTCCCGGGCGTCCAAGGCAACAGCTGATCGTGGGAGTGGGCGTGACCGAACGACGTCAGTACCCAAAAACGTCAGCCCAGTAAGGACTAGATACATATTCGCCAGCACACCAAGGATCTTGCAAAAGCAGTCCAAAAAACTTTATTCCAGATAAGATCATGTGATGTTTGTGCAGGATAACTTTGACCTTTCCCCTTTTCTCCTGATGCATGATGGGGAAGGGGCTGTACCAGGAAGTCAGACACAGTGTGTGGAGCCTGGAAGCAGCAGTATGGTACAGAGAAGAGATTACATCTGTTAGGAACAGAAGCTGTTATATTATGTCTCCTTCATGTCAGCATGTCTCTGAGTGAGTAATAAAGCTCTCCCTGGTTAAGAAGTACATCCAGCCTGTGTGTAACTTGCTGAGCAGATACTGGCAGCATTGCTAGCAACACCCTCGTGTCCAAGGGACATAACAGTGGCGACGAGGATTGTGGATTTTAGCACACATGGCCTTCATAGGGTTTATTCAACCATTTGATCCTGCTGCTGAGTTATGGAGCTTCTGGGTGGAGAGGCTGGAGCAGTATATGGAAGCAAATAGTGTGGCTGCAGAAAAGAAAGTTGCAGTTTTCCTCACAGCAATGGCTCAAGCTGCATATGGTACTCTCAGAGACCTCATTTCTCCAGACAAGCTGGCCTCTCAGCCCCTGCCGGAGTTAATTCAGAAGCTACATGCACACTACAACCCAAAGCCGTTAGATATCATAGAGCGGTTTAAATTCTACAGTAGGAGGCAGCAGGCAGGGGAGGACATAAAGACATTTATCATTGCTTTACGTAAACTAGCTGCCACTTGTCAGTTTGGAGACTACCTGCAGACAGCTCTCCGCGACATGTTTGTCATGGGACTCTACGACCCAGCCATACAGAAAAGTTTACTCACAGAACCCGACTTGACTCTGATGAAAGCCACTGACCTTGCTACGGTCATGGAGTTGGCTACACGAGATGCCATCCTACTGAAGGCACCACCTGACACTCCTGCGAACCAGGGTGAGGAAATATTCCACACTGCTATCACCCGACACCCAAGACAATCGTCCCCAAATCAACCTAAGTCTCGCCACCCTACTTCTTCTGTCTCTAGGACGCCAACTTGCTACCGTTGTGGCAACACTACTCACAGTGCACCTGCTTGCAAGTTCAAGGATGTCGTTTGTTTTCTCTGTGGAAAGATATTGGGCGTATTTGCCGCAGCTCCCACTCCCTGAACGGTACCAAAAGAGGTAGAAGTACACAGACGTTTCGTGTGGATGCGGATAATAACGGCTTCAGCTCTGATGAGGAGACCTGTGTCCAGCATGTTGGACTGTTTTGAGTAGCTGGGAGTACTCCTGGGATAAAAGTGGATGTCACACTCAATGGCTGTCCTGTCTCCATGGATGTTGATACAGGGGTGGCTGTGTCTGTCATTTCATGGTCTGATTTAAAGGCATTGGGTCTGTCCCTACCGCTCCAACCTACAAATCTCAAACTACAAACTTACAGCAAGGAACTACTACAACCCTTGGGTTATGTGAAACCCCTTGTTACATTGGGCAACCGCAGTCAAACTCTGCGCCTTTATGTTGTACGTGAAGGAGGTCCTCCGTTGTATGGTAGAGACTGGATCAAGGCCCTGGGAATGCCTCCTTTTACCATTGCCCAATGTACATTGCTTTCTGACACAGACCATTGGGTGGAATCCCTGAAGTCTCGCTTTAAGGAGGTTTTTGAGGACTCTTTGGGTACTGTAAAAGGGAAGATGGCCCACCTCCTCTTGAAGCCTGGTGCTACACCTCGTTTTTGTAAGGCAAGATCAGTACCTTTTGCCTTGCGGAAGAAAGTGGAAGCAGAGCTGGACCACCTATTGGCTGAAAACATCATAACAAAAGTTGATAGAAGTGAATGGGCATCACCAATTGTGCCTGTCAAGAAAAAGAACGGAGACATTAGGATTTGTGGGGATTTCAGGGTTGCTCTGAACAACCAACTTCTTGTGGATCAATACCCATTGCCTCGACTTGAAGATCTATTTAGCTCACTGGCTGGGGGCAAAAGTTTACAAAAATAGACTTAACGCAAGCTTACCTGAACTGCAAGTACACCCAGATTCACGCCATCTGTTGACCATTAACACACATAAAGGTTTATTCCAATATAACCGCATGGTTTTCGGCATTGCCCCAGCGCCAGCCATCTGGCAGCGGATCATGGATGAGGTCCTGGCAGGCACACCCTTCACTCAATGTCTACTAGATGACATGCTCATCACCGGTCCCACTGATGAAGAACATAGAAAGAATGTGGAAGCTGTGCTAGAGAGACTCCAAAGGTATGGTTTACGTGTCAATCTTTCAAAATGCGAATTTCTAAAGTCTCGGCTGGAATTTTGTGCCCACACGGTGGACCGACATGGGTTACACACTACTGAAGAAAAGGTTAAAGCCCTTACCCATGCCCCTACTCCACAGAATGTCACACAGCTCAGATCTTACCTTGGCCTCCTAAATTACTACCACCGTTTCTTGCCAAACCTAGCACACTAGCTCTACCCGTTACATTGCTTACTGGATGCAAAAGCTAAATGGATTTGGACAGAAAAATGTGAAGAAGCCTTTCGGCTTTCCAAAGAACTCATTCTGTCTTCTCGAGCAACACACTCATGTCCAAGGGACATAACAGATCACATCAGAAAAATATAGTCCAACGTTTCAGAGCCGCACAGGACCCCTTCGTCAGGCATGTTCGTCCAGCACCCAGTACACACGAGCCTACAAACCAGGAAGGTGTGCAATAGGAATATGAACTATAATATAGCCCAGTAAGGAGGACGGCCTGACGTTAAATAGGCCGTCCCCTCCCCTCCCACAACTGTAGGCTCCACCTGCCCATTTGTCATAACCTTTTTCTTTAAACCTGCTCACCAAAATATCTGCTTGTGTTTGGTAATCTTCCCGTGTTTATTGCAGTTGCGTTGAATTCTCAACAGCTGGCCTTTTGGGATATTCTTTATCCATTTCAGATGGTGACAGCTTGAAATGGGTATATAAAAATTTCTGTCTGTTGATTTAAAGTAGGTTCTGGTACATAATGTTCCACTCTTTTTGTATATCTCCAGATCAAGGAAGTGCACACTCTATTTCACTCCCTTGTGAATGTTATAATGTATCGATTATTATTGATAACATCAAAAAAATATTTTAGGGATTCCTCAGTGCCCTCCCATACTATAATTATATTGTCTATGAACTATTTGTACAGATTTAATTGTGGCCATTTCTTACCATAGATTATTTCCTCCTCCCATTTCCTCATGAACACGTTTGCAACACTGGGAGCATACTTTGCTCTTATGGATACCACTCGTGTTTGAGCATAGTACTTTTTATTGTACCAGAAATAGTTGCCTTTATAGCCATGCTTAGGCAGGTTTATCTGTTTGTGTTTCAAATGTGATTGCTGATGTAATGCCTACTCCTCTGCTTTTAAACCGTCTTCTTGAGCAATCTTTGTATAGAGAGAGTTCACTTTGATGATGGTCAGAATACAATTGTCTACATTTTACAGGCTCCCTCAGCATGGGAATCAAATGTTTACTATCTGTAAGGTATGATTTGCTTTGTGTTACCAAGAGTTGTAAGTAACCATCAATGTATTCTCCTAGCCCAGTGAACAAAGATTCCACCTCACTAATGATTGGCCTCCCAGGAGGCTTCTATGCGTTTTTGTGAATTTTCGATACGTAGTATATCACAGAGTTTTTGAGGCTTCTGGTACCAAATACATTGCCTCCTTTTTATCCAGTATACTTGATTGCTTTCCTTTTTTAACCACTTCTGGACTGGAATATTTTCACCCTAATGACCAGGCCATTTTTTGCAATTCGGCACTGCGTTACTTTAACTGACAATTGCGTGGTCGTGCGATGATGTACCCTAATAAAATTGATGTCCTTTTTTTCTCACAAATAGAGCTTTCTTTTGGTGGGATTTGATTACCTCTGCGATTTTTATTTTTTGCGCGATAAAAAAAGAGTGACAATTTTGAAAAAAATTGTCTCCTTCCTGGGCTGACGTTTTAGGGTACCCCTCCCTCCACTCCCCTTTTTTCAATAATTCCATCTTGGTGGGCCCTCTTTATTTACAGGCCTGCCCGAACCACGGTTTCGGCACGCTTCAACCGTACTTCATTAAATGGTATAATTAACTCTTGATTCCCTGACCACAACATTAAGTTAGATTGATTAAAACAGCAGGTAGGTAAAAAGGATTGGGAGGATTTTTTTTTTTTTTTTAACCATAACCTTTTTATTGAGTATTTGAGTAACAAACATAGAGAAGTACAATTAGTAGTGATGGGGGGAGATGGGGAGAGATTCTGCTTTGTCACAAGAAAGAAATGTAAATTGTATGCCCAGGCACTATCCCTCAATTAAACAGATAAGGATAAAAAGGGAGGCCCACCACTCCCTTCTCCCTCTCAGGAGAAACAGGAAGGTAGGGAAATTAGAGGGATTAAAGGTGCCAGGCAAAAATTAACAAATAAACAATATTAACCACTTTAAGACCTGAAGGATTTGCCCCCTTAATGACCAAGAAATATTTTGCGATTTGGCACTGCGTTACTTAATGGAAAATTGCGCAGTCATGCGCTGCTGTAACTAAAAAAAAATGATGTCCTTCTTTTCCCACAAATAGAGCTTTCTTTTGGTTGTATTTGATCACCTGTGCAATTTTTTTTTTTGCTCTATAAACAAAAAAAGAGCGACAATTTTGAAAAAAAAAAAAAAAACAATATTTTTCACATTCTGCTATATAACACTCCCAACAAAAATTAAAAATCAAAATGTTTTAACATCTTAGGCCATTTTCTTTTCTGCTACATATTTCTGGTAAAAAAAAAAATCACAATAACCGTATTTTGATTGGTTTGCGCAAACGTTATTGCGTCTACTAACCACAGGAAAGATTTATGTAATTTCTATTTTTTCTAGTAATGGCGGCAATCTGCTTTTTTTTGCAGGACTGCGACATTGCGGCAGACAGATCAGACCCCTAACTGACATTTTTGACACTTTTGGGGGTACCAGTGACATTACTACAGTAATCAGTGCTAAAAATATGCACTGTTACTGTAATAATGCCACTGTCAGGGAAGGAGTTAACCCTGTGGGTGATCAAGGGGTTAAATGTGAGCCTAGGGGAGTTATTCTAACTGTGGGGGTTGTGGCTTCTGAAATGACCATAGAGACATGTGAGACATGTGATCCTATATAGAAGGATCACATGGGCTCTATGAGCATTCCAGAGAGAAGAACGGTAAGGTGTGTTTACAACATGTGACCGTTCTTCTCTTTCACCGGGGAACGATTGCGGGTGTCAAAAAAGGATTCAGAGGACATAATCTATCCAAACACTTCAGAAAACATTGTGGCAGAAACCCCAAAGGGATGGTATATAATGTGCCCAAGAATGAAACCCACTGGATCAATATATTAGAAACATTGGTCCCTGAAGGATAACTTGACTATGTAGATATACACTATATTAGCAAAAGTATCTGGACGCCTGCCTTTACATGTACATTCTTAGTTTTAGTATATAGGGTTCAATATTGAGTTGGACCACCCTTTGCAGTTATAACAGCTTCACCTCTTCTTGGAAGGGTGTCCACAAGGTCTAGGAGTGTCTGTAGGAATGTTTGACCATTCTTCCAGAAGCGCATTTGTGAGGTCAGGCACTGATGTTGGAAGAGAAGGCCTGGTTCGTAATCTCTGCTAATTCATTCCAAAGGAGAGGTCAGGACCCGGTGCAGGTCAAGTTCCTCTACAAAAAACTCACTCATCAATGTCTTTATGGACCTTGCTTTGAGAAATGGTGCGCAGTCATGTTGTAACAGGAAGAGGCCATCCCCAAACTGTTCCCACTAAGATTGGAGCATGAAATTGCCCAAAATGTCTTGGTATGTTGATGCCTTAAGCATTCCCTTCATTGGAACTAAGGGGCCAAGCCCAACTCCTGAAAAATCACTCCACACCATAATCATCCCTCCACCAAATTATTTGGAGGGGTGGCCCAATTCTTTTGGCAATATAGTGTGGAGAGAGTTTGTGGTGGAGAAACTTGACTGTCCTGTATAAAGTCCTAAACCCGATAGAACACCTTTGGGATGAATTAGAATGGAGACTAAGAGCCAGGCCATCTCGTCCAACATTAGTGCCTGACCTCACAAATGCGCTTCTGAAACAATGGTCAAACATTCCCATAGACACACTCCTAAACCTTGTGGACAGCCTTCCCAGAAGAGTTGAAACTGTTATAGCTGCAAAGTGTGGGTCAACTCAATATTAAACCCCACGGACTAAGACTGGGATGCCATTAAAATTTTATGTGTGTGTAAAGTCAGGCGTCCCAATACTTTTGGTAATAAAGTGTAGATCTTAACCAGTGATGGGGAACCTTGCCACCCCCAGATGCTTTGGAACCACATTTCCCATGATGCTTATTGTAAGATTCTGGTACCTCTGGTACCCTTATTTTCCATTTTATTTTCAAATATGCGTCCCACCTTTCTAATTAGGTGGTACGCATACACCTTTAAGACGGATGACGTGAGGGCGGAGCCGGCCGGCGAGAGAGATGGACGCTTAGCTGCACAGCTCCTCGCTAAGCAGTCACACCGGAGCGAATCTACGGATCGAGGGTCAGTTATTTCACATGCCTGTGTAACGAAGTAGTGCGGCATGAACCCTGATGATCTCCCCCCCGCACGGCGGTGGCATGCTCCCCCCTCCTTCCCTACTCAACGATACCCAGGAGTCCGGGACCTGCATCCTGAAGTTTCCCGGGCGTCCAAGGCAACAGCTGATCGTGGGAGTGGGCGTGACCGAACGACGTCAGTACCCAAAAACGTCAGCCCAGTAAGGACTAGATACATATTCGCCAGCACACCAAGGATCTTGCAAAAGCAGTCCAAAAAACTTTATTCCAGATAAGATCATGTGATGTTTGTGCAGGATAACTTTGACCTTTCCCCTTTTCTCCTGATGCATGATGGGGAAGGGGCTGTACCAGAAAGTCAGACACAGTGTGTGGAGCCTGGAAGCAGCAGTATGGTACAGAGAAGAGATTACATCTGTTAGGAACAGAAGCTGTTATATTATGTCTCCTTCATGTCAGCATGTCTCTGAGTGAGTAATAAAGCTCTCCCTGGTTAAGAAGTACATCCAGCCTGTGTGTAACTTGCTGAGCAGATACTGGCAGCATTGCTAGCAACACCCTCGTGTCCAAGGGACATAACAGTGGCGACGAGGATTGTGGATTTTAGCACACATGGCCTTCATAGGGTTTATTCAACCATTTGATCCTGCTGCTGAGTTATGGAGCTTCTGGGTGGAGAGGCTGGAGCAGTATATGGAAGCAAATAGTGTGGCTGCAGAAAAGAAAGTTGCAGTTTTCCTCACAGCAATGGCTCAAGCTGCATATGGTACTCTCAGAGACCTCATTTCTCCAGACAAGCTGGCCTCTCAGCCCCTGCCGGAGTTAATTCAGAAGCTACATGCACACTACAACCCAAAGCCGTTAGATATCATAGAGCGGTTTAAATTCTACAGTAGGAGGCAGCAGGCAGGGGAGGACATAAAGACATTTATCATTGCTTTACGTAAACTAGCTGCCACTTGTCAGTTTGGAGACTACCTGCAGACAGCTCTCCGCGACATGTTTGTCATGGGACTCTGCGACCCAGCCATACAGAAAAGTTTACTCACAGAACCCGACTTGACTCTGATGAAAGCCACTGACCTTGCTACGGTCATGGAGTTGGCTACACGAGATGCCATCCTACTGAAGGCACCACCTGACACTCCTGCGAACCAGGGTGAGGAAATATTCCACACTGCTATCACCCGACACCCAAGACAATCGTCCCCAAATCAACCTAAGTCTCGCCACCCTACTTCTTCTGTCTCTAGGACGCCAACTTGCTACCGTTGTGGCAACACTACTCACAGTGCACCTGCTTGCAAGTTCAAGGATGTCGTTTGTTTTCTCTGTGGAAAGATATTGGGCGTATTTGCCGCAGCTCCCACTCCCTGAACGGTACCAAAAGAGGTAGAAGTACACAGACGTTTCGTGTGGATGCGGATAATAACGGCTTCAGCTCTGATGAGGAGACCTGTGTCCAGCATGTTGGACTGTTTTGAGTAGCTGGGAGTACTCCTGCGATAAAAGTGGATGTCACACTCAATGGCTGTCCTGTCTCCATGGATGTTGATACAGGGGTGGCTGTGTCTGTCATTTCATGGTCTGATTTAAAGGCATTGGGTCTGTCCCTACCGCTCCAACCTACAAATCTCAAACTACAAACTTACAGCAAGGAACTACTACAACCCTTGGGTTATGTGAAACCCCTTGTTACATTGGGCAACCGCAGTCAAACTCTGCGCCTTTATGTTGTACGTGAAGGAGGTCCTCCGTTGTATGGTAGAGACTGGATCAAGGCCCTGGGAATGCCTCCTTTTACCATTGCCCAATGTACATTGCTTTCTGACACAGACCATTGGGTGGAATCCCTGAAGTCTCGCTTTAAGGAGGTTTTTGAGGACTCTTTGGGTACTGTAAAAGGGAAGATGGCCCACCTCCTCTTGAAGCCTGGTGCTACACCTCGTTTTTGTAAGGCAAGATCAGTACCTTTTGCCTTGCGGAAGAAAGTGGAAGCAGAGCTGGACCACCTATTGGCTGAAAACATCATAACAAAAGTTGATAGAAGTGAATGGGCATCACCAATTGTGCCTGTCAAGAAAAAGAACGGAGACATTAGGATTTGTGGGGATTTCAGGGTTGCTCTGAACAACCAACTTCTTGTGGATCAATACCCATTGCCTCGACTTGAAGATCTATTTAGCTCACTGGCTGGGGGCAAAAGTTTACAAAAATAGACTTAACGCAAGCTTACCTGAACTGCAAGTACACCCAGATTCACGCCATCTGTTGACCATTAACACACATAAAGGTTTATTCCAATATAACCGCATGGTTTTCGGCATTGCCCCAGCGCCAGCCATCTGGCAGCGGATCATGGATGAGGTCCTGGCAGGCACACCCTTCACTCAATGTCTACTAGATGACATGCTCATCACCGGTCCCACTGATGAAGAACATAGAAAGAATGTGGAAGCTGTGCTAGAGAGACTCCAAAGGTATGGTTTACGTGTCAATCTTTCAAAATGCGAATTTCTAAAGTCTCGGCTGGAATTTTGTGCCCACACGGTGGACCGACATGGGTTACACACTACTGAAGAAAAGGTTAAAGCCCTTACCCATGCCCCTACTCCACAGAATGTCACACAGCTCAGATCTTACCTTGGCCTCCTAAATTACTACCACCGTTTCTTGCCAAACCTAGCACACTAGCTCTACCCGTTACATTGCTTACTGGATGCAAAAGCTAAATGGATTTGGACAGAAAAATGTGAAGAAGCCTTTCGGCTTTCCAAAGAACTCATTCTGTCTTCTCGAGCAACACACTCATGTCCAAGGGACATAACAGATCACATCAGAAAAATATAGTCCAACGTTTCAGAGCCGCACAGGACCCCTTCGTCGGGCATGTTCGTCCAGCACCCAGTACACACGAGCCTACAAACCAGGAAGGTGTGCAATAGGAATATGAACTATAATATAGCCCAGTAAGGAGGACGGCCTGACGTTAAATAGGCCGTCCCCTCCCCTCCCACAACTGTAGGCTCCACCTGCCCATTTGTCATAACCTTTTTCTTTAAACCTGCTCACCAAAATATCTGCTTGTGTTTGGTAATCTTCCCGTGTTTATTGCAGTTGCGTTGAATTCTCAACAGCTGACCTTTTGGGATATTCTTTATCCATTTCAGATGGTGACAGCTTGAAATGGGTATATAAAAATTTCTGTCTGTTGATTTAAAGTAGGTTCTGGTACATAATGTTCCACTCTTTTTGTATATCTCCAGATCAAGGAAGTGCACACTCTATTTCACTCCCTTGTGAATGTTATAATGTATCGATTATTATTGATAACATCAAAAAAATATTTTAGGGATTCCTCAGTGCCCTCCCATACTATAATTATATTGTCTATGAACTATTTGTACAGATTTAATTGTGGCCATTTCTTACCATAGATTATTTCCTCCTCCCATTTCCTCATGAACACGTTTGCAACACTGGGAGCATACTTTGCTCTTATGGATACCACTCGTGTTTGAGCATAGTACTTTTTATTGTACCAGAAATAGTTGCCTTTATAGCCATGCTTAGGCAGGTTTATCTGTTTGTGTTTCAAATGTGATTGCTGATGTAATGCCTACTCCTCTGCTTTTAAACCGTCTTCTTGAGCAATCTTTGTATAGAGAGAGTTCACTTTGATGATGGTCAGAATACAATTGTCTACATTTTACAGGCTCCCTCAGCATGGGAATCAAATGTTTACTATCTGTAAGGTATGATTTGCTTTGTGTTACCAAGAGTTGTAAGTAACCATCAATGTATTCTCCTAGCCCAGTGAACAAAGATTCCACCTCACTAATGATTGGCCTCCCAGGAGGCTTCTATGCGTTTTTGTGAATTTTCGATACGTAGTATATCACAGAGTTTTTGAGGCTTCTGGTACCAAATACATTGCCTCCTTTTTATCCAGTATACTTGATTGCTTTCCTTTTTTAACCACTTCTGGACTGGAATATTTTCCCCCTAATGACCAGGCCATTTTTTGCAATTCGGCACTGCGTTACTTTAACTGACAATTGCGTGGTCGTGCGATGATGTACCCTAATAAAATTGATGTCCTTTTTTTCTCACAAATAGAGCTTTCTTTTGGTGGGATTTGATTACCTCTGCGATTTTTATTTTTTGCGCGATAAAAAAAGAGTGACAATTTTGAAAAAAAAAAAAAAAATATATATATATATATATATATATATTTTTTTTTTTTTTTTCACTTTCTGCTATATAACATTCCCAATAATAAAAATCTATTTTTTTTCATCATTTTAGGCCAATTTGTATTCTGCTACACATTTTTGATATGCACTGTTACTGTAATAATGACACCAGCAGGGAAGGGGTTAACACAAGGGGTGATCAAAGGGTTAAATGTGAGCCTAGGGGATGTTTTCTAACTGTGAGGGGGATGGGCTTGTGGAATAAACACAGGGAACTGTGTTTCTAAATAGGAGAAACACAGGAGCCCTGTGTTGAATACTGAGAGAACAACAGTCTGCTATGTTTAGATCAGCAGACTACCATTCTCTCTCCACAGGGAGCGATCATATCTCAATGCATTTTGTCAGCAAACGTCTGACGTCATCGGGGCTGACATGACCCAAATGTCTGACGTCAGACGTTTGCTGATAAAATGCGTTGGGATATGAATATGCAACACATCATTTCCACTGTGTGGAACGCAGGTGCAATGCGGAATGGCGTCCCCTGCTCATAACAAGATTGAGAGCAAGTTTTTATACTGTAAGTGAACCTTTACTTTAAACAATCGTGTTTTTGAATACTGCGCAATGAGAGGTCTTTCTCTTTTTATACATCCCTATCCTGAGAACATATACATCATCTGAAGAATCCGACAACTATCTCTAAGCTGGTGTTGACTACCTGTAGTGGAGGTCATATCTATCTGGAGAGTGGATTGTGCATGTGAATGCCGGTGGAGAAGTGGACTTTCCCAAAAATCACGATGTTTTTTGGAATGAAGTGTATTGGAGAAGATAGCACAATATATGGGACTTTATGAGCACTTTATCATTGCCACATAGTGGTTTATCCATTTTCTTTTCTCACTGATTGTTTATGAGCGCGGTCTACCTGGTGTGTGTATATATATATATATATATATATAGTGTATCTCACAAAAGTTAGTACACCCCCCACATTTTGGTAAATATTTTATTATATATTTTCATGTGAAAACACTGAAGAAATGACACTTTGCTACAATGTAAGTAGTGAGTGTACAGCTTGTATAACAGTGTAAATTTGCTTTCCCCTCAAAATAACTCCATTAATGTCTAAACTGCTGGCAACAAAAGTGAGTACAAAAGTGAAAATGTTCAAATTGGGCCCAATTAGCCATTTTCCCTCCCCGGTGTCATGTGACGCATTAGTGTTACAAGGTCTCAGGTGTGAATGGAGAGCAGGTGTGTTAAATTTGGTGTTATCACTCTCACTCTCTCATACTGGTCACTGGAAGTTCAACATGGCACCTCATGGCAAAAAACTCTCTGAAAAAAGAATTGTTGCTCTACATACAGATGGCTTAGGCCAGTGATGGCGAACCTTGGCACCCCAGATGTTTTGGAACTACATTTCCCAGGATGCTTATGCACTCTGCAATGTAGTTGAGCATCATGGGAAATGTAGTTCCAAAACATCTGGGGTGCCAAGGTTCGCCATCACTGGCCTAGGCTATAAGAAGATTGCCAAGACCCTGAAACTGAGCTGCAGCACAGTGGCCAAGACCATACCGTGGTTTAACAGGACAGGTTCCACTCAGAACAGGCCTCACCATGGTCGACCAAAGAAGATGAGTGCACATGCTCAGCATCATATCCAGGGGTTGTCTTTGAGAAATAGACATATGAGTACTGCCAGCATTGCTGCAGAGGTTGAAGGGGTGTGGGGTCAGCCTGTCAGTGCTCCAACCATGTGCAGCACACTACATCAAATTGGTCTGCATTGCTATTGTCCCAGAATAAAGCCTCTTCTAAAGATGATGCACAAGAAAGCCCGCAAATAGTTTGCAGAAAACAAGAAGACTAAGGACATGAATTACTGGAACCATATCCTGTGGTCTGATGAGTCCAAGATAAACGTATTTGGTTCAGATAATGTCAAGTGTGTGTGGCAACAACCAGGTAAGGAGTACAAAGACAAGTGTGTCTTGCTTACAGTCAAACATGGTGGTGGGAGTGTCATAGTCTGGGACTGCATGAGTGCTGCCACCACTGGGGAGCTACAGTTCATTGAGGGAACCATGAATGCCAACATGTACTGTGACATACTGAAGTAGAGCATGATCCCCTCCCTTTAGAGACTTGGCCACAGGGCAGTATTCCAACATGATAACAACCCCAAACACACCTCCAAGATGGCCACTGCCTTGCTAAAGAAGCTGTTGGTAAAGGTGATGGACTGGCCAAGCATGTCTCTAGACCTAAACCTTATTAAGCATCTGCGGAGCATCCTCAAACAAAAGGTGGAGGAACACAAGGTCTCTAACATCCACCAGCTCCGTGATGTCATCATGGAGGAGTGGAAGAGGACTCCAGTGGCAACCTGTGAAGCTTCCGTGAACTCCATGCCAAGGACAGATAAGGCAGTGCTGGAAAATAATGGTGTCCATACAAAATATTGATTCTTTGGGCCCAAATTGGACATTTCCAAATAGGGGTGTACTCACTTTTGTTGCCAGTGGTTTAGACATTAATGGCTGTGTGTTGAGTTATTTTGAGGGGGCAACAAATTTACACCGTTATACAAGCTGTACACTCACTACTTTACATTGTAGCAAAGTGTCATTTCCCTGTACACCCTGTCCTATGTGGGATTTCTTGATGCATAGCCCTCTGTTCTTCTTACCGGTACTGCATTTCTTATGCCCTGGGTCTGTGTTGACCAAACCTTCCCTGTGGCCTGGGTGGTCCCTGAGGTCTATAAGGGGCTGGTTCTCCCCATTGTGGCAGTGGTGGTCTTTCTCCATAATTTCTGGGGGAAAAAATTCCCCATCCATTGTTTCTTGGGGTCCTATCTAGAGATCAGTAGTCTCTTAGCGGGGCATATCTATTGTAATATTCTCTTTCCTGCTTAGGGGGATATTGAGGTCTCCTAGGTGTGTACTGTGCCTGATAAGGTCTATGATATTCCCTATTGTTGTTCCTACTGTAGATGTATAAGATCTGTTGGGTGCAGTATGCCCCCCTTTTCCATAATTTCTGTGCTGTGTGTTATTCCTTTTCCCACTATGATTCTGTATTTTGTAACTGAGGTCCACTCCCCTCTTCTCCTATCTTCCTCCTCTACATCTACCGAGGTTTCTCTTAAGTCTACTAATTATAATATTTCATCCATGCCATTATTGTTATTCTCCATTGCATCTTGCCATTTGTAAATCTGTTGGTTCTTGTAGTCACCCACATCTCTCTAGAATTTTTTTGTTTTTTCTATATTAGATCTGAATTATACTTACTGATGGATTCTTGTAGAGCTGCTACTCTATCTTTATACTCTGCAGTCTTCACAAATGGCAATAAATGTTTCTTTAATTCTCTATTTTCTTTAGATTATGTTGTCTCCTCTTTATAAGGACTTTCATCAATTCTAATTCACAGCCATTGAAAAACGATACCAATCATCCAATAATTTCTTATCAAATAATATCAAATAGTAGGGGTGCATTGCCCCTGTCAGAACACAACAGCTCAGCGGGGGAGATCACTATACTAAACTTGGATCGTTAGTACAGCGTCTTCAACCGGAGCTGCCAGTTTAAAAACAAAAAAAATGAATAGTGTGTACTAGGCTTACGTTACTATAAAAAAAACATTGTAGTGCAGATCTTATTTATAGAATCTCTAAAGTCCCCCTGGAGTCTGCGATGGCCCCAATCTGCCCTTATTACAATATGCATCTGTGTTCATTAATAATAGACATCACGCTCTATTTTTATCATACAGATATTGGGAATAGTTATTTCATTTTTTTAACTCTGTATAGCTCACAGTAACAGGTCACGAGACTCAGCTGTCATTTATGACTTGATAAAAGTGATTGCATCCTATCGCTCAGTACCCAGTGCAAGTGGCCATCATCCCGATAATTGGATACAAAAAAAGATACCCCCAATGGTTTGGGACTTTATATGCCACTAATGCACTGAAACAATTAGACAAAAAAGTATAAAAATATCAATTTTATTACATAAGAAAAATCAAAAGACATTAACATTGACACTTTGTATATGCCCAGCAAGACACTGGATATACAGATGATTAAAATATGCATGCAATAACAGACCAGTTGCTGTACAGAAGACTCCTAAGGACCCTTGGTGGAGAGAACTGGACCGGACCCTTCGCGTTTCGGGTGTAACACCCTTCTTCAGGGACAACCAGAGTTCAATACACTAATTGTAAATACATTCCATTTAGTATAGTGCAGATAACTATTTGTGTTCTAACAGAAGCTTAAAGAGGACCTGAATTGTGGAACATGTGTCCAAAAAAAGTTAGCAGAGGGCAAAGGGCTAATCACCAGCATTGCTTGTTGGTTTCCTGCAGTTAATTTGTACCGTCTTACAATGTTTTGTTCTGCTCCATGTCTCTTGTAGGGGTGGTGATCTTGGTAGAGTCAGGGCTTTGCCTCCACATGTCTGAGTTTCCCCCCCTGATCAATGTTGATATGCTGTTTGGTTGGGAAATATAGAAGCAGGAGGACAGGCACAGAAATCACAGACCCACAGAATTAATGAAGCAGGTTCAGAGAAAGTATTCCACTGCAGGTCCTCAGGTACAACTTCTTCTCCAGTAAGGGGGACAGTGACATCACAAGATCTCATTCCAAATATCATAAAACTAGTAGACAGAGGCAGTAGGGCCTTAGTACAGAGGTCCCCAAGCTGCTACTAATGGGTTAGATTTGGTGTTTTGCTTGCCATTATTGTTCTATTCTACCCACTGACACCAATGATTCCACTGATACAAACAATGGAGCACATTTTTTCCACTGAAATAAAAGATGGGACATAATTGCTCCCACAAACACTAACTTTGGGGCACCATATTTCCACTGATACAAATTATGGAGCATTATTGCTCTGATTGAACCCAACAATGGGGCATAGATCTTTCCATGACACCAATGGTGAAACATTATTTCTCCTCCCATTAACCACAAAAAGTCTTTTTTCTCCCTTGCTGGCCTTAGTCTGGCTCCTTAAAATCTGAAGCACAGTGAACTGGCTCTTTGATCAGGAAGAGAACGTCTGTCTTAGATGATCATACAATACATTTAGGAGGCCAAAGACACAGGAGTACCCGAAGCAAGAAATCTTTAAGCCCCAAAAGATAGGAAAGTGGTGTCAGCAGAGGTGCCTTAATGTAAAGTGGATTCTTCATAAATGTGATATCTACAGGTATTGCCCGTTTATTTCATTATTGTCCTTGATTTTTAATAAAAGCAGAAATTGAATTTTCTGGCAGTTTAAAACCATTTTCCTCAATAAATGTTGGTGCTTTGACCACTTCTCACCCATAGGATGTCACATGACATCTTTAGGTTGAAGTGGTGATATCTGGATGATGCCTGCAGCTAAAGGCATAATCCAGATATCTTTGTTTTCAGCCAGAGATTCCCTCACTTCTAAAAGCCATCCCAGCAGCTGTTTAGCTGCTGGATTGCTTATAAAGGCAGCAGGAGGGGATGTTCCCACTCCCCCGGGGATGTCCCCCACAATTCTAGCACTAGACCTCCTCTGTAACTCTAAGCTGGTAACCCGTCACGCCTTAAAGCTTTGCCTTTTTACGTACCGAAGTTTGGCGCCATTCCACAAGTGTGCGCAATTTTAAAGCATGACATGTTAGGAATTTATTTACTCGGTGTAACATCTTCTTTTATATTTTACCTAAAAATTTGGTTATGTATTGTGTTTTTTTGCATTCAAATTCTTTAAAATGTATGTTTTTCCAACAAATTGCATTTGAAAAATATTTACGAAAATACTGCGTGACATAACAAATTGCCATTTTTTTCTCCGGGGTCTCTGCTAAAAAATATATATGTTTAGAGGTTCTGAGTAATTTTATAGCAAAACAATTATGATCTTCACATGTTGGAGAGAAATGCCAAAATTGGCCTGGGTGGGAAGTGGTTAAAAAATGATGGTATACACAGGATTGCCAGGTGAAAATAAAAGGAAAAAGCCTAAAAAAAATGCAGCCACCACATCTACAGACTGGAAAGCTGCAATATATCATAATTGTGGTTTATGGTTTGATGTAAAGAGCAAGAACTAAACTGTGTTTTAATTTAAAGGTGAGCTGAATTTAAATACATGCGTGTATTTCTTACTGCAGTTGGCTAATTGATTAATGCAGTTTTTGTTCTATGTTCATTCAAAATCTTTTTAATTACAATGTAAACCATTGTATGTTCTGGTTAAAGCTCTAATAAAATCCATCATGGGTGTAAGAATAACATTTCAAGATTACAACTGGTTAATAAACCTGATAAGATTACTGACTGGTGCAATGCATCAGCTTCTTTGCTGAATTATGCATTCTATCTTTATTTTAATGCCAAATGATAATGAAAACAGAGAGAGGAATAATAGACTTCACTTCCGCCTCATTCTTGTAATGAAGATTATAACAAGAATACACAAGGGCATTACGGGAATTAATTCTTTATCGAAACAGGATTCCCTTGAAGAAGTTAATCCATCTAGTTACCATTTTAAAGCAGTAATCTCTGGTTCCTTTTCATATGATTGAGTTAAATGGCAGGGACTGTAGTTGGGAGACAAAACTGGAAAGTAATCTTTTTTCTCCTTTTAAAATGGCATCCCTAAGTTGATTTATACAGTATTTCAAGCACATATCCAGCCCGACTGTGAAAATCTATATGCAGTAAGATGCTGCTGCCACCTCTGACACAATTTCTGGTAATAATGAAGCAGAATAATTATTAGAAAATGGAAAAACATTCCATATTCTCATTTAATTATGCAACAGAAGTCAACTCGCCTCAATAGACTAACAATATACCTGTTCAAAAATGAAAGGAACATACATGTATTTCCTGGGCAGTGATGCAAAACAAGCAGAAGCAGCAAAGACAATGGAACAATGAATATACAATATTAAATATGAGTAATAATATGTCAAAATATGTTTCTGCTTTACAATGATTGAGTTTAAAGTTGAACTCCCTGCAGATATAGTTCGAGGAGCCAATCAGTTACATAGTAATGGAGAGAGCCAAATGACCAAGAGATGGGCTCATCAGTGAGATCCTTTCACTGGATAAGCAGAAATAAAAATCCTTTAGCAGGTAAAACAATGCTTATAAATTCATTTTTTTTTTTTGTGTATTACCACTTACTATCCAGCCTATAGTAATATGATGGCTGGGCGGGAGCTTCTTGGTTTCGGGAGGGTATCATAAAATGTCCTCCTAGTTGTGCGCCTTCTGCTCACTCTGGCAGCCACACTGCAGCTCTATCTGTCACCCACTGTGTCCACCAGACACAGCAGATGACAGTTCAGTGTTCCATGCCAGCCCCCAGATCTACAGTATGTGATCACTATGACCAATCACAGCAATCACATAACAGTTGTACACAATGAATAGCTTTCATTCATAGCCACTCATTGTGTAGTATTGTGAACTATGTGATTAGTCACAGTGATTGCATGGTACAGACAGGGCCAATAACAGTTCACTGTACCATGTTATAGCTGTGGTCAATCACAGCCATTCCAATAGTACATAAGGGCTATGAATGGATGATATTCAAAAAATATTGCTTATAACAGTTACCATTACTGTTATCAACAATCTGTAACGCTCCTGCGTTTCTTATATGGTGTGGATTTTCAGCTGCAGAAATAGTTCCACGTCAGTAGTCATGTAAGAGATATGCTGAGATACCATTCCCAACCTCAATGACTCATCATGTGTGGAAGGTCTTATTTCAGCCAGTAAATACACACAATTAGCAAGCTAGTTCCTAGAATTACTTTATGTATGTGGTAACACAATGATGAAGGTTGAGGGATAGGTTGAGTGGAGGTGGTAGGTGATAGACACTTGAAGGTGAGACAGTAGCAGATGGATGCAGGAAGGTTTAGCAATGTTGTATGGTAGCAGATGACAGAATAGCAGGTGGACATACAAAAGAGATCAACCCAGTGCAGAAAAGTAGCAGTAGTCTCAAGAGCTAGCAATCTAGTTATGCAGATGTAATAAACAGTCTTTACTATGCAGAGCTAGATAGTGTAAGCTTAGTATAAGTTTATAGAGAATTCCCCTGCGGGGTACTTAACACTATTAGCGATACAGCCGAAGGGTGGTTCAGGAGAGGCGGATGATCCAGTAGCGGGATACAGGGATCAGCGCGGTGAGGTTCCGTCAGCGAGGTAAGCTTGCAAGCATGGAAGCTTCAAGCAAGGTTAGCATCCAGGTAAGGGTGTTTGAACGAACACATGTGAGTGAGAACCGGCGCTTTAAATAGCCATCTAGTCTGGCGCTGGGTGATGACAGCTCCAGTCTTAAAGGTGTATGCGCACCTTTCCAAAAGTAAATGGTGGGGCGCATACACTTGTGGAAAGTGTAATTTAGGGTACCAAAGGTACCGGAACATTACAATACCCCCCCCCCTTAAGGCCTGCTCCTGAAGGCCTCTGGAGCTGGTTTGTCTGGGTATCTCGCATGAAAATTGCGGATTAATCTAGGGGCATGTATGTCAGAGGTGTTTAGCCAGGTGTCGTCTTGGGGCCCATAGTTCTTCCATCTAACCAAGTACTGAAGTCTTCTTCTGTAGATACGAGAATCCAGAATCTCTTTTATCTCGTATTCTTCTCCACCTTCAACTTGTACAGGAGGGGGAGGTGGAATATTAGGCCTTATTCCTTGGTCCGGAACATGGGGTTTTAGTAGCGACACATGGAAAATGGGATGGATTTTTAGGTCCATTGGCAATGTAAGCTGCACTGCAGCTTTTCCAATAAGTTTCTTGATTGGGAAAGGTCCCAAGAACAGAGGTCCAAGCTTTTTGCTAGGGATCTTCAGTCTCAAGTTTTTTGTTGAGAGCCAAACGAGGTCCCCGATAGTATACTGTGGAGAAGGTCTTCTACGAAGATCATAGTACTTCTTTTGTTGACTGTGAGCGTGTGCAATGGTAGTATTTAGTAAACCCAGAGAATCCTTTATTTGGGTAAGATAGTCTGAGGCTACTGGGTTATTTGAAGGAAGGATGCGTGGAGGGAGAATAGAGGGATGGAACCCATAGTTCAAGTAGAACGGACTCTGCTTGGTTGTACTGTGAGTTGCGTTGTTGTAGGCAAATTCTGCCAGGGGGAGAAGATCCAACCAATCATCCTGTTGGTAAGAAGTGTAACAACGTAAATACTGCTCGATGCATTGGTTGACTCTTTCAGTCTGTCCGTTGGTCTGCGGATGGTAAGGAGAAGTGAGCTTCCGCTCAATCCGTAGTATGTGACATAGTTCTTGCCAGAATTTAGAAATAAATTGGGATCCACGGTCAGACAGAAGAGTTTTTGGGATACCATGTAATCTGAAGACATGTTTCATCAGGAGTTCTGCCGTTTGGACGAAGGTAGTCTGCGAATAGCAATGAAATGTGCCATCTTTGTCAGATGGTCCACTGACACCAAGATGGTATTAAATCCTTTGGAAGGAGGCAATTCTACGATGAAGTCCAATGACAAAACCTCCCATGGAGTTTGGGGTATTGGTAGACTGCATAGTAGACCGGATGGTCTCGTAGTGTCAATTTTGGACCTGGCACAGACATTGCATGAAGAGACGAATTTTTGTATAGATGTTTTCATGTCAGGCCACCAGAATTGTCGAGAAATCAAATTGAAAGTCTTTGTCATACCCATATGTCCTGCCATAGGCACATCATGCGATAATTCCAAGATCTTGGTGCGTAGGGTAGGTGGTATGTAAACTTTGTCGTTGTAGTAGAGGAAGCCTTCTGCATCAGTATTTAGTTGTGGTGGGGGTGAATCCAAACTTATGCAGAACCTCTTCCTTTAAGGAACGGACAACTCCAATAATGCGTTTGTGAGGTATTATAGGAACGGAAGGGATTTCAAAGTAGTTTTCTTCAGTTAGTCGTGATAGTGCATCCGCCTTTTTGTTCTTATCTGCAGGTGTGTAGGTCACTAGGAAGTTAAACCTTAGAAAGAATAGTGACCATCGTACCTGTCGATGCGAGAGAGTTTTGCTAGTCTGAAGATATTGGAGGTTTTTATGGTCCGTGTATATAATTATTGGTAGTTGGGTGCCTTCGAGTAAATGTCGCCAATTCTCCAGAGCCAATTTTATAGCAAGCAGTTCCCTTTCACCCACGGGGTAATTTATCTCGGGACTGCTCAGGGATTTAGAAAAAAAAGCGACTGGATGAAGTGGTGAAGTGTGGGTAGGTCGTTGGGAGAGTATTGCTCCTACTGCCATGTTTGACGCATCTACCTCCAGAATGTATTGGAGGGATGGGTCTGGATGGCGTAATATGGGAGCGGAAGTAAACCTTGTCTTTAACAAGTGGAAAGCCTTATTTGCTTCTTCTGACCATTTAAATGGTATTTTTATGCTAGTGAGCTGTGTGAGGGGTCTCACAATAGCAGAAAAGTTTTTTATGAACTTCCTGTAGAAATTTGAAAATCCCAGGAATCGCTGTAGCGCCTTGCGTGTAGTTGGTGTAGGCCAATCCTGAATGCAGGATATTTTACTCATGTCCATCTCGATTCCTGTTTTGGATATGATGTAGCCTAGAAAGAGTACCTCATCTTTATGGAACAAGCATTTCTTCAGCTTCACATAAAGATTATGTGCAAGCAATCTCGATAATACAAGTCTTACATGTCTTATGTGTTCAGACAGGGTCCGTGAATATATAAGTATATCGTCCAGATATACCACAACACAGACATCTAGTAAGTCTTTAAAAATATCGTTTATAAATCGTTGGAAAACTGCAGGGGCATTGCATAGGCCAAATGGCATCACAAGATATTCGAACAATCCGTATCTAGTTCTGAATGCAGTCTTCCACTCGTGTCCATCACGGATTCGAATGAGATTGTATGCTCCTTTCAGGTCTAATTTTGAAAAATAGGTAGCTCCACGCACCTGCTCAATGAGCTCAGGGATAAGCGGTAGAGGATAGCGATCTTTTATTGTGATAGCATTCAATTTCCTGTAGTCGATGATAGGTCTGAGACTTGAATCTTTATTGCGAACAAAAAAAGAGTCCTGCTGCTGTGGAAGAAGTGGAAGGTCTAATAAAACCTTTTTCCAAGTTCTCGTCCAAATAGGTTTTGAGATGGGCAAGTTCATCCTGTGAAAGAGGATAAACATGACCGAACGGCAATTTGCTATTTGGGAGTAGATCAATGCTACAATCATAGTCTCGATGAGGAGGTAATGCTTGAGCATTTTTCTCAAGAAAAACCTCAGAAAGATCCTGATAACATAGTGGTGCAGTCTCTTCTGTCACCACAGACAGAATCCTCCCGGAAAACGGGAGGTTACACGTTTCCTCGCAATAACAAGAAGGGAAGGTCAAGGACCGTTTCTTCCAATCTATGGTTGGTTGGTGTGTGTGCAACCAGGGAAGTCCCAACACAATGGGAAAGTGGGGTGATGGTATTAAATCGAAGGTAGAAGTCTCTCTATGAGACTCGTTAATAGTGACTAGAAGTGCTTGTGTCTGATCGGTGATTGGACCAGAGGATAACGGAACACCGGTAATAAGACTTACTGAGACAGGTTTGAGTTTAGAAATAATAGGAATTTTATTTAAAGCAGCAAAACATATATCCATATAATTTCCACAAGATCCTGTGTCAATCATGGCCTTAGTAGTAATCCTGTTCTGGTCCCACTGTAATGTCAAAAAAACAGAAATGTAGGGGTTAGTGAATGAAGTTGTCAATCCTCCTAGGGAGACATGTGAACACTCACCCTTCTTTTTGTTGACTAGGGGACAGACGTTTATCTTGTGATCCGGGGATGCACAGTACAAGCAGAGATTTTCATTTCGTCTTTTGGCTTTTTCCATAGTTGATAGCGGTGGGCGTATGGTTCCTACCTCCATAGGAACGGCCAGACTCCGAGAGGAAACGGATAATGGCATTCCCATCTTTTCAGCCTTTCTTTCTCGTAGTCTTCTATCTATGGTAATACTGAGTTGTATTAATGCATCCAGGGTTTTTGGCAGATCCGCTCGGGCGAGCTCGTCCTTAACGGCTTCTGATAGGCCAAGCCTAAATTGGGTTTTCAGAGATGCATCATTCCATTCTGAATCAAAGGTCCATCTCTTGAACTCTGCGACAAAGTCTTCTACAGGCCTCCTTCCTTGTTTCAAGGATCTTAACTGAAGATCAGCAGTACTCTGCCTATTGGTGTCATCATATAGGCTAGTGAGCTCTGCCAGGAACAAGGCATAGGAGTTGAGAAGCTGGTCGTTTTTCTCAAAAAGAGAATCTGCCCAGGCTCGAGGATCGCTTGATAGGTAAGAAATAATAGTACAAACCTTAATGTGATCAGTAAGGTAGGTACGAGGTTTTAGCAAAAAAAGTAACTCACATGCGTTTTTAAATTCGCGAAATTTTTTGCGATCGCCTGTAAATACCAAAGGGGGATTTATCTTGGGTTCAGGGGACTGAGCAGAGGTAAGTTGTGTCAGTCTAATTACCTGCTGCGACAGAGCCTGATTGTCTTCTTTTAATTCAGCAAGTGTGTGTATTAACGCAGATACTTGCTGTTTTAATTGTGTCACCTGAGTGGTTATTTCTGCTGAATCCATTTTTTGGTTAGTTCAATCTGTAACGCTCCTGCGTTTCTTATATGGTGTGGATTTTCAGCTGCAGAAATAGTTCCACGTCAGTAGTCATGTAAGAGATATGCTGAGATACCATTCCCAACCTCAATGACTCATCATGTGTGGAAGGTCTTATTTCAGCCAGTAAATACACACAATTAGCAAGCTGGTTCCTAGAATTACTTTATGTATGTGGTAACACAATGATGAAGGTTGAGGGATAGGTTGAGTGGAGGTGGTAGGTGATAGACACTTGAAGGTGAGACAGTAGCAGATGGATGCAGGAAGGTTTAGCAATGTTGTATGGTAGCAGATGACAGAATAGCAGGTGGACATACAAAAGAGATCAACCCAGTGCAGAAAAGTAGCAGTAGTCTCAAGAGCTAGCAATCTAGTTATGCAGATGTAATAAACAGTCTTTACTATGCAGAGCTAGATAGTGTAAGCTTAGTATAAGTTTATAGAGAATTCCCCTGCGGGGTACTTAACACTATTAGCGATACAGCCGAAGGGTGGTTCAGGAGAGGCGGATGATCCAGTAGCGGGATACAGGGATCAGCACGGCGAGGCTCCGTCAGCGAGGTAAGCTTGCAAGCATGGAAGCTTCAAGCAAGGTTAGCATCCAGGTAAGGGTGTTTGAACGAACACATGTGAGTGAGAACCGGCGCTTTAAATAGCCATCTAGTCCGGCGCTGGGTGATGACAGCTCCAGTCTTAAAGGTGTATGCGCACCTTTCCAAAAGTAAATGGTGGGGCGCATACACTTGTGGAAAGTGTAATTTAGGGTACCAAAGGTACCGGAACATTACACAATCATAGTGTTAAAATGCTATCACCTCTCCAGAGTAGTACAGTGTCACTATAGTAAAACTGACCTGCTCTAGTCACAGTATATAACAAAAAAGATCAAAAGAAAAAAATGTAAGAATAAAGAAAAAAAATGCAAAATAAAAATGTAATTTTTTTTAAATGTCAAAAGTCACCCTGATTACTGCCACGCCAGCTATGTTATGCCACTTTACTGCTCTGGTTTGTAAAAAAAAAATGTGAAAAAAATTAATTAAATTTCTCTCTTAATTTTTCAAAAAATTGTGACAATAAAATTACAACTTCAAAAAACTCATCCTGCCCCTCCTAAATACTTTGGTATGTCTACTGCCTGGCATTTTAGGGCCTCAAGAACCTAGAAAGACCATGGGTCCATCCGGACTGATCAATTTTCAGAGATATATAACACTGTTTGTAGACTCTACAACTTTAATTGCTTGCCGACCGCCGCATGACTATTTACTGCGGCGGTCAGCCCTCACAGGCAAAGCGACGTAGTACTAGCCTGTGAGGGTCTAGGGAGCGTGCGCGTGCCCACGGACCCCCCCCCGCACGTGTGTCCGGCGGACCCGATCGTCCGCCGGTCACTCGCGATCGTCGGGTGGAGAGGGAGAAAGGCAGGCGGCTAATGTAAACAAGCCGCCTGTCATTCTCCCCTGTGTAGGAATAGTGATCATACGGTTCTACTATGTAGGACCGTTGATCACTGTTCCTACACCTCAAGCCACAGCCAATCACAGTTAGAATCACGCCCCTAGGGATACACATAACCCCTCCCTCTCAAAAAAAGTTAACCCCTTCACTGCCAGTGTAATTTTACAGTAACAGTGCATATTTATAGCACTGATTACTGTAGTAATGTCACTGGTAACCCCAAAAGTGTCAAAAATGTCAGTCAAGGGTCCGATCTGTCCGCCGCAATGTTGCAGTACCGCAAAAAAAAATCGCAGATCGCCGCCATTACGCATTAAAAAAACAACAAAAATTACAAAAATCTTTCCCTTTCTAAGTAAACGCGATAACTTTTGCGCAAACCAATCAAAATACGCTTTTTGCAATTTTTTTTACCAAACATATGTAGCATAAAACAAATTGGCTGAAAATGTTAAAAAATTTAGATTTTTACATTTTTTTGGGGGGAATTTCATATAAAAAAATATTGTTATTTTTGCAAAATTGACGCTCTCTTTTTGTTTATATCAAAAGAATATGCGCTTGTGTTGGATGCTTCCCACAGTGCCACATCCCAAATGATTCTAGACAATAGGAAAAATTCCCCTATTTGTGGGACTTTATAGGCACTCAGACAAAGGTATAAATAACCTTATATACAGTATGCTAAAATGTTATAAAGTTTTATTGAAGAATATACAAAAGTGACATAAAAAATGGCAAGTTAAGTAAAATACATCACATCAGCAGATATTGATAAACCACCAAATTCCGGGGTAGTGACTCAACTAGTTTCGGAGTGGCGACAGATACTCCTTCTTCAGGGGAAACCCTGGATAGTGGTCTGCAAATAGTTGATCAGACAAAAAGTCAAATAACATCATAACAGAGAACAACAACTAATGCATTTAAACAATTGATACAGTATGTTTTGGTCATAAAAATACAACTTACATTTTCTGCTGTGATGATTGACCCTATAGACCTGCCAACATGGAGTTAAAATCAAGTGATCAACATGCTCAACCGCATCACCCAACTTGCTGTGTCAGGGGTGTGCCCGATAAAATGTTTCCTCAATATATTTTGCAGAGTAAAGGCTTGTTATGATGTATTGGACAGCCTATGAATGTGTTAAGGAGGACAGCTGAAACCCACATTCGGCAATCCTGCTGGGAAGAAATCAGGAATGGATGTCAGATAGTCTCCCTCTCCTAAGAATTTGCTATAAATGGGAGAATAAGTATAACTCCAGAACAAAAAAAAAGAAAAAAGAGGGGGGGGGGGAGGGAAAAAGCGATTGAACTACTCTTACTTAGAGAGAGGCCAGGAGGCTGGCTATTGGGATCACTTAGTATGTGATCTCAGTTAATATTAGCCCATGATAAAAACACCTAGCTTAAAGAAGCAAATAATTGCTGTATAGTTCCAACAGGGAACTATCTTTTTGTTTAAAGCGCATGATCAAAAAAATCGCACAGGTGATCAAATACCACCAAAAGAAAGCTCTGTTTGTGGGAAAAAAAGGACGTCAAATTCGTTTAGGTACAGCATCGCACGGCCGCACAATTGTCCGTTAAAGTCACGCAGTGCCGAATCGCAAAATAGGCCCTGGTCAGGAAGGGGGTAAAATCTTCCGGGGCTTAAGTGGTTAACACAGATTAAATTATATACACTGATGAAACTAAAATGTAATTTTCTCTGTCGCTCATTGACAGACGTAGTCCTCTTTGATTCACATCAATTGGGTTATGCTGCCTCCGCAGGAGTAGGACTAGGCAGAAAGAAAAAACGTTCTGGCTCCACCCTAGGGGCAGTCCCAGAGGGTATATCCTCTTCCTGTCTGCTACAGAGAATCAGTTTTTTTCGGTTTTCAAGGCGACTACCTAGTCGTCGGTTCATACCTTTACAAGATTGTATAAGGTTTATGTGATGGCATCGTCAGATGCCTCTTCTGGCCGCAAGGTTCCTGCAGGCCGCTGTTTGAGGAGACTGTTGGTCTACCTCGAGGGTTTGTTGGGTAGGTCTCATCTGTTTGCTCGATGAGTCCCTTGATACTTCTGGTTGGCTCCGGTTGGGCCTTCTAGATTGGATTTTGATTTCTGTCAATCCCACCCCTCATTTGTGGCACTGCTTCTGGATGTCCCAATTGATGTGAATCAAAGAGGACTACGTCTGTCAATGAGCGACAGAGAAAATTGGATTTTTGTAAGATCTTACCGTAAAATCCTTTTCTCTTAGCTCATTGACAGATGTAGTACCCGCCCCTCTATCATTGAGTTGGGTTGGGTTAAATTCTTTGACACTGCTTCGTAACAGAACTGATTCTCTGTAGCAGACAGTTAGAGGATATACCCTCTGGGACTGCCCCTAGGGTGGAGCCAGAACGTTTTTTCTTTCTGCCTAGTCCTACTCCTGCGGAGGCAGCATAACCCAATTGATGTGAATCAAAGAGGACTACGTCTGTCAATGAGCTAAGAGAAAAGGATTTTACGGTAAGATCTTACAAAAATCCAATTATTTGGCCTCAACATCAAACGATATGTCTGGCGGGAATCCAACACAGCTCACTATCCAAATAACACCATTCTTACAGTAAAGTATGGTGGTGGTAATATCCTGCCATGGGGAGTTTCTCTGCAGCAGGGAAAGGAGCACTTGTCACGAAAGAAGAAAAATGGATGAGGCAAAATACCATCACATTCTTGAAAAAAATCTGCTGCCCTCTGCAAGAAAGTTGTCAATGGGAAGAAGGTTTACCTCCCATCATGACACTGACCCAAAGCACACAGCAAAAATCACCACAAAGTGGTTGAAGGAGAAACATGTGAATGTCCTTGCATGGCCTAGTTAGAGCCCAGACTTAAACCACATTGAAAATCTGTAGAATGACTAAAAGACTGCAGTCCACAAACAGTCACTATCAAACTTACCTGAAATTAAGCAGTTCTGCAAAGAAGAGTGGGCAAATATTGCAAAGTCTAGATGTGCAAAGTTAGTAGAGACATATCTCAACAGACTAAAGGCTGTAATTAAAGCAAAAGGTGGTTCAACTGACATGGGGGGGGGGGGGGGGGGCGTGACCCTTTTTCCAACTAAGTGATTTTGTTTTGGGTTTTTCTTTGATTTTCTAACATGCTGGTGTTATATCTTTCACTTGGATGTTATAAGATATACTAAGTAAATACAGCTAAATAAAAAAGAAACTGTGCCTGTCTTTATTTCAGGCTGCAAAGCAACAAAATGTGATTATTTTAAAGGGGGGTGATTATTTTCTATACCCATGTGTGTGTGTGTGTGTGTGTATGTACAGTATATATGCACACTCTTAGGAGAAATAAGTGTAAACAAACATTTTATTATGTATTCAAATATGAAAGGATTAAGTGGACGGTGTCAGTCGTTTTTTATTTGTATTATTTTTTTTTAGGATTGATTACAATTGTATTTATTTTTTTACAATATTATATATATATATATATATATATATATATATATTTTTTTTTTTTAGAAAACCCTTTTGGGGGGGGGGATTGCTAACATATCAGAGATCTAAACAGAGCCCTAAAGTCTCACTTTTGAGACGGAGAAAGAAACTGAGGACAAAGATTCCTCAGCTGCACTGGACAGTGAATGAATAAAAAGTGCTCTGTGCTGAGCGGCTTCCTGTTCATTCACAAACAGTTTCTTATGCTTTAGTTATGAATGAACACAGTGAGTGATGGGCACCAATCGGTCCTAGAGTTCATTCAGAAAAGGAAGGGGACGGTAAATGACATACAGTATTTACCAACTCCTTCCATGGCTCTCCATCCTGAAAGCATTCCACACATCAGCTGGCAGTAGGGGGAATCTGCACTTCACTGGGTGATTAGGGTGTGCCCAGACACACCCAGCACACCCTGTGTGCACGCCTTTGGTTGTGCTGTAACAAATACAGTTTTCAAGCAGGCAAAAGCAGCTATTGCTTTGACTGAAGCATCAGGCAATATGCAAAGTTTTTGGCTTTGCACTTCTGTAGAGGGTACAGGAGTATATGGGTGTAACATAAAAGAGCAAAAAAGCAGTCAGAGAATTTCTCCACTTTACCCATGGGGCAGTGGGGCATCCCAGTCAGATGTTTTATGAGTTAAGTCTCTAAGCAGTGCTTTACTTTGAATGGTAACAGGGGCTGCAAATCCTAGTGGATCATACAGACTGTTCATTGTAGACAAGACTCCTCTGTGAGTGAAAGGTTTTTCCTCTGTAATTATTTTGAAGTTAAAGGAATCCAATTTTAAGTCCCATAGCAGACCACGTTTGCATTTTACAGGTAAAGAGTCTGTCCCTAAGTCTAAGTCTCTTAGATCATTAGAGTGGTCTTGGGAAGGGAAATTTTCCATTACTTCCTTACTGTTGGAAATAATCTTGTGAAGCCTGAGAATTGAGCAGGATAACATTTGCTGGGCTCCTTTTTAGGAGACTAAAATATCTACCTTTTAGTAAAGTGGAGTCTGCAATTAAACAGTCATCTACATAAAAGTCCTTTTCTACGAATTGTCTGGCATCTGAGCCATACTTAGTCCGTAGATAGCAACTGCAGGCCCATGAGAATGGCTGTTGCCAAAAGATGTATACTCTCATGTGGTACTTAATGATGTCTTTGGGGGGTCATATCTCTAAAACAAAGACATTTCAAGAAGTTTCTGTCTTTCTCTGACAAGGAAACAAAAGAACATCTGTTGGATGTCAGCTATGAAAGCAACATGTCTATGTCCATGTCTATGGTGATCTTACGCTCTCTGGGAAAGCGTAAGATCACCCCCAGTAGTTTGTTATTGAGGTCTGGACTATTTAGGGAGACACTCACATTTGGCACTAGAGTCAAACACTACTCTGATCTGGCCTGGCTTCCTGGGGTGGTATACTTCAAATATCAGTAGGTACCAGCACTTCTCAAAGTCTTTAACCACTTGCCGACCGCCGCAAGTGCATATACTGCGGCTGTCAGCCCCTCACAGGCAGAGTGACGTATCGGTACGTCACTAGCCTGTGAGGCTCTGGGGAGCGATGTCCGCCGGTCACTCAGCGATCGTCGGGGGAGAGGGAGAAAGGCTAGTGTAAACAAGCCGCCTGTCATTCTCCCCTGTGTAGAAACAATAATCATACGGTTCTACTATGTAGGACCATTGATCATTGTTCCTACAGCTCAAGCCACAGCCAATCACAGTTAGAATCACGCCCCTAGGGACACACACAGCCCCTCCCTCTCAAATAAAGTTAACCCCTTCACTGCCAGTGTAATTTTACAGTAACAGTGCATATATATAGCACTGATTACTGTAGAAATGTCACTGGTAACCCCAAAAGTGTCAAAAATGTCAGTCAAGGGTCCGATCTGTCCGCCCCAATGTCGCAGTACCGCAAAAAAAGTGCATATTGCCGCCATTACGCGTTAAAAAAAAAAACAACAAAAATGACAAAAATCTTTCCCTTTGTCAGTAAACGCAATAACTTTTGCGCAAACCAATCAAAATACGCTTTTTGCAATTTTTTTTACCAAACATATGTAGCATAAAACAAATTGGCCGAAAATGTTAAAAAAATTTGATTTCTACATTTTTTTGGGGGGGAATTTCATATAAAAAATGTGAAAAATATTGTTATTTTTGCAAAACTGACGCTCTTTTTTTGTTTATAGCGCATGATCAAAAAATCGCACAGGTGATCAAATACCACCAAAAGAAAGCTCTGTTTGTGGGGAAATAAAGTTTGTCAAATTTGTTTAGGTACAGCATTGCACGACCGCGCAATTGTCCATTAAAGTCACGCAGTGCCGAATCGCAAAATACCCCCTGGTCTTTTAGCAGCCAAATCCTCCGGGGCTTAAGTGGTTAAGAGTGGGGGCTATTTCTGCATGGCTGTTCTCAAAGATTTTCTCCATGAAAGCAAAGAAGTGGTCTCTCATCTCTCGCTTTCTTTGAAATCGATGTTGAAGAGAGGAGAAAAACACCTTTGTCCTTGGTCTCTGTTATTAGGTAGGCGTTGCCTCTGTGGTCTGAAAGGAAGAAGTGCCACTCAGCTGTTTGTGTCATCTTTGACTAGTCCCTGTACCATTATGTCCAAGAAGAGTTTGTTCTCAATAGACATTTCCCCCTGATTGTTCTCTTTTGTTATTTGAAAGACTCTGCACCCTTAATGGTCTTGGTCACTGTCACAGGCAAGGTTGTCACTAGAGAGGTCAATGAAGGGACCAGGCAAGTGAGTGCATTTCCTTTATGAGGAAGTGGTTGTGGCATGTCTGGAAAAGCAAGGGGCGTCCATTCTCTAATGTACTTGTAAGCATGCTGTTAATAGAGGTAGGTTTGTCTATGTTTCCTAGACAGACATTCCCTATAATGACCAATCCTATGTCTAACTTATGTGCATTGGGAGCATTGTAAGGACCATTCATTTAAGCTCTTGGTTTATGGACCCGCAAGATATCTCTCCCAAGGAGTAAGATTATCTGAGCCTGAGGATCAAGTTCTGGTATCAAGTGATCTATGTGTTGCAAGTGTGAGTGATGCGCTGCTACATCTTGTGTAGAAATTTCAAATCTGTTATCAGGGATCTGATTGCATTCAATAGGAGTTGGTAAGGGCAAGCATGTTTGTCCATCAATAGATTCGACTAGGTAGCCAGATGCTCTCCTTCTCGCTGTCTCAACTATTCCCACACAAGTTCTTAAGGAGTAGAGAATGCTGGAGCCTTTAATGCCGAATATGTCAAAGAAGGTTGAGCTGGCTGAACACTTGTTACTTTGATAATCAAGAATTGCATAAACCTAATGACTTTGTTCCTTTGGCTCGCAGGATAATCTCTGCCTAGACAGATTTTAGAGCAGGGTCTTTCACCTATGATTCCCTTATTGACCTCTGTACATTGTGAAGTGATCTCTGGTGTAGTTATAGCAGTATGTTCCTCCTCCCTGTCATGCTACTAGTGCTGCCGGTGCATTGTAATGTCTATGGGGCTGGCCCTGGGTGTAAAGCTGTGTTGTGATCTGAGCTGTCACATTATGTGCATTTCAGACTGACCTTTCAGTCCTTAGCAAAGTGAGATGTTGATAAGCAGCACTTGTAGCAGATGTTGTTCTCCTTCAGGAAGACTTTGCGATCATCTGTGCACTTCTCTCTGAAAGCTCTGCACTTTAGAAGAGGATGCGGCTTCCTTTACAAAGGACACTGCTTACCAGGATCTTTGGTCTGAGTTAGAGGAGCTGTCAGACCTGTGAAAGGAATCTGGAGGAGTCACATTAGTTTTATGTAATGCTAATGGAGGTTTGCAAGGGTTCAGTCCTATAGGAGCAGCACATGACAATGTCAAGTCAAAAACAGAATTGTTTCTTGTTCTAGATTACTGGCTTACGAAGTCCACAAACACTGAGAAATGGGAGAATGGAACCTTATTGGTTCACATATGGCTCCAAATATGAAAATAGTATAAGTTATAGGGTAGCCTTTGTAGAATAGGGTTGACACCTATGGCTGTGTCAAAGAAGTTAAGTACTTGTAAGTTCCCTTTGGCTTTGGCTACCTGAAGTTCCAATAGTAAGTAATTTAGTTCCCTGAGTTTCTGGTAAGCCTTGTTAGGTATCTTACAAAAGTGATCAAGTCTCTTGAATAGTGTATTTCTTTTGCTTCTGCAGAGCCAAAACCTTTGTCAGGTTTGTCCCAGATTATTTTAAGGCCAGTGTCTATTTATGGTCTTGATTCACCTGGCATGACTCATTTACAAGCCATTTGATCAGGAGGTCTATCTCTTCACTACATGACAGGTGTAAGCCTCCAAGTGTTTTGGAAAGAAGATAGCCAGGCTCTGTAGCTTTCAGGGCAGTTGTTAAACTTTTTTCAAGTCCTTTTGTGAGCAACTCACATCCTGCAAAGAACTTGGCAAAGTCATTGGTGGCTTGTTTAGTTGGCTGTGTATTGCTATGTTGAAAAGTTGATGTGTGTGACTGATCATACCTTTTAAGAGTTTCTAGTTTAACCCCGCCCTTGGCCTAATGTATGATGTGAAGGCAGGACCTGGAAGATAATTTGGAGATTCTGGTACTTTGCATGTAAGATCTCTGATGTAAGAGGTTTCGCTTTGCTTGGAGTCCTCTTGTTTGCAGGATTGTCAATGGTTGCACTGCTGATCTGTGTATTCTGCTAGCAGAGAAGTGCCCCAACCATCTGAAAATAATAGTGCCGTCGGGAGAGTTCCCTCATCCACATCAAATATGTGGATGGGGGAAGCAGGTTGAGTTTTTTTAATTATTAGCTGAATGAAAAATCTGAAACATGTATGGCTAGCGTTACTCTATCTAAAATATAAAAACTTCTTAAAGTAGTAGGTGATGGATTAATTGTCAATGTTAGGAGCAAAGGATAATTACCATAGTTTAATGTGCAACACATAGTCATGGATGATAAGGAAAGGGACAGAGAAATGTTGGGTTTTCTCTGGGCTCTGAAAGCTCTATGACCACATTTCTGGGGCTTAGTTTTGGGTGTCTAAAAAAAAATTCCAAATCAGAATACCTACCCTTTACTAACAGTTTAAGCAATAGTCTATAAAAAGCATTACTAATGTTTTGAACAAGTATCCCATTACCCCATTACCATCTTTCTTCTAAAATTAAGGACATTATAATAGTCTATAAAAAGGTACTTTTCTCACTCTCATGATCACTTCACAAAAGGAGATGGAAGAAATGTCAGAAGCCTTTCTGTTATACTAGCTATGTATTGCTAAACCATATAATTGAACAGTGTCAGACACAGGCAGTAGTGACCATTTTGCGATAAAGTTGTTTCCTTGTTTTAGTAATCTGGTAGACACGACATACTAGTTATGAAAGGATAGTACACGCACACTGCACATTAACAATATATTATCACAAGGTGACAGCAAGCTATTCAGCTCCATGACAATAGCTGGTACACGGTCATGACGGATGAAGATCAATCTCTTTTGTGCGAGTGCTTTGTTCTTGCCAAGCTCTTGAACAATCCCATTTATAAACTTCAACCACAGTAAATACATTTGTTCGGGATTTTATTTTGCAGTTGATGTACTAAGATGTGCTCTGAATAAATGCAATATATGTAAATGCTCCTGAAGAAAAAAGACATTTATTTGCATTTTCTTTTTAATGTTTTAATGTTTTAGCATTGTGAGCCTTACATGCAGATTTGCATGCTTGATTGCTAATTTTTAATTGATAAGTTTCAGTAGTTCATTCATATTAAAAAAATTACCTAAATTGAAGTATGGCAGGGTGAAGGAGGAAACCTAACTCTTCTGCTGCTTGAGTCAAACACTGCCCCTAGAACCCAAACGGAAAAAAAAAAACCACCTACAAATAATTTTAAATGTGTTTAAATGTAATATCACAAAAAGAACAAACAACAAAAATAAAAAAAAATAAAAAGTATAAAAAAAAAAAAAGAAGAAGAAATGTGTAACGATATGCATTCTTGGGCATTCTTGGACTTCTATTAATGTTTCATGGTTTGATAGAGCAGCACTTGGTAAAATGTCACTCCTTCCCGTATTCTTATTATTATGCAAACCTTACCTATTCCGTTTACCCCAGGCATGCTTCTCAATGTATAGAAAAATGTGTACCCAAGTCATCTCGCATTACAAAAACCCACAGATAAAATTTTCCGCTTAACCTTTTTTTATACACAACAGTGGCATACGACTTCCTGACCTCTATGGTTACTACAGGGCTTGGCTACTGGCTTGCCTAGTAGATTGGTCAGTTAGAGTTGCTCTAGAGCACTCCCAGACCTCATTACCCCTGAAATGGAAGTCTATGTGCACTTACTGTACATACAGTATGTGACAGTATTCACCATCACTGGAATTTAAAGACAGATAAGTAATGGTTTGGATTGCTTCATATTTGCCAGCAATATCTCCATATAGAAATATTTAGATTTATTCCCATTTGCCATGAAATCTGTAATTCCTAAATGCTGTGTATATTACATATCTTTCAATGTCAGACAGGTTTTCCTTTTGTTTGTGTATTGGGAATGTGGATTGCCCTGTCTCATTGTAAGTGCTAATGACCTCCCATTGTTCTGTGTCTGACTATTGTGTACATTGATTGGCCCCTGGGGGCTTCTGTCTCATTGCACATGGCAGTCCTTCTGGTCAAGCTATCACACCAATCCCTGCTGACTCATTTTCAAGTCCTCATTTGCATGGCTAAGGAGGACCTGAAGGAGACCACAGGTACTTTACAATTGACCAATGTTGGGGGTGGGATGTTCCAAATTCTGTATATAAGTCTTGTTCAATAAAGTTGTTTAGAGTTCCTTCACCCTCATCTAGAGTCCTGTCTCTTATTGGGGGAATCTGCTGCAAGGGATTGCTATGGTCTTCCATACTCCCTTAGAGAAACACTGAGCTATTGTAAGAGCATGTGTAAGAGCTTGTTCTGCTGCACTCTCTGGGGAAAGAGAGGTTCACCCACAGGAACCTGGAGCCTTGTCCTAGGTCCAGGGTGGGTAGGAGATTGTGAGACCCTAACCAAGCTGCGGCGGTTCGTGGGGTCTGAAGTGGTTACGGTGTCTGGTGGAGTGCTTGGAGCCCTCGGGAAGCACTAGGAGCATCTGTCAACGGAGGTACCCGGTCCGGGGTGCCCTGTTCTGTTACACAGTACATAAGGGCTTGTTGAACGTCACCACACAGGAAAACGGGTACAACATTTTCTCACGTTGGTATCACACATCCTCCTTATTAAACAAGTTTCATCTTTCTGTCTCAAACTTGTGTTGGTGATGTGGTAAGGATGTAGGAACTATGACCCATGTTTAGTGAATGTGTCCCAACCTTAGGCCCTTCTGGAAACTTGTACGCAACATTATCACTAAAGTTACCTCCTACCAGCTGGACTTTATGCCAGCGTAATTCTTACTCTACCACTCTACTTTGTCTAGAAAAGAATACAAGAAATCCTTGGCAATGTACGCTGTCAATACATAACTTGCCATTGGTGTTCTATTGATATTCCCATGATGTGTGAGTGGTTTTGCAGGATTAGTAGTATGGGGAAATGGAGGAGCTGATTCACATTCCACAAGTTCACAGCCACATGGTTTTGTTGGTTGGACTTTAAAACAAACGCTGTAGTACTTACCTGGGAATGTAAGGCCATACTCTGGACTTCTGACAGATGTGAGCTTTGGCCTATTAATCATCTGTGCTGGTTGGTAACATGTCCTCTCACACTCCCCTCCCGGCATTAGGGGGGGGGGGGGGGTGTGAGAGCAGAGAATGATTCTTCTCATACTCTTTGGGCGTACCCCCCCCCCTTTTTTTTTTCTCCCCTTTCTTTATATCTTTCATTTATCTTTTGTCATGTATTTTTTTTCTTCTTATCTACCCCCTTTTTTGTAAGTTCTCTTCTTGTAGACACATTTGCAAGGTTGGATTTTTGGGAGCTGCTTGTTCAGGGTGTGGCAGTTGTTGTTTGTTGATGCTCTTTGTTCTCCTGGTCAACACTTTTTCCCCCTTTTTTTGTAATTTGTACTGATTTTAATGCACTTTTTTTTTTTACCTGGGACATGTATGTTTTCCTACTCACTGTTGCTTGTTCTAGTATTGATCCCTAATGTATTGAAACATTTGCAGTTACTCCCATAAATGTTTTCTTATCTTTCTAGGTGTTTGGTTGGAGCAGGCCTTGGGCTGACTGTAAGTCATTGTATTCTGAGAAATGTAAAATGAGGGGAAACTCAGTCTGTCCCCATTGATGAAGAAGAATACATTAACATACAATGCAGAGGGCCAACTCCTAGATTTTTGTGTTCAAATCTAATTTACAAGTGATAATGAGATCTGCAGTTTAGACTGTTTGAATTATGGTAGACAATAACTTCCCAGCCTCTCTGCATGGTAGTGGAAAATTACAGTTACTATATCTTGCAAGTGAGAACATGGAACTATAAAACATAAAGAAGATGTTAATCCAATACCATAGCTCCCAACTGTCCCTAATTTTGAGTGGCTATCCCTGCTTTGGAACAAAGTCCCTGTGTCTTTCTTTCCTCCTCATTTATCCCTCATTTTGGTCTGATCTATATAGTTTTATATAAAAGGCACATTTTTATTTTTCAAAATGTGTTTTACAGTGCTAAACCTTTCATCCAATTTCCAAATTGGTGCATTTTTAAATGGTAAATAATTTTTTTTGTATATTTCTCCTTTAGGCCCCTTTCACACTTATGCGTCCTAAAAATCGCGTGATCTTTTGGGTACAATTTTTATGCAACGATTTTGCCTGGACTTTAAGTTATGCCTATGTCTATGGACCTCAGAGCGCAATAAAATCAGCCCAAAGTAGTGCAGGGACTACTTTGAAGTCGTTACGACTTGAAGTCGTACAGATATGAAGGGTACGTATTAGAAATCATGGAATACGACTTGTCATGCGACTTTGCTGTCCCGAGTCGCAGGGCCAGTCACACAAGTGTGAAAGGGGCCTTAAGGGTGTGGCAGGGGGTGTGTTTTATGCTTACATACTTTTGCTAATAGGTGTCCCTCCTTCCCATCTCCATCTCAAAAAGTTGGGAGGTATGCAATTTGTAAAAGTGGAAATACAATTTAGGTTTACTGGCTTGGGCATTCTGTACAATTAAAAGGGTGCTCCTTTCGTTTACACAGTAATTTACACAAAGTGGTAATTTACACAAAGTGGTAACATCAATATTTTATTCATCAGATTAGTCTCAGAGGGCTTATTCACTAAGTGGCTACTTAGGGGGTGCACTAAAATCTGTTCTCCATTATTGTTCCTCACAGGAACTGTGTTCTAGAAGGAAAACACAACCATAACCACCCAGCAAAGGTCTAACTTTTTATTTTATCCATGGGGTTAGGGGGGCACAATGGACATGAGTGTTATACTGTAATGTAAGGTAGTTTAGGGGTTCACTGTTCAAGCAATTTTTTTCTTCAAATGATGTAGCTGTGTGCTATGAACAAAAGCTCCAAGAGCAGATGGTTACTAACAAGAGTCAATTCTGCACACGAGTATACTAAACTTTAAAGAAAGACACTATCAAAAATAAAATGAAAACCCCCAAATAGTCCTCTGGAAACAAAAGCCACATGGTTGTTTTTTTTTTTTTTCTTTTGGGGGGGGGGGAAGGAAAGCCCCGTAAACCCCCGTAAACCCACAAAAACTAATACCCAATACAAGAGCAAACTTTTATATGAAATGACTTGCTGCAAAAAAATCAGTTTAAAGCATATGTTACTAAATCAGCAGCCCGCATTGTGACAGTCTGCGGGGGATTATTTCTCTGTACCTGCTGTCACAATTTAAAAAGAGCGTGGCCATGCGGAGCTCTGCCCCCCCAGCTGCTTTCTGTGAATGAGATAACTACCATTGCGGCTGACGGCTTCTAGTTCTCAATGAACTATGAGGGCACTGCTGAGTGCTCTAGTAGTCCATTGATTCTTCATGCCATTCAGTAATTGCCTGCCACTATGAGGTAAGAGTAGATACCTACACTGACAGTTGGCAGGAGCCTGACACTGCACCCACGATCTGCTGATCGATCAGGTGCAATGCTTAAGTGCCGGTTCACATATGTGCGGCTGCGGCGATCGCATGTAATGTCGGAGCGCACTGCTCCTTCATTACATGCGATCGGATGTGCAGTGAGAGTTCAGCCATACACTTTGTATGGCTAAATTCGCACTGCACATGCAGCAAAGACGCACAGGACCCTTTTTTGCAGCCGCATCAGGATCGGATCGCACAGTGGTTCACACTTGTGCGATCTGATCCTGTGCGAACTGTAAGATCGCACTGCGATATGCGATCAAACTTGGGGTGTCGTTAACATTTCATTGACACCCCCAGCGTATCACATATGGCAGTGTGAACTGCCAGGGGTGCGTTTGCGATGCGGGAACATTCTGCGAATTCGCAGCCTTCCCGCATCGCATAAGTGTGAACCGGCACTTACTGGCTCCTAATAAAAAAATAAAAATAAATGCACATTTTTTTTTTTCCCCAAAATACATATTTTTATCTGCAAAAATATGTGCTTTTATTATTATTTATTTTTTTCTCAATAAATTTTTATTTGAGGATAACAAGTACAAGCAATAACGAAAATGGTACAGAAACAAAAACTAATCCACAACAAGTGGTGAGTGAAACATGAAGTACAGCATAGTGGGGTGGGTAAACAGCTGACAATGCATATATGTAGTATCTAGGAGTACGTCAAGCAAATGGAACCATATTTTGACCCGGGAAACCAAGAAAAAAAAAAAAAAAGGGGGGGGATACCAGCTAATGGGTGACTGAGGCCACAACGGTAGGGCGCCCCCCTCGAGACACCCCAAAGGGAACAAACTGTGCCTCAAAGGAAGCGCTCCCAACCTCAATTAATGAACCAAATGGTATCCTAAACACGAGGATTCCCATGGAGAACCGGTTAGGGGTAAAAAATAAAAATTCCCAGGCCTAACCTAACTAGAGACCCGTACTCCAGATTGTAAACAAGAACAGTAAAAGAAAAAAAAAACTCGCAATGCAAAAACCCATCCCAAGTAATTGGTGGGGGCTCCGGGTCCAAACCGAGAGACCCCACTAGGTAGAGTCAGCGACAAAGTACTATAAGTACAGCAATACCAATAAGAGAGCAAGAAGATGAAAAAGAAGAAAAAAGAAGAGAGCAGAGGGGACAGAAAAGGAGACTGACATGCAGTAAGGAAAGAGAATAGAAAAGAGGATGAAGAGCAAGAAGAGGAAGAAGGTTCCAGAGGTCCGACCCCAATTAAATGGTAACATTAACGTAGGCTGCCCAGGGTTTCCAGATCAGTTCAAATTTCGTTCTGGAATCATCGAGGATGCTGTACATCTTCTCCTGTGCCATTATCCATGATATCTTACGCTTAGCCAAATGGAGCGGAACAGAAGGCATTTTCCACTGCTTGGCTATCGCCATTTTGGCACCGAGGAAAATGTAGAAGATGAGGGCCTGGGTGTGTTTGGGAATTTCAGGAATCCGCTGACCTAAAAGAGCATGCGTGGGGGACGGATGTACCACAAGGCCAGTAATCCGCCTGACTATACTATAAATGCGCCCCCAGAACGTTCTCAGTTTGGGGCATTCCCAAAAGATATGCAATATAGTGCCCAGCAGCTTGCAGTCACGAAAGCAAGTGGGATGCGTGGAGGGATAAATGGTGGCCAGCCTAGCAGGCACCATATACCACCTCATAATCACTTTTAAATTAGCTTCCATGTGGCCAACATTGTGAATACCCCGGAAGGAACGCCCAACACATGCATGCCAGTCCGGCAGGTCCCATTCTATGTTGAGGTCTTGTTCCCATTTAAGCATGTAGGCTGGTTTAGTTTGAACATCATTTAGTAGGGCATAGATGAGGGAGATACCCCCCTTAACATCAGTAATTTGGGCACACCATTGTTCATAAAGCGAGACCCGAAGAGGTGCAGGAGATTTGGACCTGAGGGAGTTAATAAAGTGTGAGATTTGGGTCAGACGGAACTTCTCCACAGGCGGCATCTTCAACGAATAAATACAATGTGATAAGGTTATAGGACCAGAGCTATCCACAAAGTGTCCAATTCTATACATGCCTTTGTCAGTCCACCATTTAAATGCCCCTATGTTTTCTCCTGGAGGGAAGGCTGGATTATGGAAAAGGTGAGAGAGCGGAGCCCAATGTGAGGTCACTTTATGCAACTTATGAATGCGATCACAAATAGCAAAAGAATGTGAAAGAGTAGGAGATAAAACCGAGGGGCGGGAAGAGGCCGGACACCACACCAAATAATCAAAAGTATGTCGGGGAATGGCCTGACGTTCCATTTGGCACCAGTTGGGCTTCCCCCCCCTGGAATAGATCACCCAAAACTGTGTTAGTTGTGCTGCTAGATAGTAGTTCCAGAGGTCTGGGACGCCTAAACCCCCCTGTTTCCGGGAGCGCAGGAGTGTAAGTTTATTAATTCTATGTCCCTTCTGTCCCCAGATAAATTTAAAAATGTGACCTTGTAAAATCTGAATATGGGATTTCCGCACAGGGATCGGGAGAGACCGGAAGAAATAGAGGATACGCGGCAAGAGGGTCATTTTAACTGCATTGACTCTCCCTATCCAGGAGATATGAAGGCGAGACCATTCAGATAATTCTCGCTTCAATCGACGGATCATGGGTAGGTAGTTGGTTGGGTAAAGTTTGTCTATCGTGGGGGTTAACGACACCCCTAGGTAGGGGATGGAATCTGGATGCCAGGAGAAAGGGAAGTGGTCCTTCAGCCGATCCACAAGAGAGGAGGGGAGGGTGACATTGAGGGCCAGGGACTTTGACATATTGACTCTCAGGCCTGAGGCCGCCCCGAAGGCGTCTAGGAGGGAAATGATATTGGGGAGAGAAATCAATGGGGAGGTGACAAAAAGCATAATGTCGTCTGCAAACAACGCGCATTTGTGGGTAGCGGGTCCGCACCGTATACCATGAATGTCGGGGTGGAGGCGGATAGCCGTTGCTAAAGATTCTAGGGCCACCGCAAAAAGGAGCGGGGAAAGGGGGCACCCCTGTCTCGTGCCTCTCCGGATGGGTATGTTTGCCGAATAGTAACCTTGCATCCTCACCTGAGCAACCGGATGAGAGTAAAGGGCCCGGAGCGTGGTAAGAAAAGAGGTGCCAAAGCCCCATCGTTCTAAGGTCCGGAAAAGGAACTGCCAGGAAAGAGAGTCAAAGGCCTTTTGCAGATCTAGGGATAGGAGAAAACCTTGCTGGGGAGGGCCACCGTCCCACCCAGAATTTAACAGGGAGATGACATCGACCGCTCTCCTTATCTGGTCAGGTCCCTGCCTGCCCGGGATGAATCCCACCTGATCTTTATGAATGTATTTAGCAATAAAGCTGGATAAACGATTAGCAAAAATTTTCGTCAGGATCTTAAGATCGTTATTAATAAGTGAAATTGGTCTATAATTGCCCACTTCGGAGGGGTCCTTCCCAGGCTTGGGGATAACCGAGATGTAAGCTTTATTAGATGCTTCTTCAAGTTCAGTGCCCCCCCTAAGAGCATTGAAGAACCGAACCAGATAAGGAGAAAGGACCGAAACAAAAGTCTTATAATAAGAATTTGAAAAGCCGTCAGGGCCTGGGGCAGAGGTGGGTCGAAGGGGCTTAACAACATCCAGCACTTCCCGTTCATCAATAGGGGCATCCAGAAGGGATCTATGAGTAGCCGAAATACGGGGAAGAGGTACTTCGTTCAAGAACGAATCGGGATCATCCCCCTTATGAGGGGTAGGGGCCGCGTAGAGACGTGAGTAGAAGGAGTGGAAAGAGTCCATGATGGAGTTGGGGTTATTTGAGAGGGCACCAGAGGAGGACTTTATCTTAGGCATGGAGACCGCACGAAATTTGGGGGAAAGTTTCAGCGCAAGTTTCGTATCTAGTTTGTCTCGAAAGGCGTAAGAGCGAGCCTTTATCCACCTCAGGGCTTTCTCCGCCCTGGAAGTCAGGGCCAAGTTTAGTGAAAGCTTGACAGCATCCAGTTCTTCTAGTAAGGCCGGGTTAGGAGATCTCTTATGGGCTCTACGGAGACGAGCATATTCAGTCTCCAAGCGGGCAATGTCGACCATTCTTTCCTTTTTAATTTTCGTCCCCAATTGAATAAGGTAACCCCTGATAACGGCCTTATGGGCCCCCCAGAGGGTAGAAGGGGACGTGTCGGGGAGATCATTGAGTGCGAAGTAGTCGCAAAGTGCGGCCTCTATCATGGAACATCTAGTTGGGTCGCTTAGGATGGACTCATTGATTCTCCAAGGCGAAGGGCCACGGGGAAGCAAGGAGCATGAGAGTCGAAGAGTAACCATGGAGTGATCTGACCAAGGGACATCTCTAATTTTAGACTTCCGCACCGAAGGGACGTCAGTCGTAGGGACAAAAATGTGATCTATACGCGCATACGTACGATGGGGTGCCGAGAAGTGTGTGAAATCATGGGAAGAAGGGTTCAGTTCCCGCCAAATATAAATCAGACCTAACGAATGAAGTGTTCTAGCCACTCGAAGGCTCTGTTTGGAGGGGCGGCGAAACCTACCACCAGAGGGTTTAGACTTATCAAAGGAGCAATCAAGGGCTAAGTTAGAGTCCCCCCAATGAGGGCTCGCCCCTCAAGGTGTGGAGAGAGTGTGAGAAACATATCGGAAAAGAATCTCGCCTGACCCTGGTTGGGAGCGTAGTAAGAGACAAACGTCTATAACTCACCTTGTATGGTGCCTTTAACTAAAATGAAACGACCTTGGGGGTCCCGAACCGTGTGCAGGTGGGAGAAGGGAAGAGATTTAGCAAAGAAAATGGCAACCCCTCTCTGCTTGGAGGGGGCATTGGCTAGATAAAACAAGGGGTATTTGGGATGGACAAAGGCAGGTTGATAGGACTCTGGAAAGTGAGTCTCCTGGAGCAGGAGAACCCCCAATCCCTGGGAGTGATAGTGTTGGAAAGCCTTCCTACGTTTAACCGGCGAATTTAAGCCCTGGGTGTTGTGGGATGCCACCTGTAGAGAAGAGACCGTACTCACGTTAGGTGTCATGGTGTGCTGTCATAGGTTGCGCTGGGGTGAGCTTCGATGCGGACTCCCACTGGTTCCCCTGGGAGAAGTCGGGCACAGCTGCGCCAGAAGAAGGAGGAACATTATCAAACCCGTCGGACCTCTGGAACTCTCAAAAAGATGCCAGTAAAAGGAGAAAAAGAAAGTAAAGAGGACAGTGAAAGGAAAGGAAGGACACAAGAGCGTGCTCTTGCGCAGGGATGAGGTGACCGCAGGCAGAGCCCGCAGTCCCCCATCAGACGTTCGGATGAGCCCTGAACCAGTCAGGACACATTCCTGTGGGAGGCAAGAGGTAACCAACTTGCGTCCGACAGGAGGAGGCGCAATGAAACCTCCCCGGTCAAAGAACACCAACCCGGCATTCCTATTATACATGAAAGAAAAACAACTTCAAAGCACTACGACCCCACTATTTATAATGTGGGATCCTCTGCCCAGCATACCCCTTGAGGAGCATGGGAGCAGAGCGGTGGAGTGGGGAAGGACTCCCGGGGATAGGGAGGAAAGTGCAAATAAGGGAGGGGGGAAGGGACAGGGGAATGATGGGGAAGTGGGGAGAGGCAGGGGTAGAAGGTAAGAGGAGAGAGGAGATGGGGACCCCAAGCTAAATAAAACAAAAAACAATCAAAAATAAAGAGCATTGGTCCCATCAACCAAAAAAAAAAAAAAAAGTACAAGAGTAAAAACTGCAAACGGCTTAGAAGCAGAAAGTCAACATCAGCCATGACCTAAAACATGAGAGGGAGTCCGCTTGGAAAAAAAAAAAAAAAAACGTAGAAAACAATCCAAACCTGGACCCAAAAAGGGGCCAAAAAGTGAAGGTAAGGATCATTGAGGATCCAAAATCAGGAGAAGAAGAGTGAACTCCAACTGCCTGGGAGATGAGTAGTAGGAGGGTCCATGCAGGCATCAGGGTGGATGGACATCTCGGTTGCGCTTTGGTTGCTGCTTATTCCACGTTGAAGATAAAGGGCTGATCGGCGGGGGTCGCTTGGCAGATTCTCTCCTGGAGGAAGTCGAGGCGGTAACGGGGTCCCTTGTGACAATTCCCATTTGTAGGAGCATGTGTTCACCATCCTGGAAGTTGGTAAAACTATGAGTCTTGTTCTGAAATTGGAAATTAAGGCGGAAGGGGAAGGACCACCAATATTTCAGCGCCCTAGCAGATAGTGCTTCAATGCTCTGCGGCGTTGAATGGTGAAGGGGGAGAGGTCAGCGAAGAGTTGGATTTTATGGCCTTGGATGGTCAGATCCTCTCTACCCCTGCTCTTTCGCATAAGTTCCTCCTTAACCCCATAAAAGTGTGTCTTGATGATGACGTCCCTGGGCAGGCCGTCTTTGCGGGGCAGTTGGAGGGCCCTGTGAGCTCGGTCAAGTTCCAGGCGATGGTCTGAAATGTCTGGGATAAGATCCTTAATAAATGCCTTGATAGTGTTAGGGATGTCCGTGATGGTTTCGGGGATCCCCCGGACCCTGAAATTCAAACGTCGGCTCCTATTGTAATGCCGAAGCCGGCGCTCTCAATAGACCGGGGAGGCGCGGAGCTCCGGACTAAGGCGCCATGTCGGAGCTCCCGCGCAAGCGCACTCCCTTATTTATTTTTTTAAAAGGAGAACTTAGCCTTTAACTTAAAATAAAGGTGCTAGCAACATAAAAACGGAAAATTTATATCAATACTTACCGTAATTTTCCTTTCCTGATGGACTCCATGGCAGCACACGTATGGGTAGGCTCCGCCTCCTCTCCTACCCTATAGGACCCCACTCCCATAAATCTTTGCTCCATACCAGGAGCCGTGTTCCATAACTAGAACTACTCCAGCAGATGGGAGGGGACTCCTGCTGCCATTGCACCGTCAACAGACAAGACTTTTAAACCAAAGTTGACCGAAGATAAAGAAGCCGGTTCAACACAGTAATGCGACATAAAGGTATGAATTGATGACCAAGAAGCCGCTTTGCAAATCACGTCAGGAGCTACATGAAGAGAAGCTGCCCACGACGTAGAGATCCCTCTAGTGGAATGAGCTGTCACCACCTCTGGAGGAGCCAGTCCCTTGGCTTTATATGCCCACTGGATGGTCTGAACTATCCAACTTGCTATAGATCTTGAGGAAGCTTGTTTGCCCTTGTTTTTTCCACAGATGAGGACAAAAAGATGGTCTGACTGGCGGAAAGGAGCTGTAGTCTCCAGATATAGTCGAAGAGTTTCCCCCACGTCCAAAGGATGGACAGAATTTTCATCTTGAGATTTGAACGTGGGTAGGACAATTTCCTGGTTGACATGGAATACCGACATTACTTTCGGATTGGAGTCAAGCATCGGAACCAATACTACCCGATCAGGGAAAAACGTAAGGAATGGTTCCTTGTAACCCAAGGCACCGAGTTCAGAAACCCTTTTGGCCGAAGTAATAGCCACCAGAAAGGCTGTTTTCATGGAGATGTTTTTAAGGAAGAATGGATCCTTCTGATCCAAGGTGAGTGAGGAAAGAAACTCCAAGACCGTAGGAAGATCCCACTTAGGGAACCTGGGCTTTCTAGGAGGTCTTAACCTAGTAGCGCCTCTGAAGAACTGGCGAACCAGGGAGTGTTTCGCCCATGCAGTCCCAGTGAAGGCCGAAATGGCTGAAATTTGGACCCGAAGGGAGCTTACTGCTAATGACAGGTCCAGACCGGACTGGAGGAAGCCCAAAATATCCTGGATTCCTGGGTCAGAGACAGAGCTAGATCTGCTATCCACATAATCCTTAAACTTGGACCAGATTTTTTCATAGACCTTGTTCGTGCCGGGTCTTCTGGCACTCATCATTGTAGCGATTGCCTCGTTTGGACAACCGAGCGCTTTCAATCTTTCCCTCTCAACAGCCATGCCATGAGATGAAGCTGTGCTGGGCAGGGGTGAAGAATAGGCCCTTGGGACAGAAGGTCCGGCCTGACTGGCAGAGGTATCGGGTCCCGACAGCTCAGCTGGAGCAACAGAGGAAACCACGGTCTCTTTGGCCAGAAGGGAAGAATCGCTATGATCTGCACTCTCTCTGTCCTGAGTCTGTGAAGAAACTTGAAGATGACTGGCACTGGAGGAAACGCATAGGCCGTTTGAAAATTCCAATGATCCGTCAGGGCGTCTACCCCGTAGGCCTGGGGATAACGCCACCTCGTGTAGAATCTCTCCAGTTTGGCATTGCTTGGAGATGCGAAAAGATCTACCTCTGGATGGTAACCTAGAGACATGACCCATATGAAGGTCTCTGGATGGAGTGACCACTCGTTGTTGTCCAGAGCAGACCTCGAGAGGAAGTCTGCCTGGACGTTCTGGGCACCCGGAAGATAGGCGGCTGACAAGTTGGACAGATGTCTTTGAGCCCAATCCATAATAGGTTTCACTTCTTTCAGAAGAGAAGGACTGCGGGTGCCCCCTTGTCTCTTGATGTAGGCGACGGCTGTCGTATTGTCCAGTCTTAGGAGGACCGAGGCATCGGTCGCCAGATGCTGAAAGGCCTGGAGAGCACAGAACGCTGCCCGAAGCTCCAGCACATTCGAGACCACCCCGTATGTAGGGAAGTCCCATCTGCCCTGGGCCACCTCCGACAGGCAATGCGCTCCCCATCCCGTCCTGCTGGCGTCCGAGGTCATGACCAACCAGGACGCTGGAACGATTGAATGGCAGTTTAAAAGATTCTTTCGCTGAAGCCACCAGGTTAAGCTGTCCTTCATGGACGTAGTTATCCGAATGAGGACTTCTGGATTCTCGAAATTCCATTGTTGGAGGAATCCCATCTGATAGGGCCTCATCTTCCACTGTGCCCACTTCACCATGGGAGCCGTGGAAACCATGGTCCCAATTATCTTCATGCACTGGGACGCCCGGAGATGAGAGGCTGATAATGCCGGACGGATCCTGTTGCGAATTGTCGGAATCTTCTCTAATGGAAGGGAGATAGTGCCTCTGGAAGTGTTGAAGAGGGCCCCTAGGAAGACCAACGACTTTGTGGGTTCCAGATGACTTTTTTCCAAATTCAGGAGCCACCCGAACTCTTGAAGGGTGGAAATTACTTGAGATCTGTGAAGCAGAATTTGATCCTGATGTTCTGACAGAAGGAGCAAGTCGTCCAAGTAATGGTAAAGACGAATCCCTTTTGCTCTGATCAGGGCTACTACAGCCAGTAAGATTTTGGAAAAGATTCGAGGTGATGTGGTAAGCCCGAAAGGGAGACAGGTAAATTGAAGATGCACCTGACCCACTGCGAATCGGAGAAATTTTTGCATTTCTGCTGCGACTGGGACGTGAAAGTAGGCATCTTTCAAGTCTATGGATATCATCCAATCCTCTGGCTGTACCACTTGCCGAATTGTAAAAAGTGTTTCCATCCTGAACCTCTCTTTCTTGATGAAGGTGTTTAGGTGTGTTAGGTCTATAACCGGCCTCCAAGAGCCGCTTTTCTTCAAGACCATGAAGAGCGGAGAGTAGATGCCTTGGAACCGTTCCTCGGTTGGGACAGGCACTGCCGCACCCTGGGCAACCAGGGATTCTACATATGTAAGAAGAGTTGACTTCTTCTCTTCTGAACGGGGTAAGGCCGTAGGAATGAAGCGAAGAATGGGGCTTCTGTCGAAAATCCACACATGTCCGTGTGATACGGTTCTGACGGCCCATTGATCTTCAATCGAGGCTGCCCAGACGTGCGCAAACTGAAGCAAGCGTGCGCCTACCCGCACCGTCTGGACAGGTTCGATGTCAAAAAGACTTTGTCGCCTCTCGGCTTGCTGAAGATTTTCCTTTGGAGAACTTCTGCCCTGTAGACTGAGGGCGCTTCCAGTTCTTCCTGAACTCGCGACCGGGCCTGTAAAAACAGGCCTCTCTGGCACGATCAGGATTTTGTCTGTTTTGAGGTCTTCTCTGATCTATCAACCGGCGATCCTGGGGAAGGAAACCAGATTTACCACCAGTGGCACGGGTAATAGCACTGTCCAGTTTATTACCAAAGAGGGAGGAACCCTCAAAGGGAATTTTGCACCAGGCCTGCTTAGAGGCAGGGTCGGCCAACCAGGGGCGCAACCACAAGGCGCGTTTGGCCGTGACAGAGGACAGCATGACCCGCGCCGCCAAGCGGATTATATCAATGGATGCCTCACCCAAGAAAGCCATTGCCAGTCTCAACTCCTGAATGGCTGAACTCCTGGCCACCTCTTCGGAGACACTCTGAAGTGTAGCCTCCACGCTGTCTACCCAGGCTTCCATTGCCTTGGATGTGGCTGCCAAAGCCAGAGCCGGCTTACACGCCATACCTGCGGAGAGATAAATCTTCTTAAGATCTGTGTCAATCCGCCTGTCAAGAGCGTCTTTGAATGAGACTGAGTCTTCCAATGGTAAGGTTACGTGTTTCACCAACCTCATCAAGGCCGCATCCACCGTGGGAGCGGAGTCTAGATGTTTCACCTTATCATCCTTAAAGGGATACATTCTGGAGACCTTAGATGACAAAGAGTTTCTCTTTTCAACTCCCTGCCACTCGTCTGTAATAATTTCTCCCAATTCCCCTAGGAGGGGAAAATGGGAACGCTCTTTTTTTGAGATGTTTGAAGTATTTCTTCTGTTTAGCTGGGGACTCAGCTGGATCTTCCCATTGTAATGCCTCCTTAACCGCCTTAACTAGCGGTGGGACCATAGCAAGTTCAAAACCTACATTCTGGTCTGCCAAATCATCTTCACTGTCTGTAGAATCTTCTGACAGACGACTTGGTTGTGAGGTACCTGGCTCCACTTCATCCCTTGGGAGGAAACCAGGAGCCACTGAAGAGTGACCCGAAAGCCTGCTCGAATCCCAATCTCTAAGGGATTCTTTTACAATCCGCCTGACCATAGCCTCCACTGGTTGTGCAGTGTATTGCTTTTCCCTCAAAACCCTGGAATAACAGGTATCACATAGGGATCTATCCTCAGGGATATGGGCTCGACAGCCCCAGCATGATTTCCCTGAACTGCGGTCAGAATGGCGGGATTGCCGCGGAGCGACTGAACTGGAAGTGTGCTCATGTCGTTTAGACCTGGAGCTAGACCTATGACCAGACTTTGATGAAGAATGCCGATGGGCTGAAGGAGAACGATCCTTTGATCCAGAAATAGGGCGTTGGTCAGACCTAAAAGGGCTAAATAGGGAAAGAAAAACACACTTAGGCTCCATTCCACCAGCCAACGCAAGCAGGTAAGGGTTAAGAAAAACTAGCTCACCTGTTGCGCAGGGACTGGCCACCGGGGGGTGGTGAAGCATCCATTTGCAGATAGAAGCAAAAGCCTGCACAGGAAGAAAGTAAGCATACATGTACTGACTTTCGTCTCCACACCAACCCTTTTACCCCAAATGGCACCTGGATCAAAGCATGACTCACCGCTGAAGAGCAGAGAAACAGCACGGGGAAGCCACCGCAACGCCCGCAGACATCCCATTGTAAACAGGAATGACAGCTGCTTAAATCTCCCGGGCGCCGCAAAGCCACGCCCCAAACGACGCAATATCGTCATAGGAGATCGGGAGCGATGCGCGCGCATGCGCAGACGATACCAGGGCCAAGCCTCATCCTGGACAACCAATTGAAGGTCCAGCGAGGCAGGGGGAGGAGCGCTCCACCGCACAAACAGGAAATGCAATGAAACCAAAAGAAAGTTTTATACTTTACCACCATGACGATACACGAACAGTCTCAGGCCTGGATGAAATCATGCGTGTGTGACAGGGCACCAGGGCCTATCCGCTCAATAGCAAGGACGTATTGGCCATCAATGCAGCCCACCTCTCATTCAGGATTTACGGCATCTTCAGCATTTTAAAATAATATTGCCCGGGTCCACCCGATAAATATCGAGATTGCTGGACATAAAACAGGAGGCATCCGACATCAACAAGGTCCACACGCCACCAGCTCGCCTGAAACCGATAGACGTCCTATAAGGTAAGACTTCCTTCTCGCAGGAGGAGGACGAAAAAGGAACACGGCTCCTGGTATGGAGCAAAGATTTATGGGAGTGGGGTCCTATAGGGTAGGAGAGGAGGCGGAGCCTACCCATACGTGTGCTGCCATGGAGTCTGTCAGGAAATAATAATATACCCCACAAAATAAGAGAACTCTGAAATAACACCACCCAGAAAAATAAATTTATTTTTTAAAGGAAAGCCTTGATACAAAAAAAAAAATATGTTGCTGTGGATGGAATTATCTGCTGACCTCACATCAGCTACACAATACAATTAAACAAAAGCCCCTAATAAAAAGAGCAAAAGAATCAGCAAAAAGGTTGCATTTCCAAATAGATATCAATCAGGAATAAATTACAGTTTACTAACTAAAGTCTAGAACACAGGGGCTGAATATCGGCTGGTATTAGCCAGTTGAACAGAAACCGGCCATCGTTCGATCCGTGTGTACAGCAGCCTGTCTGACAGAAGCTGGCAGAATGTTCTGTTAAAGTCACATGACGTGACGAAATGCATCACTGCGGAAGCTGGGCAACATCATTTCCTGTCTAAACTAGGAAGTCAGCCATCATGGTACACTTTTGATGCCTTATTGAGTATAGTGAGTCTTGTACACAATGTGTTTTTTTTTTTTTTTTTTTTTGCATTTTATGTGGAATTATTAAATTTTACTGCACAATGGAAGCCCCTGTTTTGTGTTTTTGAGCCTACTTACCTTCTGGATCTTGCCTGCATATTGGATGAATCTCCTCCTGAGGTAATTAGATAGCCCCCCCATGGATGTTAAGTCTGTAAAGCGATACTTGACTTGCATACAGGTCTTATTTGAGGTGAGTGTGCATTCTGGCCGGTGGTTGAAGAACCATGAGTGTTTTCCTGTGAACTCTCACTTGTGATTTGGGACTGATTCAGCTTCTTTGGACTTTCATTTAGCCTCTTATGTCCATTAGTGGGGCAAGAGTGTGTTTATCCAATTGATTTATTTTTAATATTATTGTCACTTTACATTTATTATTCACATTAATTTGCTGGTATGCTCATCATTTTATGAGTGTTATTTGTGGAGAATCTATTGTGAGTGATTAATTCAATTATTATGCACTAGACTCTAGAGGGGTTTGCACCTTTGCATGACATATACTAATGTTTAATTTTTAGTTTATTTAGTTTTTTGCTTATATACTGTTTAACTACTTCTATGCCAGAAGGATTTACCCTCTTAATGACCAGGCTATCTGTTGCAGTACGGCACTGCCTTACTTTAACTGACATTTGTGCGGTCGCGCGATGCTGTACCCAAATAAAATGTATGTCCTTTTTTTCCCACAAATAGAGCTTTCTTTTGGTAGTATTTGATCCCCTCTGCAATTTTTTTTTTTTTTTTTGCGCTACGAGAAACAATTCTGTAAAAAAAATATTTTTTACTTTCTTCTGATATATAACATTCCCAGTAATAAAAAAAAATAAAAATCAAATTTTTTTCATCATTTTAGGCCAATTTGTATTTTGCCACATATTTTTGGTAAAAAAAAAATCTCAATAAGTGTATATTGATTGGTTTGCACAAAAGTTATTACGTCTACAAACTATGGGAAACATTTATGTCATTTTTATTCATTTATTATTTACTAGTAATGGTGGTGATCCGCGGTTTTTAGCGGGACTGCAACATTGTGGCGGACAGATCGGACCCCTAACTGACATTTTTGACACTTTTGGGGGGACCAGTAACATTGAAAATATGCACTGTTACTGTACTAATGACACTGGCAGGGAAGGAGTTAACATCAGGGGCGATCAAAGGGTTAAATGTGTCCCTAGGGGATGTTTTCTAACTGTGGGGGGGTGGGCTTTCTGCATGAACACAAAGACCTGTGTTGCTAAATAAGAGGAACACAGGATCCCTTGACCGCCGTTCTGTCTCCACGCCGTACCTGCTTATCAGCTTCCTCTGTGGTGAATGGGCGCACGTGTACCCCCGCTAGCAGTCCTGCAAAGCAACGTACAGGTAGATTGTTTCGTGGGACAGAGCCGACAGTATAACTGTGGGGCAGTCTTTAAGTGGTTAATAGATGTATCACTTATTAGATGTATAGATGTATATATATAATATAATATAATAGATGTATTACTTATCCATTCATGGTGTGTTGGTATTTCTACATTTATATGTTTTTATATTAGTGGGGTTAGCACCTCTGTAGGGTGTTTAATGGTAACAATTCATTATTCACTGTTACTGCTTTTGGAGTATTTTTGGTGTTGGATGAGCAGCACAGAATCATTCATTTCATATTTGATGTGGGAACACATTAGGTTGCTTGCAGCAGCTCCTGCATATCTTTATACAGTTGGAAGTGCATGAGAATCCTTTTTTCTATATACTGAAAAAACAGCTACTGATCGGCATCGGATCAGCTCTCACGGCCAATGGCTGTGAACGCTAACCGGTATGTTCTAGCAGAGGGGCAGTCCCCCTGTCAGAACACAATAGCTCAATAGGGATATTACTGTAATAACATCACATAGTACAGCAAGCTCCTTGCATGACCCTCAGTTCTTTTCCTTCAACAGTGCTGGGTTGAATGAATACTCAATCACATGCAAGGAAAAAAAAAGCATTTTTGTTTGTACATGATTGGATAATAGAAACCAAAAGAGCTTCCCCTCATTTCAAAGCTTCCCCTCAGATCTGGGGCAAGTGCACTAAGGCCCCTTTCACACAAGCAGTCCACCAATCCCCACTGAGCAGGCGGATGACAGACCCGTCTCCGCTGTGTGCAGAGACAGAGCCTTCAGAGCCCTGATCTCCTCTATGGGGTATCGGGTGATAACGGACCCCCTGTCCGTTTTCATCCGATCTTATCCGATCCGATCCTCTAGACGTATGGAAAATAGGGTTTCCATTCATCCAGATTTCATGGACAGGATCAGATCAGATAGCAGCGGGTGTCAACAGAGATGTTCCGCTGACATCCACTGCTCCATAGGGCTGCATGGAGCATCCGATCGGGTACGCCTGAAAAACTGACAGGTGGACCGGATAGAAAAGCCTGTGCGAAAGGGGCCTTAAGGTGCGCTTGCAGTGCACAGTATATACTGTATGTGCTTTAGTAAATAAACCTCCCTGGCTTGTCTGTGCTTCACCTTTTATAGGAAGGGGCTGGATTTATCAAATGCCTCTTATTGGCTCTTCTGAATCCACTGCCTATAGTTTAAAGGCTATGCAATGCATTATAGTTTAACCCCTGACAGCTTGGTCCATGTCCTGGGAGCTTGCAGTGAGCACAGTCTCAGCACAGAAAGAGCCCCATGAACGTGTATGTGTGGTAGCTGAATTTTAACACCCATTCGACCTGCTGCCACATAAAGTATTTACTTTATGCCAGCAGTAAGTGGATAAAAATACTTCTTATGGGCAAATCTGCATAAACATTTGTTGAGACTGCGAATTGTGAGTTGATAAATGTAAAGAACTAGGCTACAAGTTGAAAGGAAAGATCTCCAAGATTATATTCTCTGGAATGTTGCCTGTGCCATGCACAACACAGGAAAGACAGGAGAACTTTAGATAACTGAATGCATGGCTAAAGACATGGTGTAAGAGGGAAGGATTTGGATTTATAGAGTACTGGGCTGACTTTTCTTTGGGGTACAACCTACATCCTATATCGCACCTAAATGGAAGGGGGACTGCTGTGCTGGGGGCAGTGGCGTAGCGTGGGGGGTGCAGGGGGGGGGGGGGCGGCCGCATCGGGCGCAACATTTGGGGGGGCGCATCCCGCACCAGTGTCACTCTAGCAAACTTTAAAAATTCTTCCTAGCGTGTCACTCCAGCCGCCGCCATTTTCAGGCTAAACGATGGCCGGCCAGCGCCCTGTGATTGGGCCAACATTGTCATGTGCGGCAGCAGGGCTGGCCAGTGGCAGAGCCCCGCCTCGCTTCTGAAGCCCGCCTCGCTGTCTTCTAAGTCAGCTCTGCATGTGCCTCCATCCTGCCTCCTCTAAGCTCTCACAATCCTCCCCGACCCGCCCCCTTTAAGCGCTCGTCTTCACCATGTGGCAGAGCGGATGGATCATGAAAACAGGTAAATCATTTTGCTGGCTGCAGGACTAGACACAGCCTAGGGAGGAGGCGTAGTTAACAGTGTAGTGTAGTGGGCAGTGTAGTGTAGTGGGTAGTATAGTGGACAGTGTAGTGTAGTGGGTAGTGTAGTGGGTAGTGTAGTGTAGTGGACAGTGCAGTGGTTAGTGTAGTGTAGTGGTCAGTGTAGTGTAGTGGGTAGTGTAGTGTAATGGTCAGCGTAGTGGACAGTGTAGTGGACAATGTAGTGTAGTGGGTAGTATAGTGCACAGTGTAGAGTATTGGAAAGTGTGGTGTAGTGTAGTGGACAGTGTAGGGTAGTGTAGTTTAGTGGACAATATAGTGGTTAGGGTAGTGTAGTGGACAATGTAGTGTAGTGGTCAGTGTAGTGGTTAGTGTAGTGGTCAGTGTAGTGTATTGGAAAGTTTATTGTAGTGGGTAGTATAGTGTAGTGGACAGTGTAGGGTAGTGTAGTTTAGTGGACAATATAGTGGTTAGTGTGGTGTAGTGGACAGTGTAGTGTAGTGGTCAGTGAAGTACAGTGTAGTGTAGTGTAGTGGTCAGTGTAGTGCAGTGGACAGTGTAGTGTAGTGTAGTGGTCAGTATAGTGTAGTGGGTAGTATAGTGGACAGTGTAGTGTATTGGAAAGTGTAATGTAGTGGACAGTGTAGTGTAATGGTCAGTGTAGTGGGTAGTGTAGTGGACACTGTAGTGAACAGTGTAGTGTAGTAGACAGTTTAGTGTAGTTTAATGGTCAGTGTAGTGGGTAGTGTAGTGGACACTGTAGTGAACAGTTTAGTGTAGGTTAATGGTCAGTGTAGTGTAGTGTGCAGTGTAGTGTAGTGGGCAGGTAGGAATCAGGTAGGTCAGTGTAAGGGTCAGTGTCGTGGACAGGTAGGTCAGTGTAGTGGCCAGTACAGTAATCAGGTATGTTAGCGTAGTAGACTGGTAGGTCAGTATAGGAATCAGGCTGGTCAATACTATTGTAGGAAGGGACTCAGGGAGTGCTAAAAGTCTGCAGGTTAGGGGGCGCAAATTACTTGCCTTGCCCCGGGCGCTGACAACCCACGCTACGCCACTGGCTAGGGGAGAGGTTTATGGGAAGGCTGGAGGAGTATTTAAACTAGGATTGAGGGAGGAGGAAGAACTGAATTTTAATGGGGCAGACAGGTCAGAGATCGATATAACATGGATTGAATAAATTGAAAAAAATATATATATATATATATACACATATGTATATCTATGAGAAAGCATTGATATCTCCAAATAAGATTATTTTGAGATATCAATGCTTTCTCATAGATATATATATATATATATATTTTTTTTTTTTTTTTTCATCTACAACAAAGTTTGTTAAAATCCTTGCAATGTACACAGATTACCCAGAGGGGAACGTTTTTTTTTTCTTAACAAAAGTGGAGTTACGCTTTAAGCACCATTACCACTCAGTTTGCAGTAATACATTTCTTATTTTTATACATTATTTTCCCCATGTTATATTCAAAAGGTTCAACAACAGTTTGTAGCACTCATTCAAACCCAATATCTGCGGTACCCTCTTGAAAATGTAAAGATTTCTAATTTGGGACAGCTATTCTTATGATGTAACTCAATAATAAAAAAAAAAGTGCAGCACTACAGTACTTAAAACATAAAGTGCCATATATAAGAAAAATGAATATACATAAATCGAAATGTGACCATTTTACATCACACAAGAAACAAATAATCAAAGTCCATAAAGTGCAAAACATGTGCCAAAAAGTGTAAAAATTGTCCAGTAATGGTATATTCCCAGGAGATATCAGACATAAAAGGTGACAGAAGTGCTTTTCTACATAAGGTGACTCCGGTGCTGCTTTCTTCACTAATATACACTTGCCAGAATGCAATTGGTAAATGGCATAACGTCAAAATATGCTTTGAGAGTTCTCCCAGCAATCATCTACAGGTGAAATGATCTCTCACAATGAAACTTGATCAAAAAAGGTGCTCAACACACATAGCCTGAGAAAACGTTTATGGTGTAGTCATTTATTGAAAAATTAATACAATACAAGTAAAATAAGGGATTTACAGTGCCTTGCGAAAGTATTCAGCCCCCTTGAACTTTGCGACCTTACCCCAAGCGACTTACAGCTGTAATCGCAGCAAAAGGTGGCGCTACAAAGTATTAACTTAAGGGGGCTGAATAATTTTGCACGCCCAATTTTTCAGTTTTTTATTTGTTAACAAAGTTTGAAATATCCAATAAATTTCATTCCACTTCATGATTGTGTCCCACTTGTTGTTGATTCTTGACAAAAAATTAGTTTTATATCTTTATGTTTGAAGCCTGAAATGTGGCAAAACGTCACAAAGTTCAAGGGGGGCGAATACTTTCGCAAGGCACTGTATAAATAAAACCATTTTCCCATAGTCCACTGGACAGCACCATTTTGTTGTATGCCCTCATTCAGTTACCAGAGATAGCAGCCCTCATGTACATATTCTACCAAAGACAAGAGAATAGCCTACAACGTATTACATTCTAACTGTGATTTAAGTACATTAAAACAATAAAAAGTAGAAAAAGTTATATAGCAGCACTAAATGGACAGTTATCTGCCTAGGCTGCCTGTGAGTTTTCATCATAGGACTGGTCAACTTTGTGCTAGCAGCTTCACCTCTGAGATGCTCATTGTGTTTTATTGAGATTTCTATTCTTGTGATTTACCTGTATTATGTGTACCCACAAAAGTCAGTAAGATCACATGTAACCTTGTTTAGCATTGCTGCTTCTTGGGTCAGCTACCTTCTAACTCGGAAAAGCTAGAGTCAAAGATGTGTCATAGGAAACCAAAAAGCTAAACCAGAAATTCACATTTTTTTACTCTAGAACTATATAGTTACATAGTTACATAGTTTGTGAGGTTGAAAAAAGACATCAGTCCATTCAGTTCAACCTATGATGTGTGTGTGTGTTTGCTGTTAACCATACATTGTATACCCCTGTATGTTGTGATCTTTTTTTTTTAAACAATATTTTATTGAAATTCAAAGCATTACATAGAACCAAACTGTGAGCATTGGATCAGGAAATAATACGAACGGCATAACATTGGTGACAACGTGCTCTGCTAAGTGCCCTTGCTTGTCGCAAAGAATTTCTCGGGTAAAGTCGTGATAACGATATTCTGTAAGGCCAAGGGTGTTTCGTTTTAACACAAGGAGGGAGAAGAGGGAGGTGGGATTCTTAGTAGCACTTGGTGTCACGGGAAGGTAAGAGAATTGTAGCGGGGGAGGGGGGCGAGGGGGGGGTGGATAGGGGGGGGAGGGTATGTAATAGGCATCCTAGCGACTATTCACATAGGTACAAATCCGCAGTTGCCAGTTGTCCGGGACTAGGCCGTCGCCCACGGGCGAGCAGCCCAGGCCGGAAGGCCCTAGAGGAGCCCGCTGTCACCCAAACGACAATAAGCAAACGGTGTTAAACAAACATTGAGTAAAAAGGGGGGTTGAGGCAGACACAAGTTTGTACAGGGGAACCAGTTGGGGTGAGTGTGTTGCACCGGTGCATTGTAGTCCACTGAGTTAGTAGTGGTGGGATCTTAGATCAAATAAGGACGGGAGCTGAAAGGCCTTCAGCTCCTGTAGAGCATGAGGAGGATATACAGTTCCATTTGCTGTCAAACTTCATGCGAGACAAGCGTGGGTCGATTGAGAGGCCCAACGTTTCTATGGTTCTTAATGAAGACATAGCAGTGGACAGTTCTGCGATAGTTGGGGCAGAGTCTGACAGCCAGTTGCGGAGTATCAGCCTACGGGCCGACATCAAGCAGGTCACAATCCAGGCTTTGTGCAGGGATATAAGCTTCCAATCGGGTTGAGGTATAGAGATAAAGTCTCTGTTCAGGCAGTTAAAAAGAAGAAGGTATATGTCCCGGGGAAGGATTTCGCTCTTGGTAAAATTTATGCGTAGACCCGAGCATAAACGGTATTGCGCAAATATGGATTGTATTGTGGGTATATCTTGGCCCGGCGCTGAAGTGAATATAAGGACGTCGTCAGCAAACATTGCAATACGAAGCTCCTCGGTGCCTACACCAATCCCATGCAGATCCGGATGTGTCAGAAGGGCTCTGGACAGCGGTTCCAACGCCAAGTTGAACAGGAGCGGGGAGAGCGGGAACCCTTGTCTCGTCCCTTTGAACAGGCGAAAGGACGGGGACATATGTCCCGCTATCACCACTTGTGCAGCCGGGGACGCGTACATCGCGCGGATTAGGTGAAGGAATCTACCGGAGAAGCCCAGCTGGCATAGCACCCGATCCAACCATTGGATATTCACATTATCAAAAGCCTTTTCGGCGTCAAGTGTTATGATCGCGGCGTCTGCGTCCGGGTCCGATTTGGCCATTTCTAATGCTAGAAGCACTTTTGTTAGAAGTCGCTGACCTTCCCCTCGTGAACCCCGCCTGAGAGGGGTGCACAAGGGTAGGCATTATAGAGGCCAATCTGTCCGCCATCAATTTGGATAACAATTTGGAGTCTACATTAAGTAGTGAAATTGGCCTATAAGAGCCTGGGTCCAAAGGGTCCTTGCCTTTTTTATAGATCAATTTGATGTGGGCTTGACTGCCCGTAGGGAGGTATGGGTGGCCGTCTAGTATGTGATTAAAAACAGACACCAGCGTCGGTGCCACTGAGTCCAATGCTAATTTGTAAAAGTCTGGCGTGTACCCGTCGGGGCCAGGTGATTTCCCCGGTGTCAGTGCTTTGATAGATTTGGTCAATTCCTCCAAAGTCAATGGGGCATTCAGCTGCGATAGTTGGTCCGGTGTGAGGGAAGGGAGGCTGATTCTGGAGAGCCAATCGGAAGCCGTTGTCTCGTCCATAGGCTCGTGACTGTATAGATTTTGGTAGAATTGAGCAAATACCCTGTTGATATCCATTGGGTCGTTGACTATTTGACCATCAATGTACCTGAGAGCTGTTACCTGAGTAGGGGTAAAGGGGCCCCGGCATAGAGATGCCAAGAGCTTTCCCGGCTTGTTTCCATAGCAATGGAACTTCCATTCCTGATGGGATCTGTACAGCTGTTCCCTCTTCTCGGCCCATTCATCAAAGACTGCCTTTGCAGATCGCCAACGGTCTATGTTTGCAGGAGAATTGCGGCTGTGAAGTGCAGCCTGAGCCGCTCTCAATGATGAGCTGGCCGCCTCAAAGGTTTTGGCGAGTGTCTTCTTATAAGCCGCAGCATAAGAGATTAGACGACCTCTAAGCACTGCCTTCCCTGTTTCCCATAGAAGGGCGGGAGATATCGAGGGTGAATCGTTTTGTTCAATGAACTCAGACCAGGCTGCTTTGATGAGGGAGGATACCCCGGGGTCCTTAACGAGATAAGAGGGAAATCGCCAACACTACACAGCAGGAGTGGAGTTAGAAAGGGTGATGCCCACTGAAACTGGAGCGTGATCGGAAATCGCTATGTCGTGTATGAGGGGAGATGTCACGAAAGTGAGTATAGTAGGATTCGCGAGGATGTAGTCTATTCGTGAGAGCGTCTGGTGGGGGTGAGAGTAAAAGGAATACTCTCTGCCTTCAGGATTGTGTAGTCGCCACACGTCGGTGAGATGCAGGCTATCGGCAAATTCCCGTAGCAGAGGGGAGTGGCGTGAGTTAGGATTTTGGAGAGTCTGTGCAGCGAGGGACCTGTCCTCCGCTGGATTCATTAACTGGTTGAAGTCTCCCGCCACTAGGAGCGGAAGATGGAGGAGGGGAGCCAATGTCTGTGTCAATGATTGGAAGAAAGACGTCGAGGGCACGTTAGGGGCGTAAACTCCCGCTATTGCCCACTCCCGTTGCGCCGTTTCCAAATGCAGTGTTACTATGCGGCCTACTGAGTCTGATACCGTGTGCTTGAGGGTAGCCTGTAGATTCTTATGGATAAGGATCAGGACTCCTGCCTTGCCCTTCACTGCCGGAGAACCAAAAACCTGTCCCACCCACAGTTTGCGCATACGATGGAAGTCCTTCACTTCCAAGTGTGTTTCCTGTAGAATCGCTACGTCAGCTTTCAAACGTTTCAAGTGTCTGAGAACTGCCATCCTCTTGTTGGGTGATCTAAGTCCCTTAACGTTCCAAGATATGACACTCATGGAGGATCCCACGAGGGTGATAACTCGAGATGGTTAAGGGTCAGTGAAAAGGTTGCCCCTGGTGATATGCCTCGTAGTGGGATGTCTGCCAGGCCAATAAATGTGGTCAGCGGAAAATAGCAAAAAATAGATGCCATGGAGAGAAATGAGGGTAAAAAGGTAGGCCCAACCGGGGCCATGGGATAAACCAATAGGGAACATGAGATACACGTGTGGAACTTCACTTTTTTCCTCATGTAAATGAGCTCACGCATCGGACAGCGTTACCAGGTCCAGTGCTACACGCCCCCGCCACTGATGGTCTTCGCGTGGTAAGCAATCAATGCTGCGTAAGAGAACCGTGGGAGGTCCCCGACCATGAAACAGAGTCACACGGCACTGGAGAGGGAAAGCCACATGATGGCGTCGGCCCGCGTGCGTAGTGTGACCCACGCAGTCGGGTCGGTCCATCGCATCAAAAATAAAATAAACCGTAAACATAGACAGTAATATAAACCCCTATGGGGTCACACAGCCATAGCAATCAGTAGGCAACGGCATACAATCAACCTTTCGCAACCACCAGCAGAATAAAGACAATGATAGTGGTGTACAGTTATAACATTTGCTCATAGTTACCAGATACCAAGATATGGCATTAACTTCGGGAAGCACAGGATATGCACAGAACGGAGTCCGTTAGAGGCCTAAATTGGAGTCAAACAGGCAGGAGGTTGGTAGGCAGGTCGTCAGCGTGGCCTATTGCGATAGGATACTCGCTGTTTCTTCGCGGGGTCCTTTCTGGGACTCTGCTGGCCCCTGGCCCCCTGGGGGCGTTGGGGTGATGGAGTAGTCGGAGGGTCCAGGGTGATGTTGAAATGGCGTTGCAAGAAGTGATGAGCCTCGTCAGGCCCAGAGAAGGATTTCTGTTCTCCGGAAAGGTCCGCTAGTCGCAGGATAGCTGGGTACGCCAGAGTAAACTTTATAGATTTGTGAAATAAAGCCTGGCAAATCGGTTGAAAGGCCTTCCTGCGGCGGGAAACCTCCTGGGAGTAATCTGCAAATATCAGCAGCTTATGGCCGTCGACTTGTAAAGCTTTGGAGTTGCGGAACGATTTCAGGACATTCTGCCGGTCCATATAGTTCAGGTACCGCACAATAATAGATCGTAGAGAGCATCTGTCATTGGAGGGTGCCCCCAGGCGATGAGCGCGTTCCACAGAGCATGGCGACTGGATCCCCAGAGCCGCAGGAAGGCGCACAGATGCTAGTTCACACAGGGTCTCTGCTCCATAAGTCTCTGGCAGGCCTATGATCCGAAGGTTATTTCTTCTGGATCTGTTCTCCAGATCATCCACTTTATCTAGAAGGTACCTCTGCGTCTGCCTGGCCTGCTGGTCCATCGCAAAGGATCCCTGGAGCTCGTCTTCTAGATCAGACATCCTATGCTCCATTTCAGTCAGTCTGTGGGCATGCTCTCCTATCTCCCTCTTTATCTGGGTGATCCCCTCGGATATTGCTTTGTCCACCGCTTCTTTGATTGTGGGAGATAGCAGGGTGGCCACTGCCTGTGGCAGAGAGGAGATCTGAGCCTCCGGTAAGGTGGTTGTGGGTAGAGGTGGATGCGCTTGTGGCGCCTGAGGGAGGGCGGCGTCCGCCATGTCCTCCTCCGAGTAGGCCGCAATTGAAGCCGCGGACTTTATTTGGGCCCTCGGCGGCGTACCGCCGTGATGCAGGAATCTATCCATAGCGGTCGGGTCCCCGGGTTACCGCGAGGCAATTGGCAGCAAAGGCGGGCGCGGATGGGCGAAATAGCCGGTTATTGAGCTGATATGCCCCGGAGCCGATGTCCCGCGCTGCCTTCTACATGGGCGCCGGAACCGGAAGTCATGTTGTGGTCTTTAAGGTGCCCATCTAATAGTTTTTTGAAACTATCAATGCTCCCTGCTGATACGAATGTGGAAGAGAATTCCACATCCCCACTGCTCTGACAGTAAAGAACCCCCTACGTATTTTAAGCTTAAACCGTTTTTCCTCAAGTTTTAGTGAGTGGCCACGTGTCTTATTGTATTCCCTTTCTCTGAAAAGTTTGTTCTTTATGCTAGGGTCGCCAGTACAATATTTGTACATTGATATCATATCCCCCCTCAATCGTCTCTTCTACAGGAAGAATACGTTCAGTGCTTGTAGTCTTTCCTCATAGCTGATGTCCTCCATTCCCCTAATTATTTTTGTTGCCCTTCTCTGGACTCTCTCCAGTTCCAGCACATCCTTCCTGAGGACCGGTGCCCAGAACTGGACAGCATACTCCAGATGTTGCCGGGCCAGAGTCTTGTAGAGTGGGAGAATAATCTCTTATACATCCGAGCATTTGGTTCGCTTTGCTTGCAGCGGCTTGGCATTGCATGATACTGCCAAGCCTGTTGTCTACCAGTACCCCCAGGTCCTTTTCCATCCTAGACTCACCCAGAGTCCCCCCCCCCAGAGAGTAGCTTGCTTTCGCATTACTGATGTCCAGGTGCATTATTTTACATTTTTCAACATTAAACCTGATCTGCCATGTAGTTGCCCACCCCATTATTTTGTTTAGATACTCTTGTAAGTTTTCCACATCTTGGCATGCTTAGTTTAGTATCGTCCGCAAATACCAAGATTGTGCTGGATATCCCCTCCTCTAGATCATTTATGAATAAGTTAAACAGGTTTGGCCCCAGGACAGAACCTTGGGGGACCCCACTTTCCACTCCCGCCCAATCTGAGTACTCCCCATTTATCACCACCCTCTGAACTCTAACCTGGAGCCAGTTCTCTATCCAGGTACTCACCCTATGGTCCATACCTACCTTCCTTAGTTTGAACAGTAAGAGTTTGTGGGGAACGGTGTCAAAGGCCTTTGAAAAGTCCAGCTACACCACATCCACAGGCTTACCTTTATCTAGATGGCAACTCACTTCATCGTAGAAGGTTAATAGATTGGTTTGGCAAGAACGATTTTTCATGAATCCATGTTGATTACTACTAATAATACCATTTTCATTACTAAAGCCTTGTATGTGGTCCCTTAACATCCCCTCCAAAATCTTGCAGACTACTGATGTTAGGCTTGTCAGAATTAATAATAAATTAATAATATCTCGCTGTGCCTCCATTATGTCAGAATGTTTATAATGCTCTGAATATAACAGTGTCTATTTATGGTTAATAATAAGCAAAGATCTATGAGGAAGGAGAATCTTCACTTATGTCCTAAAATCAATATGTAGCGAATTGTTTTTATTGATTAATTTCTTTTTAAAAGCATATACCAATCTTAGTGAAAACAGTCTACAGTATGGAATATATAAAAGTTTTATTCACGAGACATGTAATCACGATAAATGATCAAGCTTGAGATGACACAAAAAGATAACTTCACAAAAATACAAACTTCAAACAAACAATGCAATGTGATTTGTAGCTCAATAATGAAAGTAAAAATAAAGCAAGATTAAGTTTTTCCAAGATGTAGTAGGATAAACCATAGATAAGTATACTATACAATCAGACCACAATTGTCTGCGCAATGCACAACCTGATAGTCACTTCACTGCAGATGAAGCGAGAATAGGCTATGCAAAACGTGAAACTAATACGCCAATATGCGCTAAATCTGATATTAATAAAAATGTTATAAAAACAAAAATCATCTCTTTAGAGAAAAATCTACATATGGTTTATACGGCTGGGATTGTACTTTTGTTACCCTTTAAATATGCAATGTAAAACATTTAAGGAAGTACATAAACAATATTGAATAATAATCAAATAATTAGCAAGGCATATTTACCATATTTAAAATGGCTGTTAGCTTTAAATGGTTGTTAACAGGTTCCTTAAGATGGCTGCTTTTCCAAGATGGCGGCCAATTAGGGAGGAGTTTCGTTTGGCGTCCTTCAAAGGTTCAGATACATGATGGAGCGAAATGGAGTCTGTGTAGATGAGTCTATGCATAGCTGTAGTAGTGTGTATGTTGTAAGTGTGATGTATATTGGGCAAAATGTGATGTGTCATGTGTCTCTCTCATCTGGGCTTTTATATGGTATAGAACAAAGGACTATTAAAATTACCATAAGTTAAACCCAGAGGGAGTAACATGATCCCCATTGATTGGAACATCTTATTCATTAACTGGTGTGTCTATATGCAGAGCGTATGGGGCTTCCGTGAGAGAACGGCTTTCGGTTATAACACTATGAACTGGGTCGGAGGCTCCAGGCGAGTCCTTTATTGTGTTGTTGATTGATGTAACTTCCAGTTTGCAGTGCTATATGGTTGCCATTTTAAAGTGTCAGGAAGGGTTTAGTGTGTAAGGCGGGGAGAGCATTATACCCAGCAGCCTGCTCGGTGCGCTTATCAGTGAATTGGTTGCTGAGAGACCTCACAATTCGTTGCGGAGCCACAAGGAGACACTATACTCTGTATTGGGATCGTCATACCAACAGACAGCCTATTCTGAGGAGAGGAGATTATATTCCCATGTTCAAACCATATTGTTATCTGGTAAGCGGCTTATACACACACTTCGGGTGAAGCTGCATGGGGAGTGAGTGGTCGTTTAATATGTTCAACTCACATATAAACCTGTCTTTCTGGTAAGAAGAATAGCCTGTCGGTGGTGGGGATCGTTTCACGTGGTGGTCACATATATCCAATCAAGTTACAGGATTCATAATTTGTTTCAAGTCACTTCAAAGTTTATTCATTTGCACGTTGTCACAAGAGAATGGACTTTTTCTTTTGAATTTTTCACAAATAATTTACTTTTGTATGTATTGTTTTTTGTGGAATTGTAAGTTTAGCGCACCAATTCTTTTTTTACATATAATTACCTACACATCTTGGTAGCAGCTTTACGCACGTTTATCAGCGCACCTTCATTTTTTCACATAACCCTGACAGGCTGACTGGCCTATAGTTACCCGGGATATATCTCGGCCCTTTTTTAAATATTGGTACCACGTTGGCTTTTTTCCAATCAGCTGGCACCATACCCGTCTGTAGACTATCCTTAAAGATCAAGAATAATGGTCTGGCAATCACCTGGCTGAGCTCTTTAAGAACCCTCGTGGTGCAAGCCATCCGGTCCCGGTGATTTATTTATGTTAAGTTTCTCTAGTTTAGTTCTAAGTCTATCCTCTGTTAGCCATGGCAGTACTTCCTGAGGTGTATTATTTAGTTTAGCTTTACCAGTTGGGTTAGTGTAGCCCCCTGATTCTTTTGTGAAGACTAAAGAGAAGAAATTATTTAACACTTCCGCCTTTTCTCTGTCCCCTGTGGCCATATTTCCTTTGTCGTTTTTTTATGGGGCCAATGTTTTCTGGCCTCGCTTTCTTACTGTTTATATATTTAAAGAATTTCTTGGGGTTCTTTTTACTCTCTTCCGCTATATGTCTCTCGTGTTCTATTTTAGCCGCCTTGATTTTGTCTTTACATTTATTATTACACTCTTTGTAATGCTTGAATGCTGCCAATGACCCATCAGTCTTGTATTTTTTGAAGGCCTTTTCTTTAGTATTAATATGCATTTTTATGTTGGAGTTTAGCCACCCAGGGTTTGGTGTCAACTATGTTTAAGAATGGCCTGTTTACCTGTAAAAACTGTGTGGATTGTTCAGAATTACACATTTTTTTCACGGGTAAAACACAATTCTTACTATATATGTTTTTGAATTGTATGTTTTGCCTGGAGTTTTTTTCCAAGTAGAATTCTTGTCCTATTGTGGATAAAAAAGTAAAGATGGAAATAGAAGTAGAAAGAGGAAAATAAAAAGCAAAGTAGTAGTAAAATGTGAGAGTGTAACAACATTAAAAAATGCTAGTTACCTATATGCTTTTATTCTTAAAAAAAAATTCATACTTTTAGGAATCAAAATTTGGTGTCAGAGGGTGGATTAGTGCTCTATCATTGTTGTCAGTGGGAGGAAGAGTGCTCTATAATTGGTATCAGGGATGAATAGTGTTTTATTGGTGGTTTTGGGATGAAGAGTACCCCATCGTCGCTGTCATGAAAAAAAATGTTGCCTTTTCATTTATGTCAGTGGAAAGAATGGTGCCCCATAACTGATGTCAGAAATAAATAGGATTCATTGCATGTGTCAATGTAAGGAAAGGAGCCCTGTCTTTGGTGTCAGGCAGAGGGAAAGTGCCCCATTATTGGTGTCAGTGAGGAGGAAATGCACCTAATTTTTAGTTTCAGAGAAGAATGGTGCCCCGTCCTAGGTGTCAATGCATTAGAAAAGCCTCTGAAATGTTACAAAGTTACATAGTAGTTGAGGTTGACTAAAGACAATAGTCCATACAGTTCAACCTGTTTAGGTGTGTGGCCGTAATTATCTCTCATACCCCTGAATGTCCTGATCCTTGAGATGTACGTCCAAGAGTCTTTGGAAAGTAGCCCTACTTCCTGCAGTAACTACCTTTTGTGGTAGAGAATTCCACAATCTTGTAGCCCTAACAGTAAAGAACCCCCTGCGTAGCCTGAGTTTAAAACGTTTTTCCTCTGATCGCATTGTATAGCCTCATGTCCTCATGCAATCCTTGCAACTGAATAGCTTTTTTTCTATGCTGAGATCACCATTGAGGTATTTGTAAATTGCTATCATGTCCACACTCAGGCGTCTCTTCTCCAGGAAGAATAAATCAAGCACTTGTAAACACTCTTCATAATTAAGGTCCTCCAATCCCCTAAGTAGTTTAGTTGCCCTTCTCTGGACTCTCTCCAGCTCCAACACATCCCTCCTGAGGACTGGCGACCAGAACTGGACAGAATACTCCAGATGTGGTCGGACCAGAGTTTTATAAAGTGGTGTTCAATTATCAATTATTTTAGATATGGTTCACTTCCTAAGCTGCCCCGCCAGTGGCTGGATAATACCGCAGCCAGAATGGTTCAGGCACTATTGGGCAGGAGATCACTAGAGCTGGCTAAAGTTCATTACTCAGCACCTAGCACTCACCATCACTCCTTATACAGGGCTTCAGGATAAGGAAGCTGCAGCTTGATGACTGCTGTAATAAATACTGGCTATTGCACTGGTACTGTGTGAGAAAAAGTGATTACCTATGCAAAATGAATAGACACCTTTTAATAAAGAGCATGATTCATAGACTTTTCACATGTAATGCTTGGCCGTTGTTGTAGTATAAAATTTTATTAAGTGAAAGTATGATGCTACATAAACTGACTACCTAGAGACAAACAAGGAATACTTCTTTAGGCCACATAGTGAAGGCTTGGGAACCAGAGAATAACTTGTTTCTCTAAGCATCATTCTTGTTTATTGGATGCTCTCAGTTATATATTTATAATATCTGTATTAACCATGTTGCTATGGAAATAATGTTTCATGCACCATTGTGCAGATGAGGGCAATGCAATGTACCTGCAGTTGTTGGCTTAATTGTGTAAGCTTCAGAAAGCTGTACATAACAGATCAACAAAAAGAAAAAGAAACCAAGAGGAAAAACATTCCACAATCAAAGGAAAAAGAGAGAAAAGAAAAGGAAAAAATGCATTTCAAGCAGTTATAATGATCACCTCCTACTATTTTTTTGTGTTTTGTTTTGTGCAGTCAGTCCTTGATTTCTTAGGCAATATGGCTATTTTACTCTGGAGATGGACTTCAAATTAACAAGCCTTCAATTATTTCTCTAGTGAGACCCCAATTACTTTAGTGATTCTCAACTCTACCTCCTTAAACCTTTCTAAACTCTGCCTGACCTTTTGTATCTTTCTGAACACTGTCCAGACCCAAAACATGTGAAGGTAATTGACATCAAACTGCAGGATAGAAGGACTGCACATAAGCAGTTCTATCTTCCCCGTGTACTTAGCTTATTTATCAGCTGTTAGAATAAGCATTTAACCTCCCTGGCGGTATGTTTCTTTTGGATTTTAGGTGCTGAAAACGGTACCATTATTTTGCATGTAATTCTTGTGAATGAGCAGCCCAAACCAACTGTATACATTTATTAATTATATATATATATATATATATATATATATATAATATGTATGTATACATATATTATATATATATATATATATATATATATATATATATATATATATGTATGTATAAATATATTATATATATATATATATATATATATATATATATATATATATATATATATATATATAATGTACATATATTTACATAAAAAGTACAGTAAAACTGCAGGAAAGGGCACTGGGGGGCAATGTAATGTGAATTTTTTTTTATTTTGAATGGTATCAGTGTGTTTGGTGTGTTTTACATTTGAATTTGCCGCCGGTTCCACCCCCCGGCGGACGTCACGTCGCCAGGGACGGAAGCCGGGGCTCGCAGACGATCGGGAGGAGGCTCCGCCGCCGCATACCGCCCGCATTCTTCGCTGGATCCCGGATAAAAGGTAAGTAAAACCTCTACCAGGATCCAGCGATCTTCCTAGCGCTACCCCGAGTGTGGCTCGGGGTTACCGCTTTTGGCTCTAAAATCTAACCCCGAGTCACGCTCGGGAATACCGCTAGGAAGGTTAAAGTGGCTTGTAACTGTCATTTTTTTTTTAAACAAAAATAACAAACATGCCTATACTTACCTGCTCTGTGTAATCGTTTTGCACAGAGCAGCCCTGATCCTCTTCTCCTGGGGTTCCCCTGCCAGCGCTCCAGGCCGCTCCTCTTCATCGGGTGCCCCCATCGCTCCTGAGTCCTGCTGCTGTGTCCATTGACAAAGACAGTGGGACTCGGCCCAACCTCCCACTAAAGTGTCACTGGATTTGATCAGCAGTTATGGGAGCCAATGGCTCCTGCTGCTATAAATATGTCCAATGAGGAGAGAGACAGCATCTGGAGCCACTATGCTCGTGCACATCGCTGAATCGGATTGAGCTCTGGTAAGAAAACGGGGGTCTGCGGGGAGCTGCAGCACACAAAGTTTTTCATCTTAATGCATAGAATGCATTATGGTGAAAAACCTTGAGGCTTTATAACCACTTTAAATGAGAACTCCATCCAATAATAACAAAGCTAAAACCAAATAGCTCTATAAAAGATAAAATGGCAAAAACATATTTCCCTGCAATGTTTGATTCAAGAGCTTTTCCTCCACAATACTTTTTTTTTCCTGCTAGATGCCCTTGTCTCTCATGGACAGCATTTTTTATATTTTAGTTTTTGTTGGAGTAAAAAGAGATTAGAATACCTGTCAGACATTTATTGCTGTTTCCCATTTTGTCATGCTTACCTTATCATCACCAAGATTGAAAAAGAAAGAAAATTCCACATTTCAATTTGTCACCAGAACAAGAGTAGATGGGAAGCCTTTCAATGGGGACACTAGCTGATTTGGTCCTGTTAACAACCAGGGATTTCCTCAGTTTGGAGGGATTTTCTCTCACTTGCAGTTTTAGCTATGGGAGAGGAAGTTAAGGGGGAAATCTCCCCAATGGGACATAGATAGCAAAAATAGTATGGGGTTATAGCCCTCACTTACTCTATTCAAAATGTAAAAAAGTTGTGCCATTAGTTCCACTTTAAGCTTTAATGATGTATTATTGATTACCCTATTAGTTCAATACTTTGTGTCCCTTACATGTGTAAATTGTAAATTCTGTATAAAACTGTATTCTATTTTGTATGCTTTGCTCATGTATTGCACACTACACTCATTGTGCACACGACACTAATAATGTTTTGATGTCTTCATTCCTTGGAGTCCTGATTAGGAATCAGCCTGCTTATGTAATGCCCCTTGTACCATAAAAGTGCAATTGTATTTTTAATGCAACACCTACGTGAGCATGTGTATAACAAATTTTCAATTGCACAGAATAAACAGAACAGTGATTTGAAAAGATGCTGATTGTCCCTTTTTGCGTCTGTTCCCTACTGCAGTAGTTATTATAAATTTGGAACCACTAATCAATATGAGGAAAGGAGTTGCCTATCTATACAATTCCCAGAACAGCTGGCGAGCCATCCAGGAGGGGATTTACAGGTGATCCTGAGAATCTGAAATGAGAATTTTGAGATGCTCTGGGAATTTCTGATAATCAGCTGGCTAAGGTAAGCCCTTTTCGTACATTTGAATTATCAGACTTCCTTAAAAGGCATTTTCCGAACAAAGGATACCTATTTTACCTCCCTTAATCAAACTGTATTGATTGATGGTTATATGTTATGTTGTCACTGTCTACTGTCCATCGGAGTGTTATAAATTTAAAAAAAAAAAAAAAAAAGTGAGAAAAACAAGAAAACAATAGTACTGTTAACAGATCATATGAAGCACACGTCCGCTGTAATAATAGTTTGGAGGCAAGAGGGTATTTGGCACATGTAGTGAAGACAGAAGACTGGCTAGTCATTATGGGCATTAAGTTAATTAAGGGAATTAATTGTAAGAGACCCTCAATAATGCCTAGCGCAAGAGGAGCATTAGAGAATATATGAAATGGAGCCCCGAGATAAAAGGTTAAAGTGAAAAGCTAGGGTGGATTTTTCAGAATCTTTTTTGTTTTAGCTTCTGTCTGTGGCTAATTTAGTTTTTTTATTTGTCCTTTTTTTGGCTCATGTCCTCTCATTTATATGTACTCCTGATGTTATTTGCTGATATGCTCCAATTTAAATGGTTATCCTATACGTGCTTTTATAGGTCTGATAGTTTACTATGCCTTTACCAGTGACATGTATTCCTTGGAATACTAAAGGGTCAAATTCCCCCCAGAATTGGTCCTTAGTGTACTCCTTTCTCAAAAAGTATAAACCTCATATTGTCTGTCTTCAAGAAACGCATCTAACTGGTTCAAAATTGCTAGCCCTTGACCACTTAAGCCCCGGAGGATTTTCCTGCTAAACGACCAGGGGGTATTTTGCGATTCGGCACTGCGTGACTTTAACAGACAATTGCGCGGTCGTGCGACGCTGTATCTAAACGAATTTGGCATCCTTTTTTTCCCACAAACAGAGCTTTCTTTTGGTGGTATTTGATCACCCGTGCGATTTTTACTTTTTGCGCTATAAACAAAAAAAGAGTGTACATTTTGCAAAAATAACAATATTTTTCAAATTTTTTTATATGAAATTCCCCCCAAAAAAATGTAAAAATCAAAACTTTTTAAAATTTTTGGCCAATTTGTTTTATGCTACCTATGTTTGGTAAAAAAAAATCGCAAAAAGGGTATTTTGATTGGTTTGCGCAAAAGTTATCGCGTTTACTAACAAAGGGAAAGATTTCTGTCATTTTTGGTGTTTTTTTTTTTAACGTGTAATGGCGGCGATCTGCGATTTTTTTTGCGGTACTGCGACATTGGGGCGGACAGATCGGGTCCTTGACTGACATTTTTGACACTTTTGGGGTTACCAGTGACATTTCTACAGTAATCAGTGCTATATATATATGCACTGTTACTGTAAAAATACACTGGTAGTGAAGGGGTTAACTTTATTTGGGAGGGAGGGGCTGTGTGTGTCCCTAGGGGCGTGCTTTCTACTGTGATTTGCTGTGGCTTGAGCTGTAAGGACACTGATCAACGTATCTAAATAGTAGATCCGTGTGATCAGTGTTTTTACAGCGAGGAGAATGACAGGTGGCTTGTTTACACAAGCTGCCTGACATTCTCCCTCTCCCCCGCCGATCGCCGAGTGACCGGCGGACATCGGGTCCGCTGGTCACACGCGGGGGGGGTCCGTGACCGCGCGGGAGCACGCCTCTGCGGGAGCGCGCACGCTCCCCAGAGCCTCACAGGCGAGCGACGTAGACCTACGTCACTCTGCCTGTGATCGGCTGACTGCTGCAGTAAATATACTGTGAGCAGTCGGCAAGCGGTTAAACACCAATGGATTGCAAAATAATTTCATATTCATACCATACCTCTTATTCCCAAAGGGGCCTCTATATTGCTCGCAAAATCCCTCCTAGCTGGGATTAAACTGATTAGGATGGGCGATTTATTGTCCTTACATTACAAATAGCCTCTGTGATGTTTACATTGATGAATATTTACATCCCCCTTTCTTTTTTTGCCAGATCTGCTTGCTAAATTGACCCTTGTGAACCTATCCTAGCCTTGCAGCCCCCTACTTTTTGGTTGGGGCCTTTAATGCAGTACAAGACCCTACTATGGACCCCTTGGGGTGTAGTGATAAATTATATCAAACATTTATTGATTGGATGCAGGTGTATGGTCTCACTAAGGTCACTCTGATTCCTTCCACATCATGTCTTGCAAAGATTTTAGCATTTGCTTTGGTTTTTATGTTCCCCCTTATTTCTGATGTATCATACCTGCCCAGAGGGAATATCTGACCATGCACCTCTCTCCTTAGGGTTATTTCTACTTCCATGCTCGAGCCCTACTTTGGAGTTTGAACCCCCAGTGGTTGGAAGATGAGGTAGTGCAGGGGGAGTGTAAACAGGGCATTGCGGACTACTGGAATGCAAACCTAGATACTGTTAACCCCTCTACAGAGTGTAAGGCATTTAAGTCTACCCTTCGGGGCACTTTTATGTCTGTCACTGGTGCACTAGATAAAAATGCTCACATGTGTACTAAAGGATTGGAAAATGCCATGCTACAAGCAGAATCTGATTATGTTGCTCACCCGGACCCTAGCCGACAAGAAATATGGTTGGATAAACGTAGAGAGTATGTGCTCAGACTATTGGACCTTGCTAAAAAGATGCACCTCTCTCTACTGAGGAGATTGCTGTGGCCATCTCAGTTACCTGCTCACAAAACTCCAGGCTTGGATGGATTCCAGGCTAAATGGTATGCCCAGTTTCAGCATCTGCTTTGCCCATTCTTCTCCGTGCATTTAACTAGGCCCCAGATGCCGGTGTCCTCCCACCTGCTATGCGAGAGGCGTTGATTGTCCTCCTGTCAAGGCTTTCTTAAAGATCCCCTTAAATGTGATTGTAGGTGCTAGGTAAATTATAACGGAGGCCTTGCCTGCTTAACAGCAGGCCAGATTGTTCAGTGAGGCTGTCATGGTTCCCAGGTGTGACTGTTGAGACTGGTGAGTCTCCCCATTGTAACCCAAAGATGGCTCTCATTGGGCAGTGGAGGAAACCCGGCCAATGGCACACCAGGACTTGTATCTATCCCAGGAGGGCAGATTATGCTGCACAGCATTCTGGGAGAGGGTATAAGTCTGAAGGGAGCACATGATGTAGCGTCTTGGGCGGGAAGCAGGGTCCCAGGAGGGAGGTGACGGCTGTCTCTCCTCCTGTCAAGAGGAATCGGGTATCCAAGGCAGCTTGCTGAGGGGATACAGGGCTGAGCTGAGCTGCAGAGAAGGATCCAGTATGCTGAGGACCAGCGAAGCTGTTGGGGGACGAGTTTAAGGAAAGCATTCTGAGTCGTGAGTACTGTAAACTACCCCTGGGGTCTGCCTAGGAGAGGGTACCACTCCGGGGAAGGTCAGGGGAATCCAGGAGCTAGCTAGCCGGGCAGCGGTGACAGTAATGGGGGTTCCAGAGTTAACCCAGAAGAGTAAAGGGGGTGTAATGAAGTGTAACGTGTGTAACGTGTGTAAAGTGTTGCAGCAGTAATTGCAAGTAGCTACCTCAGTCAGGTAGGACTGGAGGAAGCAGTTAAAGAGGACTTTTGAGCTAACAGGAGTGTCAGAAGTCAGTTTCAGTTCAGTGACAGCAAGTCAGTGTTAACAAGTGCCAGTAAGCATTGGTCATCATTCAGCCGGCCTCAAGTCAGCACTAGAAGGCATTTTTTTCTCAAGTGTCCCATTCTTGTACCTAGTTGAGCCAGAGGAGTAGCCCACTCATTCCCTTCTCCCATCCAAGTTCCTAAAATAAAACTAAAAACCAAAGATGCCAGACTGGTCATTGTCTCAGTATTCACACTTGGGCAACGAGCTTAAATGTGCTGTTGGTGTTAACGGTAACCGTGGCAGACCCACCTCAGGCCCAATGCCTGGAAATTCTGCTACATGATTCTTTTTGACCAACATCTCTCATTAACATGGATTTAAAGATCTTAGTGAAATTTTTGGCCAATTGCTTGAACAAGGTGGTTGCAGGATTGGTGAAGGGTGATCAGAGTGGCTTTATACCTGGCCGTTTCCTTAGGATGAATATCCACAGAAGTTTCCAAAATGTGCAATATCCTAATGGCTGTCCCTCCACTTATGGTTTCTTTAGATACATGCAAAGCCTTCGATAGCATTGAGTGACCCCACCTATTTCATGTATTTCAACTCTAAGGTTTTGGTCCCCATATGATATCATGGATACTCTGTATGCTGACCCTGTGGCCCGAGCTAGAGTGAATTCCCTTGTCACTTACACCTTCCTGGTACTCGACAGGGATGTCCACTTTCCCCCCTCTTATTTGCCCTGGCAATAGAACCCCTTGCTATTCATATCTGTACACCCCCTACGATTAAAGGCCTTCCTATTGTGCCATAGAGGACACATCTCTCTTTTTTTCAGATGACACCCTGGTGTACCTAGCTGATCTCTATGACTCCTTGAGCTCATTATTGAAAGAGAGCACTGCATTTGGTGATTATTCTGGCTTCTGGGTGAACTGGGACAAGTCTAACTTGTTTCCCTTAGACCAAGCTGCTGTGCCTATGATTCACCTGAACCCCAGATTGCAAGTTACAGTATATCTTCATTTAGATATCTGGGAGTTAAGAGTTGTAAAGTCAGAAGGTTTTTTTACCCTAATGCAATCTATGCATTAAGATAAAAAGCCTTCTGTGTAAAGCAACCTCCCCAACACCCCTCTAATACTTACCTGAGCCCCATCTCTGTCCAGCGATGTCCATGAGTCCCTTGGCTGTCTCCATCCAGATTGGCTGAGACACAGCAGGGGTGCCTCTGGCACCCGTGGCTGTCAATCAAAGTCATTGTGCCAGTCAGAAGAGAGAGGGGCGGGGCCAAACCACAGCTCCATGTTTAAATGGACACATCCCCATAGCCAGCTGCTTGCTGTGGGGCACTCAACAGGAGGGAGGGGCTAGGAGCAGTGAAGAGGGACCCGAGAAGAGGAGGATTCAGGCTGCCCTGTGCAAAACCACTGCACAGAGGAGGTAAGTATAACATGCTTGTTTTTTTCAAATTTTTTAAAACAAGATTTTACAATCAGTTTAAGGTTCAATTACCCTTATCCTTGCATATTACTAATAAAGTGTGTCCTCTGTTATCCCAGCTGCAGCTTCAAACTAAGCAGTGAGTGTACCTGCCTTTAGACTTAATGGGAAGGTTTAATACTACATAAGATTATTACCATGTCTCATTGTTTTTTAGATGATAGTAATGAGTTCCTCCTGAAGAAGCTGTCCTTACAACGAAAAATGTGGATGACCATACATAAAGATTAATGACACCTTGTGCCCTCAATATCCCTTGGGGGACATCATATCACCAGCAAGAACCAATCACAACACATGCATTGCTGTAATTACTGTTTTATTATTTAATTGTCATTTCCTAATTGCCAAGATAGTCAATTTCCCTTTTTTACCAGGGGCATGACATTTTTAACTTATAAAAACTATGTTATTTCATCCATGGATAGAATTATACAGCTTAAAATTTTTCAACACTCCCATCTTAATCCTGCCCATTTACGCAGGTGGGTTTGAGCCATTTGGCAGAAGTTGCGGCTAGGTTGCTGATTTTCTCCATTGCTTCTGGTCCTGCGTATAGTTCAGGGATTTTGGGTGGAAGTAGGCTCTTTTATTTCCTCCATACTGGGCTTAACAAATATTAGGTACCCCAAAAACTGTCTCTTGGGAATTTTTGGTGACCTGACGCTTTCTTCACATTCTAAAAGATTGTTGCATTTATTATACTTTTATGCTAAGAAAATCGAATCTTATTATCCTGGAAAGAGTCAGTCAGACCCACTTTGGCCCACTGTCTAAAACTGGTTCTTACCTCCTATATAAACTTACCTTTGAGCTTGGGGAAAAAATGAAAGCGTTCCATAAAATTTGGGGTAGATGGATTTCTAACCATCTTACTTTAGCTCCACAAATTTAATGTCGATCTTATGGTTACAATGACTGTACATCTTGTTATGGAGCATGCAATTTTGCTTATTATATGTCCTTCCTAAGATTTCTAAGGAAATAATATGAGACATGTGAAATGTTATGTTGAATTCTTATTTTTTGAGAGAAAACGGGGGGGGGGGAATTGTACATTGGATTTCTTTGTACAAGTGTGTTGTTTTTGCTTTTTGATGAAAATTCAATAAATACTGTATATCTTTAAAAAAAAAAAAAAGAAGTCCACAGGGACTAAGAATCATGCAGGTTGCCCACTTCAGGACCACCCCACGCAGATATACTGTGGTAGGGCTACCCTCCTGCGCAAAATCACATACATGTACATGATTTTGTGCACAGGGTCTTAGGCGAGCGCTTGGGCGACCCATTCAGCCAATCAGCGGGTCCGGTGGACATGATGTCCACCAGGACCCGCCAATCATTCACAGGAGAGGCAGAACTGCAGTCTGCCTATGAAAACAAGGCGGACTGCCGTTCTGACAGAGAGGAACATGGAGATCTTGTGTTTCTGCTAAGCAGAAACACAGATCTCTATCTTCCTCCAGTTAGGCCACCCCCACACAGTTACAAAGCACTCCCTAGGAGCACACTTAGCCCTTTGATCACCCTCACCAGCGCAGTGTCCCCAATGCAGCCTCGCCAGCACAGTGTCCCCAATGCAGCCTCGTCAGCGCAGTGTCCCCAATGCAGCCTAGCCAGCGCAGTGTCCACAATGCAGCCTTGCCAGCGCAGTGTTCTCAATGCAGCCTCACCAGCTCAGTTTTCCCAATGCAGCCTCGCCAGCACCATTACATTGCACAGATCGCCCATATATTTTTTTGTCATATGCAGATGAAATTGTGTTCAGAAATATAATTAATATATCTAAGGAACAACCAACACAAACCATTTGCTACTTTCCCACTAGCAACTAATAGCTGACAGTGGTTTAATTACCGTGCTAATTAACTCAGTACTTAAATCAGCCTGGGTGACTAGACTTGCCAGCAACAAGGCTAAAGCAAAGTATAATACACATTATCCTAAGTATAAACACAGAACACCTTATTAAAAAAACAATAGCAGGAGACCCCAGTAGCAGACTGTCCAACTTCTACCTATATTGTGTATATTGTATTACTGTCCTATTGGAAGTAATCCAAACCACATTCTGAGTGTCCATGAAGTAGCTGGCCATCATTTTCTCAGTCACCCTGTGCCCCTAATACACACAGGGTGACTTACACATAAAAGGAGCATGGGGAGCTGAAAAAAGGGTTTCCCAACCTCTGCAAGGGAAGCTGGGTTCCACAGCCCCCCCCCCCCCACCCAAAGTGACTCCCATCACAATGATCTTCTTATCAATGTCCTCCAAACACCATGTTCAGAAGTGAATAGTGCTCCAATACTAGCCAATACATGCTCCACCACAGTGTGTAACAGATATACACTAACCAACCATCAAACTTTAGCAAGCTTTAAAACACTGGAGTTAAAATGAGTATTTTTCACAGATCACATCCAGCCACCCATGGTAACAGCCATCAGGTACTTCTTCTGATATCCTCCTCCATAGTTTAACCAAGTATCCAAAAAATGGATAACTTTACCCATAATTAAAGAATTAAAAAGCAGAATAAAACTCACATTTATTGGTGCTAACATCAGCACCAACATAAACAAAGCTTCCTGAAGATGCTTAGGCAGCAAAATGCATTGAGGTTGCTCAGCAGCCGCTGTTATTGTCACTTCCTGATGGGTCACCTGTAGGCATTTCCAGGTTCTGGAATGCACGCCGACCTTCGAAACAGCGGCAAGTGAGGACCTTGCTTGAGGCTGTTTATGTTGGGGCTGACAGTAGCACCAATAAATGTGAGTTTTAATATGTTTTTAATTCTTTATTTATGGGTAAATAAATGTATTGCATAAATAAAAAGTGCAGTGCTCGATCGATATGCAATCAAAGAATTGTGCATATAACTGTAAAGATTAGTTAAATAAACAATACATTCATGTCATAAAAAGTGAGTCCATAGTTCATATAACAATGTGAATAATACTGGAAAACCATATGTGGAGCTGAAGTGTTCAGATATCCAAAGTTGTCAGTGAGAAAGAACCCAGCACCAACAAAGAAGGCATATGTGTTCACCAGAAATATGCACCCAGGTACCTTATAGTAAATGGTAAACCAGGCCATGTAATCCTCAAGGGGGAAAGTAGTCCAATCTTGAGGGATGGTCAATAAAAATATATCCATATACTCCTGGGTTATAATGGCTTTGTCTCCAGGCAGCACACTGATATATGGAAATAAGCTAAAGTGCACATACATAGTGTAAAACTGGTTCAATAAGATTTATTTAAATGGTCAAAAACACTTACAGACATCAGCAGGTAACCAGCATGTAGTAAACAGAGTGATTACAGGCAGGAAAAAAATGGCACTGACGTGTTTTGTCATATATGACTTATTCATAGGGTTTTTTAAATTTTATTGTAGGAAGAAACATAATAGTGAATAGTCCATCTGGGCTGACTTGACAAAAACAGATTCTCTATAAGGTAAGACAATTCCTTCTTAACTTCTATTGAAACCTATACTGACCAATAAATAAATTATATACATTAAAATTTGGAATAATAAGAAAATATTATTATCTATGCAGACCTGTATTTATAGACTTCAAGCCAAAAATATCTTCAGCATCCTAAACTGTTATGATAGCAAACGATATCCTGTTAAAATAAATTGCTAGATTGTAGAGGTTTCGAGGAACATCATTATCATATAAATGGGCAAGACCACAAAATTAAGTTTAGTAATGCAGGTTTTCAACTCCCAGATTTCATTATTCTGTATATAACAAACAAGTTTAATTTTAAAACAAAATCATTTGTGGAAGGTGACTATTTTCAGATCTGTTTTGTTATCACCTACAGCTATAAATTACATTGCAGCATGAGTTCAAAATACATTATGTGAAAAGTTGTAAAATATTTTTGATAAAAAAAGAAGCGAGGACATTCCTATCTACTGTCACCATAAACCTTATTACTGATCTACAGAAAAAATAGTTGAGGTATTTATTTTCAGATACCATGCTGGAAAACTTAAGAGAATAATTTGCTATAAACACAATTATGTCTTCCTCAAACAATTTTGAAAAATAAGTGCAAATACCAACTTCTATAAAATTTACTTTTGATATATTTCATATGTTTTTTTTTTTTTTTTTTTACCACTAATTGTACAATAATGGCACCCCTGCTGTCCAAATAGGATATTGTACAAGTTACTTCATGTATGAAACTTTTGTAGAAAATTGTCTAAAGAAAGTCCTGTAATAGATTTAGTAGCCCAGCTAACCCAACTTCCTTTCATTATTTTCAGGAGACAGACAGCAAGGACAGTAATTTTGCATTTATATATGAGTCTTTTCAAGCCATTGGCCTAAATAGTCATTACATCAAAAGAATAATTTTCAGGATCCTCTGTACTTACAATTCTTTGAATCTTATTATACTGTATCAGTAAGATTAATTTGCTCCTATTGATCTTTTAAAAACTGTTGTAATGATGCAAGGCTGACAAGTTAAATACTACTGGGAAGTAGAAAGAGGGATCATTATCTTTCTTGAAGGATGATGATAAAAATTGGAATGTGAGCTTGCTCTACTTGAATTGAGACTTGCAATCAGTGAAGCTAACACGTTTTTTTCCCTGTGCTTTCATGATAAAGCATTTTAATTATAGATATATAGTTGAAAGAAGAAACTTATGAAGGTAATTAAAGGATTCCGATCAAGTAAAAGATGAAAAATGTCCCTTTTTTGTTAAAAATGGTAACTTCATTTTTGGCATTTGGAAACTTAACACAAAAAAACTCTGTTAAAAGCTTTTTAATTGTACCATAATATATTAAAATAAATAGCTTCTTCTCTGATGAAATATTCATGATTGGACTTGTAAAGTAATGATTTGTAGAGTGATGATGTATTCAGGTTGATAGACAACTTCAAGTAACCAGGAACAAAACACAATAATGCACTTATTGCATCTAATGCTGACATTTGCAATCAATAATAGTGAGGTAAGGATAATGATTTGCAGACAAAGTACACTTACCACCCGGACTCAAACCAGCAGGACTTGAATTGAACACTTAAAGACTGATACATTTTGCTAATAGCCTTATGCAGATCTGGTAGGACTCACTGCACAGGCCCAACCAGAAAAGAAGAAGCTTTTGATGAAAGGATGTAAACATAAGAGCAGACTGCCCTCCTCAGGTAAAGGCAGCTGAGGAATGAAGGAATGAGGGTGTGATAGCTTGAGTCAGCAGGACTAGTCAGGGTACGTAAATTGTCAGAAAGCCATCATCCGTGCTTCACTACCTAGTGAGTCAATGACTTGAAAAAAAAGTAGGCTGGTCAGGTGGTGACCCAATTACTGAGTCAAAAAATGACTGTCTTGGAGATAGCACTTTTATGCCTAGTACACATTAGCCCAGTGTCAGGAGACATCAGCCGGTTCAATAAAAACCGGCAGACATTTGGCCCATGTGTATGTAAGCCGATCTGACAGAACAGAAGCTGGCCATTTGACTGGCTTCTGTCAGACGAGCATGCTGGAAAACCAGAAGCTGACCAACTCCCAATCAGCGATCTCAGCGGGCGGAGTGTCCCCCTGTCAAAACAGCTCAGCAGGGGAGATCGCTATACTAACATCGGACTATTAGTACAGCGGCTCCGACCGGAGCTGTCAGTTTTTCTAATATATCTGCATAAGGCTATCAGCAAAATGTATCTGTCAGATCACTTCTTGGTAGAGGCTGAAATGCTGAGAGGGCTTCCCTTGCAGCTCGGTGCGAATCACCCCTGGAAGTGGGACAGGAGGTGACGCATCCCAAGGAGCACTGGATGCTTGTGGAGTGCAGGTAAAGGTTCACAAGGGTATCCTGGAACAACTTACAGGGCCTCCAGGGAATCAAGCAATGTGCAGGTAAAAGCCAGGCCAAGGGTCATACACAGGTATCGATCCAAACAGGTCGCCAAGACAAGGGGATTGAGCAGAAGCAAGTCCGTTGAGCAAGCCGGGATCGGTACACTAGAAGTCAGGCAGAGGACAAGAGAGCAAGGATCGTCACACAAGGCGAGGGTCAAACACTGGAGCAGGATCGAAGGGTCAGACGAAGCCGTGGGTCAAAGCCAGGAGAAAGAGCAGACAGGTCAGAAACAAGCCGGTGTTCCGTGGAAAAACCATACCCGTGAGAAAACCATACCCTCGTCACTTCCGGTGCACCTACGGAGGGTATGGATTTCTCACGGTAGTTAAACTTGCGGCGGTTAGATTAAAACAGCTCCTATGCAACATCAGTCATCTCCGCTCCTTCCCCTGTCACTTCCCTCATCTCCGGTAATAAATATAAAAGCGGATCACAGAGCCGCGATCGCCGTCATTTACATCTCATACACCCGCCGCCGCTTTTATATTTATTACCGGAGATGAGGGAAGTTACAGCGATAGCAGAGGAGATGATTGATGTTGCAGCCGAAGTGTTTTAATGTACCCGCCGCAATTAGAACATTAGACACAGTGCTGTGATACTTTCATGCCCACCGAGCATGCGCACTTCTCAAATTCTTTCATGTTCAATTGCGTATCCGGGGCTCTGAGCATGCTCACTGCTGCGCTGCTCAGCTGTTTCAGACCGGAAGTGACGAGGGTATGGTTTCTTCACATGGTATGGTTTTTTAACGTTACACCGGGTCAAACAGGAATCCAGGAAGTAGCAATGCACAGGAAACAGGAAGAGCTGAAGACAATCCAGCAATCAGATGGGCTGAGCAGAGTCCTTTTATAGGCCAGTGAATTAGTCTATGGCCTGAGATCATTGCAGCCATGGGAAGTACTGGCTAATTTGCCAGTTGCAGCACAGCCATTTCACTGACAATGAGTCTATGGCCTGAGTCCATTGCGGCCAATGGAAGTACTGGCGGAGTTGCCAGTTGCAGCATGGCCATTTCTCTGACAGTGCCCCCCCCCCCAAGGGGCAGCCTCCGGATGCCCAACCGGGCCAATCTTTCCGGGAATCTCCTGTGGAATTCCTGTACCAGCCACTTGACAGTGGAAGTGGACAGTGTCAGTAGGGCAGAGGACAGGGCAGAGGACGGTGTCAGTAGGGCAGAGAACGGTGTCAGTAGGGCAGAGGACGGTGTCAGTAGGGCAGAGGACAGTGTCAGTAGGGCAGAAGACGGTGTCAGTAGGGCAGAGGACAAGGCAATGGACGTTGTCAGTAGGGCAGTGGACGGTGTCAGTAGAGCAGTGGACAGGGCAGAGGACGGTGTCAGTAGGGCAGAGGACAGGGCAGAGGACGGTGTCAGTAGGGCAGAGGACGGTGTCAATAGGGCAGAGGACAGTGTCAGTAGGGCAGTGGACAGGGCAGTGGACGGTGTCAGTAGGGCAGTGGACAGTGTCAGTAGGGCAGTAGACAGGGCAGAGGGCAGAGGACGGTGTTAGTAGGGCAGAGGACGGTGTCAGTAGGGCAGAGGACGGTGTCAGTAGGGCAGAGGACAGGGCAGAGGATGGTGTCAGCAGGGCAGAGGACAGGGCAGAGGACGGTGTCAGTAGGGCAGAGGACGGTGTCAGTAGGGCAGAGGACAGGGCAGAGGATGGTGTCAGCAGGGCAGAGGACAGGGCAGAGGACGGTGTCAGTAGGGCAGAGGACGGTGTCAGTAGGGCAGAGGACGGTGTCAATAGGGCAGAGGACGGTGTCAGTAGGGCAGTGGACAGGGCAGTGGACGGTGTCAGTAGGGCAGTGGACGGTGTCAGTAGGGCAGTGGACGATGTCAGTAGGGCAGTGGGCAGGGCAGAGGACAGTGTCAGTAGGGCAGAGGACAGGGCAGAGGATGGTGTCAGTAGGGCAGTGGACAGGGCAGAGGACGGTGTCAGAAGGGCAGTGGACGGTGTCAGTAGGGCAGAGGAAAGGGCAGAGGACGGTGTCAGTAAGGCAGAGGACAGGGCAGAGGACGGTGTCAGTAGGGCAGAGGACGGTGTCAGTAGGGCAGAGGACAGGGCAGAGGACGGTGTCAGTAGGGTAGAGGACAGGGCAGAGGACGGTGTCACTAGGGCAGTGTACAGGACAGTGGACGGTGTCAGTAGGGCAGTGGACGGTGTCAGTAGGGCAGTGGACAGGGCAGAGGACGGTGTCAGTAGGGCAGAGGACAGGGCAGAGGACGGTGTCAGTAGGGCAGAGGATGGTGTCAGTAGGGCAGAGGGCGGTTTCAGTAGGGCAGTGGACAGGGAAGAGGACGGTGTCAGAAGGGCAGTGGACGGTGTCAGTAAGGCAGTGGACAGGGCAGAGGACGGTGTCAGTAGGACAGAGGACAGGGCAGAGGACGATGTCAGTAGGGCAGTGGACTGGCTATTCACCATCTAAGAGGTTTTGCTGCCATCATTACAGCGAGAGCAATAATTCTAATACTAGACCTCCTCTGTAACTCTCAACTGGTAACCATTAAAATTTTTAAAGCGTCACCTATGGAGATTATAAAATACTGTAGTTTGTGCACATATTAAAGTGTGACATGTTGGGTATCGATTTACTCGGTGTAACATCATCTTTCACATTATACTAATACATTTGTACTATGTGTGTTTTTTTATTTTTTTTATTTATGAAAGTGTATTTATTTCCAAAAGATTTCATTAGAAAAAAACGCTGCGCAAATACCATACGACATAAAATATTTTTCACTAGGGTCTCTGCTAAAATATATATATATATATATATATATATATATATATATATATATATATATATATATATATATATATATGTATGTTTGGGGGCTCTAAGCAATTTTCTAGGAAAAAATATGGAAAAGGCATGAAGGGGTTAACCCTTGAAAAGCTGGAGAAAGCAGATGTACTGTGAGATTCCTCTGATTCCTATTGGCTGCAGAGGGTCCAGGGAAAACACTTTTCTTTTTTCTTTTTAAACGGTTTTTATTGAAGGCAAAAGAAACATGGTACAGCAATATGCAGTGAGAATAGTAGGTACATGCCTGGATAAAACAAGGCACATTGAAATACAAAACTGCTGTATATAACATACAAACAACATGTAGCAAATGCAATACATATATGGGATCGACCCGACGTACCGTCTGGGAATCAATGAGGGTACGCTCAAACTGTAGGTGTGACTGAGGCCACACTGCGTGGATGGACCCCCACATAGAAGGGGTCTCGATCAAAACCAAGGCATAGCTCTCAAGTGGGGCCGAGTGAGGGGGGGGGGGGACTGGGTTGACAGTTCTGGAAGAAAGTTGGGTAAGTAGGGGAGGGTCATGGGGGGGAGGTAGCAGCTGGTGCCCGGAGGGAGCCTCGAACCCTACTAGGGGCCCAGGTGGGAGAAGTGAGCCGGTAGTGAGGACGCCCAATCAGGTGAGTACAAGGCTGTCATCAAGGCCAGGAGGTAGGCAATGGTAAATCCAGGGTCGCCATAGCCGCTCATAGGGGGTCAGTCTGTCCAACAAAATTGCTTCCGTTTTAGCATGGAGCATGGCTTTGGTAACCCTGTGTAGCATAGCCAGATGACAGAGTGTGGGGGTTTTCCATGCTTTCGCGATGGTTTGCTTTGCAGCCGTCGTGACATATAGGTAAAGTTTGAATTGACGGTGTGTAAGGTTAGGTGGCTTGCGATTCAGGAGAGCAGATGTCGGGTCAGGGACAAGAGGGACGCCAAACATGGTAGACAGAGTTTTGTGCACTTTGGTCCAGAAGGCTTGAACCACAGGGCACTCCCACCAGATATGTCCGTGGGTACCCGGGGATTCGCATCCCCGGAAGCAATGCGGGGAGTATTGAGGCACATATTTAGAGATCCTAGCGGGAACCAAATACCATCTGGTGAGGACCTTGTAATTTGTTTCGAGTGCAACAATATTTGGGGATGCCGATTTGGTAGCCTGCCAGATTTGTATCCAGTCCTCATGATCAAGTGTGATGTGCAGGTCACGTTCCCACTTGGCTATGTATGTGGGCGGTGTGGTCTCCTGAGCAGACAGGAGGTGGGCATAGAGGTCAGAGAGGAGTCCTCATCTGTGAGGGTCAGTTTTGCATGCGCGTTCAAAGGTCGAGAAGGTGGCGGAGTTCTCCCTAATCGGAGTAGCTTGTGTAAAGAAATGCTTGAGTTGTAGGTAGCGGAATATTTCCCCAGAGGGGAGATTGTAAGTTTCCCGCAGGGTAGGGAATGGGCAGAAGGTGCGCGGGGTGAAGAATTGATGGGCCCGTATCAGGCCGGCATTAGTCCAGGCGGAGAAGGAAGTCCGCGAGGAGCAGGCCGGGTAGAAGGACGGATTGCGGAGAAAAGAGAGTAGGGGGTTATGAGGAAATTGCAGGTGGAAGCGTCGGCTAAGTCTATCCCAGATGGTCAAGCTATGTTTCGTGATTGGGTTGGTAACGCTCCGCCAGTTAGCGGGTGGTAGCCAGAGCAGATTGGCCACAGATAATGGATCACATTCCACTGCTTCTAGGGAAACCCACATTGGAATTTCCTTTGTGGCGTGGTATTTAGGGAGTTGAGCTAGTTGTGCTGCGTAATAATATTTGGCGAAATGCGGAACGCTCAGCCTGCCGCAAATTCGTGGGCGGTATAGCGTCGGTCTCGGTAAGCGAGGTTTAGTTTTGCTCCAAATAAAGTCCAAAGCTCGTTTTTGTAAGATGCGTAAGAAGTAGGCCGGCACCTGAATAGGGAGAACTCGAAAGAGGTACAGGATTTGGGGTAAAATGGACATCTTGATCACTGTGATTCTCCCCATCCAAGATAGGGGCAGGGAGGACCATTTAGACATGAGGTTCGTAAGTGTAGACAGCATGTGGGGGTAATTAGCGGAGTAGAGCCCAGCAGGGTCAGCTGTGAGGTTCACCCCCAGATAGGGGATATACGAGGTTGCCCAAGGGAACAGGAGTGAGGACCTAAGGTGGGTATGGACATCAGTCGGGAGAGATACATTTAAAGCTAGCGATTTTCGAGGATTAACTACGAGGCCCGAGACGGAGCCAAAGATTGCTAGGGTACGTAAGAGGTTAGGAACCGACACTAGGGGGGCAGTAAGAAAAACGAGGACATCATCCGCAAAGAGGCAGAGTTTATGGTGATGTCCCCCTAGCTCAATTCCCTTAATGTTAGGATCAGCGCGTATAAGAATAGCGAGGGGTTCAATAGCTAGGGCAAATAGGAGGGGGGAGAGGGGGCAGCCTTGTCGTGTGCCTCTTTCAATGGAGAAGGAGTCCGACCGGAAGCCGGAGTAGTGTACATATGCTCTTGGGTTTCGATAAAGGGCATTCACCCACTGCATAAAATGCGAGCCGAATCCCCAACGACCGAGGACCGAGGTGAGGTAAGGCCAGGATAAGGAGTCAAAGGCTTTGCATATATCAAGGGAGAGGAAGCAGGAGGGAATGCGGCGTTGTCTAGCGATGTGGGCTAGGAGAGTAGCCCGTCTGACATTGTCGCCTGCTTGGCGAGACGGGATGAAGCCCGTTTGGTCTGCGTGAACTAACGACCCAATGACGGTATTGAGACGGGTGGAGAGGACTTTGGCTAGTAGTTTAATGTCTATATTCAGTATGGAGATGGGTCTAAAGTTAGACCAAGAAGTGTGGTCGGAGTTGGGTTTAGGAATCATAGAAATGGCAGCCGTTAGTGACTCCTCCCAGAAGAGGTGCCCATCTAGCAGGGAATTGAGCGCCCCCACCAGAGGGGGGATCAGAATGGGAGCAAAGCGTTTATAATAAGTAGCGGAGAAGCCGTCTGGGCCTGGGCACTTACGTGGTTTCCAAGACTTTATGGCTTGCTGCAGTTCCTCAGCTGTGAGGTGCTGTTCCAACATTTCCCTGTGGGTGGATGACAGGGAAGGGAGTTGGACGAAAGATAGGAGGGTGTCTAGCTGAGTTTGATCGAATCCAGAGGGGTCCTTATAGAGTGCAGAGAGTTTGTCACGAAATTTGCAGAGGATTTTAAGGGGATTGCTGGAGTAGGTGTCCTTGGAAAGTTTAAGACGTATGGGTTTTGGAGTGTAATCAGCTTTACGCAGTGTCAGAGCGAGGAATGTATCAGGTTTATTAGCTTTCATATAGAGAGTGTGTTTAGATTTTCGGAGCGTTTGTTCCGCCGATTCCGACAGGAGGAGTTCTAATTCCAGACGTGCTTTGTCAAGAGCCTGTCTCGTGGTGGGCATGGGGGTCGCCTGAAAGTCTGCTGAGGCCTTGTAAAAGGCTGCTTCTAGCTTGTGGAGCAGGAGACGCTTTTCTTTGCATATGTACGAGGCTCTGCTAATGCAGACCCCTCTAATAACGGGTTTGTGGGCTTCCCACAAAGTCAAGGGGGGCATGTCTGGATGAGAGTTTGTAGTCAGGTAGTTGGTGATGGCTCGTTCTATTTCAAGTTGGTGAGTAGGGTTAGCCAACATGCTGTCATTGATTTGCCAAGAGCGAAAGTTAGGTTTAGGCACCATGGAGGAGAAGGAGGTGATCACTGCATCGTGGTCAGACCAAGAGCACGGTATAACGGTGGAAGCGGAGATAAGTGGGGACGTGCCCACATGGGTAAGTATGTGGTCAATCCGGGGAAAATACTTTATGTGGATGAGAGTAGTGGGTGTATTGCCGCTGCGTGGGGTTGTGCTCACGCCACGTGTCCAAGAGAGAATGTTGGTTAAGGAGCTGTTGAAAAGAGAGTCGTTGTGGAGTTGTAGGGGCAGGGGATTTGTCAAGCAGGGGGTAGAGCGTCTGGTTTGATTCGCCGCAGAGCAGGAGCGTGCCGCTCTTGTGCGTGTTAGAGACAGACAGGAGGTGGGAAAGGAAGGCCTGGGGATTTTTGTTAGGGGCATAGTAGGACACGATTGTGACCTCAGAGTCAAGAAGTCGACCAATCAGGAGGAGGTATCGACCTTCAGGATCTTTGATCTCTTTCTGAAGCGCAATCAGCACCCCGCGTTGCTTCGTGGGGGCAGAGGCCGTATAGACCTGTGGATACTGGTGGCCAAAGTGTTTGGGCGTCGATTGCGATGAAAAGTGCGTCTCCTGGAGGCAAGCCACATGAATGGATAGTGAAGAAAATGACCGGAAAGCTTTCACTCTTTTAGAAGGGGAGTTGAAGCCTTGAACATTTAAGGTAAGCACATTCATGGTGGACATGATGAAGATTGGAAGTCAGGAGAAGGAGGTAGGAGTCGGGCGCAAGGGGCTGGAGGCTCTCCCCGGGAGGGGGAAGGGAGGGAGGACGGGATGGGAAGGAAGGCCGAAGGGAGAGGGGGGATAGGGAAGCTGGGGGAGGGAAGCTTAGGGAATGTCTTTAAAGGTTAATAAAACCTAAAGGTGTCCTCCGGAAGGAACTGCGGATCCCGCCGGAAGGAATCAAAGGGTCCAATAGATGCCAATCCAATCAGGGCTGGCCCTAGTGGACAAAAAAATGGGGTGCAGTGAGCAGTCCCCGGGTCTAGGACAGCCTAAGAAAAGTATAATGTAATGAAGTAAGCAATTCGAGTCAGTCTTACAGTAAACTCTGAACAATAAAACTTATTAGGGTGGACAGTCATACTCAACTAAATAAACAGAAGTAGGCAGTCAGGGTAAGAAGCCCCGAGTGCCTACTGCATATCAATGCACTCAGAACAGGCAGCGATGGTGTTGGGGGAAGATAAAGCGGCAAGGCAAACAATTAGCAAGCTGGCTCAGAAGGTTTAGTGAGAACTATTACAACCCATCCGTGGGTAGTTTGTGAATGGCTTAGGGGGGTCTATGTGGAGACTAATAAACAACCACAAGTGCCTGGTAAGAGTGCATTGAGCAGCAAAAAAGGCTGCTGGCAAAAAAGGTAAAAAAAAAGGGAAAAGAGGGTTCATAGTTACTGTATCAAGGAGGCACCAGTACCGTGCTGTTATGGTGGATTGAAGGTCCTCTACCGATTCTGGGATACCCCTGATCCGGATATTTGATCTCCTGGCTCTGTTCTCGAAGTCCTCCAAGCGGGATTGCAGGGTCAGGTTCTCCTCTCTGAGGGTCTCAAGCTCCTCAGCATGGGTACCTGTCGTTACCTCTAGTTCTTCAGTACGCTGTTCCAGTATCGTAGTGCGGAGGCCCACTTCCCTGATTTCATGCGTGAGCCTGTCCGTTATAGCATCTGAGGTCATTTTCAGGGCCCGGGTGAGCATCCGCTCAAATTGCTGGAGGAGGTCAGTTTGTGAGGTGTCGCCCCGGAGCATAAGTGGGGTCAGTCCATAGTCAGGGTCAAATTCCCCCTCCTGTGGATGGGCCGAGGAATGCTCACGAGAGGGAGTGTGGGGTGATCTGGAAGATGGTGGGCCCGCCATTTTGGAAGATGACTTGATTAGCACGTCCCTGATGGATTTAGTTTTGATTTTTGACTTGGTGCCCCCATATACCATCTCTGGTCAGACGGGTAGTTGGGTTTATTAAATACAAAGCAGGTGATGGTGACTCGTTGCGGCAAGGCTGTCCTATCCCCAGAGATGCGGAGCTCTAGGCTGTCATGTCTTGCCTAGAAGACACCGCATTCACCGCCAAAGGAAAGATTGAGCTGGTAGCTGAGGAGGATATGGGTCTCTGAGTGCGGAATCAGCTGCGTAGAGATCAGATAGTTGATGAGGGAATGAAGGGCTGTGGTAATAACTCCTTATGCTGCCGGAGGGAGTTATAAGTCCTTGTGTGGGGTGTGCAGCAGGGTGTTTTGGCCGAGGAGCAGAGAATGGGAGCTTAAAGTTCCTGAAGGGGGGTCACAGTCACTTTACCGGGAATCCGGCTGCCTGGTCTCGCTGTTGGAGAGGAGAGGCCGTGGCTGAGGCTGCTGGGTAGGCCCCAAATCCAATACTGGGGCACCCAGGCGTCTGCTGCTGCCAGGAGGATATGTGTCCTCTGGAGGTGGTCCCGGTGGGCCTCAGGGGGAAAGACAGTGGTTATGGAGGGCTGGGAGTTCAGTGTGGGCGCTCCGGGCCCCCCCCCCGCCGTGATCACGCAAGGCCGCGGCTTGGGATGGCGAGTAGGCCCAAGGGACTTTTCGGGGAGGAATCTCCATGTGTGTACGTTGAAGGATTGCTAGCAGGTCGGGCCAGCTAATCCCCGCTCCTGTGGGAGTCCATCGTGCACTGGATGGCTGGTCGCGGCCGCGGGCTGCGCAGGCGAGGCAGCGGCTTCCGGCCGCTACTAGGCCACAATGTCCCCGGATAAGAATCGGGCCGCTGCCGCACTCAAAAAGCACCTAGATGTGGAGGGGGCACCAGAGAGAGTCGGGATGGACCATTTTGAGCTGGCTTCCAGTGCTCAAAATGGTCGGATGGCTAAAGATTAAAAGTCTCGGCCCGGAGCTCTCTGTCTGGCGTCCTCCTCAGGCGACTTCCGGTCACGCCCCCCCAGGGAAAACACTTTTCATACCCTGCATTTATGTGTGATGCTAATTGGCTGCAGTGCAGTAATGGGATTTGCATTGTGGCTTCTCTAAATGGCAGAATACACCCCCTATCTTCACATACATGTAACATATATGTGTGCCATTATAGCATCACACATACGTGTGTGTGTAATGCTTCACTGTTATTTACTAATTGAATGTCAGCATCAGGAGAGCGCACGGGGAAGGGGGAAAGGTGAATAAAGTACTGTAGTCTTTTATAAACATAGATTACACGGAGCGGAGGGAGCATGGGAGGAGCTGGAGCACAGAGGGCTGGAGGGGCGGAAGTAATATCTGCTGGGAAGTGGGGGGGGGGGTGTATTGAAGACGGCTAGAGAGGCGGAGTTTCGATCCGAGCCGAGTGCCTGGGGAAACTGGATTCGGTACAACACCATTCCGTCCATTTCTCTGGATGCCTGAAGGAGGAGGAGGAAGAGAAATGAACGGATCGGTTCTCCTCCCACCCAGGCGGCCCTATGATCAGTCCGAGTCTGACCGGAGAAGGGAGGGGGAGGAGCCTGTCTGTAACTCCCCTTCCCTATCTGTCACACCCCCTTTACAGTCTTTCACCCCCCCCTTCCCTGTCTGTCACCACCCCCCTTCCCTGTCTGTCACACCCCAGCCCCTAATGAACCCCTCCCCCCACTGCCAGACCACCATTCAGCAACTAACTCCCATCCCCCTACCAAACTAACGCACACCCCACTGCAGCCCCCCCAACTCCTCCCCCGAAGTGACAGACCCCCCTGTATATGGTATATATATATATATATATATATATATATATATATATATATATATATATATATATATATATATATATGTGTGTATCCCTCCATGCTGATCCAGTGTCATCTCCCCTCCTCTCCACTTGTTCTGTGGAAATCCGGCGCATGTGCAGAGATACCAACTTACATCGGACTACATCGCTTCATACTACAGGCAGGCATTGGAGATTTCTATTGCATGCGCAGTTAGCGGGAACGTGTGGAGATCTCCAACCGGCATGTCAGAAGTTTCGGCAAAATACTTTATGTGGAGTCACTTCGCTCAATCACGTGTTTCCGGTTCCGGTGGTGACTCGACTCGCCCCGCAACGTCATATTAGCGGACGCCCCGTTAGAAAGAGAGGTTTCGCCGCCAGAGATGTTCTCTTCCCCCCTAGTGTGAGGGATGCTGTAGAGTAGAGCAGGACCCGCTCTTACCAGAGCAAGGGATTTAGCGATCCAAGCAGAGGGGAGATAGATCGGTACGTGTGTACGGGGCTTTAGACACGAGGGTGTTGCTAGCAATGCTGCCAGTATCTGCTCAGCAAGTTACACACAGGCTGGATTTACTTCTTAACCAGGAGAGCTTTATTACTCACTCAGAGACATGCTGACATGAGGAGTCATAATGTAACCGCTTCTGTTCCTAACAGATGTAATCTCTTTTCTGTACCATGCTGCTGCTTCCAGGCTCCACACACACTGTGTCTGACTTCCTGGTACAGCCCCTTCCCCATCATGCATCAGGAGAAAAGGGGAAAGGTCACAGTTATACTGCACAAACATCACACTCTGTGTGTACTGTACTCCTAGATGTATGAGTGTGATCTCAGTGTGTACTGTACTCATAGGTATATGAGGGTGATCTCAGTGTGTATTGTACACATAGGTGTATGAGTTTGATCTCAGTGTGTATTGTACTCATAGGTGTATGTGTGATCTCAGTGTGTATTGTACTCATAGGTGTATGAGTGTGATCTCAGTGTGTATTGTACTCATATGTGTATGAGTGTGATCTCCAGTGTGCATTTTACACATAGGTGTACGAGTGTGATCTCAGTGTGTATTGTACTCATAGGTGTATGAGTGTGATCTCAGTGTGTATTGTACTCATAGGTGTATGAGTATGATCTCAGTGTGTACTCATAGGTGTACAATTGTTATCTCAGTGTGTACACACAGGTGTACGAGTGTGATCTCAGTGTGTATTGTACTCATAGGTGTATGAGTGTGATCTCAGTGTGTACTCATAGGTGTACAAATGTGATCTCAGTGTGTACACATAGATGTATGAGTGTGATCTCAGTTTGAATTGTACTCATAGGTGTATAAGTGTGATCTCAGTGTGTATTGTACTCATATGTGTATGAATGTGATCTCAGTGTGTATTGTACTCATATGTGTATGAGTGTGATCTCCAGTGTGCATTGTACACATAGGTGTACGAGTGTGATCTCAGTGTGTATTGTACTCATAGGTGTATGAGTGTGATCTCAGTGTGTATTGTACTCATAGGTGTATGAGTATGATCTCAGTGTGTACTCATAGGTGTACAATTGTTATCTCAGTGTGTACACACAGGTGTACGAGTGTGATCTCAGTGTGTATTGTACTCATAGGTGTATGAGTGTGATCTCAGTGTGTACTCATAGGTGTACAAATGTGATCTCAGTGTGTACACATAGATGTATGAGTGTGATCTCAGTTTGAATTGTACTCATAGGTGTATAAGTGTGATCTCAGTGTGTATTGTACTCATATGTGTATGAATGTGATCTCAGTGTGTATTGTACTCATAGGTGTATGAGTGGGATCTCAGTGTGTACTCATAGGTGTACAAATGTGATCTCAGTGTGTACACATAGATGTATGAGTGTGATCTCAGTTTGAATTGTACTCATAGGTGTATAAGTGTGATCTCAGTGTGTATTGTACTCATAGGTGTATGAATGTGATCTCAGCGTGTATTGTACTCATAGGTGTAGGAGTGTGATCGCAGTGTGTATTGTACTCATAGGTGTACGAGTGTGATCTCAGTGTGTACTCATAGGTGTACGAATGTGATCTCAGTGTGTACACATAGGTGTACGAGTGTAATCTCAGTGTGTACTCATAGGTGTACGAATGTGATCTCAGTGTGTACACATAGGTGTACGAGTGTGATCTCAGTGTGTATTGTACTCATAGGTGTATGAGTGTGATCTCAGTGTGTATTGTACTCATAGGTGTATGAGTGTGATCTCAGTGTGCATTGTACTCATAGGTGTACGAGTGTGATATCAGTGTGTATTGTACTCATAGGTGTACGAGTGTGATCTCAGTGTGTATTGTACTCATAGGTGTATGAGTGTGATCTCAGTGTGTACTCATAGGTGTATAGGAGTGTGATCTCAGTGTGTATTGTACTCATAGGTGTACGAGTGTGATCTCCAGTGTGTATTGTACACATAGGTGTACGAGTGTGATCTCAGTGTGTATTGTACTCATAGGTGTATGTGTGATCTCAGTGTGTATTGTACTCATAGGTGTATGAGTGTGATCTCAGTGTGTATTGTACTCATATGTGTATGAGTGTGATCTCCAGTGTGCATTTTACACATAGGTGTACGAGTGTGATCTCAGTGTGTATTGTACTCATAGGTGTATGAGTGTGATCTCAGTGTGTATTGTACTCATAGGTGTATGAGTATGATCTCAGTGTGTACTCATAGGTGTACAATTGTTATCTCAGTGTGTACACACAGGTGTACGAGTGTGATCTCAGTGTGTATTGTACTCATAGGTGTATGAGTGTGATCTCAGTGTGTACTCATAGGTGTACAAATGTGATCTCAGTGTGTACACATAGATGTATGAGTGTGATCTCAGTTTGAATTGTACTCATAGGTGTATAAGTGTGATCTCAGTGTGTATTGTACTCATATGTGTATGAATGTGATCTCAGTGTGTATTGTACTCATATGTGTATGAGTGTGATCTCCAGTGTGCATTGTACACATAGGTGTACGAGTGTGATCTCAGTGTGTATTGTACTCATAGGTGTATGAGTGTGATCTCAGTGTGTATTGTACTCATAGGTGTATGAGTATGATCTCAGTGTGTACTCATAGGTGTACAATTGTTATCTCAGTGTGTACACACAGGTGTACGAGTGTGATCTCAGTGTGTATTGTACTCATAGGTGTATGAGTGTGATCTCAGTGTGTACTCATAGGTGTACAAATGTGATCTCAGTGTGTACACATAGATGTATGAGTGTGATCTCAGTTTGAATTGTACTCATAGGTGTATAAGTGTGATCTCAGTGTGTATTGTACTCATATGTGTATGAATGTGATCTCAGTGTGTATTGTACTCATAGGTGTATGAGTGGGATCTCAGTGTGTACTCATAGGTGTACAAATGTGATCTCAGTGTGTACACATAGATGTATGAGTGTGATCTCAGTTTGAATTGTACTCATAGGTGTATAAGTGTGATCTCAGTGTGTATTGTACTCATAGGTGTATGAATGTGATCTCAGCGTGTATTGTACTCATAGGTGTAGGAGTGTGATCGCAGTGTGTATTGTACTCATAGGTGTACGAGTGTGATCTCAGTGTGTACTCATAGGTGTACGAATGTGATCTCAGTGTGTACACATAGGTGTACGAGTGTAATCTCAGTGTGTACTCATAGGTGTACGAATGTGATCTCAGTGTGTACACATAGGTGTACGAGTGTGATCTCAGTGTGTATTGTACTCATAGGTGTATGAGTGTGATCTCAGTGTGTATTGTACTCATAGGTGTATGAGTGTGATCTCAGTGTGCATTGTACTCATAGGTGTACGAGTGTGATATCAGTGTGTATTGTACTCATAGGTGTACGAGTGTGATCTCAGTGTGTATTGTACTCATAGGTGTATGAGTGTGATCTCAGTGTGTACTCATAGGTGTATAGGAGTGTGATCTCAGTGTGTATTGTACTCATAGGTGTACGAGTGTGATCTCCAGTGTGTATTGTACACATAGGTGTACGAGTGTGATCTCAGTGTGTATTGTACTCATAGGTGTATGAGTGTGATCTCAGTGTGTATTGTACTCCTAGGTGTACGAGTGTGGTCTCCAGTGTGTACTGTACACATAGGTGTATGAGTGTGATCTCCGTGTGTACTGTACTCATTGGTGTAGGAGTGTGATCTCCGTGTGTACTGTACTCATTGGTGTAGGAGTGTAATCTCAGTGTGTATTGTACTCATAGTTGTATGAGTGTGATCTCAGTGTGTATTGTACACATAGGTGTATGAGTGATCTCAGTGTGTATTGTACTCATAGGAGTATGAGTGTGATCTCAGTGTGTATTGTACTCCTAGGTGTACAAGTGTGATCTCCAGTGTGCATTGTACACATAGGTGTACGAGTGTGATCTCAGTGTGTATTGTACTCATAGGTGTATGAGTGTGATCTCAGTGTGTATTGTACTCCTAGGTGTACGAGTGTGGTCTCCAGTGTGTACTGTACACATAGGTGTATGAGTGTGATCTCCGTGTGTACTGTACTCATTGGTGTAGGAGTGTGATCTCCGTGTGTACTGTACTCATTGGTGTAGGAGTGTAATCTCAGTGTGTATTGTACTCATAGTTGTATGAGTGTGATCTCAGTGTGTATTGTACTCATAGGTGTATGAGTGTGATCTCAGTGTGTATTGTACTCCTAGGTGTACGAATGTGATCTCAGTGTGTATTGTACTCATAGGTGTATGAGTGTGATCTCAGTATATATTGTACTCATAGGTGTATGAGTGTGATCTCAGTGTGTATTGTACTCTTTATAGGGGATTGATCAGAAAGGTTGCTGCGGATATATGAGGGAACTCTGAGTATGGGTGGTTGAAATACCCTGCCATCTTGTTGTAACCTGCAGTACTCTGTGCAATGGGTTAAAAAGAACCTGTTTAGACAGTCCTACAACTCACTTGTAAAGAGAATGCTAGTTTTAGTTTTCTATGGGATTAGTAAAGAGGCCTGTTTACTATGACATTCATAGTAAATGCCTATCAAAATGCTTCCCTGCTGTCCAGTCTGTGTGCTTCGGCTCAACTGTCAAAGGGGAAAGAAGGTATACCTCTTTACAGAGGACAGACCGAAGGACCTGTTCGACCAAAGCATGTTTAACAGGGGGGAGAAGCGCAGGCATTAGGATATGCTTGGGTTCCCAAGCTTCTTCTTGGCCAGCTTGGTATGGCAATCTTGGTACAGATCTAATTCCCAGGATTTCTCCAAATTCCAAGCCGACCTCCCTGGAGGCGAGGATCAACCACTTTTGCTGGATTGTCTCCATTCAAGTGACCAGAGCCTGCGAACCCAGAAAGGAAACCAGGTGAAGATGGAACCTGCAACAAAATTGCCTCTTATTTTCAAGATTATTTCATGTTTATGCGTTTGATACCCATTTTCAGGATTATTTCATATTTACGTGTTTGATGCCCATTTTCAGTATTATTTCATATTTACACATTTGACCATTGTTAAGAATATTTCATATTTACGCGTCTGATGCCCATTTTCAGGAATATTTTATATTTACGCGATTGATGCCCACTTTCAGGAATATTTGATATTTATGCGTTTGATGCCTATTTTCAGGAATATTTCATATTTACGCGTTTGATGCCCATTTTTAGGAATATTTTATATTAACACGTTTGATGCCCATTTTCAGGAATATTTCATGTTTATGCGTTTGATGCCCATTTTCAGGAATATTTCATGTTTATGCATTTGATGCCCATTTTCAGGAATGGGCCAGTATTTGTTTTTTAGTTGTGTGTTGGACCCTCTTATATTGACTTTGAAGGCTTGTACTTTTATTAGGCATATGTTGGACTGGCTATAGGGGAGGTTGGAGGTTAGCATTTTATTTTTGGTGTGTTGAACCCTCTATATGGAGGTTGAAGGCATGTACTTATAGTAGACATGTGTTGGACTGGCTATAAGGAAGGCTTAGGCCAGTATTTTGTTTTTTTCAGGTGTGTTGGACCCTTTATGTGGAGGTTGAAGGTTTGTATATAGGTGTGTCTTGGACTGGCTATAGAGGAGGTTGGAGGCCATTATTTTTTATTTTAGGTGTCTATTGGACCCTCTGTATGGCTTGTACTTTTATTAGACATGTGTTGGACTGGCTATAGGAGAGGTTGGAGTCCAGTATCCTTTTTTTTAGGTGTGTGTTGGACCTTCTGAATGGAGATTTAAGGTTTGTACTTTTATTAGGCGTGTGTTGGACTGGCTGTAGGGGAGGTTGGAGGCCAGTATTTTTTTATTTTAGGTGTGTGTTGGACCCTCTATATTGAGATTTAAGGTTTGTACTTTTATTAGGTGTGTGTTGGAATGGCTGTAGGGGAAGATGGAGGCCAGGACTTTTTCATTTTGGGTGTGTGTTGGACCTTCTATATGGAGATTTAAGGTTTGTACTTTATTAGGCGTGTGTTGGACTGGATATAGGGAGGCTGGAGACCAGTATTATTTTTTTTAGGTGTGTCTAGGACCCTCTATATTGAGGCTGCAGGTTTGTACTTTTATTAGGCATGTGATGGACTGGCTATAGGGGAGGTTAGGGGCCAGTCATTTTCTAGTTTTGTTTTTGACCTTTTATATGGAGGTTGAAGGTTTGTACTTTTATTACACGTAGGGGAGGTTGGATGCCATTATTTTTTTCTTTTTAAGAAGTGTGTGTTGGACCCTCCTATATGGAGGTTGAAGGTTTGTACTTTTATCAGTTATTTTTTGGATTGGCTATAGGGGAGTTTGGAGGCCAGTATTTTTTTAGGTATGTTGAATGTTTGTTCTTTTATTAGGCGTGTGTTGGATTGGCTATAGGGGAGGTTGGAGGCCAGTAATTTAGTTTTTTAGGTATGTGATGGACCATCTTTATGGAGGTTGAAGGTTTTTACCTAGGCGTGTGTTGGACTGGCTATAGGGGATATGGAGGCCAGTCATTTTTTTTCTAGGTGTGTTGGACCATCTATAGAGTGTTTAGAGGCTGGCACTTTCATTAGGCGTGTGTTGGGCTGTGCACTGAATATCCCTCCATGCACTGCATATCCCTCTATCCCTCTTGTCAAGAATATTTCATCTTTATGCGATTGATGCCCATTTTCAGAATTATTTCATATTTACGCGTTTGATGCCAATTTTCGGGAACATTTCATATTGACGGATTTCCATTTTCAGAAATATATAAAATTTACGTGTTTGATGCCCATTTTCAAGAATATTTGATATTTACGCGTTTGATGCCCATTTTCAAGAATATTTGATATTTACGCGTTTGATGCCCATTTTCAGAATATTTCATTTTTATGTGTTTGATGCCCATTTTCAGGAATGGGCCAGTATTTTTTTTTTGTTGTGTGTTGGACCCTCTTATATTGACTTTGAAAGCTTGTACTTTTGTTAGGCGTATGTTGGACTGGCTATAGGGGAGGTTGGAGGCTAGTATTTAAATTTTTGGTGTGTTGAACCCTCTACATGGAGGTTGAAGGCATGTACTTATAGTAGACATGTGTTGGACTGACTATAAGGAAGGCTGTAGGCCAGTATTTTTTTTTTTCAGGTGTGTGTTGGACCCTCTATGTGGAGATTTAGGGTTTGTACTTTTATTAGGCGTGTGTTGGACTGGCTATAGAGGAGGTTGGAGGTAGTGATGGACGAACATCGACCGGGGCAGTTCACAAATGCCAGCCGCAAATTTTCTCAAAAGTCCGCGGCAGGCCCCATTGACTTTAATGGGAGGCGAACTTTAAAAACCTTTAGGTCATATTTGCAGCCACAAAAGACGTACTAGCTGTGCACAAATAGTCCCAGCACATGGACAATGTCATAACAGAAGTATTGCAATTGAAAAAAATTGCCCTAAATGTTTTTTTTTTTTTTTACAGCAAAAAATATTTTATTTTTTCATAAATCAGCCAGAACTGACAGCAGCCGGTAATTACATTGTCTAATACATATTGGGTCCATTCACACATCTGTAAAATGGGTCTGCATCCATTCCACAATTTGGCGGAACGTTTATAGACCCATTGTTTTTCATTTCCAGTCTGAAAAATTAGGCATTCACAGGATAAAGAAGTAAGTGTCGGCCATTCCAGGCCCGAAAAATTAGCCCACATGCGTTTACCTGACAGCTAAGAATGTAGTATTCTGTGGCTGAAGGTACATTTGGCATTCGCAGGATACAGAAGTAAGTGTCACCCATTCCAGGCCCCAAACAGCCCACATGGGTTTACCTGACAGCTAAGTACATAGTATTCTGTGGCTGAAGGTACATTAGGCATTCACACAGTATACAGAAGTAAGTGTCGGCCTGTATAGGCTGCAAAAATTAGCTCACATGGGTTGAACTGACAGCAAAGAACGTAGTATATGATGGCTAGAGGTACAGAAGGCGTTCACAGTATACAGAAGTACGTGGCGGCCTGTATAGGCTCCAAAAAATAGCTCACTTGGTTTGAACTGACAGCAAAAAATGTAGTTTCTCTTATGTCCTCTGACAGTCGCCGCCCACTCATACAGTCTTCACCAATGGGTATTGACCTCTTATCCATAGGAGCAAGCTAGGCATAAGACTTGTTAGAAACAAAGCAATTTACATACACACCTGTAGGGGGCTGTCCCTCTGGTTCAATACCCCCCTGCTATCAGCATTCCCAACTCAGTTTGTCTTCTGTCTAATGCCTAGTTAGGAGTAAGATAGGCTATCCCTGTGCTGGGGCTACGGTCTCAGCCTTTTCTTCTGTTTTATTACTTTTATTTTATGCTAAAGTGTTTTCTTTGCACTACTAGCTTTTTATTTGTTCCTGCGCTTTTAGTTAGTCGGATCTTCAGAAGACTACAGCGTTTGCGGAGCTGGGAATTGGACTGGTTGTCCTGGTGTCCCAGGACAGAGAACCTTATGGAATCCCAGCCCGTCATTGAGCGTTTAGCAGGCTATGTGTACGCCCTGGCCTCGCAAACGATCTGTCCCTGTCCTCAGGGACAAAAGCCCGTGAGGTGGCCATCCCGCTAGGATGCCTCAACCTCGGTTCCGTGCGTTGCTAGAGTCCTGTTTTGCTGATGGCACCCGGGTGTGGGAGGCTTCCCGTCGCAGAGAGGCACCCACGCCATCATGGAACGGTGAGTACATTCTGTGTGGGGCCTCTGTCTGGGGATGACAGTCTGCTGTGTCTGTGCTCTCCCCTCATGTCTGTGTGTCTGGGGCTTGCATTCCTCCCGGTCCCTGCGGGGGTACTACCGCATCCAGGACGCTTTGTGGGGGGTTGTGGGGGTCCCTTACCCTGTGGCACTATTACTGTGGTTTTTTTTTACGGGGTACAGGTATGTGTGGGCAGCCCACAGCGGTGAAAAACTGCGGGGCCGCCATTTTGGGTATGGGCGGCTGCTCTGGCTTCACTATGGGCACTTCAGCAGCCATTTTCTATTGTAGTGTATTGCGCCCTTCGGGCGCCATCTTGTGTGTGGCATTTTGATTTATACATGTGTTCGGCGGCCATTTTCCCAGAGTCTCCCATTGATTTCTATGGGCAGCCATTTTTCTTTAGCCTGAGTCCTGTTTAGCCTCTAGCGGTGCAACATCACTTCCTTTCCTACATGCAGAGAGATCGTCAGCAAGCATGGTAACACTTCTGGGGTCCTTTATTGCTGTTTCTTGGGGAATATCTCTTGGCTATCAGTGTTATTTCTAGCTGTGGGGTATCTCAGTATAGTCCCTATTGCGGTACATTGCGGTGGGATCGCTGCTTTTGCGATTTAAAGGGCCAGCACCATAAAAGCTTTTATGGAGTCTCAGGACAGCAAATTCCCCCCAGCTTTGGTGGATGATTCAGGTACATCTGAATCATCTGCGATTACTGCTGCACTTGCGACTTTAGCGTCCAAGGTGGATCTATTGATGTCTGAACGGGATTTTAAAAAGAGGCTTAGGCTTTTTCTCTCCTCTGATTCAGAGTCTGATATAGTTGCCATAGACAATGTACCCCCTGAAGGGTCTCAGTCCTCTCACTCGGAGGGGGAGGCAGAGGATGAGGAGGGGGATGATTCCCCCACTGGGATGGCCAGAGAACGCGCTGCTATGTCTGCGCTTATAACCGCTGTTAAAGATACACTACATTTAGAGGATGAGCCCGACCCGCCAGGTAAGCGGACTTCCTTTGGGAGCCGTAGAACCCAGAAGGCAGCACAGGTGTTTCCTTGTCCCGCTGAGTTTCACGAAACAGTTAACGAACAATGGCGCAATTTGAAGCGCCCTTTTGTGGTACCGAACGGTTTAAACTCCCTACAGATTCATGCTGGTCCGTGGCCCCTAAGGTGGATCACACGGTGTCCAGATTAAACAAGGCCACTCTTATGCCCACAGAGGATTCTCCGGTGTTCAGGGACCCTACAGCTAGGCGGATGGAATCTCTTGCTTGCCACTCCTATATGGTGGCGGTTTCCATGATGAAACCTATTTTCGCTTCTGTGATGGTCTCTCAGGCTGTGGCAGATTGGGCCAAGGTCTCAGACGCACCCTTGTGGCTGATTCCACCCCTCCTGATACTTTGGAGATGGTGGACTAGATTATTCAGGCTGTTCTATACCTGTGTGACGCGGCCTTGGATGAGGCCCCTTTAGCCGCACGACTTTCTGCTGTCGGGGTGATAACCCGTCGTTTGGTATGGCTGAAGAGCTGGTCGGCTGACCAGACTTACAGGAAGACGGTGTCTGACATCCCTTATGCGGGGACTCGCCTTTTTGGGGACTCCCTGGACGAATTGGTTAAAGGAGTCACTTGGGGCAAGAGCACTCTGCTGCCCCAGAATCCCAAGGGTAAGTTTTTCCACGGTAAGCGGGGCCCTTCCTTTAAACCAAATCAGGGGTCCTTTCGTGCCTTCAAGGCACAGGACAAGGGCAAATCCTTTAAAGGCCAGGGTAGCAACAGAAAGCCCTGGGCGGGCAAGCCAAAAGCCAGCAATTCGGGCATGGCGGGCCCATCCACCTCGACCTGAAGGGACGCTCTCACCTGCACCAGGGGTGGGGGGACGTCTGCGTGGTTTTCTCGAACCTTGGCTGCTCCGGATTCCGGACAGGTGGGTTCAGGAAATCATTCGATCAGGTTACAAGATCGAATTCCTTTCACGTCCAGCAGGCAGATTCTTTCCCTCAAATCTTCATTTGACCCCAGATCGTTTACAGGATCTTCAACGGGCGATTCAGGATCTCCTCACCCAGGGGGTAATCGTCCCAGTGCCACATCGGGACAGATTTCGGGGGTTTTACTCAAATCTGTTCACTGTACCCAGAAAGGAGGGCAAGGTACGTCGATTCTGGACTTGAAGGCTCTGAACCGCTTTGTGCGGATTCAAAAATTCCTCATGGAATCCCTCTGTTCGGTGGTAGCCTCCCTGAGCCCGGGAGATTTCCTGGCTTCCATCGAACTCAAGGATGCGTATTTACACATCCCCATATTCGAGGGTCATCAGAGGTACCTACGATTCGCAATAGCGGAGGAACATTATCAGTTTGTGGCGTTACCTTTCGTTCTCGCTTCGGCTCCAAGGGTTTTTACCAAAGTGCTGGCTCCTGTTCTGGCCCTGTTACGGGCACAGGGGATTGCGATCTTGGGATATCTGGACGATCTCCTGTTAAGATCGAGTGCCAGCCCGAGTCTGAACGGTAGTCGACAGATAGCGTAACAGACGCTCCAGGAGTTCGGATGGATCATCAACGTTCAGAAGTCGACCTTGTCCCCTTCTGTTCGCCTCCCTTACTTGGGAATGGTCCTGGACTCTGCCTGCCCAAGCAAAAATCTTTCTGCCGGAGGACAAGCTCCGGACTCTAGGACGAGGTCAGGTCCCTCAGGGACAACGAATCCTCATCGCTCAGGACCTGCATGCTGTCCCTGGGGTTGATGGTATCGGCCTTCAAGGCAATACCATTTGCACAGTTCCACACACAATCTCTTCAAGCGGAGATCCTGGCCAGATGGGACAGGCATCCTCAATCGTTGGAAAGGAGGATATCTTTGAGGCACCAAGTCAGAGAGGATTTTCTCTAGTGGCTCCAGTCTCCGGCTCTGATCTAGGGAAAATCCTTCCGCCCGTTGTTGTGGACGGTGATCCCCACTGATGCCAGCCTGTCAGGCTGGGGTGGTGTTCTGGGCATTCTGTCTGCCCAGGGCACTTGTTCGGAGGAGGAATCCTCCCTGCTGATAAACGTCTTCGAACTGCGAGCGATCAGACTGTGCTTGCTCCGTTGGTCGGATCAGCTTCGGGGCCGCCCTGTGCGGGTGCAGACGGACAACGCCACTGCGGTGGCTTACATCAATCACCAAGGGGGCACCATGAGTGACCAAAATTCTGTCTTTGGCCGAGACGCACGCCCCGGCCTATTGGGCAGTTCACATTCCAGGTGTGGAGAATTGGCAGGCCGACTATCTGAGTCGCCAGACCCTGGACCAGGGGGAATAGTCCCTATACCCGGAGGTGTTTCAGATGCTGTGTGCGCGATGGGGATCCCCGGATGTGGATCTGTTCGCATCTCGCCTAAACAACAAGGTGGGAAGGTTCGTGGCAAGAACACGCGATCCTCTGGCAGACGCCTCGGATGCGCTGGTGGTGCCTTGGAATCGGTATCGCCTGATTTATGCCTTCCCCCCGATTCAGTTGTTGTCCAGGTTCCTTCGCAGGTTGGTCTCGGAAACGAAGTTGGTGATTCTGGTGGCCCCAGACTACCCTACTCAAGGCTAGGAAGGCCTCGCCCGGTAAGATTTATTACCGTACCTGGAAGGCTTATTTTGCCTGGTGTGAATCCAGGGGCGTCCATCCTCGTTCCTTCTCGGTGGCGAGGGTGTTGGCCTTCCTGCAATCGGGTGTGGACCAGCATCTTGCGCTGACCACGATTAAGGGTCAGTTGTCGGCTCTGGCAATCCTTTTCCAGCGCCCCTTGGCGTCACACTCTTTGATACGCACCTTTATTCAGGGGGTGCATCATTTGGCTCCTCCTAGGAGAGCGCCTTTACCTCCTTGGGACCTGAATTTGGTCCTGTCCGTTTTGTAACGTCCTTCCTTTGAGAACATCAGGGAGATTCCTCTGCCTGTGCTGTCTCAGAAAGTTGCCTTTCTGGTGGCGATCACATCTGCCCGCAGAGTGTCGGAGTTGGCGGCTCTTTCCTATTGCTCCCCTTACCTGGTGGTTCATAGGGATAAGGTGGTCTTGCGACCTAACCAATCTTTCCTTCCTAAGGTGGTTTCAGATTTTCACCTTAACGAGGATATTGTCCTGCCTTCGCTGTGTGCGAATCCTAAGCATCCTAAGGAGTTTGCTTTGCATTCCTTGGATGTAGTCCGGGCGATCAGGGTGTACCTGTCTACTGAATCCTTCAGGAAGTCGGATTCTCTCTCCGTCCTTCCCGAGGGTCCACAGAAGGGTATGGCTGCGTCTGCGGCAACCATTTCAAAATGGATCAGACAGATGATTGTACAGGCCTATTCGATTAGGGAACGGGTTCTGCCCTTCCCTGTCAAGGCACACTCTACCAGAGCTGTGCGTCCTGGGCTTTCCGACATCAGGCTTCGGTGGCCCAGGTGTGCAAGGCAGCGACTTGGTCGTCCATGCACACCTTTTCCAAATTCTACAAACTTGATGTTTTGGCATCAGCAGATGCCTCCTTTGGCCGCAAAGGTCTGTGTGCGGCAGTGCCTTGATGGGGACATGGTGTTGCCTGTTCCTGTCTGTTGGGTTTGTTTTCCCCTTTGTTTATTTGCTTTCTGGGTTGTTTGCTCCAGTTGAGCTTTTCTGTTACCCAGAGTTTTTACCTTTCTCTGACCTGGGTGCTGCCTTGCCTTTGTGATGGTTGTGCTTCCCACCCCTCATGTCTACACTACTTTGGGACATCCCATTGGTGAAGACTGTATGAGTGGGCGGCGACTGTCAGAGGACGTAAGAGAAAACTGAATTTTTGTAAAATCTTACCGTAAAATTCCTTTCTCTGAGTCCTCTGACAGTCGCCGTCCCCGCCCCTCTTGTGGGCTTCTTATTGACTTTAACTGCTTGCTGCCAAACTGAGTTGGGAATGCTGATAGCAGGGGGGTATTGGACCAGAGGGACAGCCCCCTATAGGTGTGTCTATGTAAATTGCTTTGTTTCTAACAAGTCTTATGCCTAGCTTGCTCCTATGGATAAGAGGTCAATACTCATTGGTGAAGACTGTATGAGTGGGCGGCGACTGTCAGAGGACTCAGAGAAATGAATTTTACGGTAAGATTTTACAAAAATTCTGTTTTTTGATGGCTAGAGGTACGGTAGGCATTCACAGGATAAAGAACCGTAAGTGCCGGCCTGTATAGGCTCCAAAAATTAGCTCACATGGTTTTAACTGACAGCAAAGAACTTAGTATTTGATGTCTGGAGGTACATTAGGCATTCACAGAAAAATTAAATTGTCGGCCCTGAAAGCCCCCTAAAATTTGCCATTCAATGGACATGAAATGCCTTTTATGCTGCTGGTATGTAGCGAAGCCAAGGACCAGGAATTTCGATGAAACCTGGTCTACTGGTCACATGTGTTGAATTCCTCAGAGATCCATGCCTCATTTATTTTTATAAATGTGAGGTAGTCTACACTGTCATGAGCTAGGCGAGTGCGCTTATCGGTCACGATCCCCCCTGCTGCGCTGAACGTCCTTTCGGACAGGACACTGGACGGGGGCAAGCCAAAAGTTCCATTGCAAATTGTGCAAGCTCTGGCCAGAGGTCAAGCCTGCCCACCCAGTAGTCCAGGGGTTCATCACTCCTCAGAGCATCCACATCGGCCGTTAACCCAATGTAGTCGGACACCTGTCGGTCTAGGCGATCCCTCATGCTAGACCAGAGTACAGCTGTCGATGGTTCGGCTGAAAGAAGGATCTCATGTCTGAAGTGACCAAGACATCTTCCAACCGCCCTCTTCTTGCAGGCGCTGTTGGATTGCTACCCGCAACTGTCTCACTGTGACTGGAAATTCCTCTGCCAGCGCACAGAAAAGCAGAATGCAGCATTTCCCTCAGCAAGGCCTGGAAGTGCTGCATTCTGATCGCCCTCTGTGATTGTGGTAACATTTCCGCCATTTTGTGTTTGTACCGGGGGTCTAAGTACATTGCCACCCAGTACTGGTCCTTGGCCTTTATGCGTTTTATACAGGGGTCCCTTAAAACACTGCAGCATGTACACCCCCATTCCCACTAAACTGGAAGCAGTATAGTGGCCTTCTTCCAGCTCAACATCCAGGATAATGTCGTCCTCGTCCTCCTCCCCCCATCCACAGATAACACCAGGGATCCCAGAAAGGTTTAAAGCATGCTCTTCTTGCTCCTCCTCTTCCCCCACCCCCAGCACCATCCTCCTCCTCTGACTCCTCTTCAGACTCCTGCTGTTGATTTGTCTCAGATGGAGTAGCACCCCCTGGGAATTCATCCAACATTGCGACTTCCTGATCTTCCTGCTCCTCGATGGCTTGATCAATGACATGACACAATGCACACTCCAGAAAGAAGGCGTAAGGTATGATGTCACTTATGGCGCCCTGGCCGTGACTGACACCAGTTTGGTGATCTCATCGAATGGCCGCAGAAGTCTGCATGCGTCCCACATGAGCAGCCACTGGCGAGGTGAAAAAAACCCAAGCTCCCCAGAACCTGTCCTGCCGTGGAGTTCGAACAGGTAGTCATTAATTGCACGTTTCTGCTGGAGCAGCCTATCGAGCATATGCAACGTTGAGTTCCATCGCATTGGGCAGTCACAAATAAGATGCCTGAGGGGCAGGTTGTGTCGCCGCTGAATCTCAGCAAGGCGAGTCATGGCTGTGTATGATCTTCGGAAATGGCCCAAGATTTTCCTGGCCTGCCGCAAGACGTCCTGGACCCCAGGGTATTTGCCAATGAATCGCTGCACCACCAAGTTCAGGACGTGTGCCATGCATGGGCACGTGTGTTGTTTTGCCCTGTTTCAGCGCGCTCAGCAGATTGGCACCGTTATCGCACACCACTTTACCAACTGACAAATTCAGCGGTGTCAGCCACTGATCTGCCTGTGAACGCAAAGCTGAAAGGAGTGCAGGACCAGTGTGGCTCTTGGCTTCCAGGCACAACAGATACAGCACAGCATGGCAACGTCTCACCTGGCATGTGGAATAGATTCTGGGGATCTTGGGCGGCGCAGAAGAGGAGACGGTAGCAGCGGAGGAGGAGGAGTCAGCCGAGAAGGAGAGGGAGGATGGAGGAGGAGGAGAAGAAGAGGCAGGCCTGATTGCAATCCTTGGTGGTACAGCTAAATCTACATGGGTGCCACGGGTTGCATGCTTAACGGCTGTCAGAAGGTACACCCAGTGGGCAGTAACAGTGATATACCTTCCCTGCCTGTGTTTGCTAGACCATGTGTCTGTGTAGATAACACCCCACGTCAATCTGTGGTATTGGGGGGCCACAGATTTATCACACCAGTTCTACAAATAATTGGCCAGTATCTGTTGTCAATGTGTGTAGCACAGTTAACACAGCAAAAGAGGCCAAATTTTTGCAGGACTAAAATACAATCTTAGAAAAGTATACTGTTAAATAACACCCCACTTCAGATGGCATGGCAGATCAAAAATACAAGTGCTGCGCTATGTAGATATGACAAGTGCTTAACTCTGTAAATACAGAATAACAATGTGAATAAATATATGCATAGTCCAAATGAAAGGATATTAACACATATATATAAATGAAAAATTATTTATAAAAATGTGAAGTGCATATAGAAGCAGAAAATTGCGTTGAATGTTAAGTCCAAGGGTATAGATGAAAAATTCCCCTAATAAATCCCAATATTGTTCATCCAAATCACTGTTGATAGCAGCCATGAGTGTCCATATAAGAGTCACAAAGATTTGATTATCCACCACTAAAGAAGGGTAAATACGCTTACTAAAGACTGTGGGCTCAGATACCAGCGGTACTGAGTCATATATATTGATATAGACATATATCTCCAGAGGTAGGATCCATAGGGCAACTCAAGGAGTCTCACATGATATTGTTATGGAGGGAGCATCACTCTCTTTGTTACATCATATGATTCATGCATCAATGAAAGTAAAACATCTCCACATAATGTAAAAACACAAATTATGAATTTTATTAAAAAGTACAGAACACTTACATCAGATATGAAGTTACAGCACTTAATAGGACTCAAACTGATGCATTTCATCTACATTGACATCTTTCCCAGATGATGTCTATGTAGATGAAACACGTTGGTTCGAGTCCTATCAAGACCATTGCATACCACATGTTTCCTGTGATCATACTTGCTGGATGAGTAGATAAGCGCTGTATCTTCATACCTGATGTAAGTGTTCTGTACTTTTTATTAAAATTTGCAATTTGCCGTTTAACACTATGTGGAGATGTTTTATGCTCGTGGATACATGGATGGTATGATGTAGCCAAGAGAGTGGTACCCCTTCATAACGGTCTTTGGTAAGTGTATTTACCTTCCTTTGGTGGTGACTCTCATGTGGACACTCGTGGCTGCTTGTCAAGGTCTTACCTTGCCCTCCTATTGACAGCCATCTTGGACATGTGCAGACTGCTGCCTCTTTTAAACTCTGATTGCATCATCAGTTGCCTGCTGCCTGGGTGTCGCACAGTGATGATGCTGCACACCTGACTATATATATTACCTAATGGGTTGCAGTCCTTGCTCTTGTGTTTGTGCTCTAAGGTGCATCTCTGCTAGCAGTCTTCAGTTTTCCGTGTTCCTTTGTGTATGACCTGGCTTGGCTGACAACTCTCCTCGCTCTTGACCCAGCTTCGGCAGATGATGCGGCATCAGCAGACTACCCGCTTCTGGACTTGAATCTGGCTTGGATGACTACCCGCTTCTGGACTTTACCCTGGCTTGTTCCTGCTCTCACTTCTTCATTCTTGCTGTGCATTTATTGTTGTTTGCTCCAATAAACTGCTTTATTTTACCTGCATCCCTGTGTGGTCTGGTTTCCTGGCATCCTGACTCTGCTATCCACAGTGATTTGGATGAATAATATTGGGATTTATTGAGTGGACTTTTTCACCTATGCTCTTGGACTTTAACAGTCAACACAATTTTCTGCTTTTATATTCACTTTGCCCTTTTTAAATATAAATTTTAATTTAGATATTTGTTAATATCCTTTCATTTGGACTGTGCATATATTTATTCACATTGTTTATCTGTATTTACAGAGTTAGGCACTTGTCATATGTACATAGCGCAGGACTTGTATTTTTATTTAATTATTGCACAATGTTTTGTCAGTTGTGGTGCTAGCAGCTTTTAAGTTCAAGATTAATAGTGCAGTATCCAGTTTACTATGTATGGCAGATTCCATAGTTCTGTCTTGACAGGACCACAAAGGATATATGTTCAGCCAAATATTTTATTTTGGGGGGGAATACTGCGCTTCAGGAATGCTATGTATAATCAGTGAAGTCACACTCTCTAATGTTGGTTTCTCTGTCGCTCATTGACAGACGCAGACTTCTTGATTAATATCAGTAGGGATCTACTGCCCCCTACAGGAGTAGGCAGGAAAAAAGTTCTGGCCACACCTTATGGGCAGTCCCAGGGGGTATATCCTCTCTCTCCCTGCTACAGGATGTCAGTTTTTTCTGCCTAGTCAGGAGTAAGGACCTAAGTTCCTTGCTGGGATCTCTGGTCCTGGCAAGCTTTTTTTTAGATAAATCTTTTTTAGTTAGCTTTTTTTCTCCAGTTTGTTCCTGTGAGATCTTTAAGTTGCCAGGCGCTACCGTTTGAAGAGTCCCTCCTTAAAAAATGGACTCTGCCACCTGTGGTGGATCCACCAGTTTCCAGACTAAATAAAGCCACAGTTATCCCGGTGGAGGATTCCCCGTCCTTTCGGGATCCAGTTGACCGTAGGGCGGAATCTGTGTCCCGTTCCATATTCTCCCTGGCAGGATCGGCCCTAAGGCCAGTGTTTACCATTGCTCTGGTTTCACAGACATTGACGGAATGGGCCAAGCTATTACGCCATGACCTGGAGGGGAGAAGTCTCCCTCCTGCCGTGCCGGAGTTGCTGGAGAAAATAGTGCAGGGGCTACAGTTTGTTTGTGACGCCGCATTGGACGCTGCCCCATTGCTGGGGCGTGTGCCAATCTCGGCGGTGGTCCTCCGGTGCATGCTAAGTGCTGGTCGGCGGATCAGGCTTCCAAAAAAGCATTGACTGATCTCCCCTTTCAGGGGGATCGCCTGTTTGGTGCTACCTTGAATGAGATTATTAAGGATCTCACTGGGGGCAAGAGCACCTTTCTACCACAGGCTAATAAAGGTAAGGAACCTCGTCGCAGACAGGGACCTTCCTTTACAGCTCACAAGAAATTTCTTCGCTCCTTCGGGGCGGACGATAAGGCAAAGTCCTCCAAAGCCCCCCCCCCCGGGGGGTTTCAAGAGACCCTGGTCTGGTAAGCAAAAATCCGGTCCTTCCAGACCTGAGGATAAGACCGCTTCAGCCTGAAGGTGCGCCCCCACCCAGATCAAGGGTGGGGGGATGTCTTCGCCGGTTCCCGGACCCGTGGCTCTACAGTATTCAAGACAAATGGGTTCACGAGGTCATACGGTCGGAACACAAGATCGAGTTGCGATCGCTTCTACCGGTGCGGTTCTTCCCTTCCAGTATGCGACTGTCCCCGAATTGCCTAATGGCTCTGTTGGGGGCAGAGCAGCACTGGATGCAAAGGGCGCCCATAGAGGGCGCCTATCTTCACGTTCCCATTTATGCAGGACACCAGCGGTATCTGCGCTTTGCGATGGGAGCGGACCATTATCAGTTTGTGGCGTTACCCTTTGGTCTCGCCTCTGCTTTCCGGGTCTTCACAAAAGTTTGGGCCCCAGTCCTGGCGTTGTTGCGGCAGCGGGGCATATCGGTCCTGGGCTACCTGGACGACCTCCTCTTCTGTGCGGAGTCTCCGCAGGCTCAGTGTCATACGCGGACTCTCCAAAAGGAGATTCTTCTCAAATGGAACTGGAATTCCGATTCCCTGATCAATCGGATACGGCTGAGCGAGCGGACCAGGTAGTTTCTGGTTTGGGGGCCTCGGTCTCCGATGCTCAGTCAGGGGAAGCCCTTTTTTCCGAAAGTATCCAGGTTATCGATAAATGTGTTGGAACTGAAAGCGATCAGGTTTTGCCTGGTTCACCGGACCGAGCATCTTCAGGGCTGCTCGGTTTGGATTCAGTCGGACAATGTCACGGCCGTGGCCTATGTCAATCATCAAGGGGACACCAAGAGTGTTCTGGCGGCCGTGGAAGTGGCCGCCAGGTTTTGGGCGGAACAGTTTGTTCCGGCTCTTTCTGCAGTTTACGTTCTGGGTGTGGAAAATTGACAGGTGGACTTTCTCAGCCGTCAGACCCTGGATCAAGGGGAATGGCCTCTTCAGACAGAGGTGTTTCACCAGTTGTGCCTTCATTGGGGCACCCCGGACGTGGATCTGTTGGCATCTCGGCGCAACAGAAAGGTGCAGAGGGTTGTAGCCCGCGCCCGCGATACTCTGGCGGACGCCGCAGACGCACTGAATACTCTGTGGGGGCAGTACCAGCTGCTGTATGCCTTTCCTCCTCTCAACTTGTCACCGAAAATTCTTCACAGGATAGAGGCGGAGGGAATTCCAGTCATCCTTGTGACTCCGGATTGGCCTCATCGGGCCTGATATGCCGTCGTGGTCAGGCTGGTCGCAGACGCTCCTTGGCGACTTCCTCTCAGGGAGGATCTGCCGTCTCAGGGACCGATCGTCCATCCTGCTTTACGATCGCTGGCTTTGGCGGCTTGGCAGTTGAGAGCCAGGTGCTGAAGGACAGGGGTTTGTCTGTTTCAGTTATCCCTACTCTGATTAAAGCGAGGAAAGCGACTTCCAGAAAGGTCTATCATCGCACATGGAAGTCTTATATCGCGTGGTGTGAATCCCTTGGGTTTCCTCCACGTTCTTACTCGGTGGCTCGGATATTGGCTTTTCTGCAACGGGGGGGTTGAGCAGAAACTGGCCTTGAGCACTATCAAGGGTCAGGTCTCAGCATTGGCAATCTTCTTCCAGAGGCCACTGGCTACTCATTCCTTGGTGCAGAGTTTCATCCAGGGGGTGCGGCACCTGGCTCCTCGGGTGCGCGCGCCCTTGCCGCCCTGGGATCATAATTTGGTGTTGTCGGTTCTCCAGAAACCTCCCTTTGAAAATATTAGGGAGATTCCCTTGCTTACCTTATCCCAGAAGGTGGCCTTTTTGGTGGCTATCACTTCTGCACGCAGGGTGTCGGAATTGGCCGCATTGTCCTGTCGTTCCCCATATCTGGTGGTTCATAGGGATAAGGTGGTTCTTCGTCCGAATCCATCCTTCCTTCCTAAGGTGGTTTCAGAGTTTCATTTGAATGAGGATATTGTGTTACCTTCCCTGCGTCCTAAGCCCAGTCATCCTCGGGAGTTTGCGTTACACTCCTTGGATGTGGTTTGTGCTATCAGGGTGTACTTGGCTACTACTGACTCTTTTCGTAAGGCTGATTCACTTTTTGTGATCACGGATGGCCCTAGAAAGGGGTTGCCTGTGTCCAGATGGATCAGACAGACGGTGGTGCAGGCTTATTCTATTAAGGGTCGGGTTCCTCCGTTCCCTGTTAAGGCACACTCTACTCGGGCTGTTAGTGCTTCCTGGGCCTTCCGCCATCAGGCGTCGGTGCTTCAGGTTTGCAAGGCGGCTACCCGGTCGTCGGTTCATACCTTTACAAAATTTTATAAAGTTGATGTGCTGGCATCGGCGGATGCCTCTTTTGGCCGCAAGGTTCTGCAGGCTGCTATTTGAGGGGACCGTTGGTCTACCTCAGGGGATTTTTTTTTTTTTCAGTTGGGTCTCATCCTTTTGTTCGATGAGTCCTTGATGCTTCTGGTTGGCTCCGGTTGGGCCTTCTGGATTGGATTTTTATTTCTGTTATCCCACCCCTCATTTGTGGCACTGCTTTGGGACGTCCCTACTGATATTAATCAAGAAGTCTGCGTCTGTCAATGAGCGACAGAGAAAATTGGATTTTTGACTTACCGTAAAATCCTTTTTTCTTAAGCTCATTGACAGACGCAGGACCCGCCCCTCTATACTCTAACTGCTTTGTTACATAACTGACATCCTGTAGCAGGGAGAGAGAGGATATACCCCCTGGGACTGCCCATAAGGTGAGGCCAGAACTTTTTTCCTGCCTAGTGTCCTACTCCTGTAGGGGGCAGTATATCCCTACTAAAATTAATTAAGAAGTCTGTGTCTGTCAATGAGCTTAAGAGAAAAGGATTTTACGGTAAGTCAAAAATCCAATTTTTGGTGTACACGCTAAGTTCAATAAATGAATCAATCAAAATACTCTTCATTATCATTCTAAAAAAATGCTTTCCTTCTTCATATACATATATATATATATATATATATATATATATATATTGTGAGGGATTAGCTTGGTGGCGGGTGTGGATGACCCCTTGGGGGGTGCGTTTTCACAGAGAGATAGCCGATAAGTGCTTGCAAACAACAGTTTGGTTTATTAATGTAATTTTCTTCACCAGACTGCAAGCGTCAAAAACAGCAAAATAAAATAAAACACCAAAATAAATCCTTGCCTCTGTGGGCAGCTACCTTCTCACACTGGAACCTACCTAAGAGTCTGTCTCCAACCTACTGTTGGGCAGACTTTCTTATCCTACAGCGGATACTCAACAGTCCATGTTTTATCTCTCCACACAGCACATGTTCATTTAACAGGTCCCTTTACTCTTCTCAATGAGAATGTCTCTTTGCTTGTCTCTTCACATGGCAAACATTCCTTTATTTCTTCCACATAGAAATAGTTTGTTTTCTCACCTTTGAGAAGTCTTCACAACTGGTTACCCTCCTTAGCGCACATCACTTCAGGGGGTCTTCTCCCATGCTCACACAGCTTGTCGGGAGGCACGCATCTGACTGTCCTCCTTCTCCCAGCCCACACGGCTTCAGGAGACAGCTTCCGGAGGCAGCATCCTTAGACTTCCTTTGGACAAATTATAGAAGCCTTAACTTCCTCATTCCGAACAGCTGAAGTCTGTTCAACGTCTTTAGACCTTTCTGCTGGCTTCTGCAGCCGACACCCTATAGTAATTGGTGAATTTTATCTCCGATCTGTGACAACAATCACAGATTTACCTGACTTCCTGTCACATTTACTTGACGTCCTGTTACATATCCCCCCCCCCCCTTGTCTCAAGCCTGGGGTTGGGACACAGTTTTCCAGGCACGCATGTGTCTAGCACTGCTCTTGACTCTCACTGATAAGCCTCCCAGTATCTTCCCAAGTAATGTTAAGTCCATTCAATTCTTTGTCTGCTTCAGTTGCCAGAGATACATCCCTCTGAGCAATCCACTCTGCTCTCTCCAAGTCCGTCAGCTTGTCCACATACACTGGTTTTGGCTGATCCTCTCCATCTTCATATAGCCAATTCTCTGTATCTTCAAGCTTCAGGATGAAACTGTTTCTGTCATCTTCATTGACAGATTTCTCATTTACATATTCCTCAACTGCATTTTTGGCATCATTTAGCTCCTTCTCAAGTTTGTCCTGCATAACCGTCTGTCCTATCCGCCATGGAGGACCGTGATCCATAGGCAACTCAATTGTGCTAGTCTTAATGTCTTCACCAATCTTGAGCCGCCTTTCTCTGCAATCAATAAATGATTTCCACAACACTTTGAGCACCTCTGCTTCACTTGTAGGAAAAGAATTAGCCGCACATCCAGGGATTCCAATAGGTTTCAAATACCTTTATTTCCAAAAGTTGCAAATGATGACACCAAAGACACCAGCATGAAGTCTCGTAGATGCGTTTCACACATACATCTTGTGCTTAATCATTACAATGACTGTAGCTGACTATAGATCTTAAATAGACCACCCCAATGAAAACATTATGGTTTATTCTCCTTTTAGGTGGATTACATGTGTCCACATGGTTAATGTCTTGGGGTTAGTTTCCTTGTAATGTATACATGGATGCACACGTTCATGCATCCTTCTGTGGTGATAGTACACCATATGGAAGACACAATGATTTTATGTACCTATTTTTGTATTTCTGTATATTTATGTAGGAAGTGTATTCAGGTATGTGTGGGTGTATACCGACATACAGGTACATACACATACTACACAAAGGTTCTTACATTTGTTATAGTCATTATTCTTCTCTGTTTGTTACGTTGCATGTATTCACATTTTTTCCAATGATTTTCATTGGTACTTTTTACACGTTTTTTTGAACGTTTTTTTAACGTTTTTCTATGGGATTGTCGGTCCAGGTCTTTGTGTGTATGGGCTGGAACTTCAGCTTGATTTTTATATTTAAATCACCACTGAGATGCCCTTTGGGGATGAGGCTAGGTGATTAATTGAGTTGTGCACAACTGCTGATTGTTACCGCCCCCGGTACACCTGTTTTCATTGGGGCGGTCTATTTAAGATCTATAGTCAGCTACAGTCATTGTAATGATTAAGCACAAGATGTATGTGTGAAACGCGTCTACGAGACTTCATGCTGGTGTCTTTGGTGTCATCATTTGCAACTTTTGGAAATAAAGGTATTTGAAACCTATTGGAATCCCTGGATGTGCGGCTAATTCTTTTCCTACAAGTGTTCCCACGGAGGCGGGCCGGGGCCAGCACTCTACTGGATATCCTATTTCCTGGCAATCACCACACACTATACACCTGGAGCAGTGTCTTTCCTTTCTTCAGTAACCTCTGCTTCACTTAGCTTTGTTCCAAGTAATGTCTGTACTTTTTTTAGAGGATCTGTTTTGTCTAGATCCACGCTGACGGTTCCCACTACCGTTTCTTTTAAAGTTTGAAGGACTCCTAGAGAGTCCGCATGTATTCTTAAGAAGTCTCCTAATTTGGACAGGGACTCTTGACGTCCCTCTGTGACTTGAATTGCCTCTCCATACAGCTGTACACAATCATTGACTCTTTGTTGTAAAAGGAAATGATCTTCCTTCTTGAGCTTGGCTTGCTCTAAGATGCTGTGCAGAGGATTCTCCATTTGCGACAACAGGCTGCCACACATTTCCTCAAAGTGACCCCTGTTCCCTTTTCCAGAGACATCAATATCATTCACCAAACATTTCATATTCGGAGGCATATCTGAAGCATTTGCACTCATCAACTTCTTAAACTTTTCGCCCTCCTGAGCGAGTTGCTCAGGCCTACTATTTGAAATGATATCCAGTTTATATTTCTTGCCAAACTCTTCACAGAAGTAGCCAACCAGAACATCATCAACTTTCCTTCCACCAACATAGGGGTCAAAGGCAACAACACAGTCTATTACAGGTTTCTTTAATGCACTTTCTGCTGAACTATTTGACCGCTCAAGGTCACCTGCTTCCTTTTCTTTATCTGAACTCCACATGGACTGTATCTCAAGATCACGATCAAACTTCTGCCACCTATCTTTCACCAGTTCCATTCTGGAAATATTCCCTGAAAGGCACTTATTCATTTGCTTCACGTTTTCACCAACAGCCTTAGTTTTCTCCACTAGGTGGCGTTTGCTTTTTTCTCTCAGCTTTATATCACTTGCTTTAGTTTTCTCTGATTTAGTTTTCTCCACTAGGTTTTCAGCCTGAACTGAGAAATCATCACATTTCTTACACAGCTCCTTTGTTTGCTGAAGTTCTAATGATACATTTTCCAATGCTTGAAGTTTTTGAAGGAACGGTTTATTCCAAAGGGTTGATTCAAGCCACATGTCATCACATTTCTGAGGCTCACTCAGGACAGACCCCAAAACACTGATCCTTTTAAAAACTGCATCAGGCACACTATCCCGTCTTTGGGAATGATCCTTTGTCGCCTGTAATTCCTCTTCAAGTTCTTCCAACTGAGTCTTCATCTCTTCTACTTGCTGTTCTAAGACTCGCTTAGACTTTTCTAGCTCCTGAACGCTTTTCTCAACATCATCCTTGGAGCTGACCAAATCTTCCATCTCTGTACACAGCTGTTTGTTAACTCTTTCTAGTTCAGCCTTAGACTCTAGAGCTTCCTCCAAAGAGCGAGCCAAGAACAGGGCTTTGCTCTCTTTATCACGCGCCTCCGCTTCTGCACGGTCGCGTTCTTCTGCATATTTTGCAGACACAGTCTTCTCCTCACCAAGCATCTAATCAAACTTCTTTTTCACATTTTCAACATTTTCTATTGAAGCAACGCTTTCTTCCATGCGTTTTTCCATATCTCCTATCTGAGCTTGCAATGTTGCGACTTGCTCTGATAGGTTTTTCTTTGCTTCCTCCTCCTCTTTTAATTGTTCCAGGAAGCCATTTTTCTCATCTTCCATTTGTTTGAGCTTTGTGCTAAAACTCAGCCTTTGACACCTCTCTTCTTGTAAGAGTTCCTGCGTGTCTTGCAGCTGCGATTCCAAGATAGAAAAATCCTTGGCAATTTTTCTAGATTTGCTGTCTGCTTGAGAAAGCTGATTTGTAACATGGTCCAGCTCACCCTGCAGTCGGTTTGCCTTCTCTGACAGCTTAGCACACACTCGGTCAACTTCTGACACCTTGACTTGCGATTCCTGCAGCTGTGCCTCTACTTTTTTTCTCTTGTGTTCCGAATCTCCTTTTCCCTGCATAAGAGCCTTCACCCCACTGGCTAGCATCTGGGAATAAGAATGTAATTCTGCCACACAGGCTTCTTTCTCCTTTAACTGCTGCTGGACACGTTGGGCTTCATCTTTCCAACTTTCACAGTCCGTACGCAATTCATCTACCACATTGCTCAAAGTAGTGAGCTCATACACAGTACTCCGTAATTTAGCCTCTCTTTCACTTTTCTCCTTGTCGCTGAGAGACAATGTCATTTAACAGGTCCCTTTACTCTTCACAATGAGAATGTCTCTTTGCTTGTCTCTTCACATGGCAAACATTCCTTTATTTCTTCCACATAGAAATAGTTTGTTTTCTCACCTTTGAGAAGTCTTCACAACTGGTTACCCTCCTTAGCGCACATCACTTCAGGGGGTCTTCTCCCATGCTCACACAGCTTGTCGGGAGGCACACATCTGACTGTCCTCCTTCTCCCAGCCCACACGGCTTCAGGAGACAGCTTCCGGAGGCAGCATCCTTAGACTTCCTTTGGACAAATTATAGAAGCCTTAACTTCCTCATTCCGAACAGCTGAAGTCTGTTCAACGTCTTTAGACCTTTCTGCTGGCTTCTGCAGCCGACACCCTATAGTAATTGGTGAATTGTATCTCCGATCTGTGACAACACTCACAGATTTACCTGACTTCCTGTCACATTTACTTGACGTCCTGTTACAATATATAATCTCAATAAATATATATATATATATATATATATATATATGGTGATCATGCAAAGTGACTTCAGTGTAATAAATCAATAATAAATATAAAGTGCCTATAGTGGACTTTGATACTGTGCAATAATGCAAATTCAAAAAGGTGTGGGAGTAAGGTGCATATATAATGCATAAAATTATATATAGTATACGTGTAATATATGGGAAAAACTATGAATCAATGTATAGTTCAAAAATAGTGTTGTGCACAAATATATTCTTTAAATAATAGTAATGAATCCAGGTGCTAGTGCTGTTACCATATTAGTAATTAGAGTTGATCGAACACCTAGATGTCCGGGTCCGGCTGAACTTGGGAAAAAAAAAGTCCGGGTTCGTAACCCGGACTTAACCAGAACTTTACCCCGATCCTGAACCCCATTGAAGTCAATGGTAACCCGAACATTTGAGCACTAAAATGGCTCTAAAACAAACATAGAAAGGGCTAGAGGGCTGCAAATGGCAGCAAACTCATCTTAAGAGCATGGCAAGTGCTCTGCAAACAAATGTGGATAGGGAAATAACTTAAAATAACATAAAAATAAAAAATAATAATCTTGAATAATCTTGAATGATGTAGGAGGAGGACGATGCACATATGGAGTAGGAGGTTGAGGTGACGGTGGATATGGCAGTGGATATGGTGGTGTAGGTGGAAGCGGTGGAGGAAGACAAGGTAGCCAACACTGGTTTTGGTTTTTAATTACATTTTTTTTTAAATAAGGGTACACCCCAAAAGAGTAAAAAAAAAACAAATACAACAATGGCTGGATAAGGCCGGTATACATGTCTATTCTACACAAGGTACGGACAAGTCCTGTGGGATCCATGCCTGGTTCATTTTAATGAACATGAGCTTGTCCACATTGGCTCTGGATAGGCGGCTGCGCTTGCCTGTGATAACGCCCCCAGCCCAGGTTTATTATTAATTTTCTAAGACAGCGCAAGAATCACACCAAAAGAATCAGCCAAATATTTTGTTTTTTGATTTGGGCAGAGTAGGAAAAATTTACTATACTGTAGGATTTCTGCAAACCAGAGCTCTGTTAGAGACCTTTGCCCTTACCTATTGTTCCAGTTTCATCAAACAGGAAGTAAGGGCAAATCTGCAATAGCAACAAATGCAGAAATAAAATTGCTTAGTTTTAGAAAGAAAGGAGAAAGCTAGAACTTCTGTTAGCTCTTTATTGCTATTATTATCCCTGTATCAGATTTTCCCTCACTTCCCGTCTGGTAAAAGCATTGCCACTACAAAAGTAAGTAAGGCCTCTTTCACACGGAGTGGACCATATTGCGATCCGCTCCGGCACTTTTTTTTTTCTTTTTTTTATGGACACGGATGACACTTATGTCATTGGTCCGTATGTCCGCATATTATCCCATCCGTTTGCGGATGATATACGGACATAATGTATGTCAATGCGATTGCCGATGTCAGCGGATGACACCGCTGACATCCGATTTTGCGTCCTTTCCATTTTTTAAACGGAAGAAAAATAGGTTTCTGTCCCGTTCCAAAAAACGGAACAGATCTGAAAGGACGCAAATTGGATGTCAGCGGATGGTCATCTGCTGACATCAGCAATCCCATTGACATGCATTATGTCTGTATATCACCCGCAAACGGATGGGGTGATATACGGACATACGGAACGCTCGTGTGAAAGAGGCCTAAGAGAAGATCTTTCTAACAGAGCACTGTATAGTAATAAAAACTTGACAGGGGTTAAAATCTATACCCATTCTACCTAAAACTAAAAAAAAAAATTGTCAGGTGATATGTGAAAAAGGTAGGTTGCAATGCATCTTAGCAGAAAAGATGATTCTACTGCCTTTCATGAATAAAAGTAAAATGTCCAAAGTTTTTAGGCTTTCTGAAAGAAAATTTCAGAATTACAGCGAATATTTATCATCATCACAGATATTTCACATCTATACTATTTGTATGCAACTATGTTCCAGCTTATAAATCTACCTGTGTGTGTGACCGTACATTCTATTCTGTTTGAAGGGCAGAAAGGTATAACATATTTCATATATAACTTTTCATCATTTAAAATTCTTAACATTCTGGTATAGTGAGGTTATACCAGAACACATTTAAAAAAGTTACTGCATCTCTCTGACTAATGAGGGTTTTCAGTCCTCTGTTTGTCCAATGCAAACAAAGACTACAGATAGTGAGCTTTTTTGTTTCCCTCATGCTTAATGAGTAACAAAATGTTAGGATCTAAACTGAATTCTTGTCTGTGCAACTTTTGTTGGAGGTCAAGATGGAGACAATTTGAGGTTGGGGCAGCTTCTAGCAGATAAAAAGTCCTGTGCCTAAATCATAAACGTCTTATGACAGTTTTTTTTGCCCCACTTAAGCCCCGGAACGTTTTCCCCCTTCATGACCAGGCCATTTTTTTGCGATACAGCACTATGTTTTTTTAACTGACAATTGTGCGGACATGCGAGACTGTACCCAAAAACAAATGATATCCTTTTTTCCCAGACATAGAGCTTTCTTTTGGTGGCATTTGATCCCCTCGGCGGTTATTTTTTGCGCTATAAACAAAAAAAGACCGATAATTTTGAAAAAAAACAAAAAACAGTATTTTGTACTTTATGCTATAAAACACATTAAATTAAAAAATGTACAAAATCTAATGTAGTCATCATTTTAGGCCAATATATATTCTAAATCCCAATAAGCGTATATCGATTGGTTTTCGCAAAAGTTATAGTGTCTACAAACTATGGTATATTTTTATGGATTTTTATTTTTATTTTTTTACTAGTAATGGTGGCGATCAGCAATTTTTAACGGGATTTCAACATTGTGGCAGACAAATTGGACATCTAACTGACACTTTACACCCTTTTTTGGGGACCAGTGAAGCTAATATAGTGATCAGTGCTAAAAAAAAATTGCACTCTCACTGTACTAATGACACTGGCAGGGAAAGCGTTAACATCATGGGCAAATAAAGGGTTAAGCATTCTCCTAGGGAGTGCTTTCTAACTATGTGGGGGTTGGCTTAACTGAAGGCAGACAAAGATTCATGTTTATGCTTAGCAGAAACACAAGATCTCCATTTTCCTATCTGTCATAAGGCAGTCTGCCTTCTTCACCTAGGCAGACCATCGTTCTACCTCTCCTGTGAATAATTGGCGGGTCCCGGATCCGCTGTTTGGCTCCCGCTGTGTCCAATCACAGCAGGAGCGGGCTGCCGGCGGTGCATGCCCCCAGACCCTGTGCATGAAATCACGCACAGGTATGTGATTTTGTGCAGAAGAAACCAAAAATAAATAACTGGCGCACAACAAGGAATATATATCACCAGGGGCTATACCAATGTCACCGGACATACAACTAACCAGTTAAGTAACAATAGGTAACAATCAATGGAGAGGGCAGATTGGAAAATAGAAATAAAAATCCATATTTGGCAATGTCCATAGAAAGGTCCATAAAAAGTCTATGAAAAGCTCAAGGTGCACTTCTGAGGCAGCTCTAGTGACAAGTAGAAGATACGCTTGGAGTCAACTGGAAGAAAACACAGGCGCCACTCTAAGTGCAGTAACTTGAAACTTTAATTGGGATAAACCCCTATATAGGGGGGTACTCACAAAGGGGATGATTAAGAACAGCTCATAAACACACTCCGGTATGAATCAGGATGGCTCGAGCGGTGACAGGTAGACAGGCTGTAGCGGTAGCTACCGCACTTCCTCGTCCCGGGGACACTCAGAAGACCTTCCGTCGTCACTTCCGCAAGCGTGGTTACGTCATGGCGCCGGCGACGTGTTCTCGGAGCATGCGCTCCTTCTTCAGGCCGATAGCGCGCCATCTTGGATATGGGCTTAAGTAGAGAGGGAGCCAGGATCTGCCGGGTCCTAGTGTCCACCTGGAGTTCAAATGTTAAGGCGGGTTTTTCCATTATGATACGTGTGACAGCATCTGAACATGGCTAGAATGCTTTTTTGTATATACAGAATGGTAATAGAAATGTTTTAGCAGTGGTTACAGCAGGTTTTCTTCCGATTTTGTGCAGAAGGGCTGCCCTGCCGCAGTATATATGAGTGTTTTATATCTGGTGTGGACCAACACCAGCAGATGAATGGCTCTCTATATCATAACTGATGGTTGAAACTTCCCACTGAACCTCATGCAATTTGGATTCTGTTGCTCTCCACTCTTTCTCCAGACTCTGGGACCTTGATTTCCAAATGAAACCCAGTGTGCTCAGATGGAGGCAGTGTATTACTGTCACCCCCCTGAGCATCTTTGGGATGCTCTGGATTGGCGTATATTACAGCATGTTCCAGGTCCTGTCAATATCCAGCAACTTTGCACAGCAATTGAAGAGGAGTGGACCAACATTCCACAGGCCACAATCTGATCAACTCTATGCGAAGGAGATGTGTTGCACTACGTGAGGCAAATGGTGGTCACACCAGATACTGACTGGTTTTTGGACCCCCCAATACAGTAAAACTGCACATTTTAGAGTGGCCTTTTATTGTGGCCAGCCTAAGGCACACCTGTCCAATAATCATGCTGTCTAATCAGCATCTTGATATGCCACATCTGTGAGGTAGATGGATTACCTCTGCAAAGGAGAACTGCTCACTAACACAGATTTAGACAGATTTTTGAACAATATTTGAGAGAATTAGGCCATTTGTGTACACAGAAAAAGTCTTAGATCTTTGAGTTCAGCTCATGATAAATGGGGGGCAAAAACAAGTGTTGCGTTTATAATTTTGTTCAGTGTGTGTGTATATATATATATATACACATATATATATATATATATATATATATATATATATATATATATATATATATATATATATATATATACACAGTGCCTTGCGAAAGTATTCGGTCCCCTTGAACTTTGCGACCTTTTGCCACATTTCAGGCTTCAAACATAAAGATATAAAACTGTAATTTTTTGTGAAGAATCAACAACAAGTGGGACACAATCATGAAGAGGAACAAAATTTATTTCAAACTGTTTTAACAAATAAAAAACTGAAAAATTGGGCGTGCACAATTATTCAGCCCCCTTAAGTTAATACTTTGTAGCGCCACCTTTTGCTGCGATTACAGCTCAATTTTGCACATTGAGAGACTGAAATTTTTGCCCATTCCTCCTTGCAAAACAGCTCGAGCTCAGTAAGTTTGGATGGAGAGCGTTTGTGAACAGCAGTTTTCAGTTCTTTCCACAGATTCTCGATTGGATTCAGGTCTGGACTTTGACTTGGGCATTATAACACCTGGATATGTTTATTTGTGAACCATTCCATTGTAGATTTTGCTTTATGTTTTGGATCATTGTCTTGTTGGAAGACAAATCTCCGTCCCAGTCTCAGGTCTTTTGCAGACTCCATCAGGTTTTCTTCCACAATGGTCCTGTATTTGGCTCCATCCTTCCTCCCATCAATTTTAACCATCTTCCCTGTCCCTGCTGAAGAAAAGCAGGCCAAAACCATGATGCTGCCACCACCATGTTTGACAGTGGGGATGGTGTGTTCAGGGTGATGAGCTGTGTTGCTTTTACGCCAAACATAGCGTTTTGCATTGTTGCCAAAAAGTTCGATTTTGGTTTCATCTGACCAGAGCACCTTCTTCCACATGTTTGGTGTGTCTCCCAGGTGGCTTGTGGCAAAATTAAAGATATCCATAAAAAGTGTAATTTAAAGAAATGGCTTTCTTCCTACCACTCTTCCATAAAGGCCAGATTTGTGCAGTATACAACTGATTGTTGTCCTATGGACAGAGTCTCCCACCTCAGCTGTAGATCTCTGCAGTTCATCCAGAGTGATCATGGGCCTCTTGGCTGCATCTCTGATCAGTCTTCTCCTTGTATGAGCTGAAAGTTTAGAGGGACGGCCAGGTCTTCGAAGATTAGCAGTGGTCTGATACTCCTTCCATTTCAATATTATCACTTGCACAGTGCTCCTTGGGATGTTTAAAGCTTGGGAAATCTTTTTGTATCCAAATCCGGCTTTAAACTTCTCCACAACAGTATCTCGGACCTGCCTGGTGTGTTCCTTGTTCTTCATAATGCTCTCTGCGCTTTAAATGGACCACGCTACCCATGACTTCCCGCAATTTTTTTTTCTTTTCCGCCACCTATTAGTTCTCTGTTCAGTATGTCTCCCAGGTGGCAGGCAGAGGCAGGAGCTGAAATCTGAATGTGTTTGTTACTGCTTCAATCCCTCTGAACTACAGTGAGATTATGCACTGCTGCACTCTGAGCCTGTAGAGGAAGTTGTGAGATTTGAAAAAGTAAAATGACTGCTTGCTGTCAGATCCCAAATAAGGTTGTATGGACATTGGACAACAATGGCAGTCTTAAAAATTACAGACTACAAGTGAATAAGTCAATTCAGATGCTGGCTGCTTGGATGCTGCCTGACCATGACCAAGCATTGTGAATAGAGATGGCCTTGCGGTTCGCCCGGCGGTCGGTTCGCGGCGAATTTTGCTTGTTCGCTACCCGCCAAGTTTGCGAACACAAGGTGTCCGCGGCGGCCATATTTGTTTACATTGGGGAGAACTTTGACCCGTGATACAGCCGTCAGGTGGAACGGGACAGCCAATTGAAACATTCTAGCACATGGACAGTCCCCCTACCCTATAAATAGACCCCATTTGGCGGCCATTTCCCATTCCGCTTTCTGCCAGTGTAGGGAGAGGTCTGCTGTGCTCGTCAGGGAGAGTTTGCTAGACACATAAAGCGTTGTGAAGATCCACAAATGTCCTTTCCAGGGCTGGTAGTTTTTGGTATAGGTCTACTAGTATCTTTTGAGCTTAGGGGCAGGTATCCAGTGGTTGCTTTAGGGGCAGTTAGAGATCGGCTGCAGTCACACACAAATCGATCTGTCAATGTCCACAAAAATCATTTAAAATGTTCCAATGTCGTTTTAGGGTCTATTACAGTCTCTTTACTATAGGGCTAGGTATCCTGTGGTTGCTGTAGGGTCAGTTAGAGATCGGCTAATCCACAATATAATATACTTTGTAGAAAGCATATTATAGTGGATTAGTACTATTATTGTGCACTGTGCAGCATTGTGACAGGTGTGGTGGTGAGACTGAGTGTTTCTGCAGCAACACTACACACAGTGACAAAAGCACTTATAATGTATTATAACTGGTGTGATAGACCAATTGCCCCCCCCCCCCCCAATGCCACATATTGAAGTGGGGTGTTATCTGAGTAAACTTTAAGTGTATTTGTGTCATGCAACAATATTGCCTAGTTTGCTAAGTGAAGTCTGGTACACACAGCGCCAAACTCACTGGCCAATTTTTTTGAACTGGTGTGCTACACCAATGCCACATATTGAAGTGGGGTGTTATTTAACAGTATAAATTTCTGAGTGTATTTTAGTCCTGCAAAAATGTGGCCTCTCGCTGTGTAAACAGTGCTACACACAGTGACAACAGTTACTGGCCAATTATTTGTAGAACTGGTGTAATAAACCTGTGCCCCCCCCCCAATGCCACATATTGAATTGAGGTGTTATTTAACAGTGTAGTGATGTGATAATTTCTTTGCCCATCTTTCAAGTGTGTATCCCTGTTATGCAGTGTTTGTTTTTGCCCTTTGTCAATATGGCTGCTGTGCTCTCTTTCTCTCTCTGCAAGAAGGATGAGGTCATCAAAAAGGGCAGAGCAAGGCTTTCTGGGTAAGACTGGGTTAAAGAGAGACATGAGGAGACACAGACATTTTCCTGCTGGTGAACAGACTGTAAGTGCTGTAACATCCCCTCACTGAGACACACAGAGACACTGCTAATGATTTCATGTTCCTGAGGAAAATATCTTATGTTGTATGGTTCACTGAATGTTATCTCTTCAATACATGGACATTTAAACACTCTGCTGTGTGGATTATTGTCTTTATGGATATGTTTTTTCAATTGGGATTTCACTTGCTAATCACAAGCCCTGATTGAGTGGAGGCACTGGCGCTTACTATAAATCCTGTCCTGATCACACAGATTATATAGACTCTGCTCCTAAATACTACACAGGTGGCGTCATCATACCCCAGTAGCCGCCAAGAGTGACCAAAATAGCGCTACAACAGTATACTTTTCTAAGATTGTATTTTAGTCCTGCAAACATTTCGCCTCCTTTGCTGTGTTAACTCTGCTGCACACAGTGACAACAGTTACTGGCCAATTATTTGTAGAACTGGTGGACTGACGGACCGGCAGATAGGGAGGAGAGGCAGGCAGAACTTGCATTGCAGAAGAGGTAAGCCCCGTACACACGTACCGATCGTCAGCCGAACGATCGGCCGTCTTTTGTCCAGGGCTGTTGTGTCTGTTGAAAACTGCAAAAGACTGCACACAAATTTTGTCGGCCAACAACAGCCGACTGCAGAAGTGATGTCATGTGATGGTTAACTTTCCATGTCTTTTTTCTTTTCAGAGCATGCCCAGTCTTGCAAATCTGCTGTCTGTCGGCCAAAATCTGTACTGACTGGCGAACAATCGGCCGTTCTGGTGTTGGCATACGAAAAATTTAATGCCTGCACGACAGATTCTGTTCGGCCGAAAATGCGCTGTCGGCTGTCGGAAGCATCATACTAACAAGCCTACAATCGGCCAATCGATCGTCGGCCGAATATTTACGGCCGACAATCGGTACGTGTGTACGGGGCTGTAGAAAGCAGACTGCAAATGTATCAGGAGCGAGCCATCAACCATGTACAGTCACATCTGGCACTCCCAGGACGCTGGCACATGGCTCCGCAGTGTGGGCTTTTATCAATGTGTCCGTTGCTGACACCAGTGTTGCCATCTGCAGCATTTGCAGTCAACACATACGTCGCGGTAAGCCCAACACTCACCTAGGGACAACCGCCTTAAGAAGGCACCTGAAATCCCATCACCAAGCCCAGTGGGAGCAAAACTGTCAGCACCCACAAAGCCACACTCCATGCTCTTACGTCCGGCCTCTTCTCCTTCTCCTCCCCCTTCTCCTCCTGTCTCCTCCCTGTTGTCCAACACTCCACCTTCCATGATGCCGTCGTCACGTTTTTCTGGAAAAAGGCAGGCTTCTGTGGCTCAAATGTTGGAGCGTAAAAAAAGGTGTCAGTTCAACCCATGTGAGCTCATGTTTACGGCCTAAACAGCCCGCCACCAACTTGTGTATACTGTGAACCTCTAGCCATCATATACTACGTTCTTTACTGTCAGTTCAACCCATGTAAGCTCATGTTTGTGGCCTATAGAGGCCGCCACCTACTTGTGTATACTGTGAACGCCTACTGTACCTCTAGCCATCATATACTACGTTCTTTGCTGTCAGTTCAACTCATGTGAGCTCATGTTTGCAGCCTAAACAGCCCGCCACCAACTTGTGTATACAGTGAACGCCTACTGTACCTCTAGCAATCATATACTACGTTTTTTGCTGTCAGTTCAAACCATGTAAGCTAATTTTTGCAGCCTATAAAGGCCAACACTTACTTTTGTATACTGTGTGAATGCCTAATGTACCTTCAGCCACAGAATACTACATACTTAGCTGTCAGGTAAACCCATGTGGGCTAATGTTTGGGGCCTGGAATGGGCGACAGTTACCTCTGTATCCTGTGAATGCCTAATGTACCTTCAGCCACAGAATGCTACGTTCTTAGCTGTCAGGTAAACGCATGTGGGTTAATTTTTGGGGCCTGGAATGGCCGACACTTCTTTATCCTGTGAATGCCTAATTTTTCAGACTGGAAATGAAAAACAATGGGTCTGTAAAGGTTCCGCCAAATTGTGTAATGGATGCGGACCCATTTTACAGATGTGTGAATGGACCCTGTATGCATTAGACAAAGTATTTACCGGCTGCTGTCAGTTCTGGCTGATTTAAGAAAAAAAAAATATATATTTTTTGCTGTAAAAAAAATAAATAAAAAAAATAGGGCAACTTTTTCAATTGCAATACTTCTGTTATGACATTGTCCATGTGCTGGGAATATTTGTGCACAGCTAGTACGTCTTTTGTGGCTGCAAATATGACCTAAAGGTTTTTAAAGTTCGCCTCCCATTAAAGTCAATGGGGCCCGCAGCAAACTCGCGGTTCGCGGACTTTTGACAAAATTTGCGGCTGGCGTTCGCGAACCGCCCCGGCCGATGTCCGTCCATCACTGATTGTGAATGATCCTGAGATTAACTGAGTCTGGAGGAGTCCATAATTTGGGAGTCAACTTAAAACACATTCTGCACTTTGAACACTCTTCCCCATCTCTCTTTCATCCAATCTATCTCTCCCTCCTCCTCCTCTCTTCCTTTCCATTTCTCTTCACCCCCTTCCCCTTTGTCTTCTCACTCCCCCTTTCCCTACCCCCTCTAGCTCTCCCACCCTTTCTCTCTCTTTCCAACCTACTCACCTTTCTCACTTTTTTCTTTATCTCTCTCACCCCCTTCTCTCCCCCCCCCCCTCTTCCTTCTCTATCATTTTTTCTCTCACCCTTATTTCTCTCTCTCTCTTTATTTCCTCTCTCTTTCCATGATCCTATCCCCCCCTTTTTTCCCTCCCTCTATGCCTCCATTCCCTGTCTCTATTTCTTCTCCCCTCTACCTCTATCCCCATCTCTCTCTCTCCCCCCTCTAGCCCCCCCTTCACCTTTCTCCCCCTCCTCTCTCTTTTTTTTTTCTCCCTCCCTCCCTCCCTCTTTCTCTCCCTCCCTTAACCTGATCAAAGTGTTCATTGTCTTAACATAAGTTGTTCTTCTCTACAGTAGGCTAAGACAAAGTAGTAGCTTTTTATGTACAGAAAAGCTTATGTAATGGAAGTGTTTAATTGCTTTTAGGCCTCATGCACACGGGGCGTTAGAAAAAACGTACTGCAAAGCTAGTTCTGACGCTGGGAAAAAGCAGCTGTAAAAACGTGCTTTCAGTAGCTTATTCAACTTGCGTTATTGCACGTTTTGCCACGTCGCTTTTAGCAGCGTTTTTTCTGCCTCCATTCAAAATCAATGGTTCCCTATGGGAGCTAAATGATTTGAATGAAAGGCGCACCGCAAGTCGGATCAGGATGATCCGACTTGCGGCGCGACTTGCACTGTGAGAATCTTAAGGGGGAACTCCACGCCAAAATGGGAAAACGGCATGGGGGTCCCCCCAGGTTCCAAACCAGGCTCTTCGGGTCTGTTATGGAATTTGAGGGTAGCCCCACGCCGAAAAAATGGCGTGGGGTCCCCCCAAAATCCATACCAGACCCTTATCCGAGCATGCAGCACGGCAGGCCAGGAAAGGGGAGGGGACGAGTGAGCGGCCCCACCCCCCCTGGACCACACCAGGCCACATGCCCTCAACATGGGGGGTGTTGGTGCTTTGGGGCAGGGGGGGCTCATCCCCACAACCCTGGCCAATGGTTGTGGGGGTCTGCGGGCAGGGGGCTCATCGGAATCTGGAAGCCCCCTTGAACAAGGGGGCCACCCAGATCCCGGACCCCCTCCCTATGTGAATGGGTATGGGGTACATTGTACCCCTACCCATTCACCCCATAAAAGGCAGTGTATGTGAATAACGACAGGAGACGTTTTGGAAAGTTTATTAAAAATCTTCATCCGGTCTTCTCCACTCCGGTCTTCTCCACTCCGCTCTTTTGCTGTCCGCTCTTCTGCTCTTTTGCTGTCCGCTCTTCTGCTCTTTTGCCCTTGGCTCTTCTTCTTTCTCCCGTCCTCCTCAGATGATGTCTCTGGTGATTATGCCGGTCTCCGGTTTCTGCAGCTTATTATATAGCCATTAGGGGCGTGGCATCTCGATGACGTCACCGGGAGGCCCCGCCCCCTTATATCACAGACGGACAGGGTTGTGGGGATGAGGCCCTTGTCCTCATCAACATGGGGGCAAGGTGCTTTGGGGTGGGGGGGGTGCAGAGCCCCCCCCTGACCCAAAGCACCAACACCCCCCCATTTTGAGGGCATGTGACCTGGTGTGGTCCAGGGGGGGTGGGGCTGCTCGCTCGCCCCCTCCCATTTCCTGGCCTGCAGGGCTGCATGCTCGGATAAGGGTCTGGAATGGATTTTGGGGGGGACCCCACACCGTTTTTTCTGCGTGGGGCTACCCTCAAATTCCATACCAGACCCGGAGGGCCTGGTTTGGAACCTGGGGGGACCCCCACGCCATTTTTTCCCATTTTGGCGTGGAGTTCCCCCTCAAGATTCTCACAGCGCAAGTCGCGCCGCAAGTCGGATCATTCTGATTCGACTTGCGGTGCGCCTTCCATTCAAATAAATAGGCTCCTATAGGGAACCATTGATTTTGAATGGAAGAAAAACGCTTAGGCCACTTACAGCTCAAAAACGTATGTGTGTGCATGAGGCCATAGAATAACATGTTTTTAAGCTGCAAAAAAAAAAGACGCCTGATGCTGCTTACAGCGGCTGTAAAGTCCCGTGTGCATGGGGCCTAAATAATGATCCTTTGCACTGTGTGCCTTAAATACTGTCACTTGTAGCAGAGTGATTAGGAAAATATTCTTAGGGCTCTTTCACACGGTCCGCCTCCGTAGGCAGATCCGTGCTGCTCAGTGGGGATCGATCTGCCGATCCCCGCTGAGACGGCGGATGACAGCTCCGTCTCCACTTGCAGTGTGGAGAGGGAGGTGTCACAGCTCCCGCTGCTTTCTATGGGGGATGAGATGAGAGCGGACTGCCTGTCCACTCTCATCCGATCCGATCCCTGAACGGATGGAAAAATAGGGTTTCCATCCGTCCAAATTTCCCAGACAGGATCGGATACGGATGGCAGCGGGTGTCAGCGGAGGTGTCTCCGCTGACATCCGCTGCCCCATAGAGCTGCATGGAGGATACGATCAGATCCGCCTAAAAAACTGACAGGCGGATCTGATCGGATCGCCCGTGTGAAAGAGCCCTAAGTATAAGGACTGTGGAGTGTGTGTGCATTGTTGGCCTGCACTGCATCCTGTGTGCTCTGGTTTTATTTAATGTCTTCCTGCCAGTTGCAAGCATATATTTGGCCTCACAGTGGGTGGGCTTAAACACTGAGTAGCCACATATTTGCATCTATATGTAAACAGTTTACTGTGCTGAGGGCATGCTCCCTGCATGCTTCCAGCACAGTAACTAAATTGTCAAAGAAAGCTTCTGATGCATACTTGTGATCAGGAGCTTTTGATCATGTGACCACTGTGGCAGTGTCACGCCGAGCGCTCCGGGTCCTGCAGCGTCCCCGGAGCACTCGAGGCGTGCTGCGGGTAGCGTCGCTCCGGTCACCTTCCCCGACCGTGAGCACCGCTCCCTCGCATCTCCCTTACTGTCTTCCCGCGCGGCAGGACGTTCCCATCCGCGCTGCACACTCACCTCCCGCTTGGCCCTCGCTCTGACTTCCTCCCGGCGCGCGCGGTCCCGCTCCCTAGGGCGCGCGCGCGCCGGTGCTCTGAAATTTAAAGGGCCAGTGCACCACTAATTGGTGCCTGGCCCAATCAGCCAAAGCATTTAAAAAACCACTTCCCCTTCCTGTCCTTGCCGGATCTTGTTGCCTTTTGTGCCTTGAGAAAGCTTTTGGTGTATCTTTCCCTGCCTGTGTATCTGACCTTCTGCTGTTGCACCTGACTACGAACCTTGCCGCCTGCCTTGACCTTTTGCTCCATCTGACCTTGCCTTTGCCTTGTCCTTCTGTACCGCGCCTGAATCAGCTGTCTTTGAGGTTGAGCCGTTACCGGAGGATACGACCTGGTTGCTACCGCCGCAGCAAGTCCATCCCGCCTTGCGGCGGGCTCTGGTGAAAATCAGTAGTAACTTAGAACTGGTCCCCTGGTATGGTCCACGCCAATCCCTCACTGACACAGAGGATCCACCTCCAGTGCAGTCACCTGCCGCTAGTCCGGACCCTGACAGTAGATCCGGCCATGGATCCCGCTGATGTGCCCCTGCCTAGTCTCGCTGACATCTCTACCGTGGTTGCCCAGCAGTCCCAGCAGATTGCTCAGAAAGGTCAACAGTTGGCACAGTTGACCGCCATGCTGCAACAGCTTCTTCCCGCATGGCAGCAGCCGCCTGCTTCTGCTTCTGCTTCCGCTCCACCTCCGCAGCTGGTGGCCGTCACCTCCGCTAGAATCCGTTTGTCTCTCCTGGACAAGTTTGATGGGGATTCTAAGATGTGCCGGGGATTCTTGTCCCAATGTTCCCTGCACCTGGAGATGTTGGCCGACCAGTTTCCTACGGAACGATCTAAGGTGGCCTTCATGGTCAGCTTATTGTCTGGGAAGGCCTTGGCCTGGGCCACGCCACTCTGGGACCGCAACGATCCTGCCACTGCCTCCGTCCAGTCTTTCGTCTCTGAAGTCCGCAGTGTCTTCGAGGAACCTGCCCGTGCCTCATCAGCAGAAACGGCCTTGCTAAACCTCGTCCAAGGAGACGCTACAGTAGGCGAATATGCTATACAATTTCGCACACTGGCTTCCAAACTGACTTGGAACAACGACGCCCTCTGCGCAACTTTTAAAAAAGGTTTATCCAGCCATATCAAGGATTCTCTGGCCTCCCTGACGGAACTCATCCAGTTGGCTACGCGCATAGATATGCGTTTCATTGAAAGACTTCAGGAACTTCTCCAAGAAAAGAATCTGGTTTGCAACAGACGATTTCCACGCCTGGCACCTCTCTTCCAGCAACCTTTGCAGCCGGTTACTGTGCCTTCCACCGAGGAGGCCATGCAAGTGGATCGGGCTCGCCTGACCCAGCAAGAAAGGTCTCGCCGGAGGAACGAGAAGTTATGCTTATACTGTGCGAGTTCCAAACACTTCTTAAAGGACTGTGCAGTTCGTCCACAGCGTCAGGGAAACGCTCGCACCTAGTGACTGTAGGAGAGGCGTCGCTGGGTGTAAAGTCTTCCTCTCCATGCTTGATTGTTCCGGTACGGATTTCTTCTGCCGCTAAAGTCTCCTTCCCTGCAGAGGCCTTTTTGGACTCTGGTTCTGCAGGAAACTTTATTAAAGCCTCCTTCATCAACCGCTTTAAAATTCCTGTGATCCGTCCCATCGAGCCCTTCTTCATTACTACAGTTAACGGAGAGAATCTGAACTGTACCGTGCGTTACCGCACAGAACCGGTGCTCATGACCATAGGAGTCCTCCACCAAGAGACCATTGAATTTTTTGTTCTACCGAATTGCACTTCTGACGTCCTTCTTGGCCTGCCCTGGCTCCAGCGCCACTCTCCTACCCTCGACTGGACCTCTGGGGACATTAAATCAAGGGGGTCTACCTGCCACACTCATTGCCTCAAATCGGTGCCTACTAGACAAGTCTCCATCTCCTCACCATTGCTCGGCCTTCCTAAGGCTTATCAGGACTTTACTGACGTTTTCTGCAAGAAACAGGCGGAGGTCTTACCACCACATAGACCCTATGACTGTCCCATCGATTTGCTTCCGGGTACCACACCACCTCTTGGCAGGATTTACCCTCTCTCCATTCCTGAAACCAAAGCCATGTCGGAGTACGTTCAGGAGAATCTCAAGAAAGGTTTCATCAGGAAATCTTCTTCTCCTGCCGGAGCAGGAATTTTCTTTGTTGCCAAAAAGGATGGCTCACTACGCCCATGTATTGACTACCGCTGTCTTAACAAAATCACGGTAAAGAATCGCTACCCTTTGCCTCTAATCTCGGAGCTCTTTGACCGTCTGCGCGGAGCAAAGGTCTTCACTAAGCTTGACCTCAGGGGCGCTTATAATCTCATCAGAATCCGTGATGGAGATGAGTGGAAAACCGCTTTTAATACCAGAGATGGCCACTTTGAGTATCTCGGCATGCCTTTCGGCCTGTGCAACGCTCCTGCAGTCTTTCAAGGCTCTGTCAACGAGATCTTCCGGGACATGTTGTATACCTGTGTAGTGGTCTATCTTGACGACATTCTAATCTTCTCCTCCACCCTGGAAGAACACCGTCGCCATGTTCGTCAAGTGCTCCAGCGCCTTCGTGCCAACCATCTTTACGCCAAAATGGAAAAATGTATTTTTGAAAGCAGCTGTCTTCCGTTTCTGGGATACCTAGTTTCTGGACAAGGTCTTCAAATGGACCCCGACAAACTCTCTGCAGTTTTGGATTGGCCACGCCCCTCAGGACTTCGCTCTATTCAGCGCTTCCTTGGATTCGCCAACTATTACTGCCAGTTTATTCCCCACTTCTCCACTATCGTGGCGCCTATTGTGGCACTAACCAAGAAAGAAGCGAATCCGAAATCCTGGCCTCCCCAAGCAGAAGAAGCCTTTACTCGCCTTAAAGCCGCCTTCGCCTCCGCTCCAGTCTTGAATAGGCCCGATCCTCTGAAACCTTTCTTCCTGGAGGTGGATGCCTCCTCTGTTGGAGCCGGAGCGGTTCTTCTTCAAAAGTCTGCTAAAGAAAAAAACGTCACCTGCGGCTTCTTCTCAAAAACTTTTTCTCCTCCTGAAAAGAATTATGCCATCGGAGATCGTGAACTACTAGCCATTAAGTTGGCACTAGAAGAATGGAGACATCTTCTGGAAGGATCCCCTCATCCGATCACTATCTACACTGACCACAAAAATCTCTTGTACCTTCAGTCTGCCCAGCGCCTTAATCCGCGCCAGGCCAGGTGGTCTTTGTTCTTTGCCCGATTCACTTTCCAAATCCCTTTTCGTCCTGCTGATAAGAACATTAGGGCAGATGCCCCATCACGCTCCACCGATGCCTCTGAAGACGAAACCGTTCCTCAACACATCATTCCTCCTGAGTGTCTGATTTCTACTGCCCCTGCTTCGCTGGTATCAGTCCCTCCAGGGAAAACATTTGTTCCTCCACGTCTTCGCCTACGGACTCTCAAATGGGGTCACTCCTCTCACCTGGCAGGTCACGCTGGAATTAAAAAGACAACTCAGCTAATTGCCAGACACTATTGGTGGCCCTCCTTTGAGAAAGACGTAACGGAGTTCGTTCAGGCCTGCACTGTCTGCGCATGTGATAAAACTCCCCGCCAGAAACCTGCAGGTCTTCTCCTCCCTCTGCCAGTTCCTGAACAGCCTTGGTCCCACATAGCAATGGACTTCGTCACGGATCTTCCCGTATCCCATGGCAACACAGTCATATGGGTGGTGGTTGACAGGTTTTCAAAAATGGCACATTTTGTCCCGCTTCCTGGTCTCCCTTCTGCGCCACAGCTGGTGAAGCAATTCTTTTTGCACATTTTTCGTCTCCATGGTCTCCCAACACATATCGTCTCCGATAGAGGCGTTCAGTTTATCTCAAAGTTTTGGAGAGCTCTCTGCACCCAATTAAAGATCAAATTGAACTTTTCTTCTGCCTACCACCCTCAGTCCAATGGACAAGTGGAGAGGGTTAACCAGATCCTTGGTGACTATCTGCGACATTTCGTCTCCTCCCGTCAGGATGATTGGGTCGACCTGTTGCCCTGGGCCGAATTTTCTTACAACTTTAGAGACTCTGAGTCATCCACCAAATCTCAGTTTTTTGTGGTGTACGGCCGTCACCCGCTGCCCCCCTCCCCATTCCCACTTCTTCTGGAGTTCCTGCCGTTGATGACTTGACCCTGGACTTCTCCTCCATATGGAAAGAGACTCAAAAGTCGCTCACCTTGGCTTCTTCTCGCATGAAGAGACATGCAGATAGGAAAAGAAGAACTCCTCCTGTCTTTGCCCCTGGGGACAGAGTGTGGCTCTCTGCCAAATACATCCGGTTTCGGGTCCCCAGCTACAAACTGGGTCCGCATTATCTCGGGCCTTTTAAAATCAAAAGCCAAATTAATGCTGTCTCTTACAAACTCCATCTTCCTCCCTCTCTATCTCCTCTTCATGTATCCCTTCTCAAACCCCTCATTCTCAACCGGTTTTCCCCCAAGGTCACCGTTCCTGCTCCTGTTTCTGGGTCCTCTGACATCTTCTCAGTGAAAGAGATCCTCGCCTCCAAAGTCGTCAGTGGTAAAAAAAAATTTCTTGTTGACTGGGAGAATTGTGGTCCCGAAGAGAGGTCATGGGAGCCTGAGTCCAATATCCTCGATAAAGAGCTCATCCACAAATTCCTGGGTTCCAAAAAGAGGGGAAGACCAAAGGGGGGGTTCTGTCACGCCGAGCGCTCCGGGTCCTGCAGCGTCCCCGGAGCACTCGAGGCGTGCTGCGGGTAGCGGCCCTCCGGTCACCTTCCCCAACCATGATCACCGCTCCCCCGCATCTCCCTTACTGTCTTCCCGCGCGGCGGGACATTCCCGTACGCGCTGCACACTCACCTCCCGCTCGGCCCTCGCTCTGACTTCCTCCCGGAGCGCGCGGTCCCGCTCCCTAGGGCGCGCGTGCCGGTGCTCTGAAATTTAAAGGGCCAGTGCACCACTAATTGGTGCCTGGCCCAATCAGCCAAAACATATAAAAACCCACTTCCCCTTCCTGTCCTTGCTGGATCTTGTTGCCTTTTGTGCCTTGAGAAAGCTTTTGGTGTATCTTTCCCTGCCTGTGTATCTGACCTTCTGCTGTTGCCCCTGACTACGAACCTTGCCGCCTGCCTTGACCTTTTGCTCCGTCTGACCTTGCCTTTGCCTTGTCCTTCTGTACCGCGCCTGAATCAGCTGTCTTTGAGGTTGAGCCGTTACCGGAGGATACGACCTGGTTGCTACCGCCGTAGCAAGTCCATCCCGCCTTGCGGCGGGCTCTGGTGAAAACCGGTAGTATCTTAGAACCGGTCCCCTGGTACGGTCCACGCCAATCCCTCACTGACACAGAGGATCCACCTCCAGTGCAGTCACCTGCCGCTAGTCCGGACCCTGACAGGCAGCCAATCAAAAAGGTCACATGATCAGAATGACCTCCCGGTATTTCAATTCACTTAAAGGATTGAGAGGCAGTGGTGGGAGGGGTTTAACCATACCCCCTTTAGCCCCTTTCACTCTTAGCACGATTTAGACACACCCATGGAGGTTTTACATTTTCTCTGTTTTGGAAACTGTAGGGAGGGGGGTGACCTAGTGGTCATAGTTGAGAAATAAGAGGAATCTTCCCTAGAACCAGAAATAACAGATATACCAGTGGCCAGGGAAGGGTTAGGGACTGCACAGTTGAATCTGACCCATTTCTTAATGCTCTGTGGTCACTTAGGGATAGAAAGAACAAAATGGCTTATTGAGCACTGTTTTCTGGTCTTTTATTTAAAGAACAGTTGAGGAGTAGTGTAAATCATGTCTTGAGTGTCAAATTAATGTAGATTAATCACATTTTTGAAGTCTGTTGGTACCCTTGCCTATAATTAAGGCTCCATTAGAGAGGGTTGCTATGGCTCTGGCTGGGCCACTCCCAGAACAGGGATCCCCTTTTATTTCAAAAGTAACCTCAGAGCTGTGCCAGTTGTTGAAACGTAAATTATAATAATTATTAATCAGCGCAATACCGTATCTAAAAAATATATAGACCACACAATATCCTCTACCCCAATATTAGTGCACAAGTGCAAAAATTATTATTAATAATAAATTGCCACCTGTATTAAAAAGTACTTTCACTTCACTCCAATAAATATAACTGTAATGATAATACAGCGAAATCTTAACTCATCTGTGAACAGCCAACATTGTTTCTACATAAAAAAAGAAATTTAAGTATCGTGAGTAAGGATCAACACAAAGTGACTAAATACAAAAACTCCAAGTGAAATAAACATACCTTGTCTCCAGATAATCAACTCAAAAATAGGTGTTCAAAAAGACTCTGCCACCAGTCAGACTTAAAAATCAGTATTGGTCATGGGTATAGCCAAATGTCAGCTCCTGACTCCAGACACATTGCGTTCTCAAACAAACTTCTTCAGTGGGGTGGAACTAAGGTATGACATACCCTCTTTTATATCACTAATAAATTCACCTTCCTGTTATCTGATTCAATTGTGTGTCAGCTTGATGAGTTCCTCATCCTATAGGAGACTATCGATCCTATTCTCTCATGCCCTCTCCCTCTAATCATCAGCTCTCATATCCCCAAATACTGTGCATCACTCAGTAGGTTGTCTAAGATGAGTCAGCTGATGATTCCATATCACATAATGAACAGGGTTGCCACTTCCATTCATCATTTACCCTCTCCCTCCAATCATCAGTGGTCCTCTTCTGCAGACTCCATACATGGCTTCATCTGTTAACCGGAACTAACAGTCCAAGGACACCTCCCGCAAGCCCAGCTATCCCACCACAGGGGAAACTCAGCCCACATTCGCAAACTCAGAGGAGCTGTTGCTGTGAGCACGTAGCCTGTTGTTGCCTATTGATTCCAGCGGCCTCCCACCACTTCTGGTGACATAATTTTCACTGTTCTTTATACACTAGTTTACTTGTACTTCCTAGTGGCCAAAGGACAGCCTACAGTACTCTTCCATCTCCAGCGGCCTCTTGCATTGAGAAGTACCTGCAGGACGGTACAGAGCAGCTTCTCCACATTCCTAATAGGTGTTGTTTTACTTCTGAATCGTGTGAGTGTATTTTACTTCTGTAAATAAACCGTTTAATACTACACTGAGGTGGCGCTTCCTGTTCCCCTCCCTTATGATGTGCAAATACATACATTAAAAAAAAAAAAAAATACAATAAAGTGCTATGTGCTTACACACAAGTTCATATATATCTTGTACACAATTCCCATACAATAATGGGTAAATACTCGTGCAAATCTTTCAAACGAAGGGAATAATATTAGTGTCCCACATATTATTTTTTAAACCAGAAATCTTGTGTGCATTCTTCATAAATTCTTCCTTATTTCACCAAATGTGTACTCTCCACCACCACAAGTACTGGATAAACTCACCAGAGACTAGTGCTGGTAATATTATAAACCAGATGACAGCTCATGAGACTCCAGGAGTAACAATCATGAATAATGATCACGAGCTTCACAAATCTCCTCTTAAAGACCTTTTAAAAATGGTCCTTCCTTATATATCATTGTATCACTTGAAGGGGGAAGAAAAAAGAAGTGGGCTCTCATAACGTAAAAGCGTATAAAACTCTTTAGTCCCTAAAATAAATCGGTACACTTACATTCACGTGTGTCTCACTAGTATGCAGGCATAATCAAAGAGCCAAGCAGCTTCCTCATTCATGTAATAATATAATATTGAGTTTATGGGTGGTAGCGCTGTTAACTTTATTGTATATATTTTTTGTTTTTGATGTTCTTACATCAAAATTGGATAGCAGCTGCTTCTTTGAATTCTTTTTTTTTTTTTTTTTTTAAATCTGTGGAGCAGATTTATATAAATTGTGATGTGAGTCACTTTGGTTGGGGGGCTTGTGGAACCCCAATTGCTTTAGGGAGGTTGGGAGACTCCTTGTCCCCCATCCCCAGTCCCTCTTATGTGTAAATCACCCTGTGTCTATAAGGGGCACAGGGTGACCAAAAACCCCAGTCAGGCCAGCTCTGCACTAATCAGACTCTTGCTAGTGGGGGTGGGGGCTTGTTGTTGTTGAATACCTGCATTCCATTGTTCTATTGTTATTATGGGATGGGTATGTTGAGTGGATTGACTAAGGGGGAGGGGTTGTCCCAGAAGTGTTCATCTCCATGTGCTTTGGTTTTGAATAAACAGTTTGATTTTGGATGACTCCGAAGCTTGTACTGTCGAGTTCTTCGGGTAACTATAGCCAGAATCACGGATCCCGTGTTCCAGAGCTTAGGAAGCAGGTTACTGGCGGAGATACCCAGTTGGCGGTGTCCGGATTCCGTCACATTGGTGGCAAACGGTGGGATGCTTCCTGCAGTCTGGGACATCCAAACCTCCACCGGGATCCAAGATCGGGATAGCAGACTTTGGTGGCTACAACAAAGATATGGACCTGGCATCAGAGTTTGAGGGGGTGCTGCGGATCGCCCTTTCTGTATACCCCAGGACAGTATCTGCGGATCAATACCTGGCGCTCAGGCAGCAGATTCGGGTGGGGCTCTGGCTTGGAGCCCTCCAGCTTGCTGGTATATACCAGGGAAAGTGCTTTCCAACCCCAGGGGAACAGGCCAGTGTTCAACGGAAGTTGCGGATGGCATTCCTAGGAGAGCGGCCCCAGGAGCAATGGGTATCTGATTTGGACAGGCTGGTCCAGCAGGAGATGGAGCTGGACAATAAGTATCAGTCTCTGCAATGGCACGCAGAGAAGAAATATTTAGGTAAGACATCAGAATGCTCTCCAGGGGATGTGATTTTTGTGGCCCTGGATTACTGTGGGAGAGCCTTACAGATGTGTTTGGGAATGAAGGGGAACCTACCCTTGAGAACCTGCGAGAATATAGAGAGGCTATGCTCCATCTCACAGGGGTCTCAGAGCTTGAACCTGATCTAGAACACTTGCTAAGGAAAGAACAGCATCTGGAAAGGGCATACAGGAAACTGCTAGAACACGTTCAGCAGCATGCCTGTGAGTCAGCAGTGGAAACTCCGGAGATTGCTGTTCCCAAAGCTGAAGTGCTGACAACAGGGCAGAGCTCTGCTAGCCTCTGCCCAGCACCACTAACATCTTCTGGATTCCACAGAAAGGAGATGGTAAACCTCGATCCCCAGACACCACCAGAGACTGGGGATTAAATAGACTTTTCTATTGAGGAGGAACAACCCGGTGAGAATCCTGCAGAACAGCTCCGTTCAGAGCATGGCGCTGTGGATGTGGACCCCTGCATACAACAATCAGTGGCCCTGAAGGATGTGTGCAAGGTCACCGATGTTTCAATTTACTTCCCAGTGGAACAGCTGGAAGCTGGGCAGAACGCTACTGGCCTCTGCCCACAACAGTCTCCCCTTGGTTGGAGAAACAGTACAGACGGGGGGTACTGTGAAGACCCACCGATGGCAGGTGGAGATGGGATCGAGGTCTCTCTACCGGCCCTACTGGGAGGCTGGGCAGCCGGCCCAGGTCCCCAGCTACAGCAGGAGGCAACTAATCCTTCCCCCCAACCACAGGGTGACAACAGACCTGACCCCAAAGGTGCAGATGGAACCGCAGTCTCTGCACCAGGCCTACAGGGATGCTGGATGGCCGGTCCAGATCCCCAACCTACCCCGCAGGAATACCAGGAGGAGGAGGTAAGCGGTCCCTCCTCTCTACAGCAGACCCCCAACCAGGTTCTGTGGGTAGTATTCGCCAACCCCAACCCAGCAGAAGGGCTGGCAACAGAGCAGAGCGCTGTTGGACTCTGCCCTCATCTTACAAAGGATGGATTTCCTGAGCAGGTGGATGAGACTACAATCTCCACCGGTATACCCAGGGATGCTGGGCAGTCGGCCCAGATCCCCAACAGCATGAGGAAGTGAGCCCAGCCACCCTGTCCTCTCTTCAGCAGCTGAAAAGTATCCTGGGAGAAGGGCCAGTTCGTGCTTCTTCCCCATGGAGGGGATGTTCTACAAGAGTGACAGAGGTTGACTGGGTGAGTGACGTTCTGTCCCGGACAATTTGTTTGGGGTACTTTGTGGGTGCAGACATTGGAGGACTGGAACTACAGACTAACTTCAAAGTAAACCCGTTTGGGGTCTGCTTCTGTGTTAGTCTTCTGCTGAAAGGGGAGATATGTGACGTGAGTCACTTTGGTTGGGGGGCTTGTGGAACCCCAATTGCTTTAGGGAGGTTGGGTCCCTCTTATGTGTAAATCACCCTGTGTCTATAAGGGGCACAGGGTGACCAAAAACCCCAGTCAGGCCAGCTCTGCACTAATCAGACTCTTGCTAGTGGGGGTGGGGGTTTGTTGTTGTTGAATACCTGCATTCCATTGTTATATTGTTATTATGGGATGGGTATGTTGAGTGGATTGACTAAGGGGGAGGGGTTGTCCCAGAAGTGTTCATTTCCATGTGCTTTGGTTTTGAATAAACAGTTTGATTCTGGATGACTCCAAAGCTTGTACTGTCGAGTTCTTGGGGTAACTATAGCCAGAATCACGGATCCCGTGTTCCAGAGCTTAGGAAGCAGGTTACTGGTGGAGATACCCAGTTGGTGGTGTCCGGATTCCATCACATATCTTTTTTTTTTTTTTTTTTTAGATAGTTACATTCTTAGGCCCATCCATGGACAATTATCCTACTTGAGGAAAGTGGAACGTATGGGGCCTCAGCTTGCAATCATGAAGATAGCTATACCAGCAATTTATCATGCCAATCAATTGTTACTAGATGGAAAAGCAAATATAAAAGCGTTTATGACAACAATTAGGACAAATGTTATAATACATGTGAGTGACAATTTTGTATTACTAGACTTTAAAGCAGTACATCTCTGGGCAAAACTTAATACCTTACCCACTCTGACCCATTCATTTTTTTTTTCTTTCTGAAACAATGATCTATTCACCCACATGTGCCATGCCTGTCCCCTACCAGCACCATTTTTAGGTGTGGTGGTGGACCATTATTCCAGCAATGCAGATGTACCAGGACTAGCTGGTCCCCACCAGTCCCTTTTTGCTGACACTGCTTTTTGATCCTGATAAGACCCTGCCACTGGACAGCCAATAGAATGTGTCTATGGCAAGCAGGCAGTGATGTGGACAACCAAACAATTAACCCAGCTCCAGTAACACAGAAAGAGAGAAAAGTGGGGACTTTTTTTCATAGTATTGATTTTGATCAAGTACCCTAGTGCTGCCAGGCAGAAGTGCTTCTGACACTTTAAATCCTTTTACCAAAGTTTACTTTGCATTTGCCTTTTTTCTGCATGTGTTTCTGCTTTTTATTTGTACTTACTCTTCCAATCAAATGAGTGTTTGTGTGTTTTGGGGCTTAAAGAACTTCTGAGTAATCAAAAACAGTCGACCAAAAAAACTGTCTTCTTAAAACAAAAAGAATGTCTTGTTGCAAATAGGTATTGCTGCATTGTCCTTCTGAGAATTGTCTACAATAATTAGATACATTAAGCTTACTAAACATAATATAAGTAGACTGTTTACTTTTCTTTTTTTTATTGGAATTCTCTTTAAATCCAAGTTGAATTTGAAAAAAAAGAGAAGCGCAAAACAGCAAACATTAGGGAAATAATAAAATGGATAAAACCATTGGATTCCCATAACCAAGTATTCTTTGTTATTTTACAGAACATGGTTCATCATAATTTCTTTGTAATTGTAAATCAATATTCTTTTTGTGTTTATTATACATCACACCAGTCAAAGCCCAAAGAACTCGGAATTCACAGTTATTGCTACACAGTCAACTAATCCATTTTAGTAATTTAAGCAAAGTTAAATGAAGCAGCTTTTAATAAATAAAATTGCTGATATTTCACCAACATAATGTTTAATATGTATGAGTATATTATTACATTTTTTGTCTTACTTTTTTTACAATATAAAAAATAGTTCTAAAGACAAAGCATTCAGAAAATAGGAAAGGTGTCATTTTACATTAAATCGAATTATTTCATAATAGAAAAAAGCCGATTTATTAAAATCTGCTCTAAAAGCTTGTCCTTCTGCTCCTAATACCTGTTTCTAACATTTTACATATTTATGCTGATTTTCTTATCTCTTTTATTTTCAAAGTTTTAAGTCCCATTCAGACCTTGCCATCATATGCACTGCATTAGAGGATGTGTGCGCTGATTTAAGGCAGTGCGTTCAACTGAATGGGCTGGCAATGAACCAAAACCTCCAAGAAAATGCGCCTGTACCATTTTTTGTTTTTAGCAAAGCAGCAATCTACAAAGCAAGATATATAATTTTATACCAAAAAATTATTTGGATAGTGAAAATAGAAGAACATGTAAATAAATGGGAATATCTCAGGTTAGGATTATGGTAGTAATCCTTAACCACCTGTTTTGCAGGTGCAAACTTTGGAACTGATGCCTTTGTATTTTTTTACTACTTAGTAAAATTGTGAACTCAATTAACTGTTGCAAATAACAAGTAGCCATCTGCGACTCCTGTACCTTGCCTGGCTCTAATAAACAAATGGGTCCATGGCACTGCTGAGCAGTCAAAGATTTATTCACCATATAAAAAAGCGTTAGCAAAACATCCAAAATGATCTCTTCGAATATCCAATAATTCACCTACCTGTTGGTCAACTGTCATACACTATTACTAATTCTGTAATACCTATTGTACTCCTTGACGGACCCACTGTTCTATTGATCTACATTTCTCCTTACCTATTTTTTTGTATGTGTTATTCTTTTGATAAAGATTTATTGAACATAGAAATCTTAAACATGTTTCACAATAAAAGAGCTAAAGACATAAAGATATGATAGATTCCCTTTTCAATGTAAATAAGCCCTTCTAGAGTGAAACATGTTAAGTCTTTATTGTTGAAGGATGGTTTTTGGTACCTTTTTATATTTGGTGAGTAAACCTTCAGATAAGTGGCAACATAGACCCATTTGTTCATTTTACTTTGAAGCTACATGATTCTCTCAGGTTTATGACTAATTCAGTAGTGAAGGGGGTACACAGATATCAACTACAGAACCTGCAGCTTTGAAAACAAATTGTTAATGACAGCTCTCCTAATACTAACCTCATATGTTCTTATTCATTTATGTTTCCCCGTTTTTACTACTCTGCAAATTGCTGTAATTAAAACTGAAATATTAAAAATACATTTACAACATGTTTTGATGAATGATTACAGCAAAATGTACCTTCTTAAGACCAGTGTATGCCGCACATCAAAAATATAGATATTGGTATATACATATATGACACTGAGCCATTGATTTTTCAAAATGATAAGCCGACATTTTGTATTACAACTTACCAAACAATGACTGCATTTGCAAGAATGACCAATATGAACAACTTCTTGTATATAGCATTCATTAGCACAACTTTGCACATATTCTGTTAAAGCACATTAACATCTAAATTGCACCCGCAGGGATTAAATTCTTTTTCTCCTTAACGTCTTGCTGTTTTATTTAGGTTAGGAGACAGATTCCCAAGGGCAAAATGTCAGAAAGTTCAGCTACTTTAGAAGATTACTTAAACAGATAACAAACTTTGATTATCTGTTGACAGAGCTTTCTGTTAACTGATAAAAATGTATTTTGGGTTTATTCCCCCCCCCCGCAACACAAGAGGAGTGCCCTTAAATTATATGGTTTTGAGCATCGCTAGGCTAATTCTCCATTTCATTTTCTAAACTGCAACAAACCTGAAAATCCCTTGGACTCCCTGTCTAAGCACCAATGAAACTTACGGATCTTATGTTTCTTTGAAGAGTTTTCTTCCTCCTACAAACCGTTTTTCTGTGATTATCTTCATAAACAGCACCCCTCACAGTGAATTCCAGGGTAGCTCAGGTGTCACTGGCAAGGAATCCAAGGCTCAAGGGCAAAGGACCACCACCACTGGAATTTAAGTACTCTGGTACCAATTGTTGAGCGACTCCCCATTGTAGCTTGATCTTCCTTAGAATCCATGTGCTATTAGGTTCTAGCCCAATTGCCTGTACTCTGGTTCTGACAATTGAGGGCCTCTGTAGAGTACCTGGTGATGGAGCCCTAAGTGTAGAGGAAGGCCTCCCCTACAGCTCTAGCTCAGAGCAATAATAATGTAACAGGCTGGAACGCCGGAGTACAGAGGGGCACTAGTGCCTGATAAGACTTCTGCTGGAGAGTTCTAAAGTGTGTCTGGATGCGCAGTAGCAGATGACTGATAGCACACAGGCAGAGGGGCAGGAGCTGATGACAAGAACATCTATGGCTGGATCTGGTGCAGGGAGAAGATTCAGGGCAAGGTCAGACAGTCCAGGTCAGACAGAGTAGTCAGACATTAGGTCAGGTTCGGTAACAACAAGGCAGATAAGCAGAAGAATAAGGCAGAAGTGTAGCCTAGGGGTGAGCCAGGCATTGGTGCAGGCAGAGTTCAAGCAAAGTCAGTAGCAGATCGGGTCGGCAATGGATGAATGATACAGGAAAAGATATACTGATGCTTCAGAAACGTAATAGACCAAACAGCACTGACATAAAGCACTAGTACAGTTTAACCACTTGCTGACCACGCTATAGCCAAATGACGGCTACAGCACAGCTGGCTAGTTCTGGGAGTCTGTCATACGGCCTTCCGTGCTTGCGCTTCTCACGCGCCTTCTAGGACATGCACCCGGAAGTGTCCGTGAGCGCTAGGTCCACATGATACATCGGGGTAAAGGGCTGATCACAGCAGCCCTTTACCACGTGATTGCTCCGTCCAATAACAGAGTGATCACTCGTCAACAAACTGGGATCATGCCCATTTTAGCTTATGCTGCTGCAGTGATTCTCTCTGTTTACATGCTTTTTTAGTATGTGGAGAATAGAGAGAAACATGGCAGCAGCACGAGTTGGCACAATCCAGAGTGCCGCTACAGTGCTCATCCATGTCCTACAGTGCCACTACATTGCTCATCAGTGCCCTGTGGTGCAACTACAGTGCTTATTAGTGCCCTTCAGTGCTCTTTAGTGCCCATCGGTGCCCTACAGTGTCCATCAGTGAGTGCTTATCAGTGCCATCAGGGTCCTACAGTGCCATCAGTGAGTACTCATCAGTGCCACTAAAGTGATCATTATTGCCACTACAGTGCTCAAAGGGCCACTACAGTGCCCTATTAGTAATCATCAGTGCCAAATAGTTCACATCAGTGCCCATCAGTGAGTGCTCATCAGTGCCATCACCGCCAATCAGTGTCATAAAAATGCGTTAAAAAACAAATTTTTATTTTCTTTCCACATTTTCCAAAAACTTGTAGAAAAAAATGACATGTTCAAAAAGCTTTCCAAAATAGGGTAATCTTATTGGCATTTCCATTGTCCTGGCACTCTAGGGCCTTTAAAAGTGTAATAGGTTGTCAGGAAGTTAGATGTGTAATTTATGGCCCTAGACCACCTGACAGTGCTCCCTACATGTTGGGCCTCTGTATGTGGCTAGGCTGTGAAAAAGTCTCACACAGTATCACCATACTCAGGAGGAGTAGCAGAATGTATTTTGGGGTGTAATTTTTGGTATGTACATGCTGTGTGTTAGAAATATCTTATAAATAGACAATTTTGTGAAAAAAAGAAAATCTTCATTTGCGAAGAATTGTGGGAAAAAATTACAACTTTAAAAAAACTCACCATGCTTCTTACTAAATTCCTTGAACTGTGTACTTTCCAAAAAGGGGTCATTTGGGGGGTATTTGTACGGTCTTGGCTTGTTAGTGTCTCAAAAAATTAGATCGTCAGTACATCAGGTGTGATCAATTTTCAATGATTGACACCATAGCTTGTAGACTTTATAAACTTCACAAAGACCAAATAATATACACTGATTTGGGTTATTTTTACCAAAGAAATATAACAGTTTAAATTTTGTAAAATTTATGAAGAAAAATTACTAATTTGCAAAACATTTTACCAGAAATGAAAAAAAATATATATTTTTTTTACAAAAGTATTTTTTTATGTAAATTGCAAAAAAAAAAAAAAAAAAAGTGGTGATTAAATACCACCAGAAGAAAGGTCTATTTGTGTGAAAAATGACAAGAATGTCATATGGGTACAGTGCTGCATGACTGAGTAATTTTTATTCAAAGTGTGAGAGCGCTGATTGCTGAAAATTGGCCTGGTTAGGAAGGAGGTATAAGTGCCCACTGGGCAAGTGGTTAAATAGCCCACTTGGCACCAATGCGCACCTTTACATACTAAATGGCCACAAACAGGGCTAACAGGAACCATGCGCCTGCACACATGCTTGCGTCGTCCCTGACAGCCTCACACCTGATTGCAGATCATTTGCTTAGTTAACTCTGCATCATCAGGTGTTGCCTCTCTGAGCTACTGGGTGAAAGAAGCAGAGGAATACGTACTTTCTGCATGTATCCATGATTCCAGGGATTTATGGCAAATAGAGTTAAAGGGACCTACATGTGTACATTGTGAGAGAAAAAATTCACTCTACAACAGTAACATCTCTGCAAGTGACATTCAACTCCAAAATAGTCAGAAGGGGCTCCATATATCAGACAGGTCCCCAACCCCATCATAATTTAACTCATTAGATTACCTTTAAAGATTCTATCCCCCAACCAGCTGCCCTAACATATTCAACAATAAATACACAGGAATTTGTATAATGTTGGAATTTTCCTGGGATGCTAGATGGGAATATAATGTTCTTTCATGCCAACTTGGCTCTGACTGCCTACTGGAATTTCCCCCTCATCCCCAGACCCCAGGGACTCTTCCCTCCCTGAAATGATCTTACTAGCAGGTAAGTGTCAGCCACCCTTCACATTTCAGCCTTTTTACCTTTTTTGTTACCTAATTCACTCCCATAAAACCATGTAGGCCTTGTACTCATTGCATATCTTTATTAGGGGTCTTTGTACATGGATTTTGTTCACCTCAAGATATTAATTGCTTAACAGTCTCTTATTTGGGAGATTCTTGGGCAATGTTTCCCATTCAAAACATGTTGTGAGATTATTTTATTTATTTTTCAATAATTTTTATTGACATTTCAGTACAATACAAAGAAAATACAATGTAACTGAGATGCTTTTAGTAGGGTGTAACAGTAGACAATCAGAAAAAAAACAAAACAAAAAAGACATAAGGAAAGAAGGTATGAGACAAGGTTCACATGGGCGATACAACCACATTTAGTACTTCATTTGGTAACAGAGTGGTGTTAAGGGGGGGGGGGGGTGAACCCATAATAAATGACGGTTCTTATACATTGGTAATGAACTAAAATCAGAGTATCAGTGAGGTAGCACACATGTTTTGCATGTTTCAGAGGGGTTTAGGTGGAGGTTTTAGGTCATATCTCATATTTTGGTAAAGGAGTAGACCGTAAGGCAATTTAAGGCTAGGATATGTTCATAAGTGTAATTTTTTGGTCCAAAGAAAACACTTCAGTGGCATTTGGGGAGCAATCAGATCTCCATTTCTGAAGCACAGTCTGACATGCCGCCAACAGTATGTGTGTGACCACAGTTCTGTAGGAGGGTGGGTAAGTTTCAATCCCAATATTAAGGAGTGCTAGGCTAGGACATGGGGGGCTCAGAATGCCTGTGACCAAGGCTGTGTTTAAAAACCTGTGACCAGAAGCTTGTCAGAGAGGGGCAACCCCAAAGAGTATGAAGGAGGTTTCCTACTTCGCCACAACCAGCACAAGGGGGATGTTGATGTGGAGAATTTTGCTAATCTGTAGGGGGTATAGTACCACCTATGGGTAATTTTAACAGTCATTTCCCATTGGGCTACACAGTGTGATGATTTGTACATCGAGTTCAGGGCTGTATGCCATTGATTAGGAGTGATTTGGGTTTGGAAATCCAATCCCCATTTTAGCATCATATTTGTTTTTTGGAAGACAGTTTTGTTTTGTAAAGCATTATATAGTATAGAGATTCCACTTTTTTACCATTTTTTGCGAGAAATAGAAGTCCCATAGGTTGGCTGGTACCTGGATAGTGGGAGTAGGGTTTTTAGATAGAAAATGTACAATACGGGTGCATGTAAAAAAGGATTACCTAGGGAGCTTGAACCAGGGTGTCAACTGGTTTGAGTAAACGCCTTGGAGGGAGAGGGAACTTAGTGGAGATCATTGGGATAATGTTTTCTAGGATTTGAAAGGAGTAGTGCGATGGTCCCTTATGATTCTTTTTAGAGGAGAGTTTGGTCAAATTGAGGCTTGGGATCGTAGTAGTAGTAGTAGTGTGGAAATGTCCCATGGTTTCCAGGAATCACAGATGAGCAGGTTGGTAGTAGGAGCTAGGGTTATTTCTATTTCTGTCCACAGAGGGAGGTCAGATTCGCAGAGCCAAAATTTAGGTTGGTTCATGTGAACATCCTGGTAAAAGCCCCAAATGTCTACTAATCCTGCTCCTCCTATTGACCTGTGGGAAATCAGATGGGATTGTGAGCATCGGGCTCTTTTGACCTGCCACACATATCTAGTAAGGATACTCAACAGGGTTTTTAAATAGTGGCTTGGTATGGGAAGTGATCTGAATAAGTAAACAATTTGGGGTAGTATCATAATTTTGAATGAGGAAAGCCTGTCCGCCCAGGATAGTTCACGTATTAAGAATTGTTTCAGTTGCTCTTTGATTTTATTTATAAGAGGGAGAAAGTTTAGTGAGGGCAGTTCAGAGGTTTTGCTGGTGACGGTGATGCCTAAGTATGGGATGCCCTAGGTACTCCACTTGAAGGGTAGAGCACTCTGGAGAGTGCTTTTTGATGACTCACTGAGGTCGAGGTTTAGAATTAGGGATTTTTAGAAGTTGACCTTATAGTAGGATATTTCACTAAATTTAGATAGGATTTGATGGGCTGCTGGAAGTGAGTTTTGTGGATTAGTCTTGATGAGTATGACATTGTCGGAGAAAAGGTTGATGCCATGTTTCGGGAGTTAAACGGAAAACCAGTGATAAGGGGGTGAGTCCTGATCGCTTCTGCAAGGGGTTCAATCATTAGATTGAATATGGAGGGGGATAAGGGACAGCCCTGTCGAATTACGTTTGAGATCATAAATGGTGTGGACAATAGACCCGATGTATACACCTGTGCCATAGGTTGGGAATACAGTGCTAAGATAGCAGATAGGATGGAAACTGTAAACCCAAACATTGATAGTATCATAGACATGTATCTCAAATGCACCCTGTTGAATGCCTTTTCTGCGTCAATTGAGAGCAGCCGAGAAGGCGTTCGTGAACGTTTCACAACATTCAAATTTCTCCTAGTAGCGCAGAGGTCTGTCTCCCCTTGATGAACGCCATCTGGTCTTTTTGAATTAAAGACAAAATGATGTCCGTTGGGTATTTTGCTAGTAGTTTCGCATAAATTTTGATATCTGAGTTTAATAACGAGATGGGTCTAAAATTAGCTGATGAAGTAGGGTCTTTCCCAGGTTTAGGAAGAGTAATGACATATGATTTGAGCATTTCCTAGGGGAAAAAGGAGGAAGATGCTGCCTCAGTAAACACTGTTCAAATGGGGGGATAGGATGGAGCTAAATAGTTTGTAGTATTCATTGGAAAAGCCATCCAAATGGAAAATCCCTCAGTCCGGAAGAGTGGTTATTATTTGGGCGAACGGAGCGTTAAGTACTTATAGTTTGTTGCCAGATAGGGATGGAAAATGTAGTTTCTGTAAAAATTCCTCAATAGCCTCTTCAGTGGGTCGGGGGGGGGGGGTCTGAGGATTATTTTAGAGATTACACAGAGCACCATAGCATTCAGCAAATTGGTTGGCAATCTCCTGGGGATATAAGAGATGTGCTATTCTGGATTTGGCTTTTGCATTTTTGACCCTGTTGGCTAACAATTTCCTGGCTTTGTTTGCATTGGCATATGTGTGTGCTTTTAAGTGTTTAAGGAGATTGTGATAGCATTGTGTTAGGAGGATTCTGAGATCTTCCCTAAGCTTATGAAGGGAATTTGAGATAGTTGGTTTGGGGTTGTGTTTATTTGAAGCCTCTAATCTATTTATTTCCAAAGTGAGGGTATATTGAGTTTGACATTATAGTTACATAGTTTGTAAGGTTGAAAAAATACATCAGTCCATCCAGTTTAACCTATGATGTGTGCGTGTGTGTGTGCTTGCTGTTAACCGTACATTGTATACCCCTTATGACAGGAAGTCAAGTAAATCTGTGAGTGTTGTCACAGACGGGAGATACATTTCTACCTTGTTTAGACAATTAACCAATTACTATCAGGTGTTGGGTGCAGAGGTAGCTGGAAAGGTTTAAGGACATTGGAAAGCTTCAGCTATTCAGAATGAGGCAATTAAGGCCTCTATAAGTTATCCAGAGGATGACTACTGATTGCTGCATCCTGAGGCTTTGTGCGTTAAGGAGAGCAGTGAGCTGAGAGACTTCTGAAGGTGAGGTGGTGTTGCCTTTTTCTGTGTGAAAAGAAAACAAATGGACTATTGGTTTTCTGCTGTATGATCAGCAGTGTCTGCCCAGCAGTAGGTTGGGACAGACACCATAGGTAGGTTCCTGTGTTGTGAAGGTAGACGCCCCAAGTGGCCAGGGTTTATTTTATGTTTTTTTGATTTATGCTGTTTGGATGCTTGCACTTGTTTCCAGCAAATTGGAAGAATAAACCATAGACCATTGTTTTCAACCACTCCTCGGCTGTCTCTCTGTGTAACGAACCCACCCAAGGGGTCACCCACACCCGCTACCGAGCTAACCCCTTACACCCTTTATATTGTGGTCTTTAAGGTGCCCATCTAATAGTTTTTTGAAACTATCGAAGCTCCCTGCTGATACCACTGCTTGTGGAAGAGAATTCAACATCCTTACTGCTCTGACAGTAAACAACCCCTTAGGTATTTTAAGGTTAAACCGTTTTTCCTCTAGTTTTAGTGAGTGGCCACTTGTCTTATTGTATTCCCTTTCTCTGAAAAGTGTGTTCCTTATGCTAGGGTCATCACCAGTATAGTATTTGTACATTGATATCATATCCTCTCTCAAGTGTCTCTTCTCCAGAGAGAATATGTTCAATGCTTGTAGTCTTTCCTCATAGCTGATGTCCTCCATTCCCCTAATTATTTTTGTTGGCCTTCTCTGGACTCTCTCCAGTTACTGCACATCCTTTCTGAGGACCGGTGTCTTGTAGAGTGGGAGAATAGTCTCTTTATTTCTTTATTTTTATAGCACTTTTTTACAGTACTTTTTTACTCTAGCTCCTTGTTGGATCAAATGCCAGGTATGAACGCCTTATTCCATACCACAAAGGGACTGTTTACTGAGGGAGCATTCATCTGTAAGAATTCCTGTTGCTTATTTTTTATCATTTTCGAGCTAGTGGGATCTTGCAATATGTTAATATGGTAACACCAGATGGAGACAGGAGGGGAGAGACCCTTTTCCTCTATTGTTATTGATATGGCAGCGTGGTCAGACCACGTGATGTCATGAATTTTTGATGCCGATACCTAAATACGTGAATAGCTTCGGTGTCTGGCAGAGAAGTATGTATAGTCTCTCTCTGATGCATGCTGGCATCTCCAGATATCATAGGTTTCTTCTGAGTATAGCAGGTTACGTAGTGAAGAGATGAGGTCCGGGATAGGGGATGTGGTGTCTATGCATGGGTCTACTGTTAGGTTAAAGTCCCCACACATTAGCAAGTGCCCATATTTGACAGAGGAGACTAGTTTGATGAGATTGTGGAGAAAACGAAGTTGGGGCGAGTTTGGTGCATACAAGGCAATCAGTGTGTAGGGTTACTCATTAATGTCACAGGTGAGGATGATGTGGCAACCTTCAGAGCCTAAGAGGGAGCTTTTAAGGTCAAAGGCAAAGGAGTTGCTTATTGCTAGAAGTATTCCTCTTTTTTTTTTTTTCCTCTTGGGCGCAGGCTAAGAAGACGTCAGGATAGTCTTTATGAGAACACTTGGGAGTTACCCCTGTTTGAAAATGGATTTCTTGCACACTCAGAATATATGTTTTTCATTTAGTCTCCTCTGACCACAAAGAATGGCCTTTTGCTGGGTGGTTTAGGCCCCTGGCATTTAGGGAAAGGCACATGATCGGCATGGCGCATTTTCCTAACGGGTGCGAGGTGTAATGCTGTGCATTACTCACTTTTGATGTCAGGGAGCTAGTAGTGAGTCTCCTTGCTTGAAGTGCAATGGGCGTCAGACAAGACCAGTTGTGAACGCTCCTGTTGACCCACATGTTGCGGTGGTATGATTATTCAGATGGAGAGGTTATGGTAGTGAAGAGATATTTATCCAATTTTAACTTCTGTGTATCTTCACTCACGTACTGTGTACCGAACAAAAGAAAGGAAAATAGAGAACACAACTAAATTAAAGTTAATATAACTGTTAAGGTAGAAACTGTAAAAAAAAGAGGATCAGTCGTTAGATCAGAGTGCAGGTTAAACTGCCTGTTTTGATCTTGGGGGTATTGGTAGGAAAACATTCTAAACCATGACCCGGGGAATTACATTAGGTTGTGTGATGTTTGAAGTGTCCTCCTGGAGCCTCCATTGTTATGTTGCTTAGCGGAGCATTTGTGTGATACAATCTGCCATTCTAGTTCTTGTGGGATCAAGTGGTTGATCACTAAAGAAGCATGTGTGGTTTCAGGAATGATGCCCATTTGCGTAGTGCGGCAATCCCTTAGTCTAGGGATGATATTCAGTTGATAGCACCATTGTGGGTGATAGATAAGGTGGCAGAGTATCTACATTTATGTGCAATTTTGTGGTTTCCAAGTGCTTTGGTGATGGTCATCACGTTGTGAACAGTATGAATGGATAGGTCAGGGAGCAGCTGTATATTGGTGTAGTGCTCGGGTAGACCTTCAGCTTTCCTAAATGTGGTCATTAGGAATTATTTTACATGGTAAAAGTGTACCCTTATAAGAATGTCCCTGAGTGTCTCGACTGGTAGGAAGGAGGGTTTTGGTACTGTATGGTTTCAGTACCCAATGGATTCTATCAATCGTGAGATACTGAGCTAACAGTGTGGGGGCCATAGAGGAGAACAGAGTTAGGGCCAATTGTTGCCGTTGCTGGAGAGGCACAGATTCTGGTATCCCTCTTATTTTTATGTTGTTTCTTCTAGATCTGTCCTCCAGATCAGCTATTGTATCCTTAATCCTGATGATTGCCTCTGTATTATGGGCATCCACTAAGGAAGCAGAGTATTCTCCCATTGTGTTCTCCATGTGGACTTCTCTGTCCCCCAGTACCTGAACTTCTTTTTTGCGTTAATTTACATTTGATACTAGATCTGAGAAGCCCTAAGCGACAGCATCATGTCTTTTAACATAGTGTCTGATACTAGCTGGCCTGTGGTGGGAAAGGCAGCAATGGGGTAGTCTTTGGGGGGTCTGTTCCCTCCCTGGGTGTATGTGTCCCACTAACATCCATGCCTGTTTCCTCTTGTTGCCTGAGAGGAGAATCCCTGTGAGGCTTAGACTTTAGTGTGCTTTGGATTAATGGGCTGGAGTTTCCTGAGGGTGTCCTGCCTTTAGAAACCTGATTTGGATTACCTTTTTGTGGTGATACGCGATCTGTGGCTTGTGTTGAGGCCTTGTGTGCAGGCTGCATGGCGCGGGCACCGCCACAGTTTTAATGACCGCACTCTGATGTTGTACTCCTCCTATGGTTGCCACCACACACACTTGACACCATCTGAACCAAATAAGTTTATCTTGGTCTTATGAGACCACAGGACATAGTTCCAGTAATCAATGGGATTGTGAGCGCTCCCCAAAACAATAGCAGGTGGGCACAGGGGTCACAGATAAAAACTCATGATGAATAGTCACAAATGATAAGTGTCACATTTATTAAAAACTGGTGAAAATACTGTTGAGCAGGATACATCCAAGAAGTGAGGCAGTACCTGTTGTAGGAGCCAGGGAGGTGGATGGAAACTTCTCTCAAGCCTCTCAGATGGTGGAGGAGCCTAGGGGGCAGCCGCACAAGAGGTGTAGCGGAGAGGGAGATCCATGGCCTGGAGGTGGTGGAGGGGAGGGGGTTGTGGGGGAGAAAGGCACAACTCCCCGTAGACCGAACCGGCCGCAGGTCCGCAGCACGCCGGCGTCTCCACCACTTCAGCTTCAAATGGTTTGTGTTTCAAGCTTTATCATACCCGGGATGTCTATTAGACTCTTGTTTGGACAGATTTGAGTGAGTTATATTTCTAAGAATTACAGGCCTAAAATATAAACAACAGATTTCCATGCAAAACAATGTACCGCTTTGAGATAAAAAAATTCTGACATAATCAGACCGCCAGGGAGGTTAACAGATGCTCTGGTCTCATATCTTGTTGCCCAGAAGTTGGAATACACACTTGGGTATGCATCAGATAGAACACTCTATTAGAAGGAACTCTTGCATCCATATATAACCTTCCAGTAACTGATATAAGTAGAACATATACTATCATTCCTGGTTTTCCTGAAGGACCATATTAAGGGACTTTCTGCACACCCCTTCTGCTCATAGCCAATAACACAGTATCCAGAATCTGTCTGTACACAGTTTACAAGTTCAAGGATGAATGATAATGTAAAGAAATTGTGCAATATTGACAGGAAGGTATGGGGTCTATGATTGATTTTGTTGCCTTCCGTTCTGTGTACCTGTGCATACACCCCCATTATTTTAGTAGCATGCACCTATACACATCTAGATCCAGAGAGGTCTTTACACAAAAGAGGTAGTTCAATCAGCAATACACATTTATTGAATGGGTTACATAATATATATATATATATATATATATATATATATATATATATATATACAAATTACACACTAAACAGTATTTACAACACATTGTTAGTACAGATCTCTTGGCTCAATGTTATTTACAAATTACCCACAATAGCCCTATTTACAATACCATGTACGTATTGAGCATGGAGTTAAGTTACTTTTTCACTTCAGGCATGGTGCCTGCAGTGTGTATTCAAACACTAAAGAGAAAAAGCATGTATACATTCTAAGTGTGAGAGGTATCGTCTATATTTACCATCCCCAGTATCTTCATCCTAGTCTGCTTGCCAGAGAGTGATCTCTCTCCTCACCTATATTAATATAGACCCATCTCGCCTTGCTCAGAGCCATTCTGATTGGTGTACCCTATATTTAGCATAACTCAGCCTCTCGATAGCCCTCCTCTCTGGGTGGGGATTAATCATGCTAGGTCGTCTCCTGGGCCAAATTGTCCATCCTTGGACAGCCAACCAACTTCATTACATATCTAAAGAGACAGTCTTTGAAGTAGAGGGCTGGATAAAGGAATGACCTCTCATGGAAGATTATCAATTATTTTCTGGCCCCGTAATGTCTGGGGAAAAGGAACATAATTACGGGGCTGTACTACCATTTGTTTATCAGTGTAAATAGCAGACCCCTCCTAGGTAGCCCAGGCATGCATTTCAAACATACTTATCCATTTGAAATCAATACTCAATATCTTGAAAAATAAATATTTACATCCATCTATTTACAATTATTATAGGAGATTTATACATAACTCATCATGCTCACAACACGGTAAGGGAGATTACACCTAAACGCCTAAGGCAACAATTTTATATTTGTTGATGTGTTATATATATTATATTATATGTTTTGGGATAATTTTTTATAGAGACCCAGTACTCTGATGGTTTAGTCTTGAGCCCATACAGTAACTAGTTCTTTAATTTGTTATTCATTCATTTATAAATGTTTCAAAAAGTATTGTCACAATGATGCCTTTTAGTGGTTAACTAGAAAAAATAAAAAGATACAAGCTTTTGGTGGTCTTCATTTTTTCCCTACTCATCTTGTCTCACTGTTTTTCACTATTTTTGCATTTAGCTAGGGTCAGTGTCACTACTGGTAGCATGAGGCGATACCTGGACCCTACAGAGGTTGCACAGGCAGTCTAACTCCCCCAGGATGGCACATCAATGTGTGCCATTGCCTGAAATTTTGCTGTGTCAACCAGCACAGTCTCAAAGGCATCGAGGAGATTCCAGGAGACAGGCAGTTACTCTAGGAGAGCTGGACAGGGCTGTAGAAGGTCCTTAAGCTATCAGCAGGACCAGTATCTGCTCCTTTGTGCAAGGAGGAACAGGTTGAACACTGCCAGAGACCTACAAAATGACCTTCAGCAGGCCATTGGTGCAAATCTCTCTGACCAAACAATCAGAAACAGACTTCATAAAGGAAGGTCACGACATTTTCTAGTGGGCCCTGTGCTAACTGCCTGGCACCATGGAGCTTGATTGGCATTTGCAATTGAGCACCAAATTCAATTGGTGTCTGCCACTGGCGCCCTGTGCTTTTCGCAGATAAGTGCAGGTTCACCCTGAGCACATGTGACAAATGTGAAAGGGTCTGGAGAAGCCGTGGTGAACATTATGCTGTCTGTAACATCGTTCAGTATGACTGGTTTGGTGGTGGGTCAGTGAGGGTCGGGGGAGGCATATCCATGGAGGGATGCACAGACCTCTATAGGCTAGACTATGGCACCCTGACTGCCATTAGGTATCGGGATGAAATTCTTGTCTCCAACGCTACGCTGGTGCAGTGGGTCCTGGGTTCCTCCTGGTGCATGACAATGCCCAACCTCATGTGGTGACAGTAGGCAGTCAGGTCCTGGAGGATGAAGGAATTGATACCAAATCCAACCTAAATCCAACTTGAATCCAATAGGACACCTCTGGGACATTATGTTCTTTGGTCCATCCAATGCTGTCAGGTTGCACTTCAGTCTATGCAGGAGCTCAGTGATGCCCTGGTCCAGATCTGAGAGGAAATACCCCAGGACACCATCTGTCATCTCATTAGAATTATGATGGCCATACAAACTACTGAGTACCATTTTGAGTTGCTGCAATGAGATTTCAGCAAAATGGAATAGCCTGCTGCATAGTTTTTTTCACTTTGATTTTCGGGGTGTCTTTGAATTTAGCCCTCTGTAGGTTGATCCTTTTAATTCACATCAAACAATGTGGCATCCTTTTGTTCCTAACACATTACCCAGTCCATATCAATATACGTAGATATCCAGCATGATATTTTACCCTATTGAGATCGAATGTGTTTTCAAAGCGTTCCTTTAATTTTTTTGAACAGTGCTGAAAATGTATGGGTTGACAAGACGTTTTGAGTATAGTGGCATACATGTAAATACAAGTGCACTGCTTTGGCAGGATAAGAATATTTTCTTAAAGTTCAGGCAAGGAGATAAATATCTGACTCTCTCTGTCCACCATCTGACCTAATTTAACCACTTCCTTATCGCTGGATGTCAGATGACATCCTGGGCTTTAAGTGGGGCTATCTGAATGCTGCCTGCAGCTGCAGGCAGCATTCAGTCATTATTTTTTTTGGCTGTCGATTCCCTGCACCGTATGAAAAATCATAGCGGCTGTTCACCCGCTTGATCATTCTTACAGGCCCTCTGGTACTTTTACTGGCTCGCACGGGCGAGCCGAAGAAGGACACCATAGAGACTGCCGAGGACCAGATAGTCCCCAGCAGTCTCGATGACTCTCGGAGGCCTGGCAGTTGTCAATACTGCTGTGATCTTGGCTGCATAGCCAAGATATTTTTTTTTTTTAAATTTCAGGCTTTCCAGCCTCTAGGAGAGATCTGAGGTCTTATTGACCCCAGATCTCTCCATAAAGAGGATCTGTCATGCACTATCCCTATTATAAGGGATGTTTACATTCCTTGTAATAGGAATAAAAGTGATCAAAAAAATAAAAAGGAAAGTGTAAAAATAAAATAAACTAAACAATGAAAAAAATAATTGAAGTGCCCCCGTCCCTGCGTGCTCGCACGCAGAAGCAAACGCATGCGTACGTTGGGGCCACATATGTAAATGGCGTTCAATTCATGCATGTGAGGTATCTCTACAAGCATTAGCATGAGAGCAACAATTCTAGCCTAAGACTTCCTCTGTAAATCTAAACTGGTAACCTGTAAACATTTTTAAAGAATTGCCAATGGAGATTTTTAAGTAGCGAAGTTTGGCGTCATTCCACGAGTGTGTGCAATTTTAAAGCGTGACATGTTGGATATTTTTTTACTCGGCATAACATCATATTTCACATCATATTTCACATTATTAAAAAAAAATGGGTTAACTTTAGTGTTTTTTTTTTAATTCATAAAACTGTTTGAAAAATTTCTGCGCTAATACTATGTGACAAAAAACTTTGCAATGACCGCCATTTTTTCCCTAGAGTCTCTGCTAAAAAATTTTTTCTAGTAAAATAAAATAATGATTTTTACATGTAGGAGGGGAGTGCCAGAAATGGCCCGGTATGGAAGTCGTTAATAAGAAAGCAATTGCTTTAGGATTAAAACATAGCATGTGAGAGGATGTGTGAGTAGAAAAGAGGTCATACCAGGGGCGGATCCAGAGCCTAGTCTCGGGAGGGGCACTGCCTGAAAATAAGTTGTTGCTTACGGAACTGTATTGCAAAACAAACTTTCCCTGTGCTTCTCTTTTAAGTGTGTACCCAGCTAAAAGTGGAAAGGGTTTAAAGGGGGACAATAAAACAGAATCTGTGCCCCTCTGACATCAGGGTCCCCACACAGAGCTCAGGGTCCCCACAGAGCCCCCCTCACATCAGGGTCCCCACGGATCCCCCCCTCACAGGGTCCCCACGGAGCCCCCCCTCACAGGGTCCCCACGGAGCACCCCCTCACAGGGTCCCCACAGAGCCCCCCTTCACAGGGTCCCCACAGAGCCCCCTCACAGGGTCCACACAGAGCCCCCCTTGCAGGGTCCCCACAGAGCCCCCCTCGCAGGGTCCCCACAGAGCCCCCCTCGCAGGGTCCCCACAGAGCCCCCCTCACAGGATCCCCACAGATCCCCCCTCACAGGGTCCACACAGAGCCCCCCCTCACAGGGTCCCCACAGAGCCCCACTCACAGGGTCCCCACAGAGCCCCCCCTCACAGGGTCCCCACAGAGCCTCCCCCCCCTCACAGGGTCCCCACAGATCCCCCCTCACAGGGTCCCCACAGAGCCCCCCCCTCACAGGGTCCCCACAGATCCCCCCTCACAGGAATACCAGGAGGAGGAGGTAGGCGATCCCTCCTCTCTACAGCAGACCCCCAACCAGGTCCTGGGGGTAGTATTCGCCAACCCCAACCCAGCAGAAGAGCTGGCAACAGGGCAGAGTGTTACCGACCTCTGCCCAGCACCCGCAAAAGCTACAATCTCCACCTGTACACCCCAGGGATGCTGGACAGTCGGCCCAGATCCCCAACAGCCTGACTAAGTGAGCCCCACCACCCTGTCTTCTCTCCAGCGGCTGAAAGGACTCCCAGGAGAAGGGCCAGTCCACACTTATCCACAGCAGCGGGGATGTTCTACAAGAGTGGCAGAGGTTGGCTGGGTGAGTGATGTTCTGTCCCGGACAATTTGTTTGGGGTACTCTTTGTGGGTGCAGACATTGGAGGACTGGAACTATGGACTAACTTCGAAGTAAACCCGGTAAGGGTCTCCTTCTGTGTTAGTCTCCTGCCGAAAGGGGAGAAATGTGACGGGAGTCACTTTGGGCATGGGGGTTGTGGACCCCAAATTCCTTTAGAGAGGTCGGGGGGCACCATGCCCAGCCTTATGGGGCTCTCTTATGTTTAAGTCACCCTGCATCTGTTATGGATGCAGGGTGACGAACACTGAAAATATGGTTTGGACTACTACAAATGGGACAGTCATATTCAGGAATAATGTCTCCCTTGTAAAATGACGATTTTATTCACTGTACAGTATGAGGGGTCTGACCAGGAAGTACAACTCCTAATATGGTCATTCCAGGAAGTTCAATGACTGTCTAACAAGGTTGCTTTTGTCTGAGGTGGCTTTCCATTCACCTATTGTCGGGTGTGCTAATGAACTCACCTGCTGTCTGCTAAGGGATGTATTGACACTCAGAGTAATGTGTATTGAGGGCTCGTTAGGGAACCATTGTTCTGTGTCTGGCTATTGTGTACATTGATTGCCCCCTGGCGGCTTCTGTCTCCTTGCACATGGCAGTCCTTCTGGTCAAGCTATCTGACCAATCACTGCTGACTCATTTTCAATTCCTCATTTGCATGGCTAAGGAGGACCAGAAGGGGAACTGCAGGTACTTTACAATTGACCAATAGGAAAGCGGTTGTTGGGGCAGGATGTTCCAAATTCTGTATAAAAGTGTGCTGTGTTCTTCCAATAAATTGTCTTCCTGTTTGAACTTACATACAGCCTTGCCTGGTGTTTGTTCTAATGGATTCCGAACGGCACATAGCTGTAGTTCGGATCCCGGATTCTTGGTTGACCGAACCATCAGACGTTGCAATCTGCAAGCTGACTTACTAGAAACAGTCGGGAGTGTCGGGAGAGCGGAAGCGAGCGAGCAAGGGTCTCGTCACAGTGTGTATGGCCCATTAGTCTTAGGCTCCTTTCACATGGGCGTTCCAATCAGACCCACCTGTCAGTTTTTCAGGTGGACCTGATTGGGAGGTACATTCATCCCTATGGAGAAATGGCTGCAAATTGACTTGTGTAGGTTTACACCCGCCTACTTCCAGGTCAGTCCCATAGAGCCCATTGACCAAAATTGAAGGGGACTCTATCCTCTTCCTTAAATATTGAATAAAACACCTATTGTAATTCCCCGAGGTTGTGAGCAGTCAATGGACTGACTTGTGTTGTCCTCCCAGCACATGAGGAAGCATATAGTTAAAAGAAAGCTGGCAGCTTGATCTAATGCAGTGAATGAGTTTATGAATCTAGGTGTAGTACAAAATAATACAGGGCTTATGTGTTTCAGCGTGCTGCCTTAATCATAGCCATATAATCCTTAGAATAACAGCATATTTATATACATACATACATACACTATATTACCAAAAGTATTAGGACACCTGCCTTTACACTTTTGAACTTTAATGGCATCCCAGTCTTAGTCTGTTGGGTTCAATATTGAGTTGGCCCACCCTTTGCAGTTATGCCAGCTTCAACTCTTCTGGGAAGGTTGTCCACAAGGTTTAGGAGTGTGTCTATGGGAATGTTTGACCATTCTTCCAGAAGCACATTTATGAGGTCAGGCACTGATATTGACTAGAAGACCTGGCTCACAGTCTCCGCTCTAATTCATCCCAAAGGTGTTCTTTCGGGTTGAGGTCAGAACTCAGAACTGAGGTCAAATTCCTCCACCCCAAACTCACTCATCCATGTTTTTATGGACATTGTTTTGTGCACCGGTCCAAATCATTTGGTTGAGGGGGGATTACGGTGTGAGGTTGTGTGGGGACATTGTGAACATCCAACTGAGTGCCCTAAAAATGTGGGTGTTCGCCGAATGGGTGAACAGGCCATGTTCGGGCTAAACTTTTGCTCGGCCCAAACTGCTCTGACCCCCCACCCCAAAGCACATTGTTGATGGGGACAAGGGCCTCTTTCCCACAACCCTGGGCTGTGGTTGTGAGGGTCGGCGGGCAGGGGGCTTATCAGAATCTGGAAGCCCCCTTTAATAAGGGGGCCTGAGATACCACCCCCCCCCTACATGCGAATGAGTATGTAATTTCATACATAAGAATGTTTGTGTTTTCACTTTTACAGCAATCTTAATTTCTTCCTTTGAATATTGTACTTGTTTTTTTCTAACTGAAAATTACATGTAATTTTTACAAGGTGAGGGATCAGAGATAAAGTTCATAGCTAGCAGCTAAAGAATTACATCTTAACAACTTTCAACTGTAGAAATGAAAGTGAAGGTTCAAGTTGTGTTGCCACTGCCTTGCAGCAAAAGGATTTAAAGCAAATTGATTTTGTTTGTAAAGTCCTGTGGTTTCCTTTTGGAAACAAAGATCTTATTTTGGTTTCCTTATTTACAATCTAAAGTATCCCCATGCGATTAATCAATACTGAGGAAGACATCAACTAGCTTTTAACAAATCACGTGACAGTACATAAAACAAAGAATGCAAAAAATACAATTTATTTTGGTATAATCATATATACAAGATTGACATGGTTGTACTCTGGAGGAAACTATTGGGTTAGCAAGGCTACTCAATAATTATTTGACTACTATTGATATTACGTTTATCACTTTACCGAGTTGTCTTTTGCTCAATAATTCTGTAAGTGCAGCTAACTCTTCTATAACACATTTTCTGGGGTTAGACTGTTCTTTCTTATCTAGACTCCATTGAAGATGGATTGTGATATTGTTCTAGCTAATAGCAGCTTGGCTGTCATGTATTTTAATTGATATGCTTCCTGAGTCAGTATCAAGCTAACCTGCAAGGAATACAAATTTTAACATTTACTAGCTTTTATTAGAATGGTTTCATTATCATACCTTACATACGCTCCTGCGTTTTTAGTATAGGCTGGATTTGCAGCTGCAAAATCTCCACTCAGTAGTCATGTAGAGATGTGTTGAATACCAGATCCAACTCTCCAGGACTCATCACCGTGGGCCTGTCAGCTTCAACATACAGATATATACACACTCAATGAGATGTTCCTGGAGTGATAGTATGTATATGATAGTATGAAGGTGATGTGCTGAAGGGACAGGTGTGAACAGTGACAAGGATGGTAATCACTTGATAGGTTTTGTATAGGAGAGTTCAAGATGGTATTAGGAATGCAGATAGGTTAGTATCGAGTATGCTAACAAGTGGTGAGGACAGCAGATGACAAATACAGGATAGACTAACCCAGTGCAAGGATAGATAGTAGTAGACAGGAAAGCTAGCAATCTATGCAGCAGTGCAGATGATAGATGGTAGTAGGCTGAAGAGCTAGCAATCTATGTAACAGTGCAGATGATAGGATAGTATAGATAGGTAGTAACAGTCCTTAATGTGCATAGGTAGATAGTGCAATAAGGTTATGGAGGGTTCCCCTGCGGGGTACTTATCACTTGTAATGTTAGTAGTTAGAGAAGTCCAGTAGATGAGGAATGATCCGGTAGTGAGATACAGGGATCAGTAGCGAGGTTCCGGTCTGCTCCAGGTAAAGGGAATGGCTGCAGGTTCCGATCGAGAGACAGGCTTGAAAGCATGTGGGTAACAAGGCAGGTTGAACGAACAATGTGAGTGAGACCGCCGGCGGTTGAAATAGCCGCTCTGCGGCGCTCAGCAGTGACATCATCGTTCTTAAAGGTATATGCGTACCACCTGAAGAGAAAGGTGGGACGCATTACAGAGGAAAGTGGTGATTAAGGGTACCGGAGGTACCGGAATCTTACACATATAGACATGTCAATTTTTCCAGTTTGTCTAAAAGTTCAATTGCCATCCTTGCTGAACTACTTAACCCATTCATGTCTAAGGGTAAAACAAATCTTAATGCTTTAAGCATAATTTTGCAACTTAGACATGTGTTAGTAAAACCGTACAAATCCTCACAACTATTTTGTACATCCAGGTAAATTTATACCTTGTTTTTTTTTAAGGACAAATTGGGCTTTGGTTTGGTGGTAAATGGTTTTGGATATCGCCTGATTCATTTTTATTATCAAAGAAAAACTGCCACAAAATAATAAAAAAATATATTTTTTTTAATGTAGCTGTAAATTTCTTGTAACTACCATAACCTACCACCAAGAACAACCCAAAATAAATCCTCCTGCTTCTGGCAATCACAGTGATACCATAAATGTGTATGTTATTAATTGTTTGTACTCATAGGACAGCTCAGAAACAATAGTGCGCATTTTGCTTTTTTTTGTCCCTACCTAAAACACACTGACACCGACATTAACTGATACTGGTACTAATTTAAAAAAACAATCCTGGACAAAATATACTGACCTTGACCTTTGGCCATTACTTGACCCAAATACTAACCCTGGCACTCACCTAGATCAAACCTTAATCTATGTATTTTTTCTTTCTTTTTTTATGTTTTTCTTTTTTTTGCAAATACTTTATTTTCTCTCTGCAAGGAAAGACAAAGATACAATGTATCTTTCCTCTCCATTCAGGAAGAGAGAAACACAAGGGTGGGCTTCACAGTGACCTATCACTGTGGTAGCCAATAAGAGGCTACCACAGCGATGAGGCAACTTAGAATCAGGAGTTCTGGGTCCCAATCTTTAGTACAGGGCCTGGAACTCTCGGTGAGACCCAGTCTCTGTGCTAGGAGTGCACTGTGCAGTGCACTCTCAGCAGAAAGGGAGATATGCAAATATGCAGACCCATGGAAAAAAGCCAAGGGGTTCAATAAAATGAGCCATCTAGTATTTGTACAGAACTCAGGTAATTATTTTAGAACGGAGTTGGCTTTGAGAGCTTCTATAAATATCAAGCAAATTGAAAAAAGTATTAGTACAAGCAGCCTAAAAATATCCTAAAAGAACTTAGAGATGTGGCTTCAAAAATGTAATGGACCAAAATTTAAAAGAGAAAAAAAAATAGAGGGCAGAGGGCACAGTGCATGTAATTTTGTGTTTACAGTGGTGAGTGATCCTAGGTCCTGTCAATTTTATTATTTTCTTTTATTAGGGTGTTTTTATCAGCTTGATCATGTGCATTCTATTTTGTGTTTTTATTTTACATGCTTATATGGTCTCTAAGTATATACAGAGATTGCAAGGATGGTCAGGTTTCCCTTGGTACTAGTAAAGCATAGTATATGTAGCACCCTCCTAGGTAGGTGCTAGTCAGAGAAAGTGTAGTTGCTCTGTCGGCTTATCAGGAGAGCCTGATTAATAGTTAGGCCTGTTGCATGTGTCCAGGGTGTGATTCATCTGGGCTGAGGGAGTGTCCCCACTGCATCCAATAGGGGAGCTTGTTTGACAGTGGAGGAAACCCAGCCAGTGACGTACAGGCTTTTATAACTATCTCAGTGGGTTGGCCCAAGCAGTGGTGTATCCTGGGATACATTACAAAAGCCAAGGGCACATGTGAAAGGGTGTCTTTGGATGGAAAGTCCCAGAAGGAGTATGACAGCTGTCTCCTCTTCTGCAGCTGTGAGGGTGGTCGTAGGCAGTTGGCCTAGTGAACCAGTGGTGTGGCTGAACCCAGAGGTCCAGTGAAGCTGACTGTGGAGGTGAAGGCAGAGCAACTCTGGAAAAACAGTGTCTGTGAGTACAGGGGAGCTTGCCAACAGGTTGGCCCAGGAAGGGGACCACTCCAGTGGCTAGAGTCAGCTGACGGGTGTCAGCACACAGGCAGTGAGCGAAAAAGGGGGAGCCAAGTTGTTAACCCTAAAGAGAATATTCAAACGGGAACGATCAATTTAACTTCAATCAGTGGCAGGGTGAAGCAGTGGCCTTGCCGCTTTCTACAGTCAGTTGTCCTCAGAATTGTACATAGTTGCTAGCTGGAGTATCCCACTCATCCCTTCTCCCATCCTAGTTCTAAATAAAACACAAAAACCAAATCCCCTGGACTTATTATTGTCTGACAAACAAAGAAATTTGATTAAAAAAAAACAAAAAAAATATTGTCTGAGCCAAGAACTTTTAATGCTGTGTATCTGCTTTCAGTTGCTAATGGTAACCCAGGGGAACCCAAGAAGTGTAATTCTCATCAGCTCTCTAGGGGACAGTGCTACATATACATTTCTTGAGTGTTTTTAAATGGTCTAGTTTTAACATACAGTATCTGAAGCTGAAGCAGAAGAAAAAAATGTTCCCCAATCGCCCCTATGCCCAGCATCTTAAAGGTGAGTTTAGTAGAGCTTGCATTAAGTGAATTTGTTTCGTTCTACCAGTGGCTCAATGCATAAGAGGTGTCCTGGCAATGCAGATCAAATCCTTCTTCAAGAAAATGGACTCCTTGTTATGCTTTTTCTATTTAGCAAAGCTTTATTGTAACATATGGGTAAGAACAATAAAATAAGGAAACTGTTCTGATCTTTTACATCAAATGCATTCGATTATACAGCAAGTAAATTAGCATGAGATACATGAGGAATTGGGTGGAAACTGTAACAGTTTGAGAATAGAATATATGCTTCCTTTTGGCCATTTCATTTATGATGTATTCCATGTTTTACCTGCAATTTTTGCATAAATTGACACCGTTTTCAATGTTTTTTTACCTGTGTCTAAAAATGTCTAAAGAATGGAATTAGTTCAGAATGTTCATAATAAACACAGCATGTGTTATAGCCACGCAATTATTTTACAAGTTGTAAAAAGAGGAAGTTCTAAAATGTGTTGGAGAAGTACAAAAGCTCTGGGCAAATATACTGTATGTGTATGCTGTATATGCTGTACAAATAAATGTAAAATGGCAGATACAGACAAAATGACAGAAAAATGTGTCTCATGAAATTAGAGCAAAAGCCTTGCAAGCAGTGATGGTAGTAACTGCGTTTAAGTAAACGGCGTTACTTAATGCAGTTACTTTTGAGGGTAACGAGTAATCTAACTGAATACTCGTTCCCTCCTTGTAACGCCGCTGCCGGTACTTTCGGCTGCGTTACCGCAATTACATCTACCGCCACTAGATGGCAGTAGATGTAATTGTAATTCCCCCTCTCCTCTATGACCGCTGTCTGCGGTACAGGAAGAGAAGAGGAGGAGACGCAGACAAGGTCGGTTGTTCGCCGCTGTGCAAGAGCATGGACTCTCGCGGCCAGGCATTGCATTGCAAGCTCTATTGGAAGTCTCCTAGCCGCCGCCGTTATCCTAGCCAATCAGGTGCAGTGCTGCTCAGGTTGCCCTGCCCCCCAGACTCTGAGTCCTCCGCTCTGAGTCCTCCGTCCTCTAACCTGCTGCCCGTGCCTGCCATGCCCGCCGCTGGTGTCAGCATTGCAGTGTGTCCAGCCCGCCCGGGTCCCAGCTGAGTCATGAGAGATGTAAGTCAAATCTTCATTCGTTCTGCACTGAGTGTGTGTCCTATAACAGCAAAACCAGAACTTTAAAAACGTTCATTAAAGGAGATCTTTGGGGGACCCTGCCTGGCCTGCTCTAAAGTGAGATATATGGGGGACCCTGCCTGGCCTGCTCTAAAGTGGGATATATGGGGTGTTATTTTCTCCGTTTTGTGAGAGACACAGGACTCTGGTCTGGAACAACGGATGTTTATTCAGGACTCACTGTACAGCATTACAGGACAGCTCTGCATATCAATACATCTCTACATGTGTCTAAAGATGGCCACTCTGCCCCTTGACCCTTGTCATCACTCCTGGGTGGAGCCAGCCTTAAAATGACAGTACATGTGAAACCCTTCAGGTATAACACCTTCCATCCATCCCTAAAAAAAAAAAAAAACAAAAAAAAAAAAAACCAACAAAACAAGAACAGGCATAAAACAGTAACTCATAATTGTCCAATACAGTCCTCCAACTCAGGAGATTTACATGGTTTCTTCCACGTCCGGATGTGAGAACAACTTCCAGGGACGCTCCGAGGAGAAAATGGCAGCAGGTCACTTTCGGCGGGCTCGTCGAAAGTCTTGTAACCGGTCTTGCATTTGAAACCGGTCAGGAGGGCGACAGTGTCGTTGAGGACGGGCACCCAGTGACTCGGGGCCGGAGGAAGCAGGGCTGGCCGGAATGGACACCGGCGGGGCCAAGAGGGGATCCCCTAGCTCAGAGGGTGAGCAGACCTCTGGACCAGGGCTGGAGGGCTCTGTTGGAGCTGAGTTCAAAAGGTCAGAGTCCTCCCAAGCATCAGTCTCAATGCCTCCTGATCCGGTAGGAGCAGATCCTTGAGACACTGGAGGTGCAGCCGATGTCAGGGAGTCGGGCAGCTGAGAACGAGGACGCAATTGGTCCGCATGCCTTCTGCAAATGGAACCATCTTCCAGGCAGACCCTATACATTTTGGGTCCCAAAGTCTCTGCGACGATAGCAGAAAGCCAACGAGTGTTGGAAGCGCCATAAGATCGGGCCCATACCTTTTGCTGGGCTGTAAACCGGGGAATCTCGTCGTGTTCGACCCTCTTGTCTTGGGACTGCCGTACATGTTCCTGGACCGTTTGAGGGCGGAGCATATCCAAAACAGTCCATGGCTGCCGACCCAAAAGAAGTTCAGCTGGAGTTTTCCCAGTGGTTGCATGTGGTGTGGTTCTGTAAGCAGAAAGGAAGGAGTCCAGCTGCTGGAGTGACAGGGACTGTTGTTTACTTGTAGCCATAGTAGCTTTGAAATAGCGTTTGAAGGTCTGTACAAACCTTTCTGCTTGACCATTTGTAGCCGGGTGGTAAGGTGCGGTCAACTTGTGTTTGATGTTGTGGGCAGTCAGGAAACCCTGAAACTCCTGGCTTGTAAATTGTGCACCGTTGTCTGTGACAATTTCTCTGGGGTATCCAAACGTAGCAGCGAGATGTAACAGTATGGAAATCATCGCTTAGTCGTTGGCTGAGTAACAGGAATGACCTCAGGCCACTTTGAATGGGCATCAATAATGATCAAAAAGGTGTGTCCTCTGATCGGGCCTGCAAAGTCCAAGTGTAGGCAAAACCAGGGAACCGTGGGCCAAGTCCAGGGCTGGACGCACCCTCGAGGAGGGTCTCTTGCAGTTTGTGCACATCCAGCACACGCATTCACATATGTCGTGATATCGGAGTCGAGGTTTGGCCACCACACATAGCCTCGGGCCTTTTGTTTCATACGTGTGCCTCCAGGATGACCAGTATGTAGCAAGTCCAGAATGTGTCTCCGGAGGGTCTGTGGAACGATCACTCGGTCTCCCCATAAAACACAGTTGCCAGACACAGTTAATTCCAGACGCCTACGGAAGTAAGGTTCATAATCCTGTGTGACAGTTGCAGGCCAACCGTACCGTACCCAGGAGAGTATTGTCTGAAGGAAGGTATCCTTGGCTGTATGGGCTGCTACTTCCCCGGAAGACAGAAAGGACAGGCAGGTGGAGAAGAGTCTGTTAATGTCCTTGTCAGGCGGGACATGGCGTCTGCATTAGCATTGGCATCATGGCTGCGATACTGGATTTTGTAGCTATATGCTCCCAAGAATAGGGCATAGCGTTGAAGACGGGCCGCAGTCGTCTGGGAGATGCCTTTGTCAGGGCTAAAGATCTGAAGGAGTGGTTTATGATCTGTCAGTATGGTGAATTCCCTACCATACAGGTAAAGATGAAACTTCTTAATTGCCCATATGAGCACCAGAGCCTCTTTGTCAATGTGAGAGTAATTGCTTTCTGCTTTTGTCAAGGACCTGGAGGCGAATGCCACTGGTTTCTCTGACCCATCTGGCAAAACGTGAGATAGTACAGCCCCTAGACCATAGGGTGAGGCATCACAAGCCAAGGTGAGAGGCCTTTGGAGGTCATAGTGCACGAGCATGCGTGACGCCAACAGCTTTCGCTTAGAAACTTCAAAAGCACGTTGGCATGCAGCCGACCAGTTCCATCTGGAGTGTTTCTCCAAAAGCTTGTTTAATGGAAACAAAGTGTGTGCTAGATCCGGCAGGAATTTGTGGTAATAGTTCAGCAAGCCCAGGTATGATCGCAGCTGCTGGACGTTGGTCGGGGCTGGAGCTTTTACTAAAGCATCAACTTTGGCTTCCGTGGTGTGTATACCCTCTGCATCCACAAGGTGGCCACAAAACTCCAATTTAGGTACCATGAATTGGCATTTCGCCAAGTTCACTTTCAGACCCTGCTCTTGCAGTCTCGCCAACACAAGCTCCACGTTATGCTTGTGTTCCTGGTCCGTCAGGCCCGTGATGAGCATGTCATCTAACAGGCACTGTGTGAAAGGAATGTCCGCCAAAATCTCATCCATTTTGCGTTGCCAAATGGCTGGGACGGAGGCTACCCCAAACACCATCCGATTGTATTCATACAGTCCCTTGTGAGTGTTGATTGTTAGAAACTTGCGGGACGAAGGGTGGACCTCAAACTGTAAATAGGCTTGCCTGAGATCAAATAAACAAATGGTAAGAAATATCAGCGCTCAACCCTATCAAATAGTGGCTGAACACTAAAACAGGCACAGAAACAAAACCTGGGTAGCAAAAATGTAAACGGTAAAACAGTGCAGCGCTCTAAAATTAATCTAAGTAATGAACAACAATGAAATAAAATCGCAGATAAAATCGCAGATAAACACAAAAACAAAGTCCATCTATAAGAGCCAGATCAAAGGTCAGGTAAGAAAGATCAAAAGGTATTAGGAGTAATAGTCCTTATGAGGTGCAAAGATTCCTAATGAATTCCCGAGGAGCCAGGTGCAGATAGCAGGTAACACACACACTCCCTCCACCTTCCAGAGTGGCCTCTCACCTTAATTAGGTATTAAACGGGCATTATAATCATACACATCACCAACTCCGACCTCTTGATAATCCTTCCAGTTGTCAATAAAGGAAACCAATCTGTAGTAAGCATAAACCTACACAGCTTCGTACCGCACACTCCTGGATGTCTCTCCAATAGCAGGGTATTGAAAGGAAAGAAACGCCAGGATAGTGTAATACTGACGTTTAATATGGTTAAAACATCACAAAGTGGCCTCTTACTTGGTAAAGATGGACATCAGGCATATAACAATAGAAGGACCGGGACATCGGGACTCGCTCGGTGTCACTCGGTCTCTTCCGTGCCAGCGGGTGACGTCAGACGCTCGACTCCTCCTCCCTCCGCACGCGTATCGCCTCCGTGGGTGGAGGCTTCGTCAGCGATGAAGAGGATTGGTCCAACGTCACCATATAAATAATCCTCCCCTTAATCTGATAGGCCAGCCCTTCTAAAACGTTCCTATGGATACCCTAATGCCGGAACTAGAGGGAAATCCCGGCTCTAACTTCAGACAATCCCGAATATGGCTATAAACAAGATGAGAGGAAACTTAACCCCTTCTCCACCTTCGGGCTGCTTAATACACTTCCCAAAGCCAATTGTTAACAGGATCAGGATGGATAACACCCAATTAATATGCTTAATTAAAGGTTTAAAATAGAATACAACAGCGTATGACGCCGTATACCCGTTGGCACGGAAGTTACATACAAAATATATATATATATATATAAAATATATATACATCATAAAAGATACATGTTAAAAACGATAAAAACTTTAAAACATGATAATACATCTACTTAAGACACTGCACATATATCTATATAAATAGAAATAGAGATGAACATAAAAGCATAATTTAACGATCAGAGATAAAACAATTCAAATCAAAATCCGTGTTCAGACCCCGGGGTACGGCAACCTTCATTTCATAAATCCAAAAGGATTCCCTTTTACTTAATTGGCGAATGAAGTTGCCGCCCCTCCAGTGCTTTTTAACTTTTTCAATGTCCCAGAATTTCATATCCTTGGGGTCTTTATTATGAAAGTTTTTGAAATGCTGGTACAGAAAATGGGGCGATTTTCCTTTTCTAATGCACCTAACATGTTCAGCCAGTCTTACTTGGAGGGCTCTTGAGGTCCTACCAACGTACTGTAGTCCACAACTACATTCGATCACATACACAACCCCAGTAGTCGCACAGGTAATGAGATCATTGATCTTATACTCACTACCTGTCGCCTGAGCCACAAAATCCTTCCTGCGTTTCACATTCTTTTTAGCAGATCGGCACACAATGCATTTGCCACATGCATAAAAACCTTTCAGGAAAGCAAACAATTTATTATGTGCCTCCACTGGAGGATCTACTACTCCTGGGGCTAAAATATTCCTCAAAGTGGGTGCCCGTTTATAAACAAAACGTGGTCTGGCTGGGAGATGATCGCGTAGTACTCGGTCTTGCATCAAAATAGGCCAATGTTTGTTAAAAATACTTTCAATTTTTTATATTGAATATTGTAATCTAAAACAATCCTTACATCACCCTTTGGTGCTTCTCGTTTGGGGCCACTAGTTAGCAGCGTATTACGGTCAATCTCTTTGACACTTGTGAGGTCCTTAGATAGTCTCTCTTTGTTGTAACCCTTCTGTAAAAACCTTTCAGATAAGACATTGGCCTGTTCCATATAGTCAACTTCTGAGGAACAATTGCGTCTTAGCCTGACAAACTGCCCTTTCGGAATGTTACAGAGCCAAGAGGCATGATGGCAGCTGTCGAGAGGGATGTATGCATTTCTGTCTGTAGGTTTGAAGTGGTTACTAGTCATGAACCCTCTGGTTCCCTTTGAGATGACCAAATCCAGAAAAACTACACTGGTAGTACTAGTGGTCCATGTGAGTACTATGTTTTTGTTAATATTATTTAGTTTACTCATAAAAGTCTCAAGGTGGCCCATTTCACCGTTCCACACAAAAAACACGTCATCGATGTACCTTTTATAGCACACCAATTCGGGGGGACGGTCATGAAATACCACCTCCTCCTCCCAGTGGGCCATAAATAGGTTGGCCACACTGGGAGCGAAACGGGCGCCCATGGCCACACCTCTCTTCTGGAGATAATAGTTGTTGCCATACCAAAAATAATTTCTTGAGAGGCAAAAGAATAAACTGCTTAGGAGAAAACTCCTAAGTTTCCTCGGAAGGCTAGATGTTGCAAAAGCCCACTTCACTGCCACCTCTGCTTCTTCATGATCTATGATAGTGTACAGCGAACCTACGTCCGCTGTAACTAAAATAGAATTAGAAGCGCAGGGCACATCTTGCAGAAGCTGGATAATGTGCTTAGTGTCTTTTAAGTAGGCTTCTGTAGACACTACTAATGGTTGAAGGTGCACATCGACAAATTGGCCCAACCGGGATGTCACGGAATCAATACCGTTGACAATCGGTCTTCCCGGTGGGCGTTCCCTGTCTTTGTGCACCTTCGGTAAACAATAAATGATCGGAGTTCTACAGAAAAGTGGATCCAAATATAGTGACTCTTTCTTATTGAGGACTCCCTTTTTCTTGCCTGACTCTATTAATTTGCTCAGTTCCCCTTTGAATTTCAAAGAGGGGTCACTCCTTAATAGTTCATATGTATCGCTATCTGCCAATAAGCGGTTCATCTCCTCTTTATAGTACTCCAGACTCAGAACTACCAGACCTCCACCTTTATCGGCAGGTCTGATCACAATTCCTTTGTTATCTTCAAGAGATTTTATACCTGCTTTAATGTATTGTGGGTCCGATAACCTTTTAACCTTCAAACTCTCCAGGTCTTTACAGACCATATTTTTGAAGACATATTGGAGAGCACCTTCCACCCCTGTGTATCAATATGATAATAGGAGTGGACCAGGTAATAGGGGAGGAAAAAGAGGTGGTAAAAGGGGTAAGGGGAAGAATAATAACACCCCCAGGAGAGGACAGGATAGTTATTATTATAACGACTATCCTCAAAATAATTTTTCCCCTAGACCCCCTGCACAATACCCCCAAAATTCAGGGTGGCAAGTCCCTGCTCGAGGAAGGGGGAAAGGATGGAAACCTAATACCCAGAGAGGTGGTTACCCTAATAGAGCTAATTACCAACAGCCCTCACAGGTAACCACTCAGAATAGGTTTGAACCCCTGAGTGAACTACAAGGTAATGGGAATGGGGCTTTTTTAGGGAATCGGGGGGGACAGGCAGTTGCCTACCCCCCCCTCCCCCTCCATCCCTGAACCAAATGGACAACTGGTGGAGAGGCCCGATACAGGGAACACCAGGGAACAAACCAGCCAAAAGAAACAGAGAGGAAAAAGAGGAGGCCGGAGGGCTTTTTCCTCTCTGTTTCTTTTGGCTGGTTTGTTCCCTGGTGTTCCCTGTATCGGGCCTCTCCACCAGTTGTCCATTTGGTTCAGGGATGGAGGGGGAGGGGGGGGTAGGCAACTGCCTGTCCCCCCCGATTCCCTAAAAAAGCCCCATTCCCATTACCTTGTAGTTCACTCAGGGGTTCAAACCTATTCTGAGTGGTTACCTGTGAGGGCTGTTGGTAATTAGCTCTATTAGGGTAACCACCTCTCTGGGTATTAGGTTTCCATCCTTTCCCCCTTCCTCGAGCAGGGACTTGCCACCCTGAATTTTGGGGGTATTGTGCAGGGGGTCTAGGGGAAAAATTATTTTGAGGATAGTCGTTATAATAATAACTATCCTGTCCTCTCCTGGGGGTGTTATTATTCTTCCCCTTACCCCTTTTACCACCTCTTTTTCCTCCCCTATTACCTGGTCCACTCCTATTATCATATTGATACACAGGGGTGGAAGGTGCTCTCCAATATGTCTTCAAAAATATGGTCTGTAAAGACCTGGAGAGTTTGAAGGTTAAAAGGTTATCGGACCCACAATACATTAAAGCAGGTATAAAATCTCTTGAAGATAACAAAGGAATTGTGATCAGACCTGCCGATAAAGGTGGAGGTCTGGTAGTTCTGAGTCTGGAGTACTATAAAGAGGAGATGAACCGCTTATTGGCAGATAGCGATACATATGAACTATTAAGGAGTGACCCCTCTTTGAAATTCAAAGGGGAACTGAGCAAATTAATAGAGTCAGGCAAGAAAAAGGGAGTCCTCAATAAGAAAGAGTCACTATATTTGGATCCACTTTTCTGTAGAACTCCGATCATTTATTGTTTACCGAAGGTGCACAAAGACAGGGAACGCCCACCGGGAAGACCGATTGTCAACGGTATTGATTCCGTGACATCCCGGTTGGGCCAATTTGTCGATGTGCACCTTCAACCATTAGTAGTGTCTACAGAAGCCTACTTAAAAGACACTAAGCACATTATCCAGCTTCTGCAAGATGTGCCCTGCGCTTCTAATTCTATTTTAGTTACAGCGGACGTAGGTTCGCTGTACACTATCATAGATCATGAAGAAGCAGAGGCGGCAGTGAAGTGGGCTTTTGCAACATCTAGCCTTCCGAGGAAACTTAGGAGTTTTCTCCTAAGCAGTTTATTCTTTTGCCTCTCAAGAAATTATTTTTGGTATGGCAACAACTATTATCTCCAGAAGAGAGGTGTGGCCATGGGCGCCCGTTTCGCTCCCAGTGTGGCCAACCTATTTATGGCCCACTGGGAGGAGGAGGTGGTATTTCATGACCGTCCCCCCGAATTGGTGTGCTATAAAAGGTACATCGATGACATGTTTTTTGTGTGGAACGGTGAAATGGGCCACCTTGAGACTTTTATGAGTAAACTAAATAATATTAACAAAAACATAGTACTCACATGGACCACTAGTACTACCAGTGTAGTTTTTCTGGATTTGGTCATCTCAAAGGGAACCAGAGGGTTCATGACTAGTAACCACTTCAAACCTACAGACAGAAATGCATACATCCCTCTCGACAGCTGCCATCATGCCTCTTGGCTCTGTAACATTCCGAAAGGGCAGTTTGTCAGGCTAAGACGCAATTGTTCCTCAGAAGTTGACTATATGGAACAGGCCAATGTCTTATCTGAAAGGTTTTTACAGAAGGGTTACAACAAAGAGAGACTATCTAAGGACCTCACAAGTGTCAAAGAGATTGACAATAATACGCTGCTAACTAGTGGCTCCAAACGAGAAGCACCAAAGGGTGATGTAAGGATTGTTTTAGATTACAATATTCAATATAAAAAAATTGAAAGTATTTTTAACAAACATTGGCCTATTTTGATGCAAGACCGAGTACTACGCGATCATCTCTCAGCCAGACCACGTTTTGTTTATAAACGGGCACCCACTTTGAGGAATATTTTAGCCCCAGGAGTAGTAGATCCTCCAGTGGAGGCACATAATAAATTGTTTGCTTTCCTGAAAGGTTTTTATGCATGTGGCAAATGCATTGTGTGCCGATCTGCTAAAAAGAATGTGAAACGCAGGAAGGATTTTGTGGCTCAGGCGACAGGTAGTGAGTATAAGATCAATGATCTTATTACCTGTGCGACTACTGGGGTTGTGTATGTGATCGAATGTAGTTGTGGACTACAGTACGTTGGTAGGACCTCAAGAGCCCTCCAAGTAAGACTGGCTGAACATGTTAGGTGCATTAGAAAAGGAAAATCGCCCCATTTTCTGTACCAGCATTTCAAAAACTTTCATAATAAAGACCCCAAGGATATGAAATTCTGGGACATTGAAAAAGTTAAAAAGCACTGGAGAGGCGGCAACTTCATTCGCCAATTAAGTAAAAGGGAATCCTTTTGGATTTATGAAATGAAGGTTGCCGTACCCCGGGGTCTGAACACGGATTTTGATTTGAATTGTTTTATCTCTGATCGTTAAATTATGCTTTTATGTTCATCTCTATTTCTATTTATATAGATATATGTGCAGTGTCTTAAGTAGATGTATTATCATGTTTTAAAGTTTTTATCGTTTTTAACATGTATCTTTTATGATGTATATATATTTTATATATATATATATATATTTTGTATGTAACTTCCGTGCCAACGGGTATACAGCGTCATACGCTGTTGTATTCTATTTTAAACCTTTAATTAAGCATATTAATTGGGTGTTATCCATCCTGATCCTGTTAACAATTGGCTTTGGGAAGTGTATTAAGCAGCCCGAAGGTGGAGAAGGGGTTAAGTTTCCTCTCATCTTGTTTATAGCCATATTCGGGATTGTCTGAAGTTAGAGCCGGGATTTCCCTCTAGTTCCGGCATTAGGGTATCCATAGGAACGTTTTAGAAGGGCTGGCCTATCAGATTAAGGGGAGGATTATTTATATGGTGACGTTGGACCAATCCTCTTCATCGCTGACGAAGCCTCCACCCACGGAGGCGATACGCGTGCGGAGGGAGGAGGAGTCGAGCGTCTGACGTCACCCGCTGGCACGGAAGAGACTGAGTGACACCGAGCGAGTCCCGATGTCCCGGTCCTTCTATTGTTATATGCCTGATGTCCATCTTTACCAAGTAAGAGGCCACTTTGTGATGTTTTAACCATATTAAAAGTCAGTATTACACTATCCTGGCGTTTCTTTCCTTTCAATACCCTGCTATCGGAGAGACATCCAGGAGTGTGCGGTACGAAGCTGTGTAGGTTTATGCTTACTACAGATTGGTTTCCTTTATTATATGTGGTGTGGGGTGCGCTAAACAACAAATAAATAATGAATATATAACATATATCTATGTGTGAACCAAATCAACAAAAGTAAATATATATAACATATATCAATCTGTGAAGCCAATTAATAATGCAAATCAATTGGTGCATAAACATAAAAGTTCATAAGTGTCCATAAATATTTTGCAGGTGAGTAGAATTGTATTCTATCCGAATAATACGTGTATCCACCACCGAGTGAAATTCATCCTTACCAAACGGAAATAAATAAGGTGCAACTATATTTTCTTGTGCTGAAAAAATATCCAATCTCCTTGTGAACAAACACCACGTGTAAATCACCAAGAATTAGCCTCTTACCAGATGGTAATAGGTATGCACTTGTTCAGTGAAACCACCGCCTTGCTTCCTCTTTAAAATCCTGAAGTGGGATGTAGAACCGCTCTACCTTTCTTTCTCCACTAGATGGCAACGAGTACCAGCAAGAAACACAGCCTCATCCTTCTTTACAAGCTCACAAAACCACCGTGTATTAAAGGAAAAAAAAGGGCTAATAGTGTATTACCCTTGAGATTTATTCAAAAAACAGTTGATAATGCACTTACAATTAGATGTCTTGTATTCAGCATAAACATAGGCATACGAATTCCTGCAAAGGCTTGCGGCCGGCTGCAGCACGGACCGCAAGTTGTGTGTGACGTGTGCGCCTCCTAATCTGACCGGTTTCTTCCCATAGGACTTCTACTGAGACAGGAGTCTCACTCCCGATGTCCCGATCAATGACATTTTCCTGCTGGGCTCTGTGGGTGTTTGTATTCCTGACAATCCAGAGTTTTTTTTCTCCTTTCCTTTCTCACACGGATAGTAACCTTGTAAATCCCATCCTCGTCGCCACTGTTATATTCTCCGTGTTGTGAGAGACACAGGACTCTGGTCTGGAACAATGGATGTTTATTCAGGACTCACTGTACAGCATTACAGGACAGCTCTGCATATCAATACATCTCTACATGTGTCTCCAAGATGGCCACTCTGCCCCTTGACCCTTGTCATCACTCCTGGGTGGAGCCAGCCTTAAAGTGACAGTACATGTGAAACCCTTCAGGTATAACATGGGGGACCCTGCCTGGCCTGCTCTAAAGTGAGATATATGGGGGACCCTGCCTGGCCTGCTCTAAAGTGAGATATATGGGGGACTCTGCCTGGCCTGCTCTAAAGTGAGATATATGGGGGACTCTGCCTGGCCTGCTCTAAAGTGGCATATATGGGGGACCCTGCCTGGCCTGCTCTAAAGTGGGATATATGGGGGACCCTGCCTGGCCTGCTCTAAAGTGGTATATATGGGGGACCCTGCCTGGCCTGCTCTAAAGGGGAATCTATGGGGGAGCTTTGGGGACGCTGGCTTGCCCTAAAGATGGATCTATGGCGACCCTGTTCTAAAGAGGGATCTGTGCCATAGATCCCCCTTTAGAGCAGGGTCCCTTATAGATCCCCTTTAGAACTCGGTCCCCCTAGATCCCCTTTAGAACAGGCCCTGGGGCCCTATAGATCCCCCTTTGGAGCAGTGTCCCCCATATATCCCACTTTAGAGCAGGGTCCTCATAAATCCCCCTTTAGAGAAGGGTCCCCATAGATCCCCCTTTAGAGCAGGGTCCCCATAGATCCCCCTTTAGAGAAGGGTTCCCATAGATCCCCCTTATAAAGGGTTCCTCATATATCCCCCTTGAGAGCAGGGTCCTCATAAATCCCCCTTTAGAGCAGGGTCCCCATAGATCCCCCTTTAGAGAAGGGTCCCCATAGATCCACCCTTAGAAAAGGGTCCTCATAAATCCCCCTTTAGAGCAGGGTCCCTTTAGATCTATGGTGGCCCTGCTCTAAACAGGGATCTATGGGGACCCCTCCCTAAAGGGGGATCTATGGGGAGCATGGCCTGCTCTAAAGGGGATCTTTGGGGGACCCTGCTCTAAAGGGGGATTTATGGGGACCCTGCTGTAAAGGGGGATTGATGATGACCCTGGCCTGCTCTAAAGTGGGATCTATGGGGACCCTGCTCTACTGTCCCAGTACCAGTGTGCCACACCGCTACCACCACCAGTGTGCCACACCGCCACCACACTGCCACCACCATTTCAGGCAGCAGGTACCAAAAAACAAAACAAAATACAGTTACGAGGACTCAGGACTCAGACCCCCACAGTGTGCCACACCGCTACCACTATTAAAGATCTTATAGAACGTAATTGCATTATAGAATAGTAAAAAAAGTCACAGTTACTTTGCTGAGTAACTAATTACTTTTTCAATGTGGTAACTGAGTCAGTAACTCAATTACTTTTTGGGAGAAGTAATTTGTAACTGTAACTAATTACTTTTTTAAAGTAAGATGACCAACACTGCTTGCAAGTTTATAAGTCTAACTCAGAGGTAGTGACGTTGCTGATAAAGTCCTTCTTCTCTTACACCTCCCAGGCACAGAGAAGACAGCTATCTGCAAGTACTGTTAATGCTCCCTTATCCTCCTCTTCTGCTAATCTCGCCATAACTCGGCAAACTGGAATGGGTTGAAAACAAAGCACTGCTATCACAGCTGGTCCACAGAGATCTGCAATATGGCACTTTTTGTAACCTTTCTGCCGCTGGAGAAGAAAATGTCCCCACATCACTTTCATGCCCAGTGTCTTAATGTCATCTTGGCGAAACCGCTGACTTTGCAGCTGCTCAGCTTATGAAATCACCCAATTCTACAAGTTTATGGCTTATGCTACACCACAATAGCAGGTACCCAATGGAGTTTTTTTTTTGTGTGCGGTTTACTACCGCTTTAAGGCTCTATTCACACCTGGGCATTTTGAGTTGCGGGCAGAATCTTCACAATTCTATCTGCGATTTCAAACTGCTCTGCTAAAATGACAATTCACACAACGCAAATTTTAGATGCTATTCATTTTAATGGCACCTAAAAATGCGGTAAGGTTCTGCTTGATTTTTGCACAATAAATCACACTGCAACAAACTGCATCATGCTAAGCTTGTCGCCCAAAAGAAGTTCCTGCTCCTTTTTGGGTGACAAACTTCACGTGATGCAGTTTGCAGCGACTTCAGTACTCTTTTCTCTGATGCACGAGCTTCACAACATTGCCGGAGTGAGGAACACAATTGACTCGAGGGGTGTACTTTCAGATTTCTATTTGTTGAGGCTGGGTTGCTATATTGTAATACACCAAATCTGGGGTGTGCTGCTGCTGAGACGGGATTGACTTTTTGTGGGGAGACCTATGTATTCTACGCTTTCCATGATCTCCTATAATTTAGAGATTATGAATTTCTGGTAAGAGACTTAATAATTTTATTGGCACGTGTGGATTATATGTGCGACTGAGGGACCCTGCGCTTATGGATTAAAGTGAAATTAGTGTATAGAAAGTGTACATTTAAAGCTGCTAGCTGCAGTGAAAAGTGCTGGTGCTCTTTTAGAAATGTGAGATGTGAATGCAGCGCTGCTTTGAAAATATAAATATAATTCTTCTTAAATATGGGTGATGTTCTTCAAAAAATCATAAATCATAAGATCATAAAATCACACAAATCATAAAATCATAAACTTCCTAAAATCAAATGATTTAACACGTTGTGCTATAAATAAATGTCCATTAGTGCATCCTTCCAGGGTGCTGTGGCTTTTCCCAATATTCATAAAGTGCTTGAGTGCTCGAACTGTGCTATAAGCGGGGTTTCCCCCTTAAGATGTCTACTTACCACCAAGTAGATATAATCAGGCATGAAAAAAGGCTTTACACTCAGCTTCTCCAATCAATCAATCAATCAAGCAGGAATATTGCTGGAAGATCAAGATTCATCACCCGTGTCCTCAGAAAAAGAAGCTTTTCATAGTGAAGTTCGTTTAAACAACACATTTATTAGGTGTACAACGGGGGTTTATACTCACAAACATCACAATATAGCATGCAATAATGAAAAGAGCGGATCGTCGTTGTGCTGCTCCCGCAGCATGGCTCACCAATTTTCCCAGAAGTTTGCCTAAGATACAAGTCAGATTTCTGACATCCCCTGCATCAAAAATGTAATTTTTGGTGAGATACTCCCAAAAGGAACACGTCTAAAGGTATTCAGGCCCCGCAGCTTTCCTCATTAGAGCCCTGCAGCTGCAACAGCTGATAGATAATTATGAAACCACTCCCATTTGACATACTCAGCACAAAGGTAGAGAAGAACAAATAAAGTCAGGCCCGAAGCAAAAATAAAAAATAGGCCTAGGGCCTCATGATAAGGTGTACAGCACACACTTATCACAGGGGGTTAAATAGCCAGGGGTGGGGGGATCATTTAGAAGTCAAGAGGTAGGATTGGTCAGAAGGCAGGATAGGTGGGAGTGTGCTCAAGGGGTCCAGGGTGCAGGGCGGTCCAGGGTGCAGGGCAGAAAGTATGGGATACCGAGGACAAGGCTGAAGAAGACAGAATCCAGGTATCCCTGTCTGCTCTGTCCCTGTCCTCTGTGCAGCTGCCTGTCTCCTGCCCTTATGGCGGATCTGGAGGTTTTATTGGGACAGCTACGGACGGCCGCCGCTACCCGGGGCACTGCCCGGCTTCAGCGACAGGTATCTTTGCTTATTGGGAGCGAGGACTCTGCGGGGGAAGGCCCTGCCTATATCACACGCTCGGAGGTCACGGCCTCCGGAGCGGTTTATGCCTCCAGTGTCCCCCAGAGCTGAGCGCCGCACTGGGAGCTGTGTGGACCCTTCAGGTGTGCCAATTCAGCGTTCTCCTGCTGAGGTTGGCTCCTGCCCTGGTAGGAATCCCCATCGCCGGCAGAGCTCTCACAGGCGGGTGTGTAGGACTGTGAGACCTCGCGCTTGTGGTATGTGAATTAATAAATTAAATACAATAAATATGGTGTGTTCAATTATGTTAGCTGCCTGCTGCAAGAAAAAAGTGCTAGTGCTTTTTTTAGAAGTGTCGGTCAGTGTTTGCAGCGCTGCTAAAATTAACTATATTCAATAATTAAGTATAAAATATTCCGTGCAAATCAAGTGCAATAAAAAAACATATATGAAAAATTGGTAATGTGCAAAACATATGCTGTGCAAAAACTGTGCTGAAAAAGCAATGATTAGATCATATTATAAAGTGCAAACTGAGTGCATCATGAATGTCCATACAACAGTCCTTCAATGGGAAAAAAGTGCTTGGTGCTTGTTCCGTGCTGCTTGTGGGGTTCCCCCCTTTGTATATCTACTTACCACAATGTGGTTTGGCAAAAGCAGGGAATGCTGACAATAAATTCCTTGTAATCCTTAGGGGCTGTTGTGTAGATGTCGGAAGCGATCCTTTACCGGTATTCAGTAATCCCAGGTATCCTCATGAAAACAAAAGCTTATCATAGTGAAGATCGTTTTAAAATTTCATTTATTGAGGTAAAATACAATGGGAATACTCACAAACATATTAGTATTAAAAGCCTGTACTAGGTACACGGCGCAGTGGTCAGCTGCTCCAGCAGCGTGCGCTTCACCGGCCGCAAATCACGTGGCTATCCTCTCGGCCAATGGCTAGACGCGTTTCGCTGTGGACACAGCGTCATCTGTAGCTGACGTACCGAGCGTGCCACTAGTGCTATAAATACACCTATACTATGTATCTCTTTGTAAGGTTCTGGCACTCTCAGTGCCTCCTATCACATTTATTCCGGGTGATTTCCATCTACCTAGACAGAAGAAACACATATAGGTGTGTTTCCCTTTAAGGCTGAAGCTGTCATCACCCAGCGCCGGACTAGATGGCTATTTAGGGCGTCGGTTCTCACTCACATGTGTTCGTTCAAACACCAGTACCTGGATACTAATCTTGCTTGAAGCTTCCATGCTTGCAAGCTCTCCTCGCTGACAAACCTCGCTGCGCTGATCCCTGCATCCTGCTACTGGATCATCCGCATCTCCTGAGCGATCCTTCGGCTATCGCTATTAGTGCTAAGTACCCCACAGGGGAAATCTCTATAGACTTGTACTAGGCTTACACTATTTAGCTCTGCATAGCAAGGACTGTCTTTTACATCTGCATAACTAGATTGCTAGCTCTTGAGGCTACTGCTACTATTTCCTGCACTGGGTTGATCTCTCCTGTATGCACCTGCTACTCTGTCATCTGTTATCATACATGTTAGCTAACCCTTCCTGCATCCATCTGCACTGTCTCACCTCAAGTGTCTGTCACCTACCACTTCCACTCAAACCTATCCCTAAGACCTTTATCATTGTCTTACCACATGTATAGAAAGTCACACTAGGAACCAGCTTAATTACTGTGTGTATTTACTTGCTGAAATAAGACCTTCCATACATGATGAGTCATTGAGGTTGGGATTGGTATCTCAGCATATCTCCTACATGACTACTGACGTGGAACTACTTCTGCAGCTGAAAATCCACACCTTATAAGAAACGCAAGGAGCGTTACACTCTTCCGGTGTTTATGTAATCCGATACGCTCTTTATAAGAATTCCTTAACTGTGTAACTATTTCCTTTCTAATATGTACTACTCTATAGGTTATGTGTCTAATTTGTGACTTTGATAAATACTTTGTAGTAGCGATCATTGTAATTGCAGGTCATTACAATGAAGGACGTTTTATTGCTGAATTGTCCCCTAATGGTTGCTGAAGGAACTACCTCCCTCAGATTCCATCAAATAGGGGCCGTGTGTATGCCAATCCCGCCGGATCGGTGGAATTTGCTGGGAGACCTTTAGACAAGATTGTCATTTCTAGCTCCATAATATATTATATGCCTAGATATGGTTACATTAAATATGCAATGAAAAATTTAAGTGTATACATATGGACTATATCCAACATCCGTGACATTTCATCATATACTTTCAATCCTATGTTGAACAATCATTAAAGTGAAATGTATATTACACATCTTTGGGTTTCCCCCTAATGGCCCGTACGGGAACTACTCCTTCCACATTGCATGTATTAGGGCCATACATATTCCAATAATGTCGAATCTATATGATTTGCTCCAATCTCATTTTTCAGGATTAATTTTATACATCTATTTCAAGCAGAATAAAAATATATATATAAATGTGGCTAAAATCATACTATACTTCATACGTGCAAATTCATGAGAGATATATTAAAATATTATTATGACTTTTAAAAACTATTAAAAATCATTAATAAAGCAATTAATGTCAATTTCTACGTTTAATCCTTTAGGTTTCATGCTGCCTATTTTGTGTATCCACCAGATCTCATTCTGTGAGATGGCTCTTTTCATATTGGTGCCTCGCCAATGTTTTTCAATCGTGTCTATTCCGCAGAATTTCAATTTGCTTGGATCTTTATTATGAACAATTTGAAAATGATTTGATAAGCTGTGCTTTCTAAAACCTTTTTTGATGTTTGTGATGTGCTCTCTTAGCCTTATTCGTAGTTCTCTGGTAGTGCGACCTACATTGGAGCCCACATTCGCATTCCAATAAATAGGTGACGTATGAGCTTCTACATGTTATAAACTTGTCTATTTTGAATTGTTGTCCCGTGGCTGTGGATTTGAATTGTGTTTCTTTTCTTGCTTTATTATTCTTTTTGCCTGTGCGGCATATGACACAGTTGTCGCATCTATAGTAACCTTTTTGGTCAAGGAATGTGACCATTTTCTTGGGTAGATCAGGTACATTTTAAGCTAATTTGTCTTTTAAAATGGGGGTCTCCTATATATGAACTGAGGTTTTTTTGGTAAAATCTTATTAAAAGTCGGATCTCTCATTAAAATAGGCCAATGTGCTTTAAAAATGTTTTCCAATTGTTTGTACTGCCGATTAAAATCTGTGCAGAATGCTGTTTGGTAAGATTTTTTTATTTTTTTACTTGGTTTTAATAATTCCTTTCTATCCAAATTCGAGACTTTTTGTTGGATATGGTGTAGAGTTGTCGGTTTGTACCCTTTATCTTTAAATCTTTGTATAAGTACATTGGATTGTGCTAAATAATCTTGCTCTGACTTACAATTTCTTTTAATTCTAAGGAGTTGTCCTTTCGGTACCGCTGATAGCCATTTGGGGTGGTGGTTACTGTTCATTGGAATGTAACTATTCCTATCGGTACTTTTGAAATATGTTTTTGTGAACATCTGGTTATTGGATTTGAAAATGGTTAGGTCTAGGTAATTGATTTCCGTCTTGTTTATGTTAGCCGTAAAAGAAATTTGATACCTGTTATCATTCATATGCTCTATGAACTCTGACAGTGTTTTTGCACAGCATATGTTTTGCACATTACCAATTTTTTATATATGTTTTTTATTGCACTTGATTTGCACGGAATATTTTATACTTAAATTATTGAATATAGTTAATTTTAGCAGCACTGCAAACACTGACCGACACTCTCACAGGTGGGGCCACTCACCGGTGCCCCCGGCTCCGCCTTCCGTCGTGGGAGTGCTAGTACTGCGGCTGTCCCTGCCAGTGTGCCTCCGGCTAGCAGGGCAGCTCTGCGGAGGAGAGGTGTCCCTGTGGGCACTGGCCAGTCGACATGAGCGGCCGGCGGCCCTTTACTGCACACGCGCATGGGTTGTTCAATCTCTTGTGCTTTTTTCAAAACCTTCAGCTCTTTTGTTGAATTGGTGGTTAGGGAGGTGTTTGGGGTCAATTCTGTCATTCATTATTTGGATGATTTTTTGTGCGTGGGGCCCCCTTCTTCCAATCTGTGGCATTTTACTGGCCACGATCCAACACATTTCGGAGCGTTTCGGTATTCCGTTAGTGGTGGATAAGACAGAGGGCCCCAAGGAGACCATCAGTTTTTTTAGGGAAAGTCATTGATACTCTAGCCATGGAATGTTGCTTGCCTAAGGACAAACTCCACGCCCTTAAGGCGGAAATTGGTTTGGCAGTCAGTAAACGGAAAATACAACTTCGGCAGTTGCAGTCACTCCTCGGCAAGCTCAATTTTGCATGCCGCATTCTGCCAATGGGGCGGATTTTTAGTCGTCGTTTGTCGGCTGCTACATCAGGGGTTTCCTCGCCCTGTCATTTTGTCATAACGAGTGGAAAACTCAGGGAAGACCTGAGGATTTGGTACATTTTCTTGGATTTCTTTAACGGTGGCTCTTTGACAACAGGGCCCAGTCAGCAACTTTGATATGGACCTATACATGGATGCTGCAGGTTACGGAGGTTACGGTGCAGTCCTTGGAGGGTGGTGGAGTGCAGAGCGATGGCCAGAGGAGTGGCGGGAGGCTGGGTTCCTGCGGAACCTAGTTCTTTTGGAACTCTTTCCGGTGATTGAGGCGGTCGAGCTGTGGGGGGATTCCTTCTGTAATAAGAAGATTAGTTTACACTGTGACAATATAAGGGTGGTACAAGTCCTTAATCGGCTTTCTGTCGCTTCACCCCCGGTTATTGGGTTGTTGCATCATCTTGTGTTGCGTTGCCTGCAGTTGAATGTATTCTTATATGCTGTACACTTGCCAGGGGTAACTAACACATTTGCCGATTCTTTGTCTCGGCTTTAGCTGGACAGGTTCCGAGAGTTGGCAGCGGCTGCGGAGCAACAGAGAGAGCTTTGTCTGCCGGAACTGTGGCAAATTGCATTGGGGTCACCGCTGGCTTGTTAAGGAACTCTGAGTGTATCCACTTGGTCCGCATATTCCATGGTATGGTGGGAATGGCAGGATGTTTTAGCAGGTGGGGAGGCTGATATGGTGAGTATGGACTTTCATTCTCTGGTGCTTTGCTTAGTTTTCTTGAATTTTGAACAAGGAGTGTCGGTGTCCGCCATCAATCGGAAGTTGGCGGGGTTGGTGTTCTTGTTCAAATTGACCGGTCTCCAGGATGTTACTGAAGACTTTACAGTTCGGCAGGCATTAAAGGGTTAAAGGAGGGATTCCCGCAGGTTGGACAGGCACCGTCCGGTTTCATTCCGTATGCTTCGGGATCTGTGTGATCAGGTGAGTCTCATACGAGTCCCTTCTGTTCAAGATGGTGTTCGTACTGGCTTTCTATGGCGCTTTCATGATCAGCGAGCTGGTGAGCTCTTCCAGGGTGGTGCATGGGTGGGGGGCTACAGGTGGGGGAGTTAAGTTGTTCTGATTCCGCAGTGGTGCTATGCATTAGACGTTCCAAAACTGATCAGGTGGGAAAAGGTCTGTATGTGCACCTTTATAGAGTCTGAGGATCCCCTGTATGCCCTGTTGGGGTGGTGGAGGAATTCAGGCGTTTCTGCCCTCAGCAGGATCTCTGTCCAGGTTTCAGTTTGTCACTGTTTTCAGGCATTGTCTGTCAGCTCTGGGTTATAATGCCAGTAGTTACTCCTCTCACTCCTTTCGCATTGGAGCGGCCACAGAAGCCGCAAAATGGGGTCTGGATGAGGCGGTCTTGAAGCGGATTGGCCGATGGGAATCTAACCACTTTAGGATATATGTTCGTCCTGATTTACTTTAGGTTGCCTAGGCTATTCTGTGTCCTTTCTGTTGTAGGGCCTTTTTTGCTGTTATACTATGTGCCTTTGCTATTTTCTTTACAGACGCCACAACCTGCCTGGTGTGGATCCTGGGGCACTCCTTTGTGTTTTTGGGGGGCTAGGAGGGCAGAGGTCCACCCCAATAGGCGACAGCTGGTTTTCACCAGGTCAGAGGCCTTAATCAGGTGGATCAGGGTCCCGGGCTTGCTTTGATATAGGGTCCTTCTGGAGGTGCGTTTTGCCCGGCTGGATAGGGCTCCGGACATCTTGGTGCTGCACGCGGGTGGCAACGGCTTAGGTGTTCGGTCCATGCATCACCTCATAACTGACATTAAATTTGACTTTCTTCGATTTCGCATGACCTTTTCGGACATGATAGTGGTTTGGTCAGAGATTTTCGGCCGCACCTCTTGGTATTTGGCGAGGTCGGTTGAGAAGCTGAACAAGGCACGCGTCAAGGTTAACAAGGAAGTGAGTCATTTTATTATGCGCAATAGTGGCTTTGTGGTTAGGAATCGGGACCTGGAGGTTAACACCTGGTGCTATATTCGGAGTGACAGGGTTCACTTGAATGCTGTGGTGATGGATTTGTGGTCCCTGGGTATTCAAGATGGAGTTCAGAGCTTTGCGTTTGTGGAGGGGCCCACAGGTGTAAGGTTTTACACCTGTGCGCTGTGGCAGTTGGGGTCTTTGGAGACATTGAGATTCTTGGTAAAGTTCAGAGGGTGACCCATCTAAGGTATGAAGCCCTCTAGTGGATCCCAGTTAATGGTGGTTTCATGGGAAAGTGGTATATATGAGGTATCGGTGGTAAAGTGTGTTTGACCCTGAGCTGGTGATGTGCGGCTGGGGACCATTTCAAGTTTAACGCTGGTACCAAATTCAAATTTGGTACATAGTTTGTGAGGTTGAAAAAAAGACATCAGTCCATCCAGTTTAACCTATGATGTGTTTGTGGGTTTGCTGTTAACCATACATTGTATACCCCTGTATGTTTTGGTCTTTAAGGTGCCCATCTAATAGTTTTTTGAAACTATCGATGCTCCCTGCTGATACGACTGCTTGTAGAAGCGAATTACACATCCTCCTGCTCTGACAGTGAAGAACCCCTTATGTATTTTAAGGTTAAAACGTTTTTCCTCTAGTTTTAGTGAGTGGCCACTTGTCTTATTGTATTCCCTTTCTCTGAAAAATGTGTTCCTTATGCTAGGGTCATCACCAGTATAGTATTCGTACATTGATATCATATCCCCTCTCAAGCGTCTCTTCTCCAGAGAGAATACGTTCAATGCTTGTAGTCTTTCCTCATAGCTGATGTCCTCCATTCCCCTAATTATATTTGTTGGCCTTCTCTGGACTCTCTCCAGTTCCAGCACATCCTTCCTGAGGACCGGTGGGCATAACTGGACAGCATAATCCAGATGTGGTGGGACCATAGTCTTGTAGAGTGGGAGAATAATCTCTTTATTTCTGGAGTTAATCCCCATTTTTATACATGCCAGTATTCTGTTGGCTTTGCTTGCAGCGGCTTGGCATTGCATGCCACTGCCAAGCCTGTTGTACACTAGAACCCCCAGGTCCTTTTCCATCTAAGATTTACCCAGAGGTTTCCCCCCTAGTGAGTAGCTTGCATTTGTGTTTCTGACGCCCAAGTTCATTACTTTACATTTTTCAACATTAAACCTCATCTGCCAGGTAGTTGCCCACCCCATTATTTTGTTCAGGTCCGCTTGAAAGATTTCCACATCCTGCATAAAAGATTTTGGCATAATATGTGGTGATAAGATTTGGTGTTTGATGCCTCCCAAGATCAGCAACCTGTATATTACGGGTACTGATTTATGTTTGTTTCTGTTTTAAGGAATGTTTTTCATTCAGATGTTAATAAATATGGCCCACCCAGCCACATTTTTCTCCAATTGGTGTCACGTGTTATGGGTAGCGATGGCAGAAGGTAAGATGTAAGTACGTATCTGTAATACCTTAATCATGATTTCTTCAGAATAACAAAAAATAGGAATCTGCAACAAAGTTTGTTAAAATCCCTGCAATGTACAGAGGAGAATGTTTTTTTAAAGTTACGCTTTAATCACCTTGACTTTAATGTTGGGGTAGAGACAGCATAGTCGTTTACAGTTTTTTATTGTACATTTGTTTCTTTTATTCAGAAATTTAAAAGTGCAGCAGACTGCTTCACATTTTTATTTCCATTTTAATTTTTTGAGTGCAAGGTTTACCCCATTTATTTTAGCTTATAAAAATGAGACTGCTGATTTCTCACTATTTTCCCAGAAGAGGATGTGAATCAGTAAACTTAGAACAAGTAATGGAAAATAAGCAAAAAAAGAAGATTTGGAAAAGGAACAGACTAAACTACAGAAAGAATGGTAAAAGACCAACCTATGCAAACTAAGAAAAGGAGGGATAACTTGTATATTGAAGAGCATCAGAAGAGTCTTCAGTGCAGCATGGTGGAAGAGTTTACATACTAGCGCCTCGGATCATGTTCAGAATCGCTGCTATTCTGCCTACGATCCTAAATCATTGCAAAGACGCCCATGACTTGCAATGCCACCCCAAACGCAGTGCGATTTTGCCACAATTGTCACCAGACAATCGCGCATATAGAATCGCGGGACCCTTTTTTCACAAAAAAGTAAAATAAATTATTTTGGGGCGACAGGCGCCCCCGCGATTCTGTTTGCGTGATTTTACCGCAATTTTTTGGCGACAATCGCGGCAAAATTGCCTCCATTTTGGCTTCTATTGCAAGTCACGGGAATCGCACAGGCGTCCTGCGATTTGCATTGATTCTGGATCTCTGGCAGAATTGCGGCAATTCTGCCCGCGATCTGAGACACCAATATGTGAACAGGGCCTAAAATAACAAAACCTTTAATAGACACCGTAACAAATAGATCTGTGTAGTGTATAAGAGTTGAGATATAAATAAAGCAGGACATTTTTGAGGAGACATGAAACTAGTACAAGAACTAGTAAGGGAAACTGTTGTGCAGAGTAAAGATATGGAAGCGTAAAATCCGTCTGCTACCTGGGTAACACATTCAATGAAGTCAGTACTGTTTTCAAGGAAACAAAAGTAGCTGCAGGAGAAAGATGTTATTATTCACTAAAGACAGATATGAGATCAAAAATATGTTGTCACAAGAATGCTAAACCTATGATTTATGGAATTATTTCCAATTCTATTGTTATAAAAAGGCATAACACCTGGGTACCTATGTAAGCAGATTAAATATGTGGGAAAGAAACGCTTAGGCTGAATTCACACCGCATTCATTGCATTCTGCTCACATTGATACGTGTTAAATTATGTCTGTTAATAACCTTTTTTTAATGCATTGTGCCAGGGGTGTAACTACAGGGGTTGCAATTGCAACCGGGCCCCATGCTCCAGGGGGCCTGTGTGGTTCCCCTGTACACCTGGATAGGAGGGGAGTCAGGGGCAGCATGTAGAGAAATCGCTGTCCTCCTTTTTCCTCCTGTAGCTGCAGGAGGAAAATGAAGGAGATTGGTTCCTCTGTATTAGGGCTGCGCATCTTCACTCACCTCACGATTTGATTACGATTATCAAGGCAATGATTTGATTCGATTCGATTCCGCGATGCATCATGATTACTGCCCAATGCCCATGCCCAGCCCACTGCCCAATGGTTTTCAAAACAAAACAATCAAGCAGTCACAAATTAAAGAATCATTTTAATTTTTATTTGCTTTTAAAGGACACTTTTGTCACACTACATGAGAGGGTCAGAGACCGCAGACACACTACAGGAGAGGGTCAGAGACCGCAGACACACCACAGGAGAGGGTCAGAGACCGCAGACACACTACAGGAGAGGGTCAGAGACCGCAGACACACTACAGGAGAGGGTCAAAGACCGCAGACACACCACAGGAGAGGGTCAGAGACTGCAGACACACCACAGGAGAGGGTCAGAGACTGCAGACACAACACAGGAGAGGGTCAGAGACCGCAGACACACTACAGGAGAGGGTCAGAGACCGCAGACACACTACAGGAGAGGGTCAGAGACTGCAGACACACCACAGGAGAATGTCAGAGACTGCAGACACACCACAGGAGAATGCCAGAGACTGCAGACACACCACAGGAGAATGCCAGAGACTGCAGACACACCACAGGAGAATGTCAGAGACTGCAGACACACCACAGGAGAATGTCAGAGACTGCAGATATTCTCCTGTAGTGTATCTGCAGTCTCTGACATTCTCCTGTAGTGTATCTGCAGTCTCTGACCCTCTCATGTAGTATGTCTGCAGTCTCTGACATTCTCCTGTAGTGTACCTGCAGTCTCTGACCCTCTCATGTAGTGTGTCAGAGACTGCAGACCTACTAGAGGAGAGGGTCAGAGACTGCAGACACACTACAGGAGAATGTCAGAGACTGCAGACATACTACATGAGAGGGTCAGAGACTGCAGATACACTACAGGAGAATGTCAAAGACTGCAGACATACTACATGAGAGGGTCAGAGACTGCAGATACATTACAGGAGAATGTCAGAGACTGCAGACACACTACAGGAGAGGGTCAGAGACCGCAGACACACCACAGGAGAGGGTCAGAGACTGCAGACACACTACAGGATTGCGTCAGAGACCGCAGACACACCACAGGAGAGGGTCAGAGACCGCAGACACACTACAGGAGAGGGTCAGAGACCGCAGACACACTACAGGAGAGGGTCAGAGACCGCAGACACACTACAGGAGAGGGTCAGAGACCGCAGACACACTACAGGAGAGGGTCAGAGACCGCAGACACACTACAGGAGAGGGTCAGAGACAGCAGACACACTACAGGAGAGGGTCAGAGACCGCAGACACACTATAGGAGAGGGTCAGAGACTGCAGACACACCACAGGAGAATGTCAGAGACTGCAGATATTCTCCTGTAGTGTATCTGCAGTCTCTGACATTCTCCTGTAGTGTATCTGCAGTCTCTGACCCTCTCATGTAGTGTGTCAGAGACTGCAGACCTACTAGAGGAGAGGGTCAGAGACTGCAGACACACTACAGGAGAATGTCAGAGACTGCAGATACACTACAGGAGAATGTCAGAAACAGCAGATACACTACAGGAGAATGTCAGAGACTGCAGACATACTACATGAGAGGGTCAGAGACTGCAGATACACTACAGGAGAATGTCAAAGACTGCAGACATACTACATGAGAGGGTCAGAGACTGCAGATACATTACAGGAGAATGTCAGAGACTGCAGACATAGTACAGGAGACGGTCAGAGACTGCAGACATTCTACAGACAGGAGATGGTCAGAGATTGCAGACATACTACAGGAGACAGTCAGCGACTGCAAACCTACTACAGGAAATTATCAGAGACTGCAGACATGGTACAAAAGACGGCCAGCAGGTAAGTATGATAGCTTTTTTATTTTATAGAAAAAAATAATAATACCCTTTAGTATCACTTTAACAAATTATTGGTGAGTCTTTTGGTAGCAACTTAGATAGAATGCAGGTCAACATCAATGAAAAAAAGAAAATAAGGAAGGCATTCTATCTACAAGTGGATGTTTCCAGGTGGGAAGTTTCCAGGTGGGAAAGTGGATAAGTGGATGTTTCCAGGTGGGAAAGTTTAGAAGGAAATCTCAGGAAGAACTAGACAGAAAAAAGCCCCGATGTGATAGGCACAGTAGTACACAGACTGGAGGTACAGCAGAGGTGGGGGATGTGCCACTTCTATGCACTCACTCACCCCTCACTTACATGAAGCATGACAGACTGGTCTCTCATCTTCCGAGCACTCCTAGAACCCCTCCTCCTCCCCTTGCAGCTCATTTCCTGAAGCAGACTCTGTCATCTGAGGGATGTGATGATAGCTGCAGCGATGTCTGTGTCGGCACTGAGCAGCACTACACCAGCCCATGGGGGAAGTGACAGCTACAAATCCCGAGGACGGGGGAGAGCGTGGTGGGGGCAGCATGTTGGTGTGCTGCAGCGCCCGCCTCCTGAGGCTACACACCATCCAATGAGAGGGGAACAGCGCCGGATGCAGCCAGGCCACTGGTGCGTATTAATCCACCAATGACACTTCTGTGGAGGGAGGGAGGGGGAGGAGCTAGGAATCTATTATTCTGGGTTCCCGCATCGTAACCAAAACCGATGCATCGATGTGCTGATTATTTTAAACACCCCTACTCTGTATGCTGCCCCCACCACTCCTCCTATCCAGTTCACTTGTGTTCTGCTGTCTCTGGGCCCCTGTGTGCTCCCCTGGTCCCCTCACCCACCCCACTCCCTCCCCTCTCCTGCCGGCTGCTGCAGGGGATGTGTCACAATAGAGAACCAGGAAGGGGTAGGTAAATATGTACCAATTTACCAGCTTCTTCCTTTTCTGAATGGACAGAGTCATAGTCAGTGACATTGTAAAAAAAAAAAATTATATAAAAAAAAAAAGATATATATCTATATATTTCAAAGGGCGAAACATTCTTGTCCTTTCATTCTTGTTTTACCACATGTTTTACCCTATGTTTAACTTGATGTCTGACCATTTCTTTTGCCAAGTTTCATCTTGTTGTTAATGTGTATGGATCAAATATGCCCTGTCCCTTTCTGTAAGATTGTTATTTTACATATAATGTGAACAGTGTAATTTCACGGTTGTTACTTTTATTACTCTTCAATCAACTTGTTGGAAAAAAAAAATAAAAAAAAATAATATTACAATTAAAATACCAAAAAATAAAAAACTACTGACAGCAGTGGGTGAACTTCCAGGATCGCAAAGGTCACACTTTGACCAGGCCCTGGCATTCCACCACCGTGGGGAGGCCCCAAGTTGGCAGGAAGGGGGGCCCACTGCAGAACTTGTGAAAGGGTCCCGCTACGGAACCATAATAAACTGTCCCGCAGTGAGAGTACCCTAGGATCAGTGGGAAGAGCTTTAAGGGAATGGGGGCCAGGGGGCCGTTAATGGTTTCTTGCATCGGAGCCCTGAAGGTTCTAGTTACGCCTCTGCATTGTGCTTTGCTGATGTTTTTTTTAATGGTTTGCACTAATGAGGAGGGATGAGCCAATGAACCTAAGTTTAGACCAAACTTTGTCTGTTTAGACATTCATATTCATCCCTTCAGCCCACACTGTATTCCCTAAAGGACTGCTGTTGCGGACAAACTGTGAGTAACATTGTTAACATCCCACTTTCAGAGATCCGCTTCTATCACTGACTCTAAGCCTTCGTTTCCACTATTGCGGCTACGAAGTCGTGCTACTTCTAGCGCGACTTCGTAGTGCAAGCTGTTTGCGGCTTTCAGTGCGACTTGTCCCTCATTATAGAAGGAAGTCGCACTGAAATCGGCCCAAAAGTAGTGCAAGAACTACTTTTCAAGTCGCCGCAACTCAAGTCGCAGCAGTTAGAACGGGCCGAATGGAAATTAATGACTTTTGACTTGCTGTGCGACTTGACATGTGTCAAGTCGCACAGCAAGTCGCAACAGTGGAAACGGAGCCTAAACGTTATATTGTATCCGTGCGGTTAGACTCCAACCACCAGGATTTACACACAGGTGATTTTTGCTATACTTTGATCACCTTGCTATCTCTGTGCCTCTCAGACTTTTTGTACAGCTTGAAGCTGCTTGACAAAGGCACTATAGAATATCTATATACCCACAGATCGCTAATCATTGTGTATCAGCCACACACTGGTGTGAAATTCATTATCCACCTGCTGGATCACATGATATGGACAGAACAGCTCAACAGGCTGCATGCTGTCTGAAACAGAATCAGTGGATATACTAAGAAGGTGGCTGTGAGCTGCCTTTGGAACATGGGATCACCCCTTCAGCTCACACTGTATTCCCCAAAGGGCCACCCTTACGGACTTACTGTGAGTAACACCATTAACATTCCACTTTCAGAGATCTATCACTAACTCTAAACGTTCTATTGTATCAGTATGGTCAGACTCCAACCTTCAAGATTTACACACATGTGATTTTTGCTTTCTGTTGCTTATTGCCATACATTGATCATCTTACTATCTGTGCCTCTTAGACAACCAAGACATTTTGCACTACTTGAAGCTGCTTCACAAGGCACCATAGGAAATCTTTATACTTACAGATGGCTAATCATTGGGTACCAGCCACATACTGGTGTGGAATCCATTATCCACCTGTTTGATCACACTCCCTGTTGGGTTCTGTATTATTCAGGTTCATTGTTTTGCATCTTTTAAGTGCCACATGATCTATTCCTGGTGAAAATGTGATATTAGTTGTCTACTATAATAAGTATAGCCGGTCCTGAGCTGACTTGATTGTGGTTTCCTAAATTTCACCGTTACCCATATACCAATGATTTAAGTCGTTCCAGGTTCATTACAGACAGATCTGTGAGAATAGATGTTTGCAGTGTGAAGGTATTACCCTGCAGGGATTACCACACTGCGATTTCCTTAATACTACCTTTTGTGCGATTATATTAACATGTTCATTCATGTGGTTTGAGTGTGGACCCGGCTGTGCATCCTTGGGCTACATTGTAATTTTTTAACCACTTCTGGACTGGAAGATTTTCCCCTCTAAATGACCAGGCCATATTTTGCGATTCGGCACTGCATTATTTAACAGACAATTGCGTGGTCGTGCGACACTGTACCTGGAAAGAAAATGTGATGTCCTTTTTTTCCCCCCCCCCATAATGGAGCTTTCTTTTGGTGGTATTTGGTCAACTGTGCGATTTGTTTTTTTTTTTTTTTTTTTCCCCAGAATTGTTCTTTTTTTTGTTTTATAGTGGAAAAAAATTTATATTTTTCACATTCTGCTATATAGCATATACCCCCCCCCCCCCCCCCCCCCAAAAAAAAAAAAGGAAAAAAAAATCAAAATTTAACATTTTAGGCATATTTTCTTTCTGTTACATATTTTTAATAAAAAAAAAAACGCAATAAGCATATTTTAAATTGGTTTGTGCAAGTTATCGCGTCTACTATCTACGGGAAAAATTTGTCATTGTTTTTTTTTTTTGTTACTAGTAATGGCGGCTATCTGCTTTTTTTTTTTTTTTTTTTTTTTTGCGGGACTGCGACATTGTGGTGGACAGATCGGACCCCTGACTGACATTTTTGACTCTTTTGGGCGTCCCGCGACATTGCTACAGTAATCAGTGCTAAAACTATGCACTGTTACTGTAATGACACTGGCAGGGAAGGGGTTAACACAGTAAGTGATCAAGGAGTTGTACCTAAGGGCGTGTTTCTAACTGTGGGGGGGTCTTGGCTTGTGAAATGATCAGAGACCTGTGTTCCTATATAGAAGGATCACAGGAGCTCTGTGATCATTCCAGAGAGAAGAACGGTCACCTGTGTTTACAACAGCTGCCCGTCCTTCTCTCTCAGCGGGGAGCAATCGCAGGTGTCAGGTGGCAATCGGAGCCACCTGCCCCGTGCATTGGCTTCCCGCTGCCGAATGGCGGTGCACGCTCACCCCTAGCTGCTGGCACATGACTGACGTATACCTACGTCGGTTTGAGCAGGGGGGGCTGCCTGCCGCAGTATAACTGCGGCGGGTGGGCGCGAAGTGGTTAATGTATGTGTAGTGTAGTTTGTTTTGTTTTGCTATGAAATTTGTGTTTTCATTTTTACTATTCATTAAACTTTTTAAGAAGAAAACCTCGTTGCTCTATTCCCCTCCTCCTTTATCGAACAACTTTGGTCTTTCCTCTCTGTTTTCACATATTATAAAATCAATCAGAAAGGCAGCGCTAACAGGCAAATATAATAAATATCCATATAACTGTGTTAAAAAATCTAAAAATAAATATATAGTAAAGTGCATATCGTGATCAATGAATATAAGATTAATAAATATTAAAGTGCAACCGAGTATTACAATAGTATGTCCATTGTGCAACCATGTGCAGAAATATTCTGTGCAAAAATACAAGATATATTAATAAAAGTGCAGGCCAAAAAGGTTCCTTCAAAGAACTAAGGTGCTGGAAAGGTGCTCAAAAAATAGTCCATAAGGTGCCCAAGTGCTCTTCAAGAAGAAAAACCCCCCATGGGGATTCACTCACCAGATTGAGGATATATATATAGGCCTTAAGCAAATATGATATCCCCTGGACAAGTAAATGGATCCAATACAGCCTCTTTATAATCCAATACAGCCTCTGTTTGAATGGCTCCTTATTGTCTCCTCTCCTCTCTCTCTCCCCAACAACATATGTCAAAAGAAGGGGAAGAAGCCAGACATAGTGAAGCCCGTAGGTGTATTTTATTAGAATCAAATATCAAGAGTGGTACTCACAAACATAGTGAAATAATGAGCGTTGGTTAAGCAAAAAAACGATGGGTCACTCCACTTCCGCGTACGCTGCCGGCGTGTGTTCCACGGTAGTTTCAGGAAATAATACTCGGTTGCACTTTAATATTTATTCTTATATTTATTGATCACGATATGCACTTTACTATATATTTATTTTTAGATTTTTGAACACAGTTATATGGATATTTATTATATTTACCTGTTAGCGTTGCCTTTCTGATTGATTTTATCACATTCTGGTCTTATACTTATTTTATTCACTTTTTTATATTTATACACTTTTTAGCGCGGGTTTTAACTATTTCGTTTTCACATGTTTTCACATATTGCTTGTCGTGTTCAGGAGTTGAAGGGTTATATGCCACTATAATTGGTGAGTCGGTGCTTTGAACTGGAACCGGCATATTTACTAATCCGGTCTCTCCCTGATCCTAGGATACTTAATCTTTGCTTTTATCCATTGCCATACATTCATATGAATGCCTGAAGTTTAGCCCTTTCAGCCCCTTGTTCAGCCGGAGCCATGCCTCATAAATAGAAGGGGTATTTCTACCACTTCTATATATGACATCTTCCCGCTGCCACTGATTAGTAAGGAGTGCACCTGTGATGACCCTTATGCCCCGTACACACGTTCAGATAATCGGACGACTTATTGTTCGCATTTTGTTGAATGATAATAACATCGAATTCAACAATGCGTACAAACCGTATGATTTTTGCCGTACGATTCGGGAAAAGCTTCCTGGTTGCTTAGCTACGTATCAGATGTAGGGATGATCAAACTTTTCAAAAGTTCAGGTTCGGCCAGAACATCCGAACTTCCCGAAAGTTCGGCCCGGATTTCAGAACTCCATTGAAATCAATGGGACCCGAACTTCGGTAATCAAAAAACACCATTTTGAAGCCCTAAAACCCAATAAATGCCCCTAAAAAGTGTCTAGGGTTCTGGGTCATACCCCAGGGACTATTAATCACACAAAAAAAATTCTTAAAAATTGTCATTTTTGATAGAGAGCCAATTATTGAAAAAAAAAAAAAATAATAATGTCTTTGGATTTAGCATCTGGGGGGTCTAAAACGTGTACCTGTGAAGTTGCAGCTCTGTAGCATGTCCAGAACCATAAAAAAAAGATCGTTTGTATTTTGTCACTTATAGAACAAGTTTAGTGGCTTCTCTCTTTTCACACCTTGCCGGTTTAGTAGCAAGCGTTTTTTTGGGGTCTTTTCAGGCAGGCAAAACATCTGTGTATAGGGGGTATATATACACACCCATGTATGTATATATACACCTAGACATATATAGGTGTGATAGTAGCAGAAATATATGCTTGCGCTAATGAAATCATTTACACTAATATGGCTCCGCTCCTATCACACCTATATATGTCAGTTCAGATGTTTTGCCTGCCTCCAAAGAACCCAAAAAAATGCCCAAAAAAACGCTAGCGCCAAAAAAAAAAAAACGCCCAGGTGTGTTGTTGCAGGCATTTTTTGGGGGTTTTTCGAGGCAGGCAAAACATCTGAACTTGTGTATAGTGGTATATATACACACATACTTATATGTATTTTACACTTAGACATATATAGGTGTTATAGGAGCAGAGCCATATTAGTGTTGATTATTTCATTAGCGCAAGCATATATTTCTGCTACTATCACACCTATATATGTCTAGGTGTATATATACATATAAGTATGTGTGTATATATACCCGTATACACAAGTTAAGATGTTTTGTCTGCCTCCAAAAACCCCAAAAAAATGCCTGCAACAACACACCTGGGCGTTTTTTTTTTTTTTTTTACGCTAGCGTTTTTTTGGGCATTTTTTTGGGTTCTTTGGAGGCAGGCAAAACATCTGAACTTGTGTATAGGGGTATATATACACACATACTTGTATGTATATATACACCTAGACATATATAGGTGTGATAGGAGCGTAACTATATTAGTGTAAATGATTTCATTAGCGCAAGCATATATTTCTGCTACTATCACACCTATATGTCTAGGTGTATATATACATACATGGGTGTGTATATATACCCCCTATACACATGTTCAGATGTCATGCCTGACTCCAAACATGTGCTCAAAAAATCCCTATAGATGCCTGCAGCCAAAAAGCAAGCTGACAGGGACGAAGCCATATTACTGCAGCGAAAGTGACTTGAGAGAAACTAGCTTTTCTCTATAGCGGTCACCCTGATATGGAAGGGTTTGGTCACCCTGCCATAGCAGTCAGTTAACCCTACACTACATTACAGTCACCCTGACACTTCACACTTTCCCTACAGAAACTAAATTTTTGAAGCTAACTAAAGTGTAAAAGAGCACTCTAACTACACTAGATATCCCTTTCCTCACACAAATAAATGCTAAATGACACTTTTAAAGTAAAATTAACAGAACTGCTTCCACTCTCTTCCATGTCCCTGTATAACAATGCTAGGAATTTGGCGGGGGCTATCTTATATACTGGGGGGCGTATTCACTAATGATTGGACTATGGACCCCCTAGTCACTCCAATCACATTCCTAGCATTCTCCTGCCCCCTCAATTGGCTTTTGCTAATGGTTCTGGTCCAATCACGGGCTTTTAAAGCCCATTTCCTGAACCATTGCATTTTGGTCGGTTCTGGTTGCCGAATTCCGAACTTTTTGGGCAAAAAGTTCTAAATTCGGCCGAACCTCGAACTGTTCGATCATCCCTAATCAGATGGTGCAAAACAAAAACAGCCAGGCTTTTTCCGTGCTATTTTAGTGTTTATGATCATGCGCGGTCTTTGTTGATCAATTTTTAGCGGATGCATAGTGTACTGATGAAACGATTGTCATTAGCGGGGCTATCGTACGACAGAAGTTTTCCTGTTTGTCCCTTCGGATTTTGTTGGACCAACTGTCGTGATCGGCTGTCGAAAGCTGTGTACTAACAATCAGATTATTGTGCGATCATGTCGAAAGCGAGTTTTATCATACGATTATCTGAACGTGTGTACGGGGCATAGGAATCAATACCATCACAGGGTATCACCACTCCTTTTTGAGAAAAGGGGCAGGGATAGCAGTGACTTCACACGCCCATTTCCAAAAGAAGTTCCTGCACTACTTTTGGTGACTTTTGGGGGCAATGTCAATAGACATCTGTGCATGAACCAGCACAGATGTCTTTCAAGTCACCCCCCAATGTCGAACTGAAATGCAGCTATGAAATTGTGTGAGTTCAGATGAACGTACAGTGTGAAGGAGGGCGTAAACCTAGTAACTGATTAGTTATCATGTACAGCTGCACCAGTTTAGTAAATCTCCCACCTTGTGTTGGTGTGAAATAAGGCTATTGTAAAGAATTAATAGGAACAATGTTTTTTTTTTTTTTTTTAATGCACGTGTTAAATCTGCAGTTTTGGCTAGAAATTACTTAAAATCCCCAAAACATGATGCATTTTTAAAATCGGAGAACCTGTAGGATCAAAAGATGGTAGTTGCAATTTTTAAGTCTTGTGAAATTTGTGCAACTGTTTATCAAATCTACATTATTAAATAAAAAAATACACCAATATGAATTTAACTGCACTCAAACATAATGTGATCCCTAATTTTGGCACAAAATAAAAGAGGAGGCTGTGTTGAAATGAAAAGGAATACCAAATATGCCAAGCCTCAAAACTGTGTTATCCCATGAAATAGCAAAAAAAAAAAAAAAATTACAATACCCAAAACTATAAATATATGACAGTTCAAATGACTTTACAGCTCATTAGTTTAGAATCAACCATAAATAAGGGTCCTACATTTTCTCTCTCATTTTGCTTTGCGCAAATACCCTATTAATGTGTTGCACAATCATTTTTTTACATGTGTGCAGTGCTGTTACAAGGTCAAGAAGTGCCCAGGGAAATGCATACCAAACTGTACCCATCCATATTTATTACACATGAGTCAGTGTCAGAAGGAGCAGCCAATCATGGGGAAGCACACATGGAATGCAGAGAGATGGAGAAGTCAGAAAAACAAGGTGGTTTCACCTTGTACAAACAACTGAACAGCTAGGGCACTGGTGGCCAACTTGAAAATTACAGAGGCCATTAAGTGTGACCCCCCCCCCCTCCTCAATACCCCCAGAGGGCAGTACAATAGAAAGTTTTTTTTTTATTTATTTTTTCAATAATGATTTAAATTTAGTTTTGTAAGAAGGTAAGATAACTAATGATTTTGGACGCAGCCGCTAGTACAATAGGATACATAGTGTAGTTTGATGTAGATGTACATGTTTAGCGAACAATAAAAGAATGTGAAATGTAACCTACATGAAGAACCGTGCATATACGTTTTGATGAGCCAAAACAAAAAAGAGGCGCATATTTGTTCATTTATGAGTGAGTGAGTAAATTAGGTCATTTTACATGTCCATTGTGTCAATTATCACCAGGATCAAGTAACTTAAAGGTTTGTGTATTGTGTATACATCTTTTACTTACTGGTACCATATAACCCATGGCTTCCAATTCTTCTCAAAGGAAGCATAAGAGGTAAATCTAATAGCTAGGAGTTTTTCATATTAGTAGTACCAAGTACCTCTGAAGGGTTCAGAGTAAAATTGCTTCTCCAGTGTCAGGCTATGATCATTTTGGCTGATATTAGGATATGCAAAACTTTAGTTCTGAATTCAGGAGGGTAGTTACATAGTAGGTGAGGTTGAATAAAGACAACAGTCCATCCAGTTCAACCTGAGTAGGTGTGTGTGGCTGTAATCATCTCACATACCCCTGAATGTTCTGATCCTTGAGATGTACGTCTAATAGTCTTTTGAAAGCCACCATACTACCCGCAGAAACCACCTCTTGTGGTAGAGAATTCCACAATCTTGTAGCCCTAACAGTAAAGAACCCCCCACATTGCCTGAGGTTAAAACGCTTCTCCTCTAATCACATTTTATGCCCCCGAGTCCTCATGCAATCCCTTCGACTGAACAGCTTTTTTTCTAAGCTGAGATCCCCATTGAGATATTTAAAAATTGCTATCATGTCCCCCCTCAGGCGTCTCTTCTCCAGGGAGAATAAATCAAGCGATTGCAGACGCTCTTCATAATTCATAATTAAGGTCCTCCAATCCCCTAATTAGTTTAGTTGCCCTTCTCTGGACTCACTTCCGCTCCAACACATCCCTCCTGAGGACTGGCAACCAGAACTGGACAGAATACTCCAGATGCGGTCGGACCAGAGTTTTATAAAGTGGAAGGATTATAGACTTATCTCTGGAATACATCCCTTTCTTTATGCATGCTAATATTCTGCTGGCTTTGGCAGCTGCCGCTTGACATTGCATGCTGTTGCCTAGTCTATTATCAACCAAGACTCCCAGATCTTTCTCCATTTTTGATTCCGCCAAGGGTTTCCCTCCTAATGTGTATTGTGCTTTTATGTTTCTAGTCCCCAAGTGCAAAACCTTACACTTCTCCACGTTAAACCTCATTTGCCAAGTCGTTGCCCATTTCGTTATTTTGTCCAGGTCATTCTGTAGGATATCTGCTTCATGCTGTGCAGTTATTGCCCTGCCCAATTTTGTGTCATCTGAAAAAACTGATATCAAACTACTGATCCCGTCCTCAATGCTGTTTATGAATAAATTGAACAAGGTTGGTCCCAGGACTGAGCCTTGGGGGACCCCGCTTACTACCTCAGACCAGTCTGAGTATGCGCTGTTTATTACCACCCTTTGGACATGCCCTTTTAGCCAGTTCCGTATCCAAGAGCAAACCCTGCTGTCGATACCTGCAGACCTTATTTTATAAATTAAGCGCTTATGGGGAACTGTATCAAACGCCTTAGCAAAATCTAAGTACACCACATCCACTGGTCTGCCCCTATCTAGCTCACAGCTCCCCTCCTCGTAGAATGTTAAGAGATTGGTTTGACAAGAACGCCCATTTGTAAACCCGTGCTGGTTACTGCTGATGATGCTGTTGTCTTTAGCAAACTCTATGATATAGTCCCTTATCATCCCCTCCAGAAGTTTACATACTACTGATGTCAAACTGACAGGCCTATAATTTCCCGGTATATGCCTCTGACCCTTTTTGAATATCGGAATCACGTTTGCTTTCCTCCACTCCCCTGGTACATCTCCTGTCCTAATACTGTCAGCAAAGATCAGGAACAGTGGTCTAGATATAACCTTTACTGAGTTCCTTGAGTACTTTCGGATGTACGTCATCCGGGCCTGGTGATTTGTTTGTGTTAAGTTTATCCAGCCTTTCCCTGATTTCACCCTCTGTTAGCCATTCCTTGTTGGCAAGTCCTGTGTATTACTACTAACCATACAGTCATGGTCAGTGTACCCCTCCGTTTCCTGTGTAAAGACTGACGAGAAAAAAGCATTCAGCCCGGTTGCTTTTTCAGTGTCCTCTGTAACCATCCTCCCATCATCGTTAATTATGCGTGCAATATGCTCTGCTCTAGTTTTTTTGCTGTTGATATATTTAAAGAATTTCTTTTTTACTATCCTCCGCTATTTGTCTCTCAAAGTTTTTATTTTAGCCATCTTGATTTCGTGTTTACTCTTCTTATTTGCCTCCTTGTATTGGTCGAAAGCCAATACAGTGCCCTCTAATTTACATTTCCTGAAGGCCAATTTTTTTCCCCTAATAAGTTTTTTATCGCTACGGTTTAGCCAGCCAGGTTTGGCTTTGTCTCTTCTAAATTTATTCCCCATAGGAATGCACTGCAAGATGCATTTGCTTAATATGTTCCTAAAGCATTCCCATTTTTCCTCTGTGGTCAGTGATCCCAAGGTTTGGTCCCAGTTAACCCTTTCCATCAATGAGTACAATGTGGTAGTGTTCAATACCAGTTAGTAAAGTTGCTAGGATAGGGTCAGGTTGTATTATTATTCTGGTAATGTCGGCCATGATACTGAATAGTTTGTTCCAGTAGCTGGTAAGGTTTTTACAGGCCCAAAAAATGTGAAAGAGGGTACCTGGGTGACCACATTATCATCAACAAAGCAGGGATTGGGAGGGATAGAATTTTGCGAGTTGGGATGGGGTTCTGTACCAAAGGGGCTACTATTTTTTTGGGAAAGTTCCCAGTGGTTGATACAGTGGGAGGTCGTGTAGCTATGCCTAAAGGCAGGGGACCATTGTTGCAGTGAAAATTATTTCTTCCGGTCAGATTCCCATGATAGCTTGGGTGGAGTTTTAACTAGTTGTTGTTTTTGTTGTAGGGTGTTATATAGTAAGGATATTCCTCAGTTTTGAAATGGAAGTTTTGGTGAAGTAGTTCCACGCTTGAGAGTTGATAGAGATCTTAGGTGGGGGGTGATTTTTTTAGGAAGGAGGTAATGTGTGAGTAGGTGAATGAGGCTGTGTTGGGGAGGTCGTATTGTAAGGCTAACAATGTGATGGTTTGAGTGAGCCATTCAACATTAGGTCTTCAATCAAAGAGATACCCATCTCCATCAATTGTCTAACTGACAGGCTTTAAATTCATTTTTCCAGTGTTCCTATCGGTAGCTTGAGTGTGGTGTGTATTGAGTCTTGTTGGGACTGGCAAAGAATAGCTCTCCAGGCTAAGATTGAGGCCTGAGTAGTTGGGGGGGGGGTTCGATAGTGTAAGTGGCTTCCACGAGTCTACTAGCAGCAAAAGAGACAGGTTAGTAGTTTGCAAGAAAGCCACTTCTAAATCCGCCCACATTGTCTCTGCTGTGTTTCTGAATCAGTGTCTAAGTTGTGCTAACAGAGAAGCTGTTTGGTACTCTTTAACGTAAGGTAGGCCTATACCCCCTGCCCTCTTAAGTTGTTTAAGGTGTTTGTATGAGCAGCATGCCCTTTTCCCTTGCCATAGTAACTGTTTGAGACATCTGCTGATGTCAGTCAAGTGGGATGGTTTTAACTGGATCTGGAGTGTGCGGAATAGGCATAGTATTTTTGGGAGGGCTAGCATTTTAAAGGAGGCGGTTTTCCCCACTCAAGATATTTAAAATTTAGTGATGTGTGAGAGGTCTTGCTGGACGTGATGCAGTAGAGGTTGTATGTTACTGTCAGCAGTAAGGGTAAGCCCAAGGTATGGAATGAATTGATCTGTCCAGGTGTATGGGAGAAGGGATTCCAAGTGGGCCTTCGCATCCCCTAGATCTAAAATTAAGGATTTGGTAAAGTTAATTTTGTAGTAAGATGAGGTACTAAAGTGGTTAAGGACTTTGGGAGTGAAATGGTTGGATTTGTTAGGAGCAGTATTATATAGTTAGCAAATAAGTTTAATAACGTGGGATTGTTGGTGTAATCTGAAGCCTGAAATGTGTGGGTGTGCCCGAATGGCTTCCACTAATTGGTTCTATTACCAGAATAAAAGTGGAAGGGGAAAGGGGACATCCCTGTCAAGTTCTGTTACAGATGTTAAAGGTTTTGGACAGCAAACCTCCAGTAAGCACTTGGGCTGAGAATATAATGCTAGAATGGCTCAGAGTATTTGTCCTTGGAAGCCAAATTTCTATAGAGTAGCAGACATGTAGCCCCAATGAACCCTGTCGAATGCCTTCTCTATAGATAGGAGCAGAGAGGGAGAACGTCAGGTTTCTGCATGACAAATGATGTTTATGATACACCTAGTGGCATTGGATGTTTGATGACCCTTTGTGAAGCCTGATTGGTCAGGTCTCACCAAGGATGGCAGTATGTCAAGTAGTCTCTTGGCTAGTAATTGGGCATAGACTTTTACTTTCATTAATTTTTATTGAAAAAGTTTCAAGTACAACATACAAAAAACACAGTAGAACGATCAAACTGAACATGGTAAAACATACTGAGAATAGTGCAATGAAGAGAACTGACACTGGAAAGAGATGAGTATAAAGAAATGTCACTGGGAACCATGAGATCGAACAGATGAACCACATCCTAATGGCTAGAGATGTGGGATCAGCATACATAAAAATAGTTCCCAAAGTAGGTTGAGGTAAGAAGCAAACAATCGCAAGGAAATATAACCAGTAAGATAAGACGGGGCTACCTCTATGAGGAAGAAGAGAAAAGGACACCATGCCCCCAGTGGGTAGTGAAACATACGGGTCAAGTCTCCCCCAGGAGACAGCCCCCAAGAGCGTGAGAGCTATCAAGAAGGGTAGGAAGAGGAAAGCGAGGAAGAGTAGACAGAGAAGGGGTATAAAGGGGGGAGAGCCCAGGTGGCTCGAGAGTCTAGCTAAGATAAAGAAAGCAAAACAGAAGGTAAATGACAGTCCGGCGTTCAATTCAAATGGAAACCTGCACATATTTAGCCCAGGGTTCCCAAACTGCCTCAAATTTAACCACATTGTCATTGATGATGCTAGAGAGCTTTTCTTGTGACCTAATCCAGGAGATTTTTAGTTTGGTCTCCCTAATGGAAACCCTGGGTCTCTTCCATGCCTTGGCTATGTTGAGTTTGTCTCCCAACAGCATGAAATGTAAAAGCTTCTGAGCAGGTTTAGGAATTTTAGGGACTTTATCATTAAGAAGTGCTATTTGTGGTGATTGAGGAATGGGGTGATGAAGGACTTTACGAATGACCTGGAATAGTTTGTTCCAGTATAGCCTAATTTTGGGGCAAGACCACCAAGTGTGCAGATAATCACCTGGTGAGTCACAGCCCCTAAAGCGCAGTGGGGAGGCATTTGGGAACATAGCCGCAACACAAGAAGGGACCAGATACCATCTGGTGAGCAATTTGACATTGGCTTCAATAAGAGAGACGTTCAAAATACCTGTAAAAGAGTGTTGAAGGTGGGTGCCCCAGTTTTCCAGGTCCCATTCTATCTCCAGGTCCCTCTCCCAGGCTAGGGCATAGGCAGGTTTTACATTGCTGTTGGATAGTGCAGAGTAAATCAGAGAGATCCCTCCTCTTGAGTCCTTGGCCTCCAAACACCAACGTTCATAATTAGTGAGCTGTGGGGGTTCTGGTTTGTTATCCCATATAGAGTGTAGAAAATTGGAGATCTGGGAGTGGCAATATCTTTCAATGAGGGGCATTTTGAGGAAATTGACACAGTTTGCGAATGAGAGGGGACCCATGGAGTTAAAGAAGTGTCCGATGCAAAATAAGCCTTTTTTTTAGCCACCATTGAAATGCTTTGATATTTTGTCCTGGATGGAATTGGGGGTTATGAAAGATATGTGTGAGGGGGTCTAAGTTTGGAAACCAGGCCCGGTTGTTTGAGAAGTTGGTCATTAAGGCAGATGGAGTGGGACAGGGCCGGGGCAAGGATGGGTGGTCTGTCCTTTGGAGGACACCAAGCTAAGAAGTCGAGTTTATAACAAGGTACCGCTTGTCTTTCTAAATGTACCCAATCAGGTTTGCCCCCTCTTCGGTATATAGTGGAGAACTGAGCCAACTGGGCAGATTGATCATACCATCGAAGATTAGGAAGAGCAAGGCCCCCCTGGAGTCGAGAGCGAAATAGGATCGATTTAGAGAAACGGTGCCCTTTTGGGCCCCAAACAAACCGCATGAGTGAGCTTTGCAGGTCCGTCAGGTGTGCTGGGTTAACGGGGATTGGGAGGGATCTAAATAGATATAAGATGCGGGGGAGGAATGTTATTTTGATGGCATTGACTCTGCCCAACCACGACAGGGTGTGAGAGGATCAAGTGGATAAGTCCGCTTTGAGCTTTTTATTTTCTTTTGAGGGGAGGATAGTTGGCGTTATAAAGGGAGCTGATGGAGGGGGTGAGGTGCATACCGAAGTATGGAGTAGAACCAGTGCTCCAGCTAAACGGGAAGTTGGATTGCACTGTGGAGAGTTCATGCGGGGGGGAAGTGAGACATTCAGGGCACTAGATTTAGTCATGTTGACCGTGAGTCCTGATAATCTGCCAAACACCTGAAGAGTTTTAAGGAGATTGGGGACAGAGACTAGTGGGTTGGTGATGAATAGTAACAAATCATTCGCAAACAGAGCACACTTGTGCTCCATGCCTCCACTAATGACTCCCTGTATGTCCGGGTTTCATCGTATCACTATTGCCAGTGATTCAATCGCTATTGCGAAGATCAGTGGGGAGAGGGGGCATCCCTGGCAATCTGAAAGGGATCTGAGTAGCAGCCCTGAAGACGGACCCGGGCAGACAGGGAAGAATAAAGAGCACGCAGGGTGTTCGTGAAATGGGGGTCAATCAGGGCCCTCCATAGGGGTCAAGCACTTCAAAGATATATGGCCAGGAGACCGAATCGAAAGCTTTTTGGAGATCGAGCAAGAGGAGGAATCCCCTACGTGGGGGTTCTCTGTCCCAAGCTGATCCCAGCAGAGAGATGATGTTGATTGCTCTACGGATTTGGTCCATACCCTGCCTCCCTGGGATGAAGCCTGACTGATCCTTGTACACGTATGATGCCATAAAGGAGGAAATTCTATTGGTCAAAAGCTTTGTAAGGATCTTGACATCATTATTTATCAGGGAGATGGGGCAGTAATCGGAGACGTCACTCATATCTTTATTAGGTTTGGGGATGATGGTCAACAGGGCAGAATTAAGGTCCCTGGGCAGAGGGGTACCTGATCTCAGAGTGTTAAAAAATTCAACAAGGTACGGGGAGAGGGAATCTGAAAAGGTTTTGTAATAAAGCGCTGGGAAGCCGTCCGGGCCCGGGACAGAGCTAAGTTTGAGATTTTTGATGACAGTAAGTACTTCTTCCTCCGTGATGGGGGCCTCCATCTCTGCGCGATGTTGGGCAGATATCCTAGGAAGAGGGAGATCGTCCAAAAATTGCTGATCACTAGGTGATGGGAGGGAGTCCCCAGCTGTGTAGAGTTTGTTGTAGAAGGAGTGGAAGGCCTCCATCACAGAGAGCGGGTTCTGAGACAAGGCACCTGAGGCTAGTCTAATTTTGGGGAACACTAAGGTCCGTGGTTTAGACGTTAGCTTAGAAGCCAGGCAAGTACCTATCCTATCCTGTTCCGAATAGAACCTGGCTTTTGTCCATCTAAGGTGCTTTTCAGCCGCAGTCGTTAGAGCTAAGTTCAAAGCAAGGCGGGCATCATCCAGCTGCGCCAGCGTGTCTCTAGTAGGCTTACTTTTATGAATGTGGCGGATAGAAAGAAAGGAGTCCTCCAATTTCGCTATATGAGCCTGTCTTTCCCTTTTAAGTTTCGAAGAAAGTTGTATAAGCTTTCCTCTGATCACAGCTTTATGAGCCGCCCAGAGAGAGGTATGAGAGATATCATTTAAGAGGAAGTATTCCTTAATATCCCCGCAATCATGGTACAGTGTGCCGGGTTCGAGAGGAGGGCCTCATTTAGCCTCCAGACTGGAGGGCCTCGGGTGGGGGACTGGGAAGCCAATGAGAAGAATACTATAGCATGGTTAGACAAGGGGTACACAAGGGTGTATCTCTTATACCAGCTTTTAAGGCAAGAGGGACAGCTAGGGTGGGTATGAAAATGTGATCAATACGAGCATATGTTTGGTGAGCGGCGGAAAAGTGTGTGTAGTCTCTCGACTTTGGATTGAGCTCCTGCCAAATGTCGACCAGGCCCAGAGAGGAGAGGAGCCTAGCAACTCGAAGGCTTTGTTTGGAGGGTTGTTTGTACGGGGAGGAGCGCGGTCTAGATCTGTCAAGGCAAAGATCAAAGGCCAGATTTGAGTCCCCACCCATGATGAGTGTACCGACTGTGTTGTCTGAGATCATTTTGGCCATGGCCAAAGAAACGAGCTTGTCCATGGTTGGGCGTGTAGTACGACAGGAGAGTGTGAGGCGTCCCATGAATTTCCCCCGTGACTAGAAGAAATCTACCTTCTGGGTCCTTAAGTACATTATTCGGTGTAAATTTAACATTTCTGTAAAGAAATATACCCACCCCCTTAGTCTTGGAATCCAAGTTCGCTAAAAAGAATAGGGGATATTTCTGGTGGATCAAGGAGGGGTTGTAAGTGTTGGAGAAATGTGTCTCCTGTAAGAGTAGAATATTTAAGTGCATGGAGTGGTAATATTGAAACAACTACTGTCGTTTGGTTGGTGAGTTGAGGCCTTGGACATTATGCAATGCTATGCGTAGAGTGGGAGCAAGAGAATCAGAGGACGCCATCTGTCCCAACGATGGAGAGGCGCTGATGAGAAATCCAATGCTACCCGCCGGGAGAGGGAGTCCGGAAGATGGAGGGGGAGCCGGAGGAGCCAGACCGTCTGTGAAAGAGAGCTCTGTAGAAGTAGATAAGCCATTAAGGAGAAGAGTGGAGGGAAAAGAGAAGGAGGGAGGAGGAGGAGGGAGAAGAAAACATTATGAAAAGCAAGTGTCAGTATGATACACATCATGTACCAAAGCATTCGTAAACAATCAAAAAAGTAAAAAACAGTGGTGGCACCAGGCCACACCTGGGCTGGCCACAGGACACCTGGGCGCCCGTGGAAGTCCAGGAGGTAGAAAATGGGTCTCTAAGAGGGAGACCAGCAGGTGCTCCAGGTGGGCATGGGAAAACCATCTCGTGGAATCACCCGGAGCAAATGGAGGTGCATGGCAACCGCACCGGCCCAAGATAACTAAAGGAGCAGCCCCGGGTGAGGGGGAAGGGAGGAACAGAAACCCTCCAGCCCGTCCATGCAAAAGCGTGCTAGTAGACACTGAGAGGTTCCCTGAGTGCCAATGCAGCTCCAGGGAGTCTCCTGTACTGTCCCAAGGGGTACCAAGGGGGCAATACTAAGTAACAACATTAGTAAAAATGGTTAGTAACTTTGAAGAGAGAATGTTCCAGAGGGACTAAATGGAAGCGAGAATGTTCCAGAGGGACTAAATGGAACTAACAAGTCCCTATAGTAAAAGAGAGGTAGAGGCACTGAGGAACGTGGTGGGGAGGAAAAAGTGAGACACTTATGAGAATCTCTGCAATGGGGCTAAACAACGGTAGTCATTGATGAATTGGGGGAAATGAGTGAGGCAGTATACATAAATTCAGGACCGCATAGGTCAAAATGGGAACAGAGGAAGAGGCAGACCCCTCTTGAAGGGGTGTAGGGTCATCTCAGGGAGGACGGGATTCCTTGGAATTCTTGGATTGCTGCTTCTGCCACAGCGGGACCAGGGGGCTCCCTGGGGTGGGACATTTAGATGATGTGGACCTTTGAGAGGATACAGCAGATGGATCCTGGGAGATGAGGCCCAGTCGTAGATGCAATTTCTCCCCCTCCACGATGGAGGAAAAGCCGAGGGTCCTCTGTTGATGAGAAAAACTCAGGCGGAAGGGAAATGACCACCAATATTTAATATTTTTCTGGGAGAGAACAGCAAGGAGGTGTTTGAGGGAGCATCTCCGTTGAATTGTGGTGGGTGAAATGTCCGCAAAGATCTGGACGGTATGGCCCAGTAGCGTAAGTTGGTCCGAGGATCGGGAGTGTTTCATGACTTCCTCCTTGACTGAATAAAAATGTGGCTTTACCACAATGTCCCTGGGCAGCCCATCTTTCCTCCAGGGTTGGAGGGATCTGTGTGCCCTGTCCAGGTCCAGGCGGTGAGCAGGGATATCTGGGATGATACTGGAGATGAAAGATTGCACAGCAGCCTTCACATCTGTGATGGATTCTGGTAGGCCTCTGATCCTAAAATTATATTGTCTGGATCTGTTCTCCAGGTCATCTATCTTATCAAGGACAGTCTCCAATTGGTCCTGGAGATCCTGAATTCTGGCAGAATTTTGATTCATCCGTACAACAGTATGGCCGGTTTTTAGCTCTATGGCTTCTATACGAGAGCCTAAGTTATGAAGATCACCTTGTATGGTAGAGGTAATCTGGGCTGCGGTGTGTGACAGGCCCCTTGCCAGCATTTTAGAGAAGATAGAGAGAAGGCTGTGCATATCAGCGGGGCCATTAGGGACCCCTAGGTGCAAGTCTCTGTGCAGGCCTGGGCTGGAGTCAGGGCCCTCCATAGGGATAGCAAAAGTTCCTCCAGGGTCCTCCCAATAAAGGATTCGGTGGAGGCAGGGAATAGTCAGGCATTGGAGGGTTACTCAGTTTGTGGGGAAGCATGTAGCTGTTAAAGGGGTGTTTACTGGATCGGAGATGTCCTCAGGTTCTGTTGCTGTGTCCTCCCGCCGGTGTGGCGGGTGCGGCCATCTTGGCTTTTTCAGGCCGGAGCGGCTCTGATCCCAGGGCACAGGAGAAGTCTCTCCTGGCAGATCCTCCAGGCATAGGTAAGTGCCCGGGGTGTACCCGATGTGCGGGGGGTCCTCTGGTGGGCGATCGGTGGTGTGCGCAGGCTAATACAGGCTGCTGTGTGCCGGTGCGGGATGGAGCTCCTCACTCAACACGTCCATGCAGGGAGCCATCGCGCATGCGCCTCCGGGCATAAACTTTTACATCTACATTTAATAGGGAGATTGGGCGAAAGTTAGATTGTGTGGTGGGAGGTTTCCCTGGCTTGGGTATGGTGACGATATGCGCTTTGAGCATTTATTCGGGAAAGGAACCTGTTGATGCAGCTTCTTTGAATACTAGTAGGAGGTGTGGGAGTTGGTGTGGGGTCAGGCTATCTTTGAAAAGTTTGAAATATTTGTTTTGAGAGTCCATCTGGATCTGGGGATTTACCATTGGGGGAGAGAGTATGATGCTGTCGATTTTCGTTTTTAGTGATTGTGGCATTCAAGAATTCTAGTTGGGATGGAGATAAAGAGGGAAGGTTAAGTTGGCTAAGAAGTCTCTTATGGCCAATTCAGAGGGTTGTGGGATATCTGAGTTGATACTTAGATTTTAAAGTGAATTGCAGTAGTCAGCGAAGAAGTTGGCTATGGTCTGTGGGTCCGTATGTTTAATTTGTGTAGTGGGGTGGATAGTGTGGGGGATTTTAGCTTTGGCATTTTGAGCCTTCAGTCTATTGGCTAGAAGATTGCCAAGTTTGTTGTTGGCATAGTCATTTATTTTGTCTACGCATATAGGAGTAATTTTGGTAGCAAAGTAATTCTCAGAGTTTGTGGTGGAGCTTGGATAACATTGGGGTCATTGACTGCAATAATAACCACCATCATTGCTGTCAGTAACCACAACTGTAACCCCCACAATTTGTGGCATTGGACACAATGTTCTCCTCCAGCACTGGTGTCGGGGGGGGGGGTTCAAAAATTACTCTCAGCACTAGTGTCAGTGACTTAAATAAAAACAACCCCAATTCCAAAAAAGTTGAGGCTCTGTGTAAAAATCTACTTAAAAACAGAATGTAATGATTTTAAAACCTCGTAAACACAAATTTTATTCACAATAGAAAATAGAAAGCATATCAAATGTTTAAACTGAAAAAATGTACAGTTTTGAGAAAAAAACAAGGTCATTTTGATATTGATGGCAGTAACCCCTTTTAAAAAAATTTGAGAAAGGGCAATAAAAAGCTATGCAAGTGGTACGAACAAGGAAGAGCTAGTAGAGCATTTTGCAACTAATTAGGGTAATTGTAAATAGGTAAGTAACATGATTGGGTCTCTTAGAGAGTCAGAGTGTCTCAAGAATAAAGATGGGCAGAGGTTTGTCAATTTGAGAAAATCTGCATCTAAACATTGTCAATCAATTTTCCTTTAAATGTTCCCTAAAGTAAAATGGCAAAAACTTTTTAAATATATCATCATCTACAGTACATATTATCACCAAAGGATTATGAGAATCTGTATAAATCTTTGTGCTTAAGGGACAAGGCTGAAAGGCAATATTGGATGCCGTGATCCTCAAGCCCTCAGACAGCACTGCAACAAAAATAGACATAATTATGTGATGGACTCACTGCATCAGCTCAGGAATACTTCCAAAAATCACCATACCATGACCACAAGTCAAAGCTCCATCATGTAAAGAATAAGTAATACTTGAACATGATCCAGAAACGCCATCATTGTTTATTGGCCAATAGAGCTGTCGCAAACATAACAACATTTTCCGTTCGCGAACGGCGAACTCGAACTTCCGCATAAGGTTCGCGAACGGGCAAACCGCCATAGACTTCAATAGGCAGGCGAATTTTAAAACCCACAGGGACTTTTTCTGGCCACAATAGTGATGGAAAAGTTGTTTCAAGGGGACTAACACCTGGACTGTGGCATGCCGGAGGGGGATCCATGGCAAAACTCCCATGGAAAATTACGTAGTTGACGCAGAGTCGGGTTTTAATCCATAAAGGGCATAAATCACCTAACATTCCTAAATTGTTTGCAATAACGTGCTTTAAAACATCCAGTGTGTGTATACGATCAGGTATGATGTTGTATCGATCAGGTAGTGTAAGGGTTACACCCACTTCACAGTGACAGAACAAACTCCCCATTTAACACACCGCAAACAACCACAAACAGTCCATTTGCACAACCGCAAACTTCTCATTTGCACAAGGTTGGATACCAAGCCAGCCATGCCCCGTTCCTTGTCCTCACCGACGTCATTGAAGGTCTCCCCCTCCACCCAGCCTACGTACAACACCAAGTGTCCCCTAAAAGGTGACAACAAGCCCCCTGGGATGCCTGCTGTGGTGGGTCTTCCACCTCCTCAAAGCCACCTTCCTCCTCTGACTCCTCTTCTTCAGACTCCTCTCTCTGTGTTGCCGCAGGTCCAGCAATCGACGAAGACAAAGCTGCTTCTGGTGGTGATGGTGACCACAACTCTTCCTCTTCATGCTCATCTATGGCCTGATCCAGCACTTTTCGCAGGGCACGCTCCAGAAAAATTGCATATGGGATGAGGTCGATCATGTTGCCTTGGGTTTGACTGACCTCCACAAAAGGACGCATGAGCCTACAGCCATTGTGCATGAGCGTTCAGTAGCACGGCCAAAAAATACCCAGCTCCGCAGAGGCTGTCCTCCTCCTTCTTCTTCTTTCTTCTTCTTTCTTCTTTCTTCTTCTTTCTTCTTCTTTCTTCTTTCTTCTTCTTTCTTCTTCTTTCTTCTTCTTTCTTCTTTCTTCTTCCCAGTTTAATCCCTGTTACATCCCGTATCAGGGGCCGGTGTATGGATTCGATTTTAGGAACTGGGAGATGGAAAAAGATGGTTGGTCGGTCCTCTTACTTCCAATCTGGGGCACTGCATGTGCGCCGTGCAATGTGGTGGGCAGTGGGCACTGTACAGTCTGTGGACCTGACACTCACTGGCAGGCAACTGCAATTATAATACAGAGGAAAAATGAATTGAATTTTTTATCTAAGGTGCTGTGCCACCCTATATGAGTGGTGGGCAGTGGGCACAGTACAGTCTGTGGGCCTGTGGCCTCTCACACATGGGCAGGCAACTGCAATATATATATAGAAAAAAATAAATAAAAGCAGACTGATGTACCAGCCCTAAAAAGGGCTTTTTGGCGTGCTGTCAGGACGCTGTCCTTACAGCAGGAGTGGACACAGAACACTGGCCTAGCTAACGATTTCCCTATTCAGCAGCAGCAGCACTCTCCCTGCTCTAACACTGCAGCTTCAGAATGAATCTAAGATGGATGCTGTCCTTGCTTTTTATAGGAGGTGGGAGGGTCTGGGAGGGAGGGTATGCTTATTGGCTGGAATGTATCTGCTGACTGTGAGATACAGGGTCAAAGTTTGCTCAATGATGATGTATAGGGGGCGGACCAAACATCGCATATGTACGCCCGCCGTGGCGAACGCGAACAAGCGATGTTCGCCGGGAACTGTTCGCCGGCGAATAGTTCGGGACATCTCTATTGGCCAAAGCTCATTTAAAATTGTCTGTTGAAAGTGGAAGACTGTTCTGTGGTTAGACAAATCAAAATGTTTTTTAGACTAAAGAAGAGAGAGAGACCTTCTGGCTTGTTATAAGCACTCCGTTCAAAATCCTGCATCTCTGATAGTATGGGGGAGCATTAATGCATATGAAATGGGAAGCTTGCACATCTGAAAAAGCATCATCACTGCTGAAAGATCTATCCAGGTTTTGGAGCAGCATATGCTTCCATCTAGACAATGTCTTTTTCAGGGAAGGCATTGAATATTTCAGCAGGATAATGCTAAACCGCATACCTCATCTATGACAACAGCAAAGCTTTGTAATAGAAGAGTATGGGTGCTTAAGTAGCCTGCTTACAGTCCAGACCTTTCACCAATTGAAAATATTTGGTGCATCTTAAAAGGAAAAATACAACAAAGAAGAATGAAGACTGTTGCAAAGTTAGAATGCTATATCAGGCAAGAATGGCACAAATTTCTCTATCAAAACTCCGGCAACTGGTTTTGTTAAAAGAAGAGGGAATGCTACACCATAGTAAACATGGCCCTGACCCAACTTTTTGAGACGTGTTGCTGCCATTAAAATTGAACTTTTTTTCTCATTTTAAACATTTGATATGTTTTCTATTTTTTATTGTGAATGAAATATGGGTTAATGAGATTTTGAAATCATTGCATTCTGTTTTTATGTAGATTTTAGACCGCATCCCAACTCTTTTGGAATTAGGGTTGTAACTTCCAGTGAATACAATAATAGCCCCTAGAACGGGTGTCGGGGTCTCAAACGGGACCCCAAGCATTGGCGCCAGTGGCTGTGACAATAACCTCCAGCACATGTATCAGTGGTAACAATAAAAATCTCCAGCATGTGTTTCTGGATGCAATAAAAACCCCAAGGAACAAGGTCCTTGCAGTCATTAGCTTATTGTAATACTTTCAAAGCCAAGCGCATTTGACATGTCCTAGATGACTAGGTGGCTAAGGAGGAATTGGGGGGGGGGGGGGAGAGTTGACAAACAGGAAATTACAAATGGTGACTAACAAAGAATTACAAAAGCTTTAATTTAAAAATCCAAACAACTTTCATGGCTTGAACATGTGATAATTATGGGGAGAAGAAACCTGAGTATTTTTAAGGCAGATCCAGCAGGTGAAAAAAAAAAGAGAGGTGGATTAGTACCATGGAGAAAATTGAAAGCTGGAATCCGAAGATGGAAAAAAAAAAATGCGAAATGAGGTAAAAATGTGGAGCAGGCCACGGTCCCTAAATAACCACAATACCACTGAAAAAGATGATTCCAGCAAAGTATTAGACATAAGGAAACGTAATGATCAAAAATGGTCATCGATAAAAATGAAACAGTGAAAAAAGCACTTTTCGTTTTGGCACAGTGCTAGGTCCTGCCACTGTGCACATAGAAGGCACTTGGGGTTCTTAAGAATGCAGAATGAGGGACTTTTGCTTGTTCGTTACCCGCCAAATTTGCGAACACATGGCGTCGTTCGCGGCGGCCATATTGGCTTACATTGGGGAGAACTTTGACCCATAACACAGCTGTCAGGTGGAACGGGACAGCCAATTGAAACATTCCAGCACATGGACAGTCCCCCTACCTTATAAATAGACCTGACCTGGCGGCCATTTCACATTCCGCTTTTTGCCAGTGTAGGGAAAGGTCTGCTGTGCTCATCAGGGAGAGTTTGCTAGACACATATAGCACTATGAAGATCCACAAAAGTCCTTTTTATGGCTGGTATTTCGGTATAGGCCTTCTACAGTCTCTTTTCAGGTTAGGGACAGGTATCCAGTCGGTGCTTTAGGGTCAGTTAGCGATTTGTGTGACTGCAGCCGATCTCTGTTAATGTCCACAAAAGTCCTTTTCAGGGCTGGTATATCGGTATAGTTCCAGTCTCTCTTCAGTATAGGGACAGGTTATTCAGTCTGTGCTGTAGGGGCAGTTAGAGATCATCATCTGCAGTGACACAAATCGCTCTGTTAATGTCCACAAAAGTCATTTAAAGTGCTCCAATGTCGTTATAGGGTGTATTACAGTTTTTTTAGTATAGGGAGAAGTATCCAGTGGTTGCTGTAGGGGCAGTTAGAGATAGTCAGTAAGGATGATCGAACTTTTGAAAAGTTCGGTTCGACCAGAACACCCGAATTTTCCAAAAGTTCAGCCCGGATTTCAGAACCCCATTGAAATCAATGGGACGCGAACTTCGGTAATCAAAAAACACCATTTTGAAGCCCTAAAACCCAATAAATGCCCCTAAAAAGTGCCTAGGGTTCTGGGTCATGCCCCATTAACTATTAATCACACAAAAAAAGTTCTTAAAAATTGTCATTTTTGATAAAAAAGCCAATTATTGAAAAAAAATTTAAAAAAAAGAGAGTTTTTTTATGATTTTTACTTTGGATTTAGTATCTGGGGGGTCTAAAAGGTGTGCATGTGAAGTTTCAGCTCTGTAGCATGTCCAGAACCATGAAAAAAAAAGATAATTTTTCATTAGAACAGGGATGTGGGTCGGGACCCTCCTTTAACTTTAACACCTATATGATCTTTTTTTCTGGTTCTGGAAAAGATCAAACAAAATCACACAAAAAAAGTTCTTAAAAATTGTCATTTTTGATAAAGCCAATTATTGAAAAAATTAAAAAAATTAAAAATTAAAAAAATTTTGTGTCTGGGGGGTCTAAAAGGTGTACCTGTGAAGTTTCAGCTCTGTAGCATGTCCAGAACCAGAAAAAAAAGGATTGTTTGTATTAGAAAACTTTCTGACAGGGGGTTTGCTTCGCTCCTGTAACACCTTGCCGGTTTAATAGAAGGCATTTTTTTGGGATCTTTGCAGTCAGGAAAAACATCTGAACTTGTGTATAGTGGTACTGTGCACAAGTTCAGATGTTTTGCCTGCCTCCAAAACCCCCCAAAAAATGCCAGCAAAAACACACCTGGGCATTTTTTTTTTTTTTTTTGACGCTAGCGTTTTTTTGGCATTTTTTTTGGGTTCTTTTGAGGCAGGCAAAACATCTGAACATGTGTATCTGGTGTATATATAGACATATATGTCTGAATATATACCCCTAGACATATATAGGTGTGATAGTAGCAGAAATATATTACTGTAAATGATTTCATTAGCGCAAGCATTTATTTCTGCTACTATCACACCTATATATGTCTAGGGGTATATATTCAGACATATATATCTATATATACCCCCTATACACATGTTCAGATGTCATGTCTGACATCAAACATGTCCTCAAAAAAGCACTGGCAGTGGCAGCCCCTGCAGCATAAAAAATGCTTGGCTGGTGAGAAGCCATATGGGTGTGATGAAGCTATTCAGAGAAACGATCTTTTCTCTGTAGCGGTCACCCTGTTATGGAAGGGTTTTGTCACCCTGCCATAGCAGTCACTGCCAGTTAACCCTACACTACACTACGATCCCCTTACACTTAACACTTTCCCTACAGAAACAAAATTTTTGAAGCTAACTTAAGTGTAAAGGAGCACTCTAACTACACTAGATATCCCTTTCCTCACACTAAAAATAGCTAAATGACACTTTTAAAGTAAAATTAACAGAACAGCATTCCACTCTCTTCCATGTCCAGTATAACAATGCTAGGAATATGGCGGGGGCGATCTTATATACTGGGGGGCATATTCACTAATGATTGGTCTAGGAACCCCCTAGTCACTCCAATCACATTCCTAGCATTCCCATGCCCCCTCAATTGGCTTTTGCTAATGGTTCTGGTCCAATCACGGGCTTTTAAAGCCCATTTCCTGATGCATTGGATTTTGGGCGGTTCTGGTTGCCGAATTCCGAACTTTTTGGGCAAAAAGTTCTAAATTCGGCCGAACCTCGAACATCCAATGTTCGGGCCGAACCGATGGTGGACCCGAACCGTTCGATCATCCCTAATCGTCAGCAGTGACACAAATCGCTCTGTTAATGTCCACAAAAGTCATTTAAAGGGCTGCAAATTTTTTGGTATTGCTGTGCAGTGCACTAAAAAGGGGGGGGGGGTGAGGGATGGGGTGATCAATGGTATAATATACTTTGTACAAAGCATATTATAGTGGATTAGTAGTATTATTGTGCATTGTGACAGGTGTGGTGGTGAGACTGAGCGTTTCTGCAGCAACACTACACACAGTGACAAAACACTTATAATGTATTATAGCTGGTGCGATAGAACAATTGCCCCCCCCAATACCACATATTAAAGTGGGGTGTTATCTGAGTAAACTTTTACAAGTGTATTTGTGTCATGCAACAATATTGCCTCGTTTGCTGAGTGAAGTCTGGTACACACAGCGCCAAACTCGCTGGCCAATTTTTTGAACTGGTGTGATACACCAATGCCCCCCAATACCAAATATTGAAGTGGGGTGTTATTTAACAGTATACTTTTTCTAAGATTGAATTTTAGTCCTGCAAAAATTTGGCCTCTTTTGCTGTGTAAACTGTGCTACACACCGTGACAACAGTTACTGGCCAATTATTTGTAGAACTGGCGGACTGACGGACCGGCAGATAGGGAGGAGAGGCAGGCAGCGCTTGCATTGCCCAAGAGGTACAAAGCAGACTGCAAATGTATCAGGAGTGAGCCATCAACCATGTACAGTCACATCTGGCGCTCCCAGGAGGCCGGCACATGGCTCCGCAGTGTGGGCTTGTTTTAATGTGTCTGTTGCTGACACCAGTGTTGCCATCTGCAGCCTTTGCAGTCAACGCATAAGTCGAGGTAAGCCCAACACTCACCTAGGGACAACCGCCTTAAGAAGGCACCTGAAATCCGCCATCACCAAGCCCAGTGGGAGCAACACCATCAGAACCCACAAAGCCACACTCCATGCTCTCACCGTCCAGCCTCTTCTCCTTCTCCTGTCTCCTCACAGTTGTCCAACACTCCACCTTCCATGATGCCGTCGTCATGTTGTTCTGGAAAAAGGCAGGCTTCTGTTGCTCAAATGTTGGAGCGTAAAAAAAGGTGTCCGACAGGTGTCCGACTACATCGGGTTAACGCCCGATGTGGACGCTCTGAGGAGTAATGAACCCCTGGACTACTGGGTGGGCAGGCTTGACCTCTGGCCAGAGCTTGTACAATTTGCAATGGAACTGTTGGCTTGCCCCTCGTCCAGTGTCCTGTCCGAAAGGACGTTCAGCGCAGCAGGGGGGATCGTGACCGATAAGCACACTCGCCTAGCTCATGACAGTGTAGACTACCTCACATTTATAAAAATGAATGAGGCATGGATCTCTGAGGAATTCAACACATGTGACCACAGTAGACCATGTTTCATTCAATTCCTCATCACAGGCCACAAATATCTGCCAGACCGCCATCAACCAACAACAATTCCTGGTCCTTGTTTTCGCTAAATACAGTGGCATAAAAGGCATTCATGTCCATTGAATGGCTAATTTTTGGGGCCTATACAGTCCGACACTTTTCTGTGTACTCTGCCTACTGTACCTCTAGCCATCATATACTACGTTCTTTGCTGTCAGTTCAACCCATGTGAGCTAATTTTTGGAGCCTATACAGGCCGACACTTACTTCTGTATCCTGTGAATGCCTACTGTACCTCTAGCCATCAAAAACGAAGTTCTTTGCTGTCAGTTCAAGCCATGTGAGCTAATTTTTGAAGCCTATACAGGCCGACACTTACTTATGTATCCTGTGAACGCCTACTGTACCTCTAGCCATCAAAAACAAAGTTGTTTGCTGTCAGTTAAACCCATGTGGGCTAATTTTTGGGGCCTTTTATGGCCGACACTTACTTCTGTATCATGTGAATGCCTAATGTACCTTCAGCCACAGAATACTATGTGCTTAGCTGTCAGGTAAACGCATGTGGGCTAATTTTTGAGGCCTGGAATGTCCGACACTTCTTTATCGTGTGAATGCCTAATTTTTCACTGGAAATGGAAAACAATGGGTCTGTAAAGGTTCCGCCAAATTGTGGAATGGATGCGGAGCCATTTTACAGATGTGTGAATTGACCCTATATGTATTAGACAATGTATTTACCGGCTGCTGTCAGTTCTGGCTGATTTATAAAAAATATATATATATATATATGTTGCTGTAAAAAAAAAATTTAGGGCAACTTTTTCAATTACAATTCTTCTGTTATGACATTGTCCATGTGCTGGGACTGTTTGTGCACAGCTAGTACGTCTTTTGTGGCTGCAAATATGACCTAAAGGTTTTTAAAGTTCGCCTCCCATTAAAGTTAATGGGGCCCGCCGCAAACTCGCGGTTTGCAGACTTTTGAGAACATTTGCCGCTGGCGTTCGCGAACTGCCCCGGCCGATGTTCATCCATCCCTATCTGGGAGTTCTTGCTGAGCAGAGAAAGTGGCTTTTTACCTTTTCTCTGGGTTTTGATATTCCCGGATTGGGTTCCAGAGTTCAGAGGCTTCAAATAGCTTTAGGAGGAAAGATGCCTCCAACTCAGTGTGCAGGTCTTACCAGGGACTGGTAGGCTGTATGCAAGTATGCACCGCCTTTTAGAATCATAGGTTTGGGCATAGTTCAGGGTCCCATCCAGGAGGCTTGATATTATTTTGTTCTTTTTTTATGTTTGCTTTGAATACTGTTTAAAGTTGAAGTTTGAAGTTGAAAGTTCTATGCTGGAAACCTTACGTAAGGAAATTTTACTTTATTGTGTTTTAGGGCTTGTTGGCCCTCTTATTAAATAATAATAATAATAAAGATTATTGTGAACTCACTGGAAAACAGTACTATCACTGAGTTAGATTCCCCCATTTCACACTTCACAAATTCATATTGCCACATCCTTAGTGGAAAATTGGTGTTTTTCGCACCTTCTATTTTAATCCCTAAACTTTTTGAACTATTGTGTTAACCGGTTCTGTTCAAACCATACATTTGCAATCAATGCAAGCTCACAAACCAGAATTGGAATATTGCAGTCTGTAGGCCAGCAATGTTAAGAAAGGTTCTTGTCGTAGGGAAATTGGTTATTTTCTTTGACAGCTACCTGCTGTCTGTATGTTTACATGCTAATTATTGAGTCTAACTATTGCTTAGCCACATCTCACTGCATGCAGCAGGTACACCCAATGGGAAAACCAACAGTATGCCTACGTATAGCCAGTTCAGAAAGAGTCTATAAGAACCTGTTTAATACTGTAATGTTTTTTTTTTTTTATTAAATAAATGTGAAAATATGAAACCTAAAAATGAGCATGTGATATTGTCCTTACACTTGTAAATTTAGAGGTCGGAAATTTAAACTGTCACAGCAGCAAAAAAGAAAAAAACATTGTTTAGTGTTTTGTGTAGAAAGGCTCCTACAACAAACAATGTCTACCTATTTAAATCCCCTGGCAAAAACATCAATGAGAACACAGAACTTTTCATCACCAACCCTCCAGTGTTTCATTTTTATTAATGCCAGCCTATTGACAACTAGCTTGTAAACATATCAATCCAAGCCACAGCTAATTACTTCAGAAGGAGAGACTGTGGAAAACAGAACAGGAGCTCTCCAAACTGTCATTGTGTTAAGTCTTTGGGGTCTGTTTATATGAAGTGAAAATGACCACTTCCCAATCAACCTGTCACAAAGAATGGCATCTTGTCTTTTACCATCGATAGATCAAGCTTTTTACGGAAATGCAATGGTCGCTCCTGTCATTGTGAGCCATTTTAGGAGTGTTAATTAAAGAGATCAAGAGATCATCTAGTGCAGAGAAAAAAATACTGGACGTGTCAACAAGTACATATCTCTTTTTATAATGTATTGAGCAACAAAGGTAAGCTACACTAAGATATGTTGGTCAATATACCGTTCAGTTTTTTTAAATGAAGACACATTGATAGATTTACTTAATGGAAAGAAAGATCAATAGAAAAACATTTCCTCTTTGCTTTTTCATTATCTAACTCTAGTGACAGCAGTGTCTAAAAGGCTCCGTAACATCTGTACTTGAATAACTCGTGTTTGAGCAGGAATTATGCACAATATTGCTATCATTCTCTTGTTAAAGAAGACCTCTGTTCCAACTCGGAGGACTATTTCCTTACACTAAACACGTGCAGTAGTAGCGCACATAATGCTGACAACACAGTACATAAAGGATAACAGTAAGACAGGCTTTCATCATAGGAGCTCCTTTCCTGTTCTAATGCACCGCATATGGATCCTGTTTGAGGTATAATTATTTATATTGAAACTTGCTCTACGGGATCTTGTAGCCTTGAAAGGGATTCTTTCATTGAAAAATGTTCCCTGTTGAAGCAAACCTAGCACTGCATTTTCCAGTCTGCATGAGTAATTTTCTGACATATCACAGCATCCAGTAACAAAATGATTTAAAAAAAGTATTTCAGCCATAAAGTTTTATGTATAGCCATTTTTTTTTTTAAGGATACAGTAGAGAAGGCTTGGAATCTTTCATGCTTTTATTGTTTATGTATGAACTTTCGGTACTGATTCTGAAATATACTGTAATTCGGTAAATTTTATTTAGTATGATTACCATAAAGCCAATTTTTGATTAGATTTTTTGTGATGCTAGTCTCATGTGTGATTGGGTTATTTTATAAAATGCTTTTATACTACAGAGAGATTACATACTGTACATACTAATATGTATTTATTTTTTTTGTACACATATATATATATTTAAAAATGGTGCACATTTTGTGTTTTTGTATGAATTGTTAGTGTCATGGTTATAAGTTGATTACAAACTGTTGTGTATAATTACAAACCTTGCTACTTATGGTCCTTTGTTAACTATTTAGGTTTAAAGGTCTTTATACACAGAAGCTTATTCAAAAATTAAGGTTTTTGTGTACAGTAATTTGTGCCTTTTTTTTTTTTTTTTATTGCTGCCTGTGTCACCACTGTGGAGAATCACCCCACTATTTGTATTGGTGAACACTTTCACTGTCAAAAAGTGACTGCAAATCCTAACAAACTTTATTATCAGAACAAAACATACAAGGCATTTGCCCCAACCCAACGGCGCTCTTACAAGAAATCTCTGGCCATGCATATGGTAAATGCTGCTAAACTCTGCATGCCGTGTCACTGGAGAGTGCCCACTATCCCTTCAATCAGAGAATGGTTTCGTAGGCTGAACCATGTAGAGCAGTGGTCCTCCACTCCGGTCCTCAGGACCCACTAACAGGCCAGGTTTGCAAGATAACTAAATTACATCACAGGTGATCTCATTTGCTGCTCGGTGATTGCAGCATTCTAGTCTGCATCTCCCCTAGGTAATACTTAAAATCTGGCCTGTTAGTGGGCCCAGAGGACCGGAGTTGAGGACCACTGATGTAGAGCAAATGGAGGAACTAATCAGTGTTGCCCACAACTCCTTTTCCAAATTCATCTCCACCTGGTACGACTGGATCCGCTTCAAGGAAACCGATTACTTTACCACAATTATGTCTCTCGACTAAACAACAGTCACCTGTGGTCCAACTCCTCACCCTCTTTTTAAGATAAGAGGTTGTATTTTCAACCAAACATTTTTCAGATATTTATATACTTTATGATTTGATAATGAAACTCATTATCTTGATCCTTCCATAAAAAGGGATGGGATTCCCACACCTGCTGGGGGAGATCATTTTCCTGTGTGCTCCCTGGGTGGGGCTCCACATGGGGTAAAGATGCACATGTAGTGATTTTGCATATATTATATGTTTTTCTGATATGTTTATAAAATCTCTTGTTATGTATGCATATTATCCTTATTATGAGAACTAATATGTAATTGACGTCTTTCAGCATTAGATGCTGAGTTCTGCTCTATATGATGATCTAGTAAGCTCCTGAAGAAGCGGTGAATGTCCCGCAAAACGCGTTCAGCACAACAAATTCAGATGTTATTCGTAACAATTGATAAGTGTAACTCCATCTATGATTCACCACCTGTAGAACTGTGGTCTAATGCTTAATGGAGCCTTTGACTGCATGGTTTGAAATGTTCACCTTTAAAAAAATAAAAGAGAATAAAAAAGAGAATAAAAAAACGAATACAAAAAAGGGAATGGGGTAAAACTGGATTCAAACGGGGAATGTCATCTCTAAAGGAACAAAAAAAGAATAATACTGGTGACCGACTGAAATGAGTCCAGAATATCCTCAACTAGAGATGGAAAAAGGTGCTAGATGGGGAATGATAAAGGCCATAGGAGTCAAACTGAGCTGGATGGCAGGGGGGTAGAACCACTCTGGGGAAAAAAGATAGGGATAGATAGAAAAGGGGTAGAGAGAGACACCGTATTGGTCAGTATTCTACCTAAGAAAAAAATAAATTAACAAAAATATTGCTGTCTTTTGGAGTGAAAGGAAAATGAAGCCATTATCAGTCGGCATACCACTACCTCTTTGAGAGACAAAAGAAACTTTACTTTACTAAGCAAGCTTGTACCTAAAATAAACATATTTATAAAGTTAAGCTCCTAAGGACTCCAGAAGCTATTTAAATAATAACTATACCAATTAAAAAAAAAAAAAAAAAAAAAAACACGGGGTCAACATATGAGTTTTTTTTTTGTATTAATGGGCAGTTTTTCATTTTCAACAATTTCCATTTTCATTGAATACATAAAAGGGCAGGTGTACCCAAAGTATACTGTATCTTTGCATTTATGAAAAACGTGACTGTAAAGGTAAGGTTACCTCAATCAGATTTTATATATATATATATATATATATATATATATATATATATATATATATATATACAGTATAATGCACAAATATAATGCAGCTCCCTATTCAATAATCATTTTATCAAATGCACTTTTTAAATGCTTAGTCTCCTGAACAACAAAGCTTAGAAAGGCAAAAGAAAAAGCAACACAAAGAGCCAATTAGTCTGCATTTCCCATGTGCTTACAAAGGACATGCTGATTGACGGAGAGGGCAGAGTGATAGCGAGATTATCTCATCAGTCGATTTCTTCTTCGGTCTCTGTCACAGACCAAGGAAAGCCAAATTACAGCAGAAGGAAACCTCAGTATAATGCAATTGTTTTTTTTTTTTTTTGGCCTGTTTGTCTTTCTGACTATTAATATAATGATTCCTTTCCTTTTTTTCATTTTCTCTCATTCCAAACCTAAAGCATATTGTAAAAGTTTACTGCTCTTTTCTTTGAAGTCAGTGAGAGGCAGATGAAAAACAGAGGGTCATTTTTAATTCAGATTTCTTCTCAATTTTCATTTGTTTCTTCTCTGCTTTTGAGCAATGGCCAATAATTAAAAGTAGAAAATGACGGCCTGAGTTTAAATTAAAACTAAATGGAACTACAAGGGTTCCCTAAGTGGACACTATTATATATATATATATATATATATATATATATATATATATATATATATATATATATATATATATATATATATATAATATATTCTTTTTTTTTTTTTGTTTGTTTTTTTTATACATTTTAACCACATTAAGACCACCCGCCACAAATTTACTGCACCAGGCAGCCTCCCCTGCGTGAACCAACTTAGCCCTATGTTGGTCGCGCACATGGCGCTGGGGGGGGACCAGTGGCACCAATAGCCACCGGCCATCTGCGATCGCTCCCCGCTGAGAGAGAAGATCCTTCTATATAGGATCACAGGTCTCTATAGTTATTTCACAAGCCCAACCTCCATACAGTTAGTAAACACTCCCCTAGGCTCACACTTAACCTTTTGATCACCCCTAGGTTAACCCCTTCCCTGCCAATGTCATTAAAGTAACAGTGCAAATTTTTAGCACGGATTACTGTAGTAATGTCACTGGAACCCCCAAAAGTGTCAAAAAGGTCAGTCAGGGGTCCGATCTATCCACTGCAATGTCGCATTCACGCAAAAAATTGCTGATCGCCACCATTACTAGTTAAAAAAAAAAAATAGATAAACATGACATAAATCTTTCCCCTAGTTTGTAGACGGGATAACTTTTGCGCAAACCAATCAAAATACGCTTATTGCGATTCTTTTCACTAAAAATATGTAGTAGAATACAAATTAGCCTATAAGGATGAAAAATTTTGATTTTAAATGTTTTTGTTTTTGGGAATGTTCTAGTAGAATGTGAAAAATATATATATATATTTTTTTTCAGAAATGTCGCCCCTTTTTTGTTTATAGCGTAAAAAATAAAAATCGCACAGGTGATCAAATACCCCCAAATGAAAGCTCTATTTGTGGGGAAAAAATGAAATTTATTTGGGTACAGCATCGCACGACTGCGCAATTTTCCGTTAAAGTAATGCAGTGCTGAATCGCAAAAAATGGCCTGGTCATTAAGGGGTCAAATCCTTCTGGTCCAGAAGTGGTTAAACTTTTTTTTTTTTTTATATATATAGTGACAAACAAAGTCACAGATTTTTAAATAATTGTTTGGGGTGGTGTCTATCCAGGCATCTCTGGTTCTTGAGAGAAATAAAGTGCTTTGTGTTAAGTGAAATCAGAAATTCAGATTTCAATCGAGATCTGAAGTCTGGCTAGACTTCTGGCTAGGGAGATAAAGGATTGGTTCTCTAGTTACCATTTCCATACTAGGTTTATCACCAAGTATGGAAATAAAACAAAGTTATTATTGAATGTAAATAATATAAACAGACAGCTATGGGCATAAGTGATGTTTGTGCTCTGGACTTACCCCTACCAGGATCACTTTAACAATAAGTGAACAATGAGCATCTGTTCTGAGCCCATTAGCAAAAAAAAAAAAAATAATAATTTATGTGACTCTCCAATGGTAGTAACCTTACTGGCCGCTAGAGATGTAGCGAACATAAAATTTTCCGTTTGCGAACGGGCAAACCGGGCGAACCGCCATAGACTTCAATAGGCAGGCGAATTTTAAAACCCACAAGGACTCTTTCTGGCCACAATAGTGATGGAAAAGTTGTTTCAAGGGGACTAACACCTGGACTGTGGCATGCCAGAGGGGGATCCCATGGAAAATTACGTAGTTTACGCAGATTCTCTTTTTAATCCATAAAGGGCATAAATCACCTAACGTTCCTAAATTGTTTGGAGTAACGTGCTTTAAAACATCAAGTGTGTGTATACGATCAGATATGATGTTGTATCGATCAGGTAGTGTAAGGGTTACGCCGCTTTACAGTGACAGACCAAACTCTGCGGTGCGTTAAACAGGGAGTTTGGTCTCTCAAACAACCGCAAACAGTCCATTTGCACAACCGCAAACTCCCCATTTGCACAAGGTTGGATACCAAGCTAGCCATGTCCCGTTCCTTGTCCTCACTGAAGGTCTCTTCCTCCACCCAGCCACGTACAACACCAAGGGTCCCCGAAAGGTGACAACAAGCCCCCTGGGACGCCTGCTGTGGTTGGTCTTCCACCTCCTCAAAACCACCTTCCTCCTCTAACTCCTCTTCTTCAGACTCCTCTCTCTGCGTTGCCGCAGGTCCAGCAATCAACGATGACAAGTCTGCTTCTGATGGTGACCACAACTCTTCCTCTTGATGCTCATCTACAGCCTGATCCAGCACTCTTCGCAGGGCACGCTCCAGAAAAAATGCATATGGGATGAGGTCGATGATGTTGCCTTAGGTTTGACTGACCAGGTTTGTCACCTCCGCAAAAGGACACCTGAGCCTACAGCCATTGTGCATGAGCGTTCAGTAATGCGGGCAAAAAATTCCCAGCTCCGCAGAGGCTGTCCTCCCTTGGAATAGATTTTAGGAACCAGGAGATGGAAAAAGATGGTTGGTCGGTCCTCTTACTTCCAATTTGGGGCACTGCTCGTGCGCCGTGCAATGTACTGTGCCACCCTATATGAGTGGTGTGCACACCGTACAGTCTGTGGGCCTGTGGCCTCTCACACACGGGCAGGCAACTGCAATATATATATATATATATATATATATATATATATATATATATATATATATTGAAAAAAATAAATAAAAGCAGACTGATGTACCAGCTCTAAAAAGGGCTTTTTGGGGTGGTGTCAGGACGCTGTCCTTACAGCAGGAGTGGACACAGTACATGCTATAAGGGCATAGGGCAGAGCTATAAGGGCACTCAGGGTAAAAAGGGACAGGAGCATCAGCGGGGGAGCCCAGAAGAGGAAGATTAGAGCTGCTTGGTGCAAAACCATGAGCATGACATGTTGTTATTTAAAGAATATATAAACTGGGTCTTTACAATCACTTTAATATTATTATACAAGACTTGTATAGCACCAACAGAGCAGTGCAGGGCTTTACAAAATAAACTTATTTTCACTTTGTTACTAGAGACAATTTTTACCTGATTTTATGGTTGACAACTATAAATTGACAATGGCTATTTCACTGTTCAGTAAGACTTATTTAGCGGCCAGTAGAGATGTCCCGAACTATTCGCCGGCGAACAGTTCCTTGCGAACATCGCTTGTTCGTGTTCACCACAGCGGGCGAACATATGCGATGTTCAGTCCGCCCCCTATACGTCATCATTGAGAAAACTTTGACCCTGTACCTCACAGTCAGCAGACACATTCCAGCCAATCGGCATATGTTTCGTCACTACTACGTCATCACACTCCAAATGACGTCGTAGTGGCGAAACGCGTAGGGTGTGGCTTATTACGTCAGTACGTCACTTCCGGTAACGGTGGTTCGGACCGGTGGAACGCGGAAGCAGCCCGGCGGACACCATACGCTGAAAGTGAACTCCCTAACTGTGAGTGGATGCTAACTCACTTTAACTTGGTTACTATATACTACGCAATGGAGGCTATTTTCTGTTTCAGCAACTGAAGAAACCTGAACCATCTGCCATAAAGTGTGCGGTAAGCATTGTTTGTACCTGGTGGAGATCCACAGGCGCAATGTGTATTATTTAAAGGCACACGATCGAGCACTTATAATGCAATATTACATAGGTGTACAAACCAGCACTCAGCACTTTGTATCTATGTTGGCATTATGATATGGTTTTACTGAACACAAAGTATGCACTTTATTGATGGTTTTTAAGGTTACTGGCACTTAGCACTTTGCATTTAAGTGGCGATGGTACATTGGTTACTTAAAGCACTATATGCACTTTTTTAAAGACTCATTTCTTAAAGACGTATTTTATTTTCACCAATACGCACATTACACACTTTTTATGTGATAGCGCCATCACCAACACTCCGCAATTTCTTACTTTCATAAAACACAGAGTGGGGCTGTGCCACACCCCCTGATTCCTCCTCACTGGCTGTGAATCAGAAGTGATATCAATTTTTGTTGATATTTTATTCTATCTTTTCATGTGACAACACTGTAGAAATGACACTTTGCTATAATGTAAAGTGGTGAGTGTACAGCTTTTATAGTGGTGAGTGTACAGCTTGTATAACAGTGTAAATTTGCTGTCTCCTCAAAATAACTCAACACACAGCCATTAATGTCTAAACCGCTGGCAACCAAAGTGAGTACACCCCCTAAGGGAAAATGTCCAAATTGAGCCCAATTAGACATTTTTTTCCTCCCCGGTGCCATGTGATTCGTTAGTGTGTTTATATTTGGTGTCATCGCTCTCACTCTTTCATACTGGTCGCTAGAAGTTCAACATGGCACCTCATAGCAAAGAACTCTCTGAGGATCTGAAAAAAAGAATTGTTGCTCTACATAAAGATGGCATAGGCTATAATAAGATTGCCAAGACCCTGAAACTGAGCTGCAGCACGGTGGCCACTACCATACATCGGTTTAACAGGACACGTTCCACTCAGAACAGACCTTGCCATGGTCGACCAAAGAAGTAGTGCACATGCTCAGCGTCCTATCCAGAGGTTGTCTTTGGGAAATAGATGTATAAGTGCTGCCAGCATTGCTGCAGAGGTTAAAGGGGTGGGGGGTCAGCCTGTCAGTGCTCAGACCATACGCCGCACACTGCATCAAGTTGGTCTGCATGGCTGTCGTTCCAGAAGGAAGTCTCCTCTAAAGATGATGCACAAGAAAGCCGCAAACAGTTTGCTGAAGACAAGCAGACTAAGGACATGGATTACTGGAACCATGTCCTGTGGTCTGATGAGACCAAGATAAACCTATTTGGTTCAGATGGTGTAAAACGTGTGTGGCAGCAACCAGGTGAGGAGTACAAAGACAAGGGTGTCTTGCCTACAGTCAAGCATGGCGGTTGGAGTGTCATGGTCTGGGGCTGCATGAGTGCTGCCGACACTGGGGAGCTAAAGTTAATTGAGGAAACCATGAATGCCAACATGAACTGTGACATACTGAAGCAGAGCATGATCCCCTCCCTTCGGAGACTGGGCAGCAGGGCAGTATTCCAACATAATGACCCCAAACATACCTCCAAGATGACCACTGCCTTGCTAAAGAAGCTGAGGGTAAAGGTGATGTACTGGCCAAGCATGTCTCCAGACCTAAACTCTTTAACATCTGTAGGGCATCCTCAAATGGAAGGTGGAGAAGCGCAAGATCTCTAACATCCACCAGCTCCATGATGTCATCATGGAGGAGTGGAAGAGGACTCCAATGGCAACCTGTGCAACTCTGGTGAACTCCATCTCCAAGAAGGTTAAGGCAGTACTGGAAAATAATGGTGGCCACACAAAATATTGACACTTTGGGCCCAATTCGGATGTTTTAACTTAGAGGTGTACTCCCTTTTGTTGCCAGCGGTTTAGATATTAATGGTTGTGTGTGTTAATGGTTGAGGGGACAGCAAATTTACACTTATACAAGCTGTACACTCACCACTTTACATTATAGCAAAGTGTAATTTCTTCAGTGTTATCACATGAAAAGATAGAATAAAAGATTTACAAAAATATGAGGGGTGTACTCACTTTTGTGAGATACTGTATATACCAGAAAGGGGATTACAAAGGAAAACAAGACAAAAATGCAATCTAAAATAACAAGGGTTTAAGTATGAAAATACTTAACAAGATTCTAGCTCAGCAAAGTCCAATCGATGAGCAAGGTTGATCAGTGGCTCTCTTAAGTCTTGGCAGATGTTCCTTTGCACGCCATGTACATCTAATGGGTTTAATTAATTTGCAAGCCATGTGATAGAACAGAAATTGTCTGTTAGTTTTGTGATGGGTCAGTCCCAATTCCCTCAGAGTTGAGCAAAAGCCTTCTAGATATTTTTTGTTATCAGACATGGAGATAAGGAACCCCTGACAGAGTGCAGTTTTCCATGCCAGGCCTCCTGTGAAGGCCTTAGATATTTACAGTTCTGGCAAATGCCCGTTTATTACTAATCTGTTAGGCTACATTCACACCTGAGCGTAGCGTTTTCGCGCGTTTTTTACCGCAATTTTTACCGCGATTTTACAGCGATTTTTGTGCAGGCGTTTTTAGATTTCATAGAAACCAATGGAAAACGCCTGTAATCTGCCCAAAAAGAAGCTCATGTACTTTTTTGAGCGTTGGGCGTTTTGCTCACAGCGTCAAAACGCTCAGATGTGAACAGGGGCCATTGAAATGAATAGGATTTGTCTTGTTGGGCGTTTTGAGAGCTGATCCTAGAGCAGAAAAACTCCCTCAAAACGCCTACATGTGAACGGAGCCTTAAGCAATGGTCAGCAGGTTGGTTTGTGCTATTCCAAAGTATGAAGCATCCAGACCCTTAACAAACTGTTAGCTTAAAATGTCTAAGGAGATAGCTATTTCTATGGGGTTACAGATGTCTGATATTGTTACATAATGCCATACCTGACTAGAACTTCCGGACAACATAGTTTCCTGGCTCTCTCATTCAGCTTTTTGGGGTGCCCAGTCCACATTATTATCAGATACAGCCATTCAAAGTGTCATCTGATGGCTCTCATGTTTGTTGAGGTGTCCTCGGCACAGGACATCATGCTCAGGAATGGTAATATACAAAGTGTGGGCATGAAGAGGTTAAAAAATGATTACATATATTTTTAAATATGGCGTTCAGAAAACAAACTAGTGGGTGAATCATCTGGCTGAAATAGTAGTCAAATAACTTAAGGACCTCATAAATACTGTAGACATTTTTATCTTACCTAAATTGGTATCACCTATTGTAAATATAAGGTTTTAACGCACAAAAACACAATTTCACCTGCATTTTTACTATTTTTTTTTTTTACTGTGGTTTTAAATATACCCTGAAAGCTCTTTTTAATCTAATTTGCATGGGCCTGTGCTTGGCAAGTCTTTATTTGCATATCTTTTGAGACACAAGTTTCAAAACCCATTGGCTTGGTTTCTACATTCTTTAAATGCAGACGGTTTTGCATGTGTATTGCCAAGGCTCTGAGAATTAAGGTTTTAGCTGAGAATGTAAAACAAAACACTAGCTAGTTCTTCTCATATTTAACATGGGAGACCACTGCGTCTCGCTATTTCTGAACTGGAAATAAAAGATTAAAATAATGGTTTGAAGTTTTATAGATTCTGAACCATGTCATTCTAGGACCCTATTAATGTGCAATGCAATCCTATATTTATTGAAAAACTAGAAAGTTGTGGGTTTAATATTTCAGGACATATTTACGCTTGCAACTAAATTTGAGTGGAATGGTAAAAACACATGTGAAACGCATATAGGTTTTACCTGTCAAAGCATTTTTGTGTCCATTCACTAGGTCTGTCTATCCAGTTCTGAGATTTACTCTGGCATGCAGTACAACTTTTGCCAGACAGTGGAAAGGACCTGATCTTTCTCCAGTTGCTCCAGTTTCACTTTAAAGTGTAAAGCAGGCCATAGACGATTCGAATTTTGTACGATTTATCGTTCGATAAACGAAAGCGGCACTCGTGCACATCATCGAGTGTACCATCAATGTGAGCCGAAAATCGTACGACAAAACACTATTTTTTGTGCCTTTTAACCACATCTCTACCGGACACACTCCCTACTGTTCTGTGTTTTGTTAGGCGAAATCATACAACTCCCCCACTAATGATACGAAATTCGGCCGATTTTCGCAAAAAAACCCAACATGTTGGATATGTGAATTTTTGCTGTCGTACGAAAATCGAACGTTTTACATACCACACTAACGATACGAAAATCGTTCGATAACACTGCCATTTACGATTTTCGAACGAAATTCGAATCGTCTATGGCCTGCCTAACTAATCCCTCCAAATATGCAGCTGCCATGGTGCTGCACATGTGATTAGCTATGACAGCAACCATTTGATGGCATTCTAGTTCAGCTGAGAGCTAACATAAGCATATTGATAACCATAGGCGTGAACTAGTGATCGACCGATATCGTTTTTTCATTGCCAATACCGATATGGGCCAATATTTTCGTACTTTTAAAAAATATATATATATATATATATATATATATATATATATATATATATATATATATATATATATATATATATATCATTATTTTATTTTTTTTTTTTAATTGACAAGTACTCTTGTGGAGGGATCTGGGGGTCTAAAAGACCCCAAACCCCCTCCTCTGCACTTAAAAGCATTCAAAATGCCAAGTATGGCTGTTTTGAATGCTGTCATTTTTTTGACTCTGGCACCAGGTTTTTGTATAGAGACCTGATCAGGGCCAAATGTGGCTTTGATTGGGTCTTCGGCAGCTGTGACGTGAGACAGGAGGCCCGGGCGAGCCACGGAAGGTGGCAGGAGGGGAGATGTCCCCTCCCGATCCTTGTATTGACAGCCGAGCGGCTTCTCAGCCTCATCAGTTGTCATTACAAGACAGCCGACCATCGGCTATGGACACCGGTACCGGGGGGATGCCTCTAGCTGCAGGCATCACTTCGGTACAAGCATTTTCTGAAATATCGGTAATATCGGCCACCTTGGTGGCCAATTCCAATATATCAGGGAAAGTGCATATCGGCCCTCGATATATCGGCTTTGCCGATAATTGGTCGATCTCTAGCGTGCACACGGGGTGTTACCAATGTGCCTAGGCCACCCTAATTACCCTGTGCACATTAGTGTAGATGAATGCCGACTGGCGACCAGAGGAGAGGTGGCCGTACTGTGGGTTGTCTTCTCCCTAAGGCACACCTGTGCAATAATCATGCTGTCTAATCAGCATCTTGATATGCCACACCTGTGAGGTGGGTGGATTATCTCGGCAAAGGAGAAGTGCTCCCTTAGGCCCCTTTCACACATTCCGGTCCGTCGATGGACTCCGTTTATCTCAGCGGGGGATCGATCCGCTGATCCCCCGCTGAGCAGGTGGATGGCAGCTCTGTCTCCGCGCTGTGTGCGGAGACAGAGCTGTCAGGTCCCGCTGTTCTCTATGGGGGAATTGGATGGGAACGGACCGTCTGTCCATTCTCATCCGATCCGATCTGCTGGATGGATGGAAAATAGGGTTTCCATCCTGATTTGATGGATCGGATCCGATCCGATGTCGGCAGACATGTCTGCGCTGACATCCGATGCCCTATAGAGATGCATGGGGCATCCGTTCAGATCTGCCAAAAAAACGGACAGGTGGATCTGAACGGTCAGCCTGTGTGAAAGGGGCCTTAGGCCCCTTTCCAGAGTTGTATAAAGTACTCGAAACCCATACTTGAGTAAAAGTACAAGTGTTCGATCAAAAAGTGACTTGAGTAGAAGTGGAAGTGCTCAATCAAAAAGTGACTAGAGTAGAAGTACTAAAGTATTCAACATTTTTTGTACTTAAGTATTGCAAGTAGTTTTTTTAAAAATGTTGCTACTCAAGTACTGAAAGTAAAAGTACCAGTAGTTTTGAAAAAAAAATTGCTACTCCAGTACTGAAAGTAAAAGTACAAGTACTGTGTTATGTAGTTATTAAAGAAAGAAGTCAAAAGTTTGAACATCATATTGTTTTTTATTATTTCAAATGCAGCTTTTATTTATACATACAGTAGCATTTATTTTCGTATGCGCTGATAATACACATGTTTTGAGCTTCATGAAACCTGCCATCTACTGTTCTGGCAGTGGTAATTTTTATAATAGTAACGAGTAACTATGCAGCACAAAAATAAAATATCGGAGTAGAAGTATTGAAATCATTGAAAAAATGTAGTGAAGTAAAAGTGGAAGTAGGAGAAAAGAATTCTACTCTAGGAAAGTACAGATACTGCCTTTCGGTACTTAAGTACAGTAGTGAAGTAGTTCTACTTAGTTACTATACATCTCTGCCCCTTTCACACGGGCTTTCAGATCAGGTCTGACAGTTTTTTCAGGCGGACCTGATCGGATTCTCCATGCACCTCTATGGAGCAGTGGATGGCAGCGGTGACATGTCCGCTGACACTTGCTGCTATCCGATCCAATGTGGTCCATGAAACCCTATTTTCCATCCGTCTGGAGGATCTGATTGGATGAAAATGGACAGGTGGTCCGTTTTTCATCCGATCCCCTCCTAGAGGAGAGCAAGGATCTGACAGGTCTGTCTCTGCAAAGTAAGTGGAGACAGAGCTGTCATCCGCCTGCTCAGCGAGAATGGGCGCATCAATCCCCGCTGAGCAAAACTGAGTCTGCCGGGCAGAAAGCTCATGTGAAAGGTTAAAAAAATGGGCAGTTTTGGGACTTTAGATTAAACACCGGCAAGCACTGCTCAGCGTCTCCAACCCTATACATAATGAAATTGAAAAGCAAGAGGGATAATAGAAGGTGTGTGGGAACCAGCCTGGTTCCCACACACCTATTATCCCTCTTGCTTTTCTATTTCATTATGTATAGGGATGGAGATGCTGAGCAGTGCTTGCTGGTGTCTAATTTAAAGTCCCAAAGCTGCTTATTTTTTGAACCTTATCAGGGATGGAGACGCTTGCTTTACAGGCGGATGTCTCACTCAAAGTCCCCCCTTTTTATTAAAGGGATGGGGGTGTGTGTTTCCCAGCCGATCACTTTTAGTTTGCACCCTATGGCTAGTACATAGCCATTAGTTTTTCATTACCAGTCATGGATTGGAGCAGGTGGGAGGAGGTTTGGGCGATCTCCAAGCCCATCTGTTTCCCATCCATCCATCAGCATTCATGTACTTCCACGGTGGAGACACTCAGGTTGAGTAGTGTTAGTATGTGTTAGGACTGCAAGATACACAGGGTGCCTTGTTGTTGGCCTTGCAGCTTATACATGCGTTTGCAAATGTGTGTTAACTAAACCCCTGTTTTTAACCCAAGTTGTTAGACAGGTATATTTGGTTTATTAGCAGACTGGTGGGTAAGTATATCAAACTGGGGACCGGCTGGTTCCCACACACCTTCTATTATCCCTCTTGCTTTTCAAGCCCATGTGAACGGACCCTAACACAGATTTAGACAGAATTGTGAACAATATTTGAAGGAAATAGGCTTTTTGTGTACATAGAAAAAGTGTATCTTTGGGTTACACACCCTAATGTAATAGGCTGCACACAACCTATGATGATAACTGTAACACTTGTCACTCAAGGTATTCATTGAATGTGACTGTTTGGGAAATGGTTTCAATCTGTGGGTTTAGTTCCACTGTAACTCACCTGCTTGCATTTAAAAAATGAATTTAATTATGCATTAAATATTAAAGTGCTGCATTCATGTATGCTTTTTTATCTGCTTGGAGTTCAGCTTTAAAGCATAACTCCACTTTTATGGAGAAAAAAACATTCCACTCTGGGTGATCTCTGTACATTACAAGGATTTTAATAAACTTTGTTGTAGATTCCTACCTTTTGTTATTCTGAAGAAATCATTGTTAATCTGTGCCTCTGTGCTGAGGGGGTCAAATGAGAGTAGTTTCATAATGATCTATCAGCTGTGGCAGCTGCAGGGCTCTGAGGGAAGCTGCTGGGTCTGCATCTAGTGACGGCCCGTCTATTAGGGCTGCAGGGGCGCCACCCCCCCTTCCATGTATCCGCCCCCCTAATCTACATGCAGGGTGCCGGATGCATGGATTCCAATGGGGGATTTTTTTTTTTTTTTTTTTTTAAGCACGTGATTAGAGCCAGAGGCTCTAATAGGCTTAAACAAAGGGTGGGCTTTGGGTGCAGAGCACTGTGCCCTGAGCCCACCCAGTTGTGTGACAATAGCAAATTAATATTTGCTATTGCCACACTGATTCTCCTTCTGGCCAATCAGGAAGCTGGTCCTGAGACCTGTTTCCCGATTGGCCGAAAGGAGAAGACATCCTATTGGCCAAGAAGGAGGGAGGAGACGGCCACCGAGAGGGAACATGGAGACTGAGGGGGAAGCCGCCACCGCCTGTCAGTCCTGCAGAGCAAGGTAAGTAAACTGGCACGGGGGGCATATGGTGGTGCGGGCTGAAGTGATGGGGGGTCCGTCCGTCACCTGCCTGCAACCCGGCTGCCACCCACCACCCCCTTTGACCGATGAAGCACCAACCGCCACTGTCTGCATCCCTTTAGATGTGTTCCTATTGGGAGTATCTCACTGTAACGGAACAGGGCACCCCTGATCGGGTACCTCCGTTGACAGATGCTCCTATTGCTTCCAAAGGGCTCCAAGCACTCCACCAGACACCGAAAGCACTTCAGACTCCACGAACCGCCACAGCTTGGTTAGGGTCTTGGCATCTCCTACCCACACTGGACCTACGACAAGGCTCCAGGTTCCTGTGGGTGAACCTCTTTCCCCAGAGAGTGCAGCAGAACAAGCTCTTACACAAGAGCTCAGTGATTATCCAAGGGAGTATGGAGGACATAGCAATCCCTTGCAGCAGATTCCCCCAATAAGAGACAGAACTCTAGATTGAGGTGAAGGAACTCTAAACAACTTTATTGAACAAGACTTATATATAAAGAATTTGGAACATCCCGCTCCCAACAACCGCTTTCCTATTGGTCAATTGTAAAGTACCTGCAGTTCCCCTTCTGGTCCTCTTAGCCATGCAAATGAGGAATTGAAAATGAGTCAGCAGTGATTGGTCAGATAGCTTGACCAGAAGGACTGCCATGTGCAATGAGACAGAAGCCCCCAGGGGGGCAATCAATGTACACAATAGCCAGACACAGAACAATGGGAGGTCATTAGCACTTACAATGAGACAGGGCAATCCACATTCCCAATACACAAACAAAAGGAAAACCTTGCTGACATTGAAAGCTATGTAATATACACAGCATTTAGAAATTACAGATTTCATGGCAAATGGGAATAAATCTTTATATTCCTATATGGAGATATTGCTGGCAAATATGAAGCAATCCAAACCATTACTTATCTGACTTTATATTCCAGTGACGGTGAATACTGTCACATATCTTCCCCCCAAAGGTAGACTAATCCAGGTACCAGACCTCCAATTGGTCTGTGCCTGAGTTAGTCGGGTAACAAGTCCCAAAGAGTCAATCCATCATGGCAGCTTCCTTGACATAGTTCCACATAGTTTGTAAGTTTGTCTAGGCAAGGCGCATGGAGTTCTCATAGCCGATCAGTCTGTGAAAGTCTGGTTTGGGCAGGCCAGACTGGGCTTCTTGGGCACCCTGTGTCCCTAAGAGACACAGGGTGATTTAGACATAAGAGGAGCCTAGTAGGCTGAGAGAAGCACTTTCCAAGCTCTCTAAGGTAGGCTGTGTTCCACAGGCCCTCCCAATGTCTGCACCCACCCAGTACCCCAAACAAATTGTCGGGGAAAACAGTGTTACTCACCCAGCCAACCTCTGCCTCTCTCGCAGAACATACCTGCTGCTGTGGATAAGTGTGGACTGGCCCTTCTCCTGGGAGTCCTTTCAGCTGCTGGAGAGAAGACAGGGTGGTGGGGCTCACTTCGTCAGGTTGTTGGGGATCTGGGCCGACTGTCCAGCATCCCTGGGGTGTACAGATGAAGACTGTAGCTTTTGCAGGTGCTGGGCAGAGGTTAGTAGCACTCTGCCCTGTTGCCAGCTCTTCTGCTGGGTTGGGGTTGGCGAATACTACCCCCAGAACCTGGTTGGGGGTCTGCTGTAGAGAGGAGGGATCACCTACCTCCTCCTCCTAGTATTCCTGCGGGGCAGGTTGGGGATCTGGACCAGCCGTCCAGCATCCCTGTAGGTCTGGTGCAGAGACAGCGGTCCCATCTGTACCATTGGGGTCAGGGCTGTTGTCTCCCTGTGGCTGGGGAAAAGGAATAGTTGTCTCCTCTCCCTGGAAGGTACACTGCTGCTGGGAAGGAAGGATGACACCTTCGGCTCCCTGTAACTCCTGCTGTAGCTGGGGACCTGGGCCGGCTGCCCAGCCTCCCTGTAGGGCCGGTAGAGAGACCTCGGTCCCATCTCCACCTGCCATCGGTGGGTCTTCCAAGTACCACCAGTCTGTACTGTCTTTCCAACTCAAGGGTTGTGGGTCTGGATCTGCCACCCAGGACTCCGGCTCTGCTTGCAGGGTAGATTGGGGTGGAATGGAGCAGAGCAGGCGTTGGTAGTCCTGCTCCAGTTCCCACTCCATTGTGACCAGATGAATCAGGTCTAACACCAGGTCATCCACTCTGGGGAGATCCAGTAGGGCTTCCCTGGTGTCCTGGATTTCCCAGCGCCGAAACTCTGCTGGACATCCAAAGTCCCTCTCCTCAAATGCCTCCCACAGCAAGCCCGGGCCACTATAGTCCTCACCTTCCGGCATATTGTTGTCAGCCATCCAGTGGTCGTGCCCGGTGGCGTACCACTTTAGTGCCCGGTAAGCTTCATCCAGCCACAACTCCTTCCAAATCAGGTTCCACAGCTCCATCACCCACTCATGCAGGGGTTGCTCTCCTAGGAAAGGTAACCGCAGGGCAATGTATACCTGGAACCGCTGTTCTTCACTGGGAGGGTTCTCTCTCCGCCTCCACTGCACATCCTCTAAGGCCTCATACCATATTTCCTTTCTAGTGGCATCTCTCCAGTCCAGTATGGCTTCTTCTGATACAGGCCCATCCTGTTGGACCAAGTGTTGCTGCAACCTCCAGAGAAACTCCTCCTTATATGGGGACGCTGCATGGGTGTTATCTCGCTCCATAACGTTACCGGTGTCTCCGAGCTGCTTCTCCTCACACTAGGACGCCATCCCACCGCTTGCCACCAATGTAACGGAACAGGGCACCCCTGACCGGATACCTCCGTTGACAGATGCTCCTAGTGCTTCAAGAGGGCTCCAAGCACTCCACCAGACACCGTAAGCACTTCAGACTCCACGAACCGCCGCAGCTTGGTTAGGGTCTTGGCATCTCCTACCCACCCTGGACCTACGACAAGGCTCCAGGTTCCTGTGGGTGAACCTCTCTTTCTCCAGAGAGTGCAGCAGAACAAGCTCTTACACAAGCTCTTACAAGAGCTCAGTGATTATCCAAGGGAGTATGGAGGACATAGCAATCCCTTGCAGCAGATTCCCCCAATAAGAGACAGAACTCTAGATTGAGGTGAAGGAACTCTAAACAACTTTATTGAACAAGACTTATATATACAGAATTTGGGACATCCCGCTCCCAACAACCGCTTTCCTATTGGTCAATTGTAAAGTACCTGCAGTTCCCCTTCTGGTCCTCCTTAGCCATGCAAATGAGGAATTGAAAATGATACAGCAGTGATTGGTCAGATAGCTTGACCAGAAGGACTGCCATGTGCAAGGAGACAGAAGCCCCCAGGGGGGCAATCAATGTACACAATAGCCAGACACAGAACAATGGGAGGTCATTAGCACTTACAATGAGACAGGGCAATCCACATTCCCAATACACAAACAAAAGGAAAACCTTGCTGACATTGAAAGCTATGTAATATACACAGCATTTAGAAATTACAGATTTCATGGCAAATGGGAATAAATCTTTATATTCCTATATGGAGATATTGCTGGCAAATATGAAGTAATCCAAACCATTACTTATCTGTCTTTATATTCCAGTGACGGTGAATACTGTCACACTCACCAAAAAATAATTTTTTTTTGCAGGAGATGCCAGAATCTGACTTGTATCTTAGTGCAGACTTCTGGGAAAATTGGTGAGCCAATCACACAAGCAGGAGATTATGTTTCTGGGGTGTGGTCAGTACACATTATGTGTACAGAAGACCTCCAGGTCGCTATGTTGCATTACATTTTCAGAAAATTACAACAGCTACAGATTGAAAAGGAAAAGTCATTTTTAATAACATTTTCAATATGATTTGTGTCACAATTGTATACGCTATATTGTTTTTTTCTTTTATTTGCTATTTTTTTCCCCCATGAAAGTTGCGCAACCAACAGGTAAACATTGGAAATAATTGAAGCATTAGGAATGTTTGTCATATAGCACATTTTTATGCTAGCACTACTTCATTCAATCTTCAGGGTGACTGCTAGGGTAAATATACACCTATGCACTTTGAGCATTCACTATGCTTTACCTTTTGTGACTATTGCAGTGAGACAAGAGCACTAGTGATGAGTGGTACTGTCATGGTTGTTGTTAAAGCAAGGTTCAGCGAACTTCAGAGAGGTTTGAATGTTGAAACAAAACCTGATTGAAAACAATGGGAGCCAAATCTATCAAATTTAAAAAGCCCATTTTCTAGACGAATAGGCAAGGGGGTGTCAAAAATTGTGTGTGAGGTAGCTGCTGCCTTGGGGAACATGTACCAATTAAAAAAACATTTTTAACGGGTAAGTCCACTTTTTAAAGAAATAATAAATTCAAATTTTTTTGCATCTCAAAAAATTAGAATTTTACTTTTTTTTTTAGAGGAGCCTGGAAAGCATTTCACCAGCAATAAGCAGATCACTGGTGCTATGCAGGTAGGGGGAGGCAGGTTCACACTGCCAGGAAGTATTAATGAACTACCAGAGGACTCAACAGTGCCATTGAAGTTCATTGAGGACTACAAGCTGAAAGCTGCAAAGGTTCTCGGTACTTGTAGTTCATTCATTCGCAGAACTCTGAGAATGAATGATGAGGCTGTGTGGATGGAGCCCCACATGGCCATGCTGTTTTCAAAAAGTGACAGCTAGTACGGGGAACTTCTCCCCATAGTGGTGTCACACAGGGGCAGTGGATCGCTGAGTGGCTGCAGGAGTGGGAACATGCACTATATTGTCAAAAGTATTGGCTTTACATGCACATGAACTTTAATGGCATCCCAGTTTTAGCCTCTAGGGTTCAATATTGCATTGGCCCACCCTTTGCAGCTATAACCGCTTCAAATTTTCTGGGAATGCTGCCCACAAGGTTTGGGAGTGTGTCTATGGGAAAATATAAAATGGGATTGGTACAGCGCTAACACAATTGAATCCACAGTCCATACAAATGTTCAAATGGATCAAATAAAATAAAATGCAGTAAACAAAAGTTCATCAGAGAGTGCTCCAATAGAGAAGGGAAACTGTCCACCACTTCAAACTTGGAAAAAGCCCCGAGTGCAGGAACCGCCACCAAGATAATAAATGGCCTCTTACCAAATTGCAATGACCCCCATTACAAGGATCAAAGACAGCCTGTGTGATCAAATCAGTGCCCAGATTGACATATATCGATTCCCAGTGTTTCCTTTAGCAGCTCCGACCGGAACAAGTGAACATAAGGAAAAGAGGGACAACTCCAATAGTGAAGTACGTTCACAGGTTTATTCAGTAAAAGCAGAGTGGCAACTCACGTTTGCATGAAGAAATCACAGCATGTCTCGGAGCTATACTCTCAGAACCTTTGTTTCCAACCGATAAAATGGCCGCCGTGTCTCCTTGCTGGCCTCAGCATGACGTACCGCAGGCTCCTCCTCCGACCGGTTTCGTCAACACGTGACGTCGTCAGGGAGTGTGGCCAATGGCAAAACGTCTTTACTTATATGCTGGGTGAGACGGGGCGGAACACGCTGCGTCCAATTCGGAGCCAGCAGGAAGAGGTCATCCCAAACCATCAACAGGAAGGAGACCAACGACCCGGAACCGGATGTATGACAATTGAATGTCAACATCCGGAGCTAAACCCGGAATTGGAGACCGCAAACAGCGAGAAACCGATATATTGCTATTTAGATCTGGTATTTCTGATTCTAGATCAGGTGCTGGCTGCTTTCATTTGGTCTGTTGACTTTTTATACATGTATGTTTTTATCTTTACATTTTAGCGCAGCAATATCCCCATTTTTATGTGTCTATGGGAAAGTTTGACCATTCTTCCAGAAGCACATTTTTTGGTCCGGCACTGATGTGGAAGAAAAGGCCTGGCTCACAGTCTCCCCTCAAATTTTTTGCCAAAGGTGTTCAGTTGGGTAGAAGTCAGGATTCTGTGAAGGCCAGTCAAGTTCCTCCACCCCATCGCTCACCTATGTCTTTATGGACCTTTTTTGTGCATTGCAGTCATGGTGAAAGAGGAAGGGGCCATCTCCAAACTGTTCCCACAAATTTGGGAGCAGGAAATTGTCGAGAATGTCTTAATATCTGGTATGAAGATTAGGGATGGCCTTGCGGTTCGCCCGGCGGTCGGTTCGCGGCAAACTTTGCTCGTTCGCAGCCCGCCGATTTTGCAAACACATGGTGCTGTTCGCGGCGGCCATATTAGTTTACATTGGGGAGAACTTTGACCCATGACACAGCCATCAGGTGGAACGGGACAGCCAATTGAAACAGTGCAGCACATGGACATACCCCCCTACCTTATAAAAATATACCTGAGCTGGTGGCCATTTCACATTCTGCTTTTTCTCAGTGTAGGGAGAGGTCTGCTGTGTGCACCAGGGACAGATAGTGACACAAACTGCTCTGTTAAGATCCAAAAAAGTCATTTTAAGGGCTGGTATTTTGTATAGGTCTACAGTCTCTTTTGTTAGTGTAGTGAGAGGTTTGCTGTGTGCACCAGGGACAGATCGTCAGTGACACAAATCGCTCTGTTAAGGTCCACAAAAGTAATTTTAAGGACTGGTATTTCTTATAGGTGTGCAGTGCACTATATAGGGTTGTAATCCACTTAAAATATACTTTTAAAGCATATAGTGGATTTGTATTGTGCACAGTGCAGCATTGTGACTGGTGTGTTGAGCGTTTCTGCAGCAATACTACAAACAGTGACAAAAGCACTTTTAATTATTATAACTGGTGTGATAGACCAGTGGCCCCCAAAACCACATATTGCGCTCCCAGGACGCCGGCACATGGCTCTGCAGTGTGGGATTTTTTTAAATGTGTCAGCTGCTGACAACAGTGTTGCCATCTGCAGGCTTTGCAGTCAACGCATAAGTCGCGGTAAGCCCAACACTCACATGGGAGCGAGTTCAGGTGCCTTCTTAACGTGGTCGGCCCTATCACCGAGCCCAGTAGGAGCAACGCCATCAGAAACCACAAAGCCACACTCCAGGCTCTCACCCTCCAGCCTTTTCTCCTTCTTCTCTTCCTCTCTCCTCACAGTTGTCCTCCACTCCACCTTCCATCATGCCGTCCTCACGTTGTTCTGGAAAAAGGCAGGCTTCTGTGGCCCAAATTTTGGAGCATAAAAAAATGATAAACCTCCTGCCCAACGGTTGACTGCTGGCTTGTTGGAACTGAGAGCCCGCCAACTACTGCCATATCAACTGGTGGACTCAGAGGCCTTTCGTAAATTTGTGGCCATTGGAACACCACAATGGAAGGTCTCAGGCAGGAAATATTTCTCGCAGAAGGGCATTCCAGAGCTGTATGGCCATGTTCAGCGGCAAGTGAATGTATCTCTGGCACACAGTGTCTGTGCCAAGATACATCTGACCACAGACACATGGTCTAGCAAACATGGGCAGGGAAGATATATCACTTTTACTGCCCACTGGGTGAACCTTCTGACGGCCGTCAAGCATGTAAAAAGTGACACCCGTGTAGATTTGGTTTTACCGCCGCAGACTGCATGCAGGCCTGCCTCTTCTTCTCCTCCTCCTACTCCCTCCTCCCTCTCCTCCTTGGCTGACTCCTCCTTTTCTGCTGCTACCGTTTCTTCCCCTGCGCCGCCCAAGATCCCCAGAACCTTTTCCACATTCCAGGTGAGATGTCGCCATGCTGTGCTGCGTCTGTTGTGCCTGGAAGCCAAGAGCCACACTGGTCCTGCACTCCTTTCAGCTTTGTGTTCACAGGCAGATCAGTGGTGGACACCGCACAATTTGACAGTTGGTAAAGTGGTGTGCGACAACGGTGCCAATCTGCTGAGTGGGCTAAAACAGGGCAAAATAACATGTGCCATGCATGGCACACGTCCTGAACTTGGTGGTGCAGCGATTCGTTGCCAAATACCTTGGGGTCCAGGACGTCTTGCGGCAGGCCAGGAAAATCTCGGGCCATTTCAGAAGATCTTACACAGCCATGGCTCGCCTTGCTGACATTCAGCGGCGACACAACCTGCCTGTCGGGCGTCTTATTTATGACTGCCTGACACGATGGAACTCAACGTTGCATATGCTTGATAGGCTGCTCCAGCAGATACGTAGAGTTAACGACTACGTGTTCGAACTATGCAGCAGAACAAGTTCTGGGGAGCTTGGGTTTTTTTCACCTTGCCAGTGGCTGCTCATGTGCGACACATGCAGACTTCTGCGGCCATTTGATAAGATCACCAAACTGGTCAGTCACGGCCAGGGCACCATCAGTGACATTGTACCTTACGCCTTCTTTCTGGAGCGTGCATTGCATTGTGTCATTGATCAAGCCATCGAGGAGCAGGAAGATGAGGAAGTCGCAATGTTGGATGAATTACCAGGGGGTGCTACTCTATCTGAGGCAAGTCCACAACAGAAGTCTGAAGAGGAGTCAGAGAAGGATGGTGCTGGGGCAGATGAGGAGGAGCAAGAAGAGCATGCTTTAAACCTGTCTGGGATCCCTGGTGTTGTCCGTGGATGGGGGAGGGGAACGAGGACCAGATTATCCTGGATGATGAGCTGGAGCCAGGCCACTACACCACGTCCAGTTTAGTGTGAATGGGGGCCTTCATGCTCCAGTGTTTTAAGGGGCATTAAAGCATAAAGGGCAAGGACCAGTACTGGGTGGCGGAAATGTTAACACCACAACACAGAGGGCGGTCAGAATGCAGCACTTCCAGGCTTTGCTGCATTCTGCTTTTGCGTGCTCTGGCAGAAGAATTCAGAGCAGCAGGGGGGGATCGTGACCGATAAGCGCACTCGTCTAGCTCATGACAGTGTTGACTACCTCACATTTATAAAAACGAATGAGGCATGGATCTCTGAGAAATTCAACATGTGACCAGTAGACCATGGTTCATTTAAATTCCTCATAACAGGCCACAAATATCTGCCAGACCGCCATCCACCCACAACAATGAATGGTCCTTGTCTTCGGCAAATACAGCGGCATAAAAGGCATTTCATGTCCATTGAATTCCTAATTTTTGGGGCCTTTTATGGCCGACACCTACTTCTGTATCCTGTGAATGCCTAATGTACCTTCAGCCACAGAATACAACGTTCTTAGCTGTCATGTACCTTCAGCCACAGAATACAATGTTCTTAGCTGTCAGGTAAACACATGTGGGCTAATTTTTGGGGCCTGGAATGGCAGACACTTCTTTATTCTGTGAATGCCTAATTTTTCAGACTGGAATTGAAAATAATGGGTCTGTAAACATTTGCCAAATTGGGGAATGGATGCAGACCCATTTTAAAGATGTGTGAATGGACCCTATATGTATTTGACATGTATTTACGGGCTGCTGTCAGTTCTGGCTGATTTAGGGGAAAAAAATATATATTTTTAGGTTAACTTTTCCAATAGCAATACTTCACTATTTGTGGACAGCTAGTAAATCTTTTGTGGCTGCAAATATGACCTAAAGGTTTTTAAAGTTCGCCTCCCATTAAAGTCAATGGGGCCCGCTGCGAACTTGCGGTTCGCGGACATTTGAGAACGTTTGCGGCTAATGTTCGCGAACCGCCCGGCTGATGTTCGTCCATCACTAATGAAGATGTCTTAGGAGTTCCCTTCACTGGAACTAAGGGGCCAAGCCCAACGCCCTGTAAAACATCCCCACACCATAACCCCCCCTCCACCAAATGTTTTGGACCAGTGCACAAAGCAAGGTCCATAAAGCTATGGATCAGCCAGCTTGGGGGTGGAGCAATGTGACTGGCCTGTGCAGAATCCCAACCTCAATCAGAACATCTTTGGGATGAATTAGAGTGGAGACTGTGAGCCAGGCCTCCTCATCTACATCAGTGCCTGACCTCACAAATGCACTTCTAAAGAATAGTCAAACATTCCTATAGACCCACAAATATAAGTGCTACCAATGAGTATGCTATAAAGTGATCAAGTGTAATCCATACATAAATAGGCGCCACTAAATGATACCAATAAATAATGTACAATGCAAATTTGTAGTGGAAGCAATAAATTCAATTTATGTTAATATACAATAAAAATCAAAAAATAAATATATAATAACATATGAACAATCATCCAAAGTGCAAAATGGTGCAATAAGGTGAATAAGGTGACTTTAGTGACTCTTCTTTCTATAGGTAGTGACTCTTGTGGTTTTCAATTGTTGTCTGTAGAGGTAGCGTGTTCACCCAGCTGAGCTAAAT